>NC_091784.1:985886-1598071 GCF_029378745.1 Bos indicus
AGCTTCGCTTTTGTTTGAAATCTTGGATTGTGGCTGCCTAAGGACCTCTTTTAAACCTTATTTAGCTTTTCTAGCTCTTGGTAGGCTGACCTACAAGATGCTTGCGTCTGTCACTGGAAGTGGAGACACCCTGGGGGAGGGGGGGTCTTCTGTCATCTGAAGCCACATGTAACAGTCACAGTAATTGTCTTGATCAAGTTTATTTGATACCAGGGAAAACAAGAACCAGGGGTCCTTGCTTGGTACCCATGGTTGTGTTTCTGGTCAGAGTCCCCAGCTTGCCTGGGCTGTTTCAGTGCCACGTGAACTTGGGAAGGAGGTGGAGCAGGCGGCCCACGTGGCCTGGAGACAGAGGAGCCGGTCTCCCCTCTGCCCTTGCCCCTGCCGGCCCAGGGCAGGCCTTGCAATGCCGGGCTGCTGGTGGTGGAGGCCAAGGCTGAGGAGGGAGGGGTTACGTGACCTGTATTCTGTGACATGGTCACATGTGGGTTTTCTTTTTCAGTTTGAAAAAATGACTGCTTTTAGTCTTCCCTCCAGTTTCACTTTAAGGTGGAAAATGAAGATTTTATTCGTAAAGTTGAGCACAGTGACCTTACAGTCTTTTTGAAAGCAACAGTTGATGTTTTAAGAACACATCTCAGAGAACTCCAGTAGATAAAGCTAAAAAAAGAGAACGTGTTCAGGGTGAACTGCGGGCAGGACCCCAAACTGTACCCTGTCTCTCCCAGAGTGTGTAATTGCTGAGATGGGTGGATATAGGACCCCAAGCACCCTGTGGACCGAGGTCCTCAAATGACAGCAGAGGTCCGGGCTGAGCCAGGAGCAAGTGGCCTGTGCCCTGGCGAGTGGAGAACCGCGAGGGTGGGAGTGGAGCCAGGAGAGGGGTGGGAGACTCAGGCGGGGTCTGGGAGGCGCTGGCTGTCGCGGCTCGAGGCAGGGACACCCCTGAACCTCCACCATGCAGTCCCCACGGGGCAGAGTCTTCTGGCAGCCGAGGGTCGAAGTAAAGAGGGCGAGTTCACAGCAGGTTGAATGAACCCCTGTACCCACTGTGGGTTCATTTTAAGTGCCTGGAGTGAGGTTGGTCAAGCCCTTGCTGAGCTCGAGTGAGGGAGTCTGACAGGGAGGACCGAGCTTAGGGTGAGAGTGAGGGGCAGCTAGCATGGTGAGTCCTCCTCAGCTGAATGGGTTCTGGGGACGCCCTTGAGTTCAGGGCTGCCCTTTCAGTAGCCTCACTGGAGGCTTGTTTGGGGGGTAGAGGGGGCAGAAGCCCACTTAGAAGACGTGCTCATTCCCAGGGGTGGTGGTTTCTGAAGGAGTTTATACTGGTTGGTTCGACTGTGACCCAGTACCTTGCAGGGTCGTGTTTGACAGGGGGCCTGAGCTGTGGGCACAGCCTGCCTTCTCCTGCACTCCACACTCAATTGTTGTCTTTTTGGCAGCCCCTCCCCCCTCTCTGCACCCTTGACAGTGGACCTGAGCCCAGCCCCCCTGTTGCCACGGAGCCTCTTGTGACCGAGTGGGTTCCAGTTCTGGGCTCCTGGGAGATGTGCTGGAGGCGGAGCCTTCATGCCATTTGGTGGTCATAGTGTGAGAGCAGTGGTCATAGTGTGAGAACGGTGTGTGTGAGAGTGGTGTGTGAGAGCAGTGTGTGTGAGAGTGGTGGTCGTAGTGTGAGATTGGTGGTGATAGCTCGGTAGCCGAGGTATCCTACCGTGAAACAGCGGTTGCCCCCGAGTGGGGGGCTGCCCCTATCCGCGAGGATGGGTCGCAGAAGGGCCCGCCTTTGGGCGTTATTCCAGCGCTGCAACCCCAAGGCAAAGGCGAAGACTAGGAAGGACTTGGCCTCGGCCCACGTCCTGGAAGCAGAGCGGCCTGAGGTGAGAGCAGCCGGGGGCTGGGCCCGTCAGATTGGCCCTCACCCGGCGAAGCATTGGGGTTGTGTTTCATTTTGTTAGCATGGTTGTGGGCCCTGCCGGCCAGAGCATTCTGGCCTTAGTGGGCAGGATCGACCCCAGCAGCTTTACCTTGTAAGAGGTTGTGCAGTTGCTGCATGGAGGATGGGCGGGGGCCTCACAAGAAGGCAAACACTGGCTGGAGAAGTCACTGGGGCACATGGACTGAGCTATAGAGTCAGTCCTTGAAGCAGAAAGGGTAAGGCCCTTAATGTCTCCCTTCTTGCAAAGAAAGGATATACGGGCTGGAGGAATCTCTGGGGCATGAGGATCGAGCTAGAGAGTCAGTCCTTGAAGCAGAACGGCTAAGCCCGTTAATGTCTCCCATGTTACAAAGCACAGACCAGTGTGTCCAGTATTTTAATGACAGGTACCTACTGCTTACGTGTATGACATACACCCTCATAGCTACACATGTCTACTACATGCCTCTTACAAGTGCTGGGCACTGTTCTGGGTGCTGAATACTCAGTATGTAGTAGTGGATACGTAGCACAGGATTGTTTTAATTTCTGCAAAGAAAAATAGAAGAACGAAAGACTCCTTGTGGTTCAGTTTGAGCAAGTTCACCACGTGGACGGCCCCGCATGCATGCAAATTGTGGTAAAGTACATATAACATAAATTTAACATTTTAACCAGTTGATTGAATGACTGGGTGGCTTCTGTGGAGTGAGGATAACAGATGGCTTTGAGGTGCCATCCGCCTTTTTCCCAGAGGAACACTCCAAAGCCTCGTGGCCTTGTAGACCTTCCTTTTTTTCTTCACTTTCCCCAGTGGCTCCAGGTCTGTGTGTCGTTTAAGAATCTCTTTATCCACTTTGTTGTTAGGTTTACGTTTTGGAAAGTTTCTCAAATGTCCCTGGGTCTTGAGAAGGCAGGCTTGGATTCCAGGTTCTCTCCTGCCGCGTGCCTGCCAGGTCGAGGTGGAGGCTGAAGGCCGGTCTGAGTTGTGGTGGTCTGTGTGGTCTTGGGGTCAGTGGACCCCTCTTCTCTGGAGGGGCATGGAGATCCTTTGTGTGGAGCCTGGAGAGACTTGACAGGGTCAGTCTTCACAGTCTCGCTCTCTTTTTAATTTATGTTTGCATTTAGTTTCTCCTTTAACTGTTTTCTAGGAATTTCCAACTCCCGAAGAATACACCTACAGGGAGCAGCTTTGCAAATGCAAAGAGGAAATCGCTCAGCTGAAAGCTGAGAGAAACAACACCAGGGTCAGTAGGGGGATTCTCACGTGTTGACATTTGCCCCGTGGGGGTCACCGCTGGCCTCCGTGTGCTGTCTTTAAACTTTGTCTGATTTTCAAGTCATTTTCCACATCTTCCCACTGAACAGACCAGGGTGGATCAAGTTCTGGGTTCTCATACCTTGCTTCAAATTTCTGATGAGAGCTAATGTAATTTTAGTACATATGAGGGGGGAGTTCTCTTAACTTACATTTTTGTCCATGCTACACTTTGTGTGGGATCTTAGTTCCCCAACCAGGGGTTAAAACCCATGATCCTTGAAGAAGTGTGGAGTCTTAACTACTGGGCCCCTGGGGAAGTCCACTCTAACTTTCGACTGAACTGGCAGGATTCCGACGTGCCTTAGCATGTTTCCGGCTATAGCGTGAGGCTGAGAGGAGTTATCCGCCTGGAGTTCGAGCATGAGGTTGAAGGTGTTCCTTTGGCCCTGCCCTGCAGCTGCTGCTGGAGCACCTGGAGTGCCTGGTTTCGCGATATATTCCACCCGTCGGGATGACAGCAGGCAAGCGGCAGGCGCAGTCCCCAGCCGGCATGAGGAGTGAGGTGGAGGTGCTCAGGGCGCTGAAATTGCTCTTTGAACACCACAAGGCCCTGGACGAGAAGGTACCAGCCATCCGGCCGTCCTGGATTTGTACACTTGCTGCCTTGTTAGGCGGATGATGCACATATTTATGTAACTAGTTGACTTTTGAGCGTCTTGAATTCTTGTATATACATTTTTTTCTGTAAGAATTCAGAGTTTTATATGGTTAAAAAGCGTTGCCTGCATACATGCTCAGTCATGTCCGAATCTTTGCAACCCCGTGGACTGTAGCCCACCATGCTCCTCTCTCCATGGGGCTTCCCAGTCATAAATATTGGAGTGGGTGGCCATCTTCTACTCCAGGGAATCTTCCTGACCCAGGGATCGAACCTGCCCTCTTGCATTGGCAGGCGGATTCTTTACCACTGAGCCACCTGGGAAGCCCCCAGTTAAAAAGTATTAGTTGGCATGAATGTCTCAAGATTTATTATATTCTGTATATCAATTTGCAGTTAAAAACTGGGTAATAATTAATTTAGGAGAACATTTTGTTCTCTCAAACTTAGAATTTAAAGCTGTTAACAAGCAGATTCTCTTGACGTTAAGATCAATGAGAGACATTCAAGGTATTCTGTGACAGTATCCATGTATTAGGGTGAGTATACACTAAGAAGTGTACTAACGTATATACACACATCAACACACAGTGACTCGGCCCCTTTTATTTGAGTTGAGAGCGTGATTACGAGTAGCACTCGAAAGGTGTAGTTTGTTAGAAGAAGAATTAGGTGCCACACATAAAGAGGTAAGTTTGATCAGTCTTTGTGTAATTTCCATGAAGGGTTTGTCATTTGAATCCTTTCATTTTAAAAAAGAATGAAGGCTGTAGTGGTGGGCATCAGATGTTATTTATCTTTCTGATTGAGGACCCGCCCACCAGGGTTATTTTAATGACTAGTAAACTAGACTTGTGGCTCGGAGTTGCAGGATCTCTTAAGTACCCCTTTCTGACTCTAATCACCTGGTGGTATTCGGGATGGATAGCATCACCATGTATTTTCTTTTTATGTTGTGTTTTCAGTTTAGAGTTGAGTTTTCCAGGTGGAGTTTGGCTGTCTTTACTTATTTCTTTACTCTGATTCAATTTTTTTTTGGTTTTAGCAGATGATTCTTTCAGAGGAGAATAACCAGGAAAAGATACTAACGGACAGGGTGCTTGATGTACATCATGAGCAAGAAAACATGCCAAGCGCCAATGGAAAGGCAAGTCTTTGGTCTCGCTCTCTGTCTGGTTCTCATCTTACCATCCAGTCTGTGAGGGGCTGTTGGGACCTCTCACCGATGCACCATGTAGGTCTGAGTGGCCACGAGGGTCCTGTGAGCTCCCAGAGCGCAGAAGGCAGTTTTGACCTCACAGATTGCCCGGAAGTACTGTGTTCCCTCCCTCCCAAAACCAGGCTGTGTAAGGCTTCCTTTCCCCCTTAGAGACCCTCCGACGGCTCTCTAAGCCACCAGGAAGACGTGGTTAAGAAGATGGAGCTCCAGGAAATCATAGAGAGGCAGTTGCGGGAGCAGAGCCAGATGGAGGAGCGCCTGGCAGCCCTCTCTGCCCACGTGAAACATCTGGAGGAGGACCTGGACACGGCCAGGAAGGACCTCCTCAACACCAAGGACATAAACAGAAAACTTGAGCGGGACGTCCGCGAAGTGAGTGACTGCAGCTGTGTCTGTTGTCCTGAGGTGGAATGTGGGTTTCTTGTTCTCCCGGGGATCTCAGCCTTGGGATGGCTGCGTGAGTAAGAGCAGAGCACTGGAGAGACCACAACTGGCTACCTCCCTGCCTCTGCGTCGAGGTCTCTGGGGTAGAAGAGGCCTGGTCCAGGCGGTCCATTGGCAGTGGACCGACATGAGGGCAGCCCTGACGCTGTGCCGCACCCTGGGTGTGGACTCCTCATTTCCACAAGTTCTAGGGGGCCCACTGTGTTCCTTTTGTAAAAATTCATTCATCCATTCATTCATTAATTGGTGTATAGTTGCTTTACACTGCTGTGTCAATTTCTGCTGTACAGCAAAGTGAATCAGTCATCTATCTATCTATCTATCTATCTATTTACGTATCTGTCTCTCTTTTAGATTTCCTGCCCATTTGCTTCACCACAGAGCACTGAGCAGACTTCCCTGTGCTGTACACTAGGTCTTCACTCGTTGACTTTATGTGTAGTATCAGTGCTGTATATATGTCAACCCGAGTCTCCCGGTTCATCCCCGCCCCCCGCCCCCCGCTACTGCCTGTCGAATGTGTTCCTGATGATGCTGAAATTTGCTTCTGATTCACTCGGGTGAGTCTGGTGACACCTGTGGAACCTGTTCTCTCGGTAAGATGGGAGCATGCTGTGTGGGCTCTGCTGAGGCAGCTTGCCTGGCCATCTTCTCGAGTTTTCTGAGGTTCCGCTCCTTGAAGGGATGTGTGACAGTGATACCGGCAGTCAGACAAGTCGAGTGGTGTTTGCTCACCCTCAGATCCTCAGGCCCGAGCTGTGTAACCATGTGGAATCGTGATGTCTCTGGCGGTCATGTCTGCGGGTGTCCTGATTTATGAGAAACTCCCTAGCGGTCACTGTGAAAACAGAAAGTGCTGGGGACTCAGGCCTCTTCCTGTGAGCCTCGCCTCTCCTCTGTGCACAGACAGACAGCACCCACCCGGCCCACCCCTCCCCCGTGAGACCGTCTCAGAGAGAACCCCTCCAACATGTGGTACAGCAGGTGTACTTGTTTAGTAGCTTGGTGTGAGTAATTCTGTGTGAGAACTCAAAACAGAAATATTTGCACAGGTTTGCATAAGCTATTCACACTACTCTTTGGCAACAGGAGATTAGGTGCCAGAGTTTAATACGTATAGAATTCTAGAAAACGCGTTTTCAAGACCTTTCACTTTTAAAGTTAGGACTTTGCCCACATTGGTTACTTAGTGACCAGGGAGGGACCTGAAGTGGATTTTGAAGTGGCGCACAGGAGTTGCACCAGCAGCAAGTTCTGGTCCTGGTTTGAGCGTTTCATCCATGTGGTGTAACTCTGCTTTTGAAGAACTAGGCTTGAGAAGGCTGCTCCCAGTTGTGTACAATTTGACTTCTGTTTCCACTCGTTAATATTCTACTTTAATTCTGAGGAAATTGCATGAGACTTTTCCAACTTTCACTCGAGGAAACGAGCCTCAGAGCTCCCCGTTGGATCTGTTGAAGGTCCCTCCTTGTTCTGGGTCAAGCCCGCCTGTATGGTGTAGCAGACAGAGGTCCTGACTTCATGCCAGATACCTTCCCTCCTGGAATTCTTGCAATAACAGGGTAGTTTAGTATACTTTTCGTTTGCTGTTTGGGTTTATTATGTAGAAAAGAAGCTTGGTAAACCAAGTGGCTGGACAGAACGTTAAGACAGATGGGTGCCAATCGTTACCTTTGGGATAGGCGCATTTTTGCTCACGTCCGAGAAAACTGCCGTGTCTAGGACTTTTATTCTGAGAACGTTAACTTTATGTTTGATTTGAAACTTAGGACGACATCAGTAATAAACTTGAAAATGAAATTGCAAATAAGGATTCTAGGCATCGACAGGTAATGGCTTTTATGAACTGTGTCTGACTTTTATAGTAGTGAATTACTGAGGAAGGAAGGTAAAGATCTTTTCATGTGACTCCCACATTGGAAATCAAGTCCCAGTGTAAAGTTCTTATGACCCTAAAATACTGTGTTCAAAAGTGTGGATGTACATCATGGTAAATCAGCTGTACTGGAAGGAAATACATTTTTAAAAAATTGTGGGTGACTGCAAACTTACATGTTTGAATTATTTGGGACTTGGTTTAACCATTTTGTGGAATTCCATTCCTGACTCTTGTTTTACTTGAAGGTGAATCTGTTGGCTTGTTAGAGTTTTTACCGAAAGAGTAGAGAGCAGCAGGGAACTTCACGGCAGCTGGCTGCCTGTTGGGAACTGGGGTCACTGTGACAAAAGGCAGGGTTAGAGCTCCGGTCTGATTAGGGTTTGTACTTCCTGTGGTGTGGTGAGCCTTACTCGCTCCTGTTCCCGAGTGGTCTCAGATAATCAGGACTTAACCAGGAAAACCAAATCTGGCTTCTCCAAAACAAAGTGAGTCAGTCTGGTGTGTGCCAAAGTGTATCATTGTCCCCACCACAAAAATAAAATACTAGAAAGCCATTGAAAAGTATGATGGGGAATGCTAATTAAAAGCATCACGATATACAAAATAATGGCTGTAAAAGGCAGATCAGAAAATACTATGTACCATATGCTATTGTTTTCTGCGGGTTTTAAAGCATAGCATATTGTTTGTGTACGTACATAGAGGAATACGCACACAGAAAAAGTAAGAAAGCTGCTTAGAAACAAATGCTAACCTCTCAGGAACCTGAGCTTATAGATAGTTTAATTTTTTTCTTTTTTAAAAAAGAATCTGTCTAAATGTTCTACATTGAAAGTTTTTCAGAGTAAGAAGATCTGTTAAAAGAATAATCGTGCATTTACAAATACTAGTTGACTGGCATTTCACCAGGCATGCTCTTATCAGGTCTGTATTTCAGAGGAGATGAAAGCCATATTTTGGCTTACATGCCCGTAGCCATCTGCGGTCGGTAGGGTTCCCTCTAAATGATGATTCTGGTGATGTTTTAAGAAGGGTCTGTAGTGAACCCTTCTTCCCTTAACTTGTCAATAAGAATGAATAAGATTCTACAGATCTTCTTTAATATAGAAGAACTTTTTTTTTTTTTTTTAAGATGTCCTTGGGGAATGTTTAGGAAAAGCAAATACTCTGGCAGGAGGCGTTCTGCTCACTGAGACCAAGCCCAGGAACACTGAGAGAAAATATACCCTGAGGGAGCTTCCGAAACAGAATGAATCCACTAGACACGTGCATTTAGGTTTTGTCTCAGCTTACTTAAAGCCACAGTGGCTACACCTCTCGGCCTGTGTTGATCCTCTGCTCTCCCTTTGTAGACAGAGGATAAGAACCGCAGGTTGCAGGAGCGCCTGGAGCTGGTAGAGAAGCTGCAGCAGAGACTGCGGAGGGCAGAGACGCTGCCCGAGGTGGAGGCGGAGCAGGCGCAGAGGGTGGCCTCGCTCTCCAAGGTGCTGCTCTGGGTCCCTGGGGGGCGGGCACAGGGAGGGCCTGTTCCCCTGCTCTCCCACCGCGCCCCTGCCCGTGCTGCTCCGTCCACACAGGAGCGCAGACGTGGGGGTCGTGCTGCCCGTCTGAGATGGGAGTGCTCCCTGAGTGTCAGGCACGCCCCACTTCTGCGTCATCCCTACGTTAATTTCCCTCCAGTTTTGTCCCGAGTTCTGTCTGTCCCTAGGACGCTTCAGCTCCGAGTCACTGCTGCTCAGAGTTCAGTCAGCCACTCAAAGCCTAGCAGGATAGAGACCTAGAAAAATCCCATTCTCGTTTAAGAGATGGCCAAAATAGCTCTGTAATGAACACAGTTTTAAGTTGTTATCCACACACTTGTTAAAGAAGTCCCAGCAGGGCACGTGCAGACCCGAGGCCCCACTCCCCACTCGCCGTCCCCAGGAGCCCGCGGGTGAGAGGCCATGTCCTTGGGATGTGGCGCTGCTGGGGGCACCGACCCCATTGCCAGCCAGCCAGCCACCCTATCCTTCTGAAGGGAAAGGTGTTGCCCTGCGCTGCCAGTGGGCACTGGGTGAACATAGAGAGTCGGGCCGGGTCTGTGCTGACGTGGCTGTCGGAAGCCTTGCCAGGAGCTCAGTGAGCGCCTGAGGGGCCATCACGTCGCGGGAGGCCGCCGGTGTCCAGTGCTCACAGACCCTCCCAGAGCAGGGGCACTAACAGCCGCCAGGGGGCACCCTTCTGCCTGTGATCTTCCTCTCCAGGCTTGGTTTCTCCTCTCCCCTGGCATCTCTGCTGTCCATCCCCAGTCGGCCTTGTAGTCCGACCTTTTGTCTTCCGGAAGCTCTACCACTCAGGAGGCTAAATGGTTCGAACTTCCTTCCCAGCTTAGGAAGGTAGAACGTGTGCCTCGGGTTTGCCGCTGTCTGCTGCCCACGCAGGCTCGCCACAGGCAGTCCGAGGAGGGAGCGCAGCGGCCGTGGGTGTGGGGCCTGGGGCACGGGGAGCACGTCTCCTCTCACGAGCTGGTCACCAGCATCCTCCGTGAGCCATGTGTCACACACGAAGCCGCGCAGGCTGTGTGAGCAGGCATGCGGGTGTGTCCCCGGCGAACCCAGGGCACGTGGTTCCCACAGAGCATGGCCCGCTTGCCGCCCCTGCGATCACAGCCCGCATGCTGTCAGGACAGGGTTGTTGTGAGCGGAGCTGATGCTGTTCTTGGCCGACAGGCAGGAGAGAGAGACACAGCAGCATCGAGGATAGGCTGCGCCAGATGGAGGCCCAACTGGAGGCAAAGAACAAGAAGCTGCAGCAGGTGCCTGTGCTGACAGGGAGGCGGCATCTGGGCAGGACACGTGGCTTGGGCGGGGGCCAGCACTGCCTTTCTCCACCACTCCCGTCTCTGGCATCGAGTGTGTGCCTGGGTGGCCCCATCTGCTGATCCGGGCACCCACCTCCTTGGGAGCAGGGCCAGAGGTGGTCGCCCATAGGCGGTGGGCAGGAGCCAGGGCTTCCCCACATTCAAAGAGGCTGCTTGTTGCTCTGACCAGCCAGTCCGGGGAGCTGCTTGGGATACAGGTGGACCTCCCAACTGCCCCTCCGACAAACCTAGGGGTGCCAGCCCGGGGCCCATGAAACTGAAGGCATGGCACCCAGGTGTGGAGCCTGCTTGCCTCGGACGTGGCGCTGGAGTCCCACATGCCAAACCGCTGGTCCAGACACGGTGTGTGTGTAGGATGGCTGCCCCTAGACAGGAGAACCGCAGTTGCCCTGCAACAGAAGGCGCATCAGGAAAGGGTGACGGTGGAGGCTCACATCACCGAGTCCTGAGAGAGGTTTCCTGGAAAGGATGGCCACACGGCAATACAGACCATCCAGGAAATGGAGTGGGGATCCCGGGTCCAGCCTCACGTGTCAGTACTGTCCCCACCATACCTGTGTTCTTGGGCCTGGACTGCAGAGCCTCACAGGCGGACTTCCAGGGGGCAGTGGTTCTGACTCCCATCGTGAGACCCGCGGTGAGGCGCCCTCCCCGCTTAGGCAGAGAGCTCAATATCTCCCGATCAGGGGTGCACTTCTTACTTTCATAACTGCTGCTCAGAGGCTGTTGAGATCGGGATGCTGTTTATGACTAGACTAAGCCAATTCAAAGTCAACTTTTGTTTTGCTTTAAAAATCTTTGAATGCCGATGCCTTATTGTGGAAGCTGTGACAGGTTTTGTTTCCTTGGGCTCAAAAATCACTGCAGACGGTGACTACAGCCATGAGATTAAAAAATGCTTGCTCCTTGGAAAGCTATGACAAACATAGACAGCATATTGAAAAGTAAGAGACATCACTTTGCCGACAAACCATATACTCAAACCATATATGACAAACCATATACTCAAAACTATGGTTTTTCTGGTAGCAACGTATGGGTGTGAGAGTTGGACCATAAAGAAGGCTGAGCACTGAGGAATTGATGCTTTCGAATTGTGTAGCTGGAGAAGACTCTGCTTTAACAGAAAATAAACTTTTTAAATGTATTACGATGGAGAATTGCAAACATGCACAAAAGTGGATGGAGTAGTATAATAAATACCCATGACCCGTCCCGTCAATTAGTCTCAGCAATTTCTCATACAGAGCCAATCTCAAATAGATCATTCTTTTGTCTTCTCTCCATTTTTTTAAATACAGTAGGTCCTAAAACAGCTTTTTAAACCTTGAAATTGATGCTCATCTTATAAAACACAGACTTGGCAACTTTGTTATTGCATTTAAAATTTGCTTGAGGTAATTATTTCCAGTTTTTTAATATGAATTTTCATATTGGAAAAGACCCTGATGCTGGGAAAGATTGAAGGCAGGAAGAGAGTGGATGACAGAGGATGAGATGGTTGGACGGCATCACCAATTCAGTGGACATGAGTTTGAGCAGATGCTTAGCAGAAGTCGAGTTCCATTTTCCTTATGGCTAATCCACTGCTATAACACGTATAGCACTTCTGGTTTTGAACACTGAATGTGTTTGCATTATAGGTGGATTTAGAGTGTGTGGCTGTTGTGTGTGGTTCAGAATTCTGAGTAGTCCTTTCAGGGATCACCCAAAAGCTCAGACAAAGCGTGAGCCATTCACGTGGACTGTGCTGTGCGTCAGAAAGATAATACGAGCCACCTACACAATCTAAAATTTCCTAAAAACCAACGGGCTACTCGACGTCCTTCTTTCACCACGAGTCTTGAAATCCTCTGTGTGATTTCCACATCGGGCTTTGCACCAGCCTGTCTCACGTGCTCAGGGGCTGCACGAGGCGAGTGACTGCCGTGGCCGACAGCACAGAGCTTCCAGGTTGAGTTGAGTGACTCACAAACTTGGCCCGTTTGACTTGTTTTACCCCATGAGCAAGTGAAGTGGGCTGTAGAGGAATGAATGTGAGGAATGCAGGTGAGCTCCATGGAGACAGTTTAAAGCAGTGAGAGGAGGGAGGGCAATAGAGTGAGTCGTGTCCCCCTGACCCGAAACCCCCGCCTGAAGTCTAGCTTCTCTCTACAGACTTCATCGTTGTTAATGGCTTGCCATGTTTCCTCCAGAGAAACCTTTTCTACACCTGAGATGGAACTTCCTCTTCATTATGGTTTATAAGGGTTAACATTGTTCTGAGTGTTTCTATTTGCTAGGGACTCTTAGAGAACATTTTCTCAGAATTACAATGGTGGGAGTTGATACCTACTGATGTAACCTGTTCTGCACATTTTGGTGCAAGTCACTTTACATCCAAAAAGCAAGCGGTGCAGGCTGTGTCATTTGCTGTTTTGTAGGACCAGCTGACTCTAAACCTGGAAACCCTGAGAGCCGAAGGGGACCAGACGAGACTGCGAGGGGCTCCCTTCCACCACAGGTAGGCTGCTCCCCCGGGCAGCTCCCCTCAGCGCTGTCAAGTGTGACAAGGGCCTGTCTGGTGTGTGGACAGTATGACTGGGTGTTGCTCATGGTCGCACCTCAAGGAGCCTGTAGCTTCGTGGACAGCGAGAGGGAAGAGACAAGCATCGTTCCTTAGGGTCAAACTTGGTACCACGGAGTGGTCGTCACAGGATTGACAACACTCAAAACCACAGCAGAGGTTTGGAAGTAGGGGGCCGACCAGTTGATATTTGGGCGTATTCATTTGAGGGGCCTGACAGACTGTGACACTGATGTTTCTGAAGAGTCGCAGAAGGTTAATGACCTGTAGTCTTTTGACTGCGGTGGGAGGAATCACCTGGCTTGTGAATGAGGAGAGCAGATTACTGAGCATCCTGATTTTTTCTTCCTCGTTGTTATAGGGGCGGTAATTCTTATTAAGTATTTAAATGTTTCTTTGGCTTCTTCACGGAAAATGGTCACAAGTGAGAGATAAACTTTAGCAAAGGTTATTAAGTGCTTACTGGTGACATTCATTCATCTGTAGGAAATGGACTACTGCTTGAATCCTGACTTAGGAGACAGTTTGGAGCCCATACGCATATTTCTGTGTTTGTGTGCTTAGGGGATCCTCACAGTCCAGAGCCCCCACCCAGCCTTCTTCTAGAGAAAAGGAGATGTCATTTGAGACAAAGGCAGAGCCAGAAACTGGTCCTGTGTCTGAAACCATGGTGGGTGGAGTTCCAGGAGAGCACGTGCCCTGCAGAACAGGAGGGGACGTGGCCGGACTTGGTGGCAGAGCTCCTCCAGGGTGAGGGGCTGGGGCTGTCAGAGGTGGGGAACCCCTGCTCCCGGGGTGGACGAGGTGAGTGTGAGGAGGACTGCGTTGACAGTGGAGGAAGAGGAGGTGGACACAGCCTCCTCCTCTTGGGGGTTTTTGGGTAACGAGGAGGGACCTGGTGCCAGGAACCGAGGCCTGACACAATTGGGGGCTTCAGATGGAGAAGCCTGGGGCCTGGTCACCAGTCCCGTGTGTGTCAGTGAGAGTGAGAGACGAGAAGAGGAAGCAGCCGCAGGGCAGGAGGAGCCGCTGTGCTCTGAAGACAGTGGGCCACAGCGGCTGGTGCGAGGGAGGGGTGTCTCCAGGAGGCAGCTCTGGAGGGGTCACAGCAGTGACTTAGCAGCACAGGTGGGGCCTCAGAGTGGGGCTTGTGGGCAGTGTGGGCTGGGTGGGGGGCACTGTGCTGCCTCAGGAGGGAGGGAGTGGGGACTGAAAACTGGCTCACAGGCAGGTCAGGCACGGCGTATTTGGTGGGACCTCCCAGAGGAATTGGTCACCTTGTCTCTGAGACCTTCTCCCGGAGGAAAGAGCTTCGGGTGAGGAGGGGGAGAGAGATGGAGGCTGCACCCCGCGAGGGGACTGGGAGGTGATGGTTGGGGTTTGACCCAACCCGGAGGCCTCTGTGACCCTCAGAGGACCCTCGAGGGTCCCCAGTCCACAGCGGGACTGTGTCGTACCCCCCACTCAGTTCCCAAGTGTGCTCTAGCCCCAGGCCCTTGGGTGGAAGTGGAGCAGAGAAGGGAACAGTTCTGTCAGGAGGGAGGGGAGATGGGAAGGAAGACAGGTGTGGCTCTGGGAGATTCCAGACTTCCATCTCCTGTGCAGCACAGTGTTCGCAAAACCGTCGAGCAGAGCAGCGTGTGACCCCGAGCAGGCTGAGCTGGTGGTTGGCCCTGGCCACTCTGCAGACGTATGGGGTCTCCTGTCCTCGGAGGAAGGCCCTGTCTCCTGGGTTTAGGGAATCCTGCACATGGAGGCACCACCCTCGTCCCAGAGACAAGACTGAGCAGAGCCCGGGCGGTCCTGCAGTGCAGGCGGCTCACAGTCAAGGCGGGGCTGCCCTGCCTCCCAGCAGGCCCCTGCTGAGTGAGGTCCTGGCACCTGCAGGCCCAGGCCTTAGTGCTCAGGGCCTGAGCATCTGTGCTGGGCCTTGTTCGGCCCAGACTCTGGTAACACGCTCACCTCTGCTTTAATGGGAGACACCAGTGGTGCTCAGCTCCGAGCTGTGGGTCCGAGGCTTTTCTGCTGCGGGTTGTCTGAGGCGCCTTTAAAAGCACTGAGAGCGGTGCAGACAGTATTCCAGGCAGACCGATGATTGTGATCCACAGACTTCCCTTGGGAGAGGGAGGTCAGAGCAGGTGTGGGCCAAAGGGGAGGTGGGGTGCCAAGGGGAAAGCAGAGCAGGTGCAGGCCCTGCCCTGGGACCTGAGAGTGGGCTCCAGGGGGACCCTGGATGCAGCAACCCCAGACAGCCGATCCTGTCCTAGTCAGCTCCACACCCTCGTGTCAGCACTGCCTTCCCCACATACGGGAGTTTTCCAGCTGCTGGGGATGAGCCCTGAGTGTCTGCGGAGCAGCGGGCGGCCTGTTGCTATTGGAGCCAGGAGGGCAGTGCCCTCCCGGGGGCCCTTTTGCTGTGAAATTGCCGATCTTCCAAATGGACAGGCTTTGGCTCATCTGACATAGTGAGCTCTCTTTTCTTCTAACAGCGCTCTTCTTCCCCGTGTGTTTCAGCTGACCCCACTTGGGCAGCGCCCCGGACCTCAGGTTCCCTGTGGCGGACCGGCCAGCAGACTCCTTGGGCAACGGGGCGGTGCTGCGGTGCCCCCAGAAAGGCCGGCTGGCAGCGCTGCACGATGAGCCATCCGAGGCAAGGACCCCGCCGCCCCCTTCCCATCCCTGGTGGGCACCTTGTGAGGCACCTGCCCCCTCACACCGTGGTCCTGAGGTGGGTTTGGAACAAAGCGCTGATAGATTGCTTTACGTCTCCCCATTTTCCTTTTTCTGGCTAAGAGTTTACTTTGAAGGCATGCTTTTTTTCCTTAACCAATTTTGATTATTTGTGGCCTACTGTGAGGCCCAGCATGGTACTAATTAGCACAGTTTTGAAATCGTCCTACGAGTAAATGGATACACATATCCATCAGCTTATAGTGAGAAGAATTCTCATTGAGAGTTTAAGTGCCTTTATCTTTTCGCCTCATTCATGCCATGTATTTGTTCATACATGTCTGTGTTTTGAGCTTCCATATTCAGTGAGCAGTTAGTTTGGGCCAGACATGGTCAGAAGTAGGACTCCAGCAGTGAATTAAAAACCGTGTGTGTCCTTTATCCACTGCTACGTAACGAATCATTGCAAAGCTTAGTGACTTCCCAGGGAGCAGCTCACAGTCCCCAGTGCCTGTGCATTGTAGCAGGCAGGCCTGGTTCAGGGCCTCCTGAGGGCAAGGGAAGGGCCCCCAGGGCTGGATGGCAGGCTTTCAGACTCACCTGGCTGCTGGGGACAGGCCGAGGTCCCTGCCGTGTGGCTTTCCCAAGGCCTGGCTTTCCTCGGAACACCCTCTGAGAGCGAGAGCGTGGGGTTTAGCCCGGGGCCTTTCACGCCCTGGTCTCAAGGCCGCACACCTTCACTTCTGTTTGCGAGAGTGAGCTGTGAAGTCCTGCCTCGCTCAGGGGCTGAGCAGGAGTTGCCCCTTCTGCCTCTTGAAGGGAGGAGGATGGAAGAATTTTTGGACCCCTTTTTAAACCCGCGCAGCCTGTTGAACAGTAATGAGCAGGGAAAGGAGACCAGAGTGCCTGAGTTGTCCAAGGAGGAGGGGATGATCGTGTGTAAACAGGGTGGCCAGTGAGGTGACACCAGGAGGGTGACCTTGAACCAGAGACCCAGAGGCAGGAAGAGAAGTAGCCACTCGGAGATAGAAAAAGGGTCATGTCAACCAGCGGGGACAAGGGAGAGAGCAGGCCACATCAGGGAGGAGCCTGGGCTCAGGCCTGAGCAGCTCGAGGCCAGAGCCTGTTTCCTGAGGTGAGGAGGGCTGCCGGGGCGGGGAGCTAAGAGCCGGGCCTCAGCCCTGTTGAGGTGGACGAGCCCATTGGGTGTCCCGGGGACGTGTCAGGAGAACAGCTGAGTGTTGCGGCCTGCATCCGGGAGAGGACTCATTCAGCTCAGGGTGGACTTGTGGTCGTGGGCATACAGATGGCATTTAAAGGCACGAGCACAGTAAAGTCACCAGGCGGGTGCCGGTGGAGAGAGATGGGGTGCAAGGGTAGGGCTGTGGGGCATCCTGCATTCCAAGGTTGAGAAGGGGCGCAAGGGACTGAGGAATAACCGCAGGGAGGGCAGGGCCTGGAGCCCAGGGAGAGACACGCTGGGGGCGGGGGGTGGCATGGGGGAGGGCAAGGACGGGAAGAGGCTTGGTAACACGGGTTCCTCGAGTCCCCGGGGAATTGCCCTGCAGGGCGGGGCTCACCGCCTGCTGGCAGAGAAGTGGAGACCTGGCGGGGAGGGGTACCATAGAGGCCACTCCCAAGGAGCTTTCAGAGACCCGCAGTGGGCGCTGCAGGGAGCCCTGGAGGAGGAATCTGCTGGTTCCCCTTGTGCGATTGGAAGGCGAGAGAAGGGAGAGGACATGCCGACCGGGCTGATGGGGGTGAACCCATAGGCTGGTTCACTGGAGCAGAGGAGGAATGATGGCAGGCGGTCCCGGAGCCAGCGAATGGGGTAGCCCAGCCCTGGGGCGGGGTCGTGATGAAGACAGGAGGCTAGGGCACTGGACACAGGGGCAGGGAGCCAGCAAGCCAGCACCTCGAGGCTGCCCCTCAGTTCCTTTGAGGTCCTGTCTGGGAAAGAAGTCAGGGCCTGGGTGACAGTGTGGCAGGGGGGACGTTTTCAGAGAGAAGGGTGTGAGGTGTGAGAGCGGGAGGGCGGCACGGGGCCCCGCTGGCACTATCCCATGTGTCTCTGATGACAGAGCCACCCGTGCAGTGCGAGGAGCCATCCCCCAGAACAGCCCGAGGGCCTGTGTCCCGAGAGGAGAGCCGCGGAGGGGCTGGCCCTCCCGTCTCCTGGCTGCCCCTGATTGCGCCTCTCTGTGGGTGTTCAGACCAGCCTGGGAAACGGAGGACTGGGAGCCTGTGAGGATGGCACACTCTGGTGAACTGGTACCAGTGATGACCGCTGATAGGGACCCAGCGGCTGCCGAGCTGAAGGGTTCTTTTTTCTTATTTTCCTCCAGCCTGGCTGATGGAGGCATGGATGTATTTTTGTAATTTTCAGTTTCTGTCTCTGACTCCATCAGCCCACCCTTGTGAATAACCTCATAGGATTGCCTGCTGTCCACGCTGAGACCTGAGTGTCACCAGGCCATCTAGGAACTGGATTCTCCCCCTGCCTGTTTCTTGAGTCCTGTTCGCTTAAGAGATGGCAGTGTCTCATGAGCATGGCCCATTTATCCAGAGTCAGGGCTTCCATGTAAAATTGGGTTCAGTTCCTGATAGACTTGAGCTGCCCTGAATGTCGCTGATGAGACGTGGTCCTCTCGTGCCCAGGTGCAGACCCCAAAGGAGCAGGACTGGGAGCGCACGCAGCAAGCCAGCATGCTGGCCGACGTGGCCCAGGCGTTTGAGAGTGACGAGGGCGTGTCTGATGACGAGGGCGACAGGGTCGCCCTCTTCAGCTCGGCCACTCAGCTGTCGCCCGTCAGGCAGGCTGATGCCAAGACTCTGACCGTGATGATGCAGGAGCAGCTGGACGCCATCAACGAAGAGATCCGGTGGGTGATCCTGAACTCAGCTCCCCAGAAACTCGGTTTCTCTGAGGAGCTGTCTTCTCCTAGGGACGTCTGAGTGTTCCATAGTAAGAAACCTGACCTCAGGTATGCTTCAAGAATTTTCAGTTTTGAGATGGCCCTTGATTACAGAGCTCGGTCAGCCAGGGCATTCTGTCCGTGGTGTGGTGTCAGCACTCTGTGGGGGCGGGGGGGGGGCGTTGTGGGGTGTCCCCCCTCAGCTCTGAGCCCCAAGGTGAGTGAGGTACCGAGGCGGTGTCCCCTGTGGCCCGTGGACCCTCCTGTGTCCCTCAGAGCCCCCCATGTTCCGGTGAAAAGCCACCTGGTGAAAGCTGGGGTTTGGCGCTTGGCAAATTCCCACTCAGATCTGCATTTTCCTTTTTAACTTAATGCAGTGTGAAGATTGGCTTGTTGTAAGACAGTGGTCCAAGGACGTGTGTTTGAGTTTTTCTCATCTCATCAGTATATTTAAGATGTTTTCTTTAGACACCGTCTTGGCAGTTATAACAATTTTCAAAACAGGATAGAATCCAAAGGCCTCCCTCGTGGTGAGCAGGGGGCCTTGGGTCTGGGTGCAGCCAGGTGGCTGGGGGCCCCGAGGCCTGCCTGGTGCCACACCCGCACAGCTATGCCCGTGTCCCGAGTCCATGTTCAGAGTGGCCGCAGGCCGGTGACCCTGCACAGGACCAGGCAGAGCTGCTGCTCAGACTGTTCTCATCACGTCACCCCAGGCCGAGGTGCCCGTTCCTGTCGGCCGAGTGCAGGGCTCCCGGGGAAAGGCAGGGGGTGAACGGGAAAACCAGCAAACGCAGGTGGTGTTGCCTGCCCATTTGACGCCAAGACAGACAGCTTTGTGGGCCGTGTTTGAGCACAGACGAGCTCAGAAAGATGGTCTTTCCGCATCCCTGCAGGAAGTATGGAACGGTTATATATTAATATTTTTATTTTTACAGCAAGTTGTCGGGTAAAAGTGATTTTTCCTTATGCGACAAGTTGACTTGATGTAAATGGTCAATTCTGTCCATCAACTTGTTAGCAACAGTGAAAAACTTTCCAGATGTATGAGTAGAAGTGAAGCTGGAGAGTTTACTTCCTGTAAGAATCTTGTATTTTAATTTGAAAGTCATTTTATTTGCATAATCGTGTATTTAAACTGCTATATAAAAACATCCACCACACATTAGGGGAGAAGAGCAGAAACTGTGAATTCTAGGTTAATGCAGCACATTGACATGAATCCAGGAACTCACACAAAGCTGGTGGAGAACCTCATCAAGTGACGCATTTGTATATATACAAACTTAAAAAAAAATTAAAAAAAAAAAGATCAACTCAGCACTTCATCTGGTCTGGAGACTTGTGTTTAGAAACTGCAGCTTGTTTGTGAATTGCTGTTTGGATTATACAGAGTTCCTGATTCCCAGTGGAAAAGACTTGAGGCACTGACGTGCATCTCTGCCCTGAGAGCAGGGGAGGTAAGGGTTGTCAACTTGAGGTATCTCTTCACAGGAAAGAGAGTTGCCACCAGGGCCCCTTCAGAATGTTAGAGTAAATAAGTGAAATCAAGCATGAATGATCAGGGCCAGCTTGTAAGACTCAACGCTAAGTTATTCTAAGTTTGAGAATATTCAAAAGAGGAAACGTAGAACCTTTTGGCTGAGATGTTCATTGAGCAACTGTTTCTGGAATTTGCTAATCATGACACAGAATGCCAGCCCAAATTTATTGTCCAGATAGGTTCCTCTGCTGACAAAGGCAGGTGACGCATTTTATTCTATTTTAGGTTGATCGAAGAAGAGAAGGAGAACACGGAGCAGCGAGCCGAGGAGACTGAGAGCAGGGAGGGCAGGGGGAGCTTAGGCAGCCTCCGTCGTTTTAAATCAGTGAGCTCCCTCAACCTGCTTCCCACGTCCTCGCATGCTGGCTCCTGCCCGCCCCTGCCCAAGCCCAGAACGAGGCGGCACAGCCTGGCACAGGAGGGAGACCAGCTGGGCATCATGACTCTGGTATGTGTCTGCCTCCTCCCTGCCGCATCCCTCCCCCAGCACGCTGTTTTTTGTTTGTTTGTTGTTTTTTCTCTTTATACCCAGAAGAAAATCAGGTACATTTGCTACGCTCAGAGGTCTAAAAGTTTTTAAACTGCCTAGTCTTTAATCATTCCACAATGGCACAGCGACAAATTAGTCTTGATATTTGGACCACTACTTAGCACGTCATCATGAACTCAGCCAGAGCCTGCCTCTGTAACGTTGGGCCTGGCCTGTGCTGGGCACAGCAGCTGCAGGGAAGTTTCTGTTCTCAGGGAGCAGACAGCTTCGTGAAAGTAGCCATAGGCAGCTCTCATGGCATGGGAAAGCCGTACAGCACATTCTCCATTGGGGATGCCTGGCTGCAGGGTGCAGGGCATGCGGTGGGAACAAAACCAAGAATCTACACTGGTCTGCTTGCTGATGGACCTGGCCACGCGCTCAGTCCAGCTCTGCGTGTGAAACCAGGTTAAAAGCCCAGGGCCCCAGGGAAGACGTTGGGCTGCCTCAGTTTTCTGAGTCTAAAACTCGGATGACGACCTAGGGCTTTTGGTGACAGAGTGTGCGGCTCTAAAGCACATGTTCCAGCTTTCTTGCGTGTTTAGCTTAGGTGTTGTGAGTGTATTGCTGTTTACCCCATGAAATCACGTGTACAACATTCTGCTTTGTATCTGGACTTGTATTGTCTCTTTTTTCTGTTACCACCCATTTCATGTTAGCTGCATTGTTAGTCAGCTTATAATTAAATTAACCGTGAATCATTTTAGCGGCCTGTGAAGTGGTAACCAGTCCATTTTGTGTTCTTTTGACACTGTTTTTATAATTGGCATCATTGGCTAATTAGTTGATATTTAAAATTCTTTGATGATTTCTCTGTGGTTTCATGCTTGATTTCTTTCCAAATATTTGGAAAAGAACAGTTCTGTATGTTTTCCTTGCTGTTGGAGTTCTCTGACAGTGTGTCTGCTTTCATCATTGGTTTTGATTCCCTCTCTCATCCTGTTGTCTGCTTAGTCATCATGAATCCAGATCCCCCCCAGCCCCCGAGGCTGTAGTTTACCCATCCATCTCCCGTCCCCCGTCCCCTCACTTGCTCTGGTCATACCCGTTCTGTGGTCCACAGCGTGTGTCCCCTTAGTCGGGTTTGTGCTTTGTCTTCATGTGTCATTAAATGGTGTTTTTCCCCCATAGCAGTAAGTCGAATTGGTGTATCACTGTGCAGTTACAGGAGAAGGCAGTGGCAACCTACTCCAGTACTCTTGCCTGGAAAATCCCATGGACAGAGGAACCTGGTAGGCTGCAGTCCATGGGGTCGCACAGAGTCGGACACGACTGAAGGGACTTAGCAGCAGCAGCACACAGTTATAAGCATAATATATGTAGATGGATCCTAAACTACATATCATGTGTAATTCATAAATGAGATTGTGCTTACATGAAGAAATGATCCTCTTAAGTGTAGAATTAATGGACTTTTAGATATGCAGATGACATCACCCTTAAGGCAGAAAGTGAGAGGAATTAGAAAGCCTCTTGATGAAAGTGAAAGAGGAGAGGGAAAAAGTTGGCTTAAAGCTCACCATTCAGAAAACTAAGATCATGGTATCTGGTCCCATCACTTCATAGGAAATAGATGGGGAAACAGTGTCAGACTTTATTTTTTGGGGCTCCAAAATCACTGCAGATGGTGACTGCAGCCATGAAATTAAAAGGCGCTTACTCCTTGGAAGCAAAGTTATGACCAACATAGATAGTGTATTCAAAAGCAGAGACATTACTTTGCCAACAAACGTCCATCTAGTCAAGGCTATGGTTTTTCCAGTTGTCATGTATGGATATGAAAGTTGGACTGTGAAGAAAGCTGAGCATCAAAGAATTGATGCTTTTGAGCTGTGGTGTTGGAGAAGACTCTTGAGAGTGAGTCCCTTGGACTGCAAGGAGATCCAACCAGTCCATTCTAAAGGAGATCGGTCCTGGGTGTTCATTGGAAGGACTGATGCTAAAGCTGAAACTCCAGCACTTTGGCCACCTCAAGTGAAGAGTTGACGCATTGGAAAAGACTCTCATGCTGGGAGGAATTGGGGGCAGGAGGAGAAGGGGACGACAGAGGATGAGATAGCTGAATGGCATCACCAACTCAATGGACATGAGTTTGGGTGAACTCCAAGAGTTGGTGATGGACAGGGGGTCCTGGCATGCTGCGATTCATGGGGTCACAAAGAGTCGGACACGACCGAGCAACTGAACTGAACTGAACTGACACAATATCCTTTCTGTGTTGGTGCTTGTATTTAAGACTGTAAATCTCATCAGCTTTTGCACAGTTAATGTCTCTATTAGACTCGTTAAAAAAGTATCTTCTATGGTTAATAAAATGTAAAGACTGCACCTGCTATTATGCTAGCTTTCATTCTTACATATTTTCAAAGGGAACTTGCTTTAATGAATTTATTGTGAGAAGTTTTAAATCAAATTCTGTGTCAGGATTTTACATTAATGTCCAATAGGTGGCTAGATTTGTTCAGTGTTAAAATAGATATTATGGTAACTTCCTCATCAGTTAAATTACTAATTTAAAGTATAACATGTTTTTGATTAAGAGAAACTAACTTATAGAGAAATTCGGCTGAGAATAGACACCTGTTAAGGCCCTTTGTTGTACAGAATGCTGTGCTTTAATAAATCATGATGTTGTAATAGAATGGTATCTTCTTGAGTAATAATTTATAGTGTTTCTCTAGTAAATCTTGAATAGCTTATTTAACTTCTGTGGTCAAAAAAAATGTTCTGTTTCCAGTCACATGTTCTCTAAATCTTCATGTCACTTACATGTTTGCCATCATTTTTGCTTTACTGTATTTGCCTCTACGGATTCTTGAAATTTTAGCTTCAAAGTCGCAATGAATCTGGTTTCTCTTCATTTCTTTGCATGCATCTATCAGCCTAGTGATTTAAGGAAGCAGCGTCGAAAGGTAAACTGTTTACTAATTTAGCAGGCCTTTGTTTCTCTGTGAAGTATTGAAGAGTCCTTATCGTGTAACGTGAATGAACACTGTGTGGTTATGTCCTGGTGAATAATTGATGTTTTAATGGAAGTAATGAAACTCACCCACCACTTAAAATGTGCTGATGGTTCTGTTGGAAATAGGTCATTCGTTGGGACAGTTGTAACAGTTTGCCTTTCTCCCACTTGTTTGCCTTCTGATCATCTCATGCGTGTTTATAATAGACATAGTATTATTTCTTATTTTTAAAAATTTCTGTACTTATGTTTTTGGCCATGCTGCACAGCTTATGGGATCTTAGTTCCCCAAGCAGGGATCAGACCAGTGTCCCGGCAGTGAAAGTGCCAAGTCTTAACCTCTGGACCACCATGGAATTTCCGCTTAGTGTTTTCATGTAAGAAATGACTGAATCAGAGCCATAGATGTTAGATTTGCGGGAAGCCAATTTAATGATGGTGGGTAGCAGTGTGCAGGAGACTCTGTGTGCCGGGCACGTGCTTTCCGAGTCTGTCATCTCAGCCCCAGGTGAGGTCCAGGCTGCTGCTATCCCCATTCAGCAGACATAGACACTGAGGCTTAGCGAGGCCGGGCACCCTGCCCAGGCTCTCACACCCAGCAGCGTGGTGCGGACTGGTCTGATCAGAGCCTGGACACTTAACCATGGTGCTGTCCAGCCACCTTTCCTCCAGAGGCTCTCGTGTCCATCACGGCATCCCTGATGGAGGGAGCATCAGGAGGGAGCTCGCTGCCTCTCCCCTCGGGTCACTTGGATGAGCCCCTGTTGTTGGAGTCCAGTGCCCCAAGGGCTGGCCTTCCTTGTCCCTCTCCTGCTCCCAGCCGACTGACCAAGCACTCCTGGGCCTTCCCGCAGGACTGGGGTGGCCGTGCTCCAGTTCAGGCAGCTCAGTGCACGGGAGCCCTTCTGCTGAGCACAGCAGAGCAGCGCCGTCCCCCTGGGGTTGGTGACCTGGGTGTGCTGCTCGCCTGCTCTGTGGCCTGCTTTGCCCTGCTGTTCAGCGAGGACACGGCACTGCCCTTCCTAGCCACATGTGGCACCAGTGGGGCAGCTCCCATCCTGGGGGAGGGCAGCCAGGCACAGACCCAGAGGCCTTCCTCAGGAGGAGGCCCGGGGGAAGGGGCTGGCCTGGGCCCTGACTCTGAGGCAGGTGTTTGTCTCCACTGAGTCCATAGTCAACCCAGGCGTGTCACTTCCCTGCTCTGTTTGTTGCTGTTTTCTGATTTTTATAAATGCTTATTTTAACTTGAATTTGAGATTGATCCCTGTTCAGTTCCATGTGGAAAATTTCTAGCCTTTGTAGCCTTCTGTTGTCTGAGGGTTCTTGTTAGAGCTCAGGGGAGGGAGCCCAGTTTATCCAGCTGCTCTTAAATGAGTTCAGCTGTATTTTGCACTAAGTTACCTTGTTGTCACCAAGCTCCTGTGGGCCTGCACGGGATCAGTATTCTTTACAGAATCCCACCAAAAAGGCACAGGTTAGTTGGTCAAAACAACGCATTCATTGTTTATAACAATACATGCCATGCATGTTTCCTAAAACCTCCCCTGGTTTAACCACACACCGAAATGTATCAGTGAGACCTGTTTGGACCCTGCAGGGTTAATCTGTTCCCACACTGTCTTTCCTTTCCTCACACCCAGGACCAGCGGAAACGCTGGGAGTCCAAGAGAGATCATCATCTTCTTCTTCTTCTTCTTTTTTTTTTTTAATTAGTTTATTTTTTAACTGAAAGATAATTGCTTTACAGAATTTTCTTTTCTGTCAAACCTCAACATGAATCAGCCATAGGTACCCATATATCTCCTCCCTTTTGAACCTCCCACCACTCTAGGGTGATACAAGATCATCTCTTAGTGAAGACCTGGGGGTGCCTTATGGAAACCACTGTGAGCGAATGACACTCGAACTGCGTGTAAGTACTTCAGTGGGTAGTCCCCAGTCTGTATGTTACCGAGAAATACGATCCAGGCACATGGTGTTCGCGTGGAGGGGTTAGGTACCTTTTCTGTGTTTCTCTTGTTGTCATGGCTTCCAGTAACCTGCATCATCACTACAAATGATCTTGGATGGTGGCACAAGCTGTGTCTTTTTCTCCTTCAAACAGAAAGGTCTGGACGGCTTTGCTGAGAGGTTTTGTACTCTAGCTGTGGTGCTTCTGAGCAGCATCTGGCGATGAGCACAGTCCTTTCATCAGGGCAGTTCATGCCGTGCAGGATTCACGGTGCCAGCATCGCTCTGCTGTCCTGCCCCGCAGGGCCATCTGGTCGCTGGATTCCAGGGAGGGCCGAGGCCGGCTGCAGGGAGGCTCCCATCTGGGGTCTCTGCACTCAGTCAGATGCTCTCGCTGCCCCATAGCCCCACTTTTTTTGAACAAGACAGTCCTTTAAGATGGCATTAAGCTATAACAAGGGTTTTTTTGTACTTGGGGGAAAGCATAGCTAATAGATCTTCAAATAAGTTTCTGGTTATAATGTAAAGCCTGTGTGATTGCCTTTTTCAGAACAGTCTATTGTTAGCCAATTTGACACTTACCTCACTCCCTCAGCTGCCAGCTATACGGGAAGAGGTAGGAGATGACAAGACCGCCATCAAATGTGAAACCTCGACCCTCGCCTGGCCACGGTCCCTTCGGCTGGGCCGCCTGCGCACGGGGGCGCTGCGCACAGTCACCCATGAGGACCTCGGGGACACCCACAAGTAAGTGACCTGTGTGTGCATCGTCAGTTTCAGGAGCCCTGCACCTCTTGTCTTGAAAGAGTTGCAAGGATGATTTTAAAGGAATACCACTGAGTTCGGTGCCTGTGTTTAGTGGTGAACTTCAGGTGCTGGGGAAGAAGAGCTCAGTGACCTCAGTGATTTTAGAAAACGTCCATCTCTACAGATTGACTCCTGTGGGAGCTTTCTTCCTGCTCTGGGTAGAGGGCACGTTCCTGACGGTGACGGGCCCGTGCCTCTTGGGTTCCCTCTTGAGGGTCCCTCCCTTTTCTGCAGGGGTCTCCTCTCAGGAGACCCTGTCCCCTCCTGTGACTGACACTGTCCTCATTCAGACCACCACTTGCTGAGCTCCCGTCCTGAGCCAGGCAGCACTTGATGGGGGGCACGTGTGGTCACCTGACCAGCCGCCCTGCACGGTGACCGTCGCTCTCCTGCCACGGCCGGGGACGGTTACCCTGTGGGAGGCGAGGGGAACTACCCAGAGCAGGGGAGCTCGTCTTCTCCTGGAGCGTCGTCACCTGCCGAGCAGCGACCCTAAGGGAGGGTCAGAGCGCCCTCTGCACCAGCTGGCCTGGAGTCAAGCCCTCCTCGCGGGAGAGCTCGAGGCAGAGAATCTCAGCTTCCCGGTGCGGTTGTCTGACACCGGGGGCCTGCATTGCTCATGTGGAGTGTGGTTGGTGAAGGAGACTCCAACTGTCAGCTGCGAGGTTGAGGCACGGGTGTTGCTGGGTGCCCGTTTCTATCAGTAGCTCTTGTGGAGGGGTGTGTGTTTGCACAAGGGTGCCAGTTAAAGGTCGTTTTCTCTCCCCGAAGCTCCACAGGCTCTCAGGACAGCCCCGGGAATAACCCCAGCAGCAGCACCAGCAGCCAGGGCTCGCTGCACAAAGCCCCAAAGAAGAAGGGCATCAAGTCCTCCATCAGCCGCTTGTTTCGCAAGAAGGAAAAGGGCCGGCCTGAACACCCCAGCAAGGAGGCGTTAGGACCAGGTGGGTGCTTCACCGTTCAGAGGGAGGAGGGCCTGCAGGCATCTCCCTTCTGTGTCTCCCCTGTCGTCCCCATGAGGCTCCTGTCAATCATGCTGGGGGTCCTCCTGGGAGCAGGAGTGGAGGAGGCAACTGTCTTCTCAATGGGTCTGAGATGATCGGCTGAGTTAATGAGTGGATGGTTGGATGGATGGATGAATTAAGAGTGGATGGATGGATTGATTAGTGAGTGGTGGATGGATGAACAGATGGCTGGCTGGATGGGTGGATGAACGGAGCATGGAATGAATAAAGCAGGTGATTGTACTCCAGTGCTAGAAACATATTCTACGAAATTGAGTAGGAGCTGGGCGATGATTGTTTCGTCCTAACAGTGACATGTGTTTGGAAACGGCCTAAGTGCTCCTCAGTGAGGAGTGAGGTACAATCTGTGGACACCCCACAAGGAACAGCCCACCCTCCTTCCTGCCACCTTCCGCATCCCCAGGAGCTCATCAGGGGTTCTGCTCATGCCCCCCACCCCACCCCACAGCCACACAGGTCCTCCTGGGGTCCCCTCATCACACAGGGTTATCATCAGGCCCCCATATCACTCAGCTTCCTCTCCTTGAGGACAGCGTATGTTCCTGCCTCTTCAGCCACAAATGTGTTGAGTCTCGTTTGTGCTGGGTGTGGGATTTACAGGGGTAAGTAAAGCAGATGTGGTCTGGAGCACAGTTAAGTGACAAGAGAGAAAAAGGAGCAGATTATTAAATGCTGTCCCTATTAGTAGTAAATACAATGCTGAGATGGATGGTGCATTGATTATGTACCAGATGCCGTGTGTGCCCCTTACCAAGCAGGTGCTGCCCCCTCCCGATTTACAGAGGAGGACACAGTGACAGTCACGTGGTTAGGGAGCGGTTAGGGCAGGTTCACACCCACCCAGTGGGACCAGACACTTTGCCGAGCCCCAGCCACCTCTCTCGTGGATGAAACAGGAATGAGATGGCTCTATGGCCTGATGATTCAATGGACATGAGTTGGAGCAAACTCCAGGAGATAGTGAAGGACAGGAAAGCCTGGAGTGCTGCAATCCAAGGAGTGACAAGAGTCGGACACAACTGAGCGACTGAAGTAAAACCTGAGTGTGTTCTCACCTGTTTCAGTCGTGTCTGACTCTGCGACCCCAGGAACTGTAGCCCACTAGCTCCTCTGTCCATGGGATTCTCCAGGCAAGAAGACTGGAGTGGGTTGCCATGCTCTCTTCCAGGGCATCTTCTCAACCCAGGGATTGAACCCACATCTCTCATTATCTATTGCATTGGCAGGCAGGATCTTTACCCCTAGCGCCACCTGGAAAGCCCCAGTGAATGCTGACAACTAGAAATGCAGAAAATAAGGGCTGCTCCTAAGTTAAACTGGAAGAGCAGCAAGCACAGGTTGTAAAGAGGAAAACACACGATGAGCGACAACAGCGCCAACAGAAACAAGGGATGCGTTCACCCACAGAAAGAAAGTGTCTGTGCCGTTCAGAAGAGGAGCCCGCCAGCCCTTGGAGGGACAGTTGGAACCAGAATGAAAACCGAGGACATGGTCAGCAGTGCCCACCACACGGCCTGGGTGGCGTGGTGTCACTCACCAGACTTCCTGTATCCCCAGAGCTGCTGGCAGTAACATCTCTGAGTGCCAGGCCGGGCAGCGTCCCCGAGTGAGCTAAGGCATCACTGCTCTCCTTCCAGTGCTGCTCCGGGGCCCTCTGTAGGTGGCCACCCTCATCCCCTGCCCTGCCACTTGCTGGGGCCCGGATGTCCCCCTGGAATCCTTTCAGCCCTTGAGCTTGGGTGCTCCCAGCCCTCTGCCACACCTGACTGGGACGCAACTCAGGACTTGGGCTTGAGATATCAAGGAGACCGTGAATCTGGAAGGACACCACCCTGGGGCCTGTGAGAGAGCAGGAGAGCAAAGCCCCTACGGGGAGGAAGCAGAGCTGGGGGAACGTGCCCACAGCCTCCACTGCCTCCTGCACAAGTGCCTTTTCTTTGTCTCTCCTTGACCTGAAACAAAGCCCAGCTGCTGCTGCTCCGCAGGTGATTCCTAAAGATGCACCTCCTGCCAGAGCTATTGTCCTGCTGCTCTGGGGCTGCCTGAGTGTGCTCAGGAGTATCAGACAAGTAGGGCTGCCACACCTCATACTGGAGGTGGGGGGCCTGATACTGGGGAAGGGTTGGAGGTGGGGGGAGGGTTTGAGGGTCGGGGAGGGCCTGATGCTGGCCTAGGGCCGTGACGCTGGACTAGGGTCTGATGCTGGGGGAGGACCTGATGCTGGACTAGGGTGCATCATTTGGATCCCCGTCAAGGTTGCCCTCGGACACCCCACGCTGTGACCGATGGCGAGCCTCGACACCTGCACTTTGTTCCCACCCTCGGCCCGCTGCCCACACCTCAGCAGCAGAGGGGCCCTGTCCCCGCAGATGGTGAAGTGATGGAGCCTCTTGTCTCCGGAGCCAAGGGCATGAACACACCGTCGGTCGTCCCCTAGGGACACCTATGCTTCCGCCTTCTGGCCTTTCCATTGCATCCGTCCGTTTCTCTTAACAGAATGTCCGTGTGATGACACGGGCTCCCATTACCAGCTCTGGTCTGTTCTCAGTGAGAGTACAGCTTACCCTCGGCACTCTTTATTGGCCCTGGGAAATTTTGCTTCAGTACTTTATTGAAAGAAAGCAATAAATAATACTATGATAAAAATAGTTCAAAAGTAGACTGTACATACTTTGTCACATATTCAGGAAGTTCACAAAAGATTAATAGGAAAATAGAATGATAACAATGAATTGTACAAGTAAATTAAAGGCGGAACCCACATGTAAAGAAACATGCTGTCTCTGTCTACCAAGATACCAGCTGCATAATAAATATCACCCTGTGACCTGAACGCATCTCTTGCTGGCTTTTTTAATGTGCCGCTGAAAAAGTAAAAATTACATTTGCTACTTATACAATCCAGAATGGCTATGTCATCACAATCTAAAAATGTACGCCTAGGTCCATTCTTTAAACATGTTTACAATCATGTAAAAAGATGATTTACATAAAAATAAGGCCTTTGTCAGAGCTACACTACCCTGTCTGGGAAGTGGCACCTTCACTGTCCAGCTCGATGGCTCTGCAGCGGGTGCAGGGCATCGCGATTGGTCCCCAAAGAGTCTCACCGGAGAGGAGGGATCCGGGTCCACAGAGACTGGGTTACAGGAGAGATTTTCAGTCTTCTTCTAGGCATCCTTTCAGCCCAAATTTCATTAGAAGCTCACATTTAACACCCAGTATTTTTAAATCACTTCACGCTGTGGACAAAAAGCATTTCTTGCTAGAAAAAGTACAGTTTAGGCCAGTCGTTAACATCCAACAACAATTGGTTGAAATTAAGTTTGCTTATTTCAGAGTGATTGTTGGAGAGCTTGGTTACATTCTGGAAGGATAATAAAGCACACCGTGTCATGATGATTTTACAATCGCAGGAAAACCCCTTCTCTCATGGTTTAACATTGAAAAATTAAATAAGAATAATTACAATAAATGCATCATTTACAAAGGCCTGTGTTTGCTCATAGGATTTATACAGACAAGCACTACAGTACATTCATTTGAAAGACTGAAATCAGGTATCAGAACATGAATTGATCTGAAAGGATATTCATAGCCTGAATATACAAGAAAAAGGAAGTAATTATATAAATGAAGTCATAAGTTTACATAAATATCAGAAACATTAAATTCTAAAATATTTTTCTATGGTATTCATGAATTTTTCACTAATTAAAAACCCTGTAATATCTTCGGGTCTATGTAACAAGTATTAACAGAGTAAAGATTCCATCGAGTTCAAAATGTAGTCTTTGTTGTATACTGGATGCTGTATAAACATCTGGAGAATTCGTGCAGGTAAACTGGAAACACACACACAGAAAAGTCAGTCCTGGGTTGGCAGCTGGTGCCCCAGCCCCTGCCCCTCCTGACACCCCCACCCCCACCCCATTTGGGGCTTCAGCTGCTTTGAGAATTCAGAGAAACATGGAGGGCCAAGCAGATCAAGGAGAGAACTCTGTGGCTGACTTTATTCTGACAAATAGCTAAAAGCTGTTGGTAAAAAAAAACTCAAAAGCCCAATCCAGCTTTCTAGCTGAGATGTGAACAGGACAGAGCAGACAGCCTCCTGCCCTCAGAGTTGCTCGAGCAGGGCTGGGCCCCAGGGCCAGACCCACCAGAGGCCCACCCAGAGCAACGCCTGCAAGGGAGGGTGGCCCCTTAGCAGCAGCCGAGCCCCAGATGCCGGTGCACCTCCGTGTGAAACGCTGGCCTCCGTACGGAGAGGCCCAGGGCAGGGCAGCCTCGTGAACCCTGACGCTCTGGGCCCTGTTCCCTCCGAGAACGTGCACGCAGGGCGTGGCCGGCAGCACTGCCGCTGTGGGAGGGATACCTATGCGTCCCTATGCGAGGGGCCTTGGCCATGCTCTGACCACTCCGGCGGCAGTGGGGCGCCAAGGTCACGTTCTCTGCTGTGAGGGTTCTCCCAGGCTAACCTCCAGAGACCCACTGACCCTCCACTCCCTGGGGCGTGGGCTCCGTGCCCCCGAAGGACCAGGCCGGCCTGTACTCACCCCGAAGCACATCAGGAGCAAGTCCTGACTGTAGCAGAATCCAGCCCCTGCGTTCCCGCCACGCTGCCTGGTCCCATGAGCGCGGGAGGAAGGGTGCAAACACAGAGTGCGGTTAGTCGTGCAACGTCACATGGGGCACGAGGACACACAACGCACACCCGCAGCAGTGCCCACTCCTACTGAGGGTCTGGGGAAACTTCTAGAGGGTGGATGAGCCAGAGAGAGCGAGCCTGGGGGCTGCCACGTGGGGGTCCCTGCCACCCGGGGTGGGGGGAGGGCGGTCAATGGCACATTTGATGACGTAAACGCGGTCATCGGGACAGATACTCCACGTCGGCAGCTGCCAGTCTCTCCTTAGACCTACGGATTCACAGAGCTCCACATTCACAGATTCCACACAGTCTATTGTTACTCAATTTTACACTTACCTCATTCCCTCAGCTGCCAGCTTTACGAGAAAGAGGTAGGAGATGACAAGACCACCATCAAATGTGAGCCCTCGAGATCAGACGAGATCAGGCGCGTTCAGGGTGGTATGGCCGTAGAAGGAGGCGGCTGCCGCCGGGCGCCCTAAGAGCCCTGCGCTGTGCCTCCCTTTCGCTCTGACCTGCCGGTCGGGCCAGCAGGCCGCACCTCACCATGGGGGCGCGCGGTGTACTTGAGCCGAACGACCCTCGACCAGACTCCGCCAGCCAATGCCGCCACGCCCCCGAACACTGCCACCCCGTGGCCAGCAAACGCCTGGCCAGATTCGGCAGCCCGGAGGGCTTCCGGGACCCCCAGCGGCATGCCAGGCGTGCGTGCGCACGGGGCCTGGGGGGTGGGCTGAAGGGCGCGGAGGTCTTGGCGCCCTCCACCCCGGGCCTCTCCAGGCCCGGCCGCGCTCGGCGAGCCGGGCCTCCCCCGATCCTGTTCGCTGCCCAGGGCCACGCGGCCCGGAGGTGTCTGGCTTTCGGCCCAGCCGCCGCCCGACCCCCACGGCCCTCGGGCCTCTGAGCCTCCTGTGGGCCTAGGCGCAGCCCAGCCAGGGCCCTGAGCGCCCATCCTGCCCGACACCTGCCCGGTGCCCAAACCCACCAGGAGCCACGGAGGCGCGGTCCACCCGAGCGCCTCAGCCCCGCCCCTTCGCCCTACCGAGGCCCCCACCTTTCCCCCACGCCGCCGGACAAGCACACAACCTTCCTGCGAGAGCAGACGAGCAACAGGCAGGCACACGGACAGACACACAGACAGTCGACAGCCCGCCGTCGCAACCTCATCAGCCAGAGCCATAGCACCTGTGAGAGGCCGGGGCCAGAGGAACGGACGGGCCGCCGGGTGTCAGGAGAGACAGAGGCAGAAAGAGATGAAAGTTCAGAGATAGACTCCAGGACTGTGAGAGGGAGATACAGATAGACAGACAGACAGACGCGTGCGCGCGCGCGAACGCGCACACACACACACACACACACACACACACACACGGAGGCAGAGACAGAGGGAGACCCAGAGCGAGCGACAGAGAGACAGCAAACAGGAGACAGACAGGGGAGAGAGGATGGCATCGGATCTGAGACAGACACACTGGCACAGCCCGTGACGCACCTCAGAGGAAGGCCACGCGGAAGAAGCAGCTTCCCCAAGGGAGGGGGCGTCAGCTTTGGGCCAGGCCCGGCTGGACGCGGTGCCCTGGGGCTGGCGGTCACCCGTGGGGACCCCAAGACTTCCTTGAAGCCGAGGTCTCAAAGGTCCCCTTTGGCCTGGCTACCTAAGGCGAGACCCAGCCCCCACCCCCAGGCCAGAGGGTGAGTGTGTGAGAGTGTGTGTGAGTGTGTCGGTGGGTGAGGGTGGGGTCGGGTCGACTTGGGGCCGGGTGGATACCCAGAGTGGAGGGGGGAGGGTGTGGAGGCCGGGGGTTGGGAAGCTTGAGTGTCCTCTTGCTGTCTCTCTCTCCCTCTTTCTCCGTCTCCCTTACCTGTGGTTTCTAGCTCTTGACCTGTCTCGGCAGCAGGGTGTGTGTGTGTGTATGTGTGTGTGTGTGTGTGTACCTCCAAACCCAAAGCAACTTTCTATGGAGACCTAGTGAAGGGTAAATGCATTCTTACTCATCTGATATATCCTAAAACACTGGACATGTCTGGACTCAAACTTTCAGGGCCGCCTTCCTGCCACCTCTGGCAAGCATTGATGGTGCAACTGTAATCCTCTAAAGGACCAAAAGTCCTGTACAAGTCCAGACATCTGCTCTGTACAGTCTCTTCCTACAGTACAGAAAAGTATAGAACAGAATGACACATTCTTTGTTAATTGTACAGATGAATCAGCTGCTATCTGCTGCCTAGTCAACATGGTCAACATGAGGGAGTCAAGCAAGAGTTCCAAATCTCTTGATGTGGTCCTTGGAAATACTTCTGTTCTTAGTTGCTCAGTTGTGCCCAACTTTTATGCTACCCATGGACTGTGGCCAGTCAGGCTCCTCTGTCCGTGGCATTTCCCAGTCAAGAATACTGGAGTGGTTTGCCATTTCTTTCTCCAGGGGATCTTCCCGACCCAGGGATCAAACCTGAGTCTCCTGCAAGTGGATGCCTTCCGATCTGAGCCACAATACAACGAATTGCCTAGTCAAAATACAAAGAAAAGAGCTAGTGTTCTACTAAGTGGAAAGATGATTTAAGAAACGGAAGCTTTCCTTTGTTGGTATATTTGAATCTTTATTTAGTTTTATTTTATTTTTATGATTAAGGCTACTTGAACAAGGCAATGGAGAAACCCCAGAGTTGAAAAGCAATTGACTTTTTAAAAGAATCATGTGACAGGTGAAACTTTCTTCATTTTTTAGAGTTGGTTCAATGCAAAATCTTTATTCAATAAATATGACTCTTGTAAACTTTATTTCAAATCTCCACGATGAATCACTAAGGCATGAAGGAAGAAAGGAGTAGAGGTGGAGAAAAAAAGAGCAACCTTTCCCCTTGGCTCCATCTCAACCAGCTGCTTAGTTCCTTCATCTCATGGACTACGATCTGGGATAATCTTGTTTGTCTGATTTTTGTTTGGGGACCGTGTCTAGTCACAGGGCTAGAAACAGTGGAGGGGGTAAGCCCTTCTTTCCATTCCACCTCAGACCCAGTGGGCAGTCCAGGCCCTGCCCACTGCATTGAGTCTGTAGCAACAGAATCACCAGTGATGCTGGTTAACAATGCATATTGCTGGAATCCACTCCATTCGCTACTGACTCTTTGAAGTGGTGGTCTGGAACCTATACCTGGAAACTTTCTTGATGATTCCAAATCACACCAAAGTCTGAGGACTATGGAAGATCTTCACATTTCTGGAAGAGCCGCACACCTCCAGAAGGAACCACAAGACTTGCCTGAAATGGTAAAGGTATAAGTATTGGACTGAAAGTTGGAAGGTCTCCACCTTTGCTATGTAAGTAAAATGATCTTTCTTTGAAATGAAAATGGATAATACTAAAAGTTCACATTGTTCTAGAGCATTAAATTAAAAAAAAAACCCTGAATTATAGAAATCTGATGTATGAGTTCCTGGAAAGCAAGAACCTATATTTAGTGATATGTCTTCATGCCTTAGATCGTGCCTTGAATATAGTGTGCACATCAACAGAAGAAAGAAAAGAACTGAATCGACAAAGATACAAAGAGATCAAAAGTGCTGAGCCAAGTGAAAAGTTGAGGCTTCCCAGAACTTTTCTGTCTTTCACACACTGAATAAATATTGAGCACCTACTATGAGCTAGTAGGCATGCAATATGTTTCTGGAAATAGAATGCTGAGAGAAGAAGAAACATGCGGGGAGCCGGTGAGGCATTCCACTCGTGACAAAGGTCATGAGGAAGGAGGCTCGGCATACGCAAAGGCGGGATCGAGCCTCAGGAGTCCCCCCGGATATTCTCGAGCATTTTCCCCCAAAAAACCAGAGTCTGCCTACTTTATTGCTTTGTGCTCTCACCTCTGACTTTACTGGGGGCTGTCCCCTACCACCATCTCTCTCTCTGTGTGTCAAAGAGTTAACTTACAGCTCCAATTAATAAAGTTCCTGGGCAATTAGGAGTGTTTAAATCCAAACCCCTCTGATGGCTCTCTAACTCGCCTGACAAGTTTACCCGGACTTCTGCAGCTATGCATAGGATTGTTTACAGTCTCCCAGGAGAGGCATGGGAAGCTTAAGATATTCAAATAGCTTAGAGCCTCTCAGAGAGTTAAAAACTGTCAGAATAAACTAGTAAAGGATTTCATTGATGAGTCAATGCTTGTTGCCAAGTTTTCACATCCCCTGAATTGTATCCTTGAATATGTATCAATTAATAGTGGGTATGTAGAAAAAATAAGTAGTGGCCTTGGTGTTAGTAACTTTAGACCCTTAAGGTAATAAATTCTTTCTTTGTTGTAAACCCATTACACATCCGCCCTATAGGAATGCAATTTTATCTTTGGAAGATGGTGCCAAACCTTGAAATAATTACTCTTAGAGAAAGTAAGTCTTTGTTGATAAGTCCTTGTCAAGAGTCATAAAATGTTAGTAGGCCTTCTGGCCAGAAGATGATGTAAATCACCTAAACCATTTGTATACGATACATTTGCAGGAAAGAAACCTTGGTTTTTGATAAGAACCAAAGACTGCTGACTTTGCATCCCCTATTATCCTCTATGTGTAACTTAGGGTATAAAGCCCCTGTTAAAAATAAAGCTACGGGCCTTGCTCACCAACGCTTGGTCTCCCCATGTCATTCTTTCTTTTAACTTCCAGCTGAGTCTCCATCTGGAGCGCGGAACCCACCACGCTGACTAATCATGCCTGGGCTTCTAAGACCCACTCGAGAAGGTGTCTAGGGTGAGACACCTTCCGCTATTCGAGAGGGCGCCTGCGGCCTACGTCAGTGGTGCAAACTTCTTGTCTTGAAGTTTTATTGGTCTCCCGCGTAAACCAAGCTACTCAGCTTCTTTTCTCCACTGAATTTTCCTACTGAGCTATCCTCATTCTATTGTTCTCTATATCTCTAATTAGCATATAAATAGTCGCCTAGGCCGTCTCTCCTTCGAATACCCTGGATCAGCTGGGGCAGGTCCCCAGCAGAAACACAGTTCCTTCTTTCACTGAGACTAATCTAATGATAAATAACAGGCAGATACTTTGAGAACTTCTATAGGGGCCTCTTTCCTCACCAAAAACTGGGTGTCAGAGAAGGCTTTTCAGACTAATAATTGAGTTGAGATCCATAGGTTGAACCAATGTCAACCAGGGTTGAGATGCAGGAAGAATTTCAGGCAGGTAAAATAGCATCTTGGAAGGCTACGTGACAAGGGAACCTTAGTACATTCAAGAAATGAAAAATGCCCTATGGGATGGAACCAAAAGAGTGCAAAGGGCATTCCAGTGAAAAGAAATCAGAGAAGAAAGTGGGGACCAAGCAATGAAGGGATTTGGTCATATCTTCACTATGATGGGAAAATACAAGAGCAGTTGGAGCAGGGAGGTGATAGAATTGCATCTGCATTTTAAAAAGGTCATCTTGCTCCACATCACTCATGATTGGACAGACTCAACTCCAAACTACAACGAGGTTCCACTTCACATTAGTCAGAATGGTCCTCATGGAAAAGTCTGTAGATAACAAATGCTGGAGAGGATGTGGAGAAAAGGGAACTCACCTCCACCGTTAGTAGGAATGTGAGTTGGTAGAGCCACTATGGAAAAGAGTATGGAGGTTCCTGAAGGAACTAAAACTAGAAGTACCATATTCAGCAGTCCCACTCCCAGGCATATATCCACCAAAAGTATAACTGAACAAGATACATGCACCGTCTGTGCACATATATCTGTGTGTGCGCGCGGGTGAGCGTGAGCTCGGGCGTTCGCCGGCCAGGTTGGGGGGGGGTGGGGGGGGGGGCTGGGGCTGGGGCTGGAGCTGGTGCAGCCCCCCGGGTTTGCCTGAGGCACGCCAAGGGAGCCCCAGACGGAGACCCGCGGGACGGTCGTCTGGTTTCCTGGAAGCCAAATGCGGAGGGGCTCGCGGGCTGCGCGAAGGCAACCCAGGTCTGCAGCGGGAGTCGGTGCCCTGGCCACCCACCCCCAGGAGGAGCTGGGGCTGCGGGAGCCCAAGAGTTGGGACGTGGGGCGGGGGCTAAAGGAGAGGGAAGGCAAAGAGCCTACAGCACCCGGTATGCCCAGGCGGTTTCCCACCCAAGTACTAACCAGGCCCGACCCTGCTTAGCTTCCGAGATCAGATGAGATAGGGCGCGTTCAGGGCGCTATGGCCTTAGATGGAGGCTGCTGTCGCCCGGCGCCCTAAGAGCCCTGCGCTGCACCTCCGTTTCGCTCTGACCTGCGGGTCAGCCATTCTGTCTACAAGTGATTTTACTCCCTCCCCTTTCTCTCCCTGCTTTCTGAGAGTCTCTCTCCTTCCATACTTGATGGTGTAATGAATGGATGCCTTAGATCATTTTCCCTCAACATTTTTTTCTCTTTATTTTTACATTGATTTCTATGAATTCATCTTCAAGTTTATGGATTATTTCTGCTAGCATCTCAAATGTGCTGTTGAACCTATCAATTTTTCATTTCAATTATTTTAGTTTTCAAATCCAGAATTTATGTTAGTTTCCTTTAAAAAAAATAATTTGTAGCTCTTCATTGAGTCTCTCTGTTTGTTGACTTCGTATCATACTGTCATCTAATTCTTCAAACATGGTTCCATTATTTCATTTTGTAGTTATCATTATTTTGATATTTTATCTTTTGACCTTCATACTGAATTTATAAGAGATATACTTATATGAGTTATCAGTGGTATGTTATACAAATGCTTTACTCACCACCATTACAACATTAGAGTTTTCTGAGTTTAACTGTATACTTACCTGTCCCAGCAGGTTGATAAAGAGTCCAAGCCTAAAGGCCCTTTAAGGAGGAGGCAAGCTTGCTTTCTTTTTCACATTCTTTTGCCTAAGACAAGTAGGCATTGTAGGGAGCAGTATCTCAGGTACAAGGACATTCCTCTTTTTGAGCTTTGGATGTATGTTATAGGAAAGGGTCTGGGCAAAAGGCTCACATCCTTGAGATGTTTTTTGTCTATTCTCAGAGGCTAGTTGAGAAGTATATATGGCCCCACTTAAATTAGTGAGCCCCTTCTGATGTCTGTGTCAGAAGCTTTTTCTGTCACCTTCACTTTAAATAAAATATACACAAAGCTCTGAGTGACTGAGACTGTCTTTGGCCCCAGAGTAATATCTTCTTCTTAGACACCATGAATCCAGTGGCATCGGTCACCGTTGACTGCTAGGTTATCATCTTGGGGGCTTGTCCAAGATCTTCAAGACAAGGTAAGAACACTCAGAGTTGAGATTCTTTTGCTCTTTTACTGTGGTCTCTACTTTACTATGGAGAAGGCAATGGCACCCCACTCCAGTACTCTTGCCTGGAAAATCCCATGGGTGGAGGAGCCTGGTAGGCTGCAGTGCATGGGGTCGCTAAGAGGTGGACACGACTGAGTGACTTCACTTTCCCTTTTCACTTTCCTGCATTGGAGAAGGAAAGGGCAATCCACTACAGTACTCTTGCTTGGAGAGTCCCAGGGGCGGGGGACCCTGGTGGGCTGCCAACTCTGGGGTCTCACAGAGTCAGAAACGACTGAAGCAACTTAGCAGCAGCAGCAGCAGCTACTTTACTAAATCAGAAGCATGTGGACTGAATTTCTTTTCCCCAGTCAGCTTTTCCTGGTCCCTCTGACCATTTCATATCTGCTTGGGGAATTAAAGTTATTAACCTTGTGTGCCGGATTGTAGACTTTCAAGGGACTTGCAATCCATGCTGTTATTGTGCTTTTCTAGCAAGGCCCCCACTCCAAGTTTTACAGGACACTGCAGACAGGAGCACTTTAGGGAGCTAGCTGGAGCTCTAGCTCCAGGGACATCTCTCAGACTAGAAATCACCATCCTGACCCCACAGACACACAGGCAAGTTCTTGTCATGGCTATGCCTCTGGACTATATGGATTGAGGCATTGCTGGTGAGCATGAGATTCCTGAGGACACAGATTGGGACACCCCAGATTTGGGCAGATTGAAAGTGCATTGGGCTTCTTCCCTTAGTAACGCTAGCTCTTAGCAGAGCAGACGAAGCCCTCCAGTGGCTCTTGTCTCAACTCCTTAGGTATTCTTTTTGTACAGTCTGATGGACAGGAATAAAAAGGATGATGCTGGCACTCCATGAATATGAAGGATTAGTTTTTCCTCGCAGGCGGGCCCTCCATCACCTCCTTTGTTATTAAATAGACTCGTGTGGCCACTCTCAGGAGGATGTCTTGGGTTTTCTGTTCATCCCTTATGACTTGCCACTTATACTGTTATGAGGAATGTGCGCAGGTACACAGAAGTTGGGTGCTTCCCCTAGTGGTCTTGGCTCGGCAAGCATCCGGAAAACTACTCTGTTCCACCCCAGGTGGTGCCGGAATAAAAGGGAAATCAAACCAAGGTTTTAATGGTGAGGACCTGGACATCAGTCTGGGATGCCATCAGGTCTAACCCTGGTGCATCTCCACCATGCCTGGGTGGTAGAACGAGGGGGGTTGGGAGTAGGACACCTTCACCTGTAAGAGACAGGTTAGCTCTGGCCAGGGAAGGAAGCTTAGGTGGAAAATCAGTCTCCAACCCCGTCTAGAGCAGGGGCAGACACCTCTGGTAGAAAAAAGCCATGGCACTGGGCACTGCCTTTTTCTCTCTTACAGATGGGCCTAACAGTCCAGAACCACCCCCCCCCAATAATATCTTGAAAAACTGGGATAATTTTGATCCTCAAGGCCTAAAAATCCCTTATATATGGGGTTTCTTTAATAGAAGAACTCACCTGCCCAGAGAGAGAATCCCTGCTGGGACATCTTATCAATCAGTCTACCCCTGTCATCAGAGCCCATCTGAGCACTCTCTGGTTTAAAGCTTAGCTATGAAGCTATGACTACATGAAGGAGAAATTACATTTTGAACCCTGAATGGCCACGTGTATTCTTTAGACTCCGGAGAAAACTAGGTAAAATGGAATCTTCTTGAAATTGCAAAACTGGTTCTTTTTGCACATGTAATTACTAAAAGTTTGACTTGTGAAAATACTCTTTTGGGGAGCTCTGATCCTGCCTGAGACACAGAAACATGCCTGGGGAAAAACCTGAGTTAACTCTTATCATGTCCTTGAGATACACAGCCCACTCTATCTGGGACTCCAGCCATGAGCTGGAACTCAAGCCAAGAAAATAAAAGGGACAAAGAGACATTTTAAATTTCAGGTGGAAAATTGTGAGGTTTCTGTCTGTCCAGATTTGTGTGTGTCTCGGTGTATGTCTCCATCCTTGGAAAAAATTGCTAAAGGCTAAGTGGTTCAATGAGCTCTAATTAATTGGCCTAAAGAGAAGTCAGTGCTTACAAATCAAACAATTCTAAATTCAAGAAAATTAAAGTAAATGAATTTGAGGCTTGTGTGATCTGGGAAATAATCATTACTGAATTGATACATGATATTGATGTTTGTTTATTGATCTAATTAACAGAGGCATTGTGAAGATACTTTTATAAATGATATAACTTTGGGTGATTTATCCTTACCAATCTACAGAATGATGAGGTAAAGTACAAGTCATGGTTTCTGAAGAAAAGTAAGATGTGTGTTTTTAATAAAAAGTAATAAGGAATGGAATTACATTCTATTAAGGAAAAGCAAAGTAAGTCTAAACGTACAGGTGGCTGTCCTCTAAATGGACAAATGAAGTGATGAGTACAGAAAGTGTAAACAGGTGTGTTGCAAGTGAAAGAAGAGTTTTGTGCATGCTACAAGTTTGTTAAGACATTAAACTGACTTTGAAGTCTTATTGTTACTATGACTAAGTGAATAACTATTGTTTCACAGTGAATATAAGCTGTTACCAAACTGGAATTTGGTTTTCTCTCACTGATTAAAAGAACAAAGTTTTCTTGGAATGTGGCTTTTGAGAACAGACTACAGCACATATGAACAAAGCTCATTCTGCTTCTACAAAAGTTAACACGTCTTCAGGGGATTTAAAATGGATTAAAAATGGCCATAAACCAAAGAGTTGGGGCTATGAGAGGTCCAAGATGGCCATTGGGCTTTTCCTGGCTCCCTGACAAACCTCATTTTTATTTGATAATGCCTTTCCTGGCTTCAGGATTAATATCTCAGAATAGAAAAAAATGGTTAAAAGGTGCTTTCCACAATCTCCAGTGATCAGGGCACCCACTTTGCTGGACAGGTCATACAGACGTTCACAAAAACTTCATGAGTCTCTTCGAGACTATTGCTTTCACTGATGTCCTTGGTCATTGGGCAAGGACAGCAGAACAAAGGGATCAATTGCATGGGATGGAGTAGACTGCTAAATATGACCACAATTTTCACGACTTTTTGTCTGACATATTGTTGACTTTTACGCTGTGTTTTCAGATATAAAGAAGCACTTCTCCTCGAGTTACTGATCGTTTAAAACAATCTAGTGATTTACTCCTATGGGTAAAATTATACCTTTTTTCTCTCTGCCTCATCCCTCCAGAAACTGGAGACACTTGGGTTCTGAACAGCCTTATCAGGTAAATAAAAAGACTGTCTCCCGACATATACAGAAATCTCAACGTATACTGGGGAGCTCTAAAAGAAAAATCCACCTAACTGATGTCAGGCCTATGGCATCTATTATGTTTCACTGAATATTAAGTTCCAGTTTTTTTAATTAAGGTCTGTATTTACTAAGACTCACTCCTTAGATAGTTCCTTGTGGTTATGTTACATTGCTAAGAGGTTTAATTAAGTTGTTACAAAGGACATTCTGAGTTTGTTTCTAAAGCTTATCTCAATAACCAGTCTTTGAATAAAGATCAGATGCTCAGGATCTACAACCAGGATATCAACAGCAAGCTATAGTCATTTAGCAAACTAAGTCAGATGACATGGAGATGTCACTGGGCTACACCTAATAGAAGTTCTTGACTTAACTTCTTATGATTCTACTATTACTGCTATTGTTTTCGATATTGCCTGTTTCAAGAAGTGTTGTTCCTTACATTATCAAGTGTGTGACTGAGCCACTAAGTGAGTCACTGTATGACTTAGCTGTAAAAAGAAGAGAAGTGAAAAGCAAAGGAGATAAGGAAAGATATAAGCATCTGAATGCAGAGTTCCAAAGAACAGCAAGGAGAGATAAGCAAGCCTTCCTCGGCGATCAATGCAAAGAAATAGAGGAAAACAACAGAATGGGAAAGACTAGAGATCTCTTCAAGAAAATGAGAGATACCAAGGGGACATTTCATGCAAAGATGGGCTCGATAAAGGACAGAAATGGTATGGACCTAACAGAAGCAGCAGATATTAAGAAGAGGTGGCAAGAATACATAGAAGAACTGTACAGAAAAGATCTTCACAACCCAGATAATCACGACGGTGTGATCACTGACCTCGAGCCAGACATCCTGGAATGTGAAGTCAAGTGGGCCTTAGAAAGCATCACTACGAACAAAGCTAGTGGAGGTGATGGAATTCCAGAGGAGCTATTTCAAATCCTGAAAGATGATGCTGTGAAAGTGCTGCACTCAATATGCCAGCAAATTTGGAAAACTCAGCAGTGGCCACAGGACTGGAAAAGGTCAGTTTTCATTCCAATCCCAAAGAAAGCAATGCCAAAGAATGCTCAAACTACCGCACAATTTCACTCATCTCACATGCTAGTAAAGTAATGCTCAAAATTCTCCAAGCCAGGCTTCAGCAATACACGAACCGTGAACTTCCAGATGTTCAAGCTGGTTTTAGAAAAGGCAGAGGAACCAGAGATCAAATTGCCAACATCTGCTGGATCATGGAAAAAGCAAGAGAGTTCCAGAAAAATGTCTATTTCTGCTTTATTGACTATGCCAAAGCCTTTGACTGCATGGATCACAATAAACTGTATGAAATTCTGAAAGAGATGGGAACACCAGAACCCCTGACCTGCCTCTTGAGAAATCTGTATGCAGGTCAGGAAGCAACAGTTAGAACTGGACATGGAAAAACAGACTGGTTCCAAATAGGAAAAGGAGTACATCAAGGCTGTATATTGTCACCCTGCTTATTTAATTTCTATGCAGAGTACATCATGAGAAATGCTGGACTGGAAGAAATACAAGCTGGAATCAAGATTGCCGGGATAATATCAGTAACCTCAGATATGCAGATGACACCACCCTTATGGCAGAAAGTGAAGAGGAACTAAAAAGCCTCTTGATGAAAGTGAAAGTGGAGAGTGAAAAAGTTGGCTTAAAGCTCGACATGAAGAAAACGAAGATCACGGCATCTGCTCCCATCACTTCATGGGAAATAGATGGGGAAATAGTGGAAACAGTATCAGACTTTATTTTGGGGGGCTCCAAAATCACTGCAGATGGTGACTTCAGCCATGAAATTAAAAGACGCTTACTCCTTGGAAGAAAAGTTATGAACAACCTAGATAGCATATTCAAAAGCAGAGACATTACTTTGCCAACAAAGGTCCGTCTAGTCAAGGCTATGGTTTTCCCTGTAGTCATGTATGGATGTGAGAGTTGGACCATGAAGAAGGCTGAGCACCGAAGAATTGATGCTTTTGAACTGTGGTGTTGGAGAAGACTCCTGAGAGTCCCTTGGACTGCAAGGAGATCCAACCAGTCCATTCTGAAGGAGATCAGCCCTGGGATTTCTTTGGAAGGAATGATGCTAAAGCTGAAACTCCAGTACTTTGGCCACCTCATACAAAGAGTTGACTCTTTTGAAAAGACTCCGATGCTGGGAGGGACTGGGGGCAAGAGGAGAAGGGGACGACAGAGGATGAGATGGCTGGATGGCGTGACTGACTCGATGGACATGAGTCTAAGTGAAGTCCAGGAGTTGGTGATGGACAGGGAGGCCTGGCGTGCTGCGATTCATGGGGTCATGAAGAGTCGGACAGGACTGAGCGACTGAACTGAACTGAACTGACATAACATAAGAAATCCCCACGTAATAGGAATTAAAATCAGTATATGAGTTTTCTCATACAGTGTGATTTACTAGCGAAAAGCAACCACCACCCCACAACCTGAACTGCTCATGAATCCAGACTGAATGAGGCAGGCAGAATAACGTCTTATTTTAAGCCTCATTCCGAGAGAGAGAGATTTGTATGAATGATGTCTCTGTGAAATGAAGCAATATATTCTGGCTACTTTCTTTCCTAGTACTTGTACTTATTAACAAGAGAGATAAGAATGGCATATATTGTAAGCATCTTTTTTAAAAATTCCTCACCCAAAATATCTGGTATTAAACTCTGTAGTTCGTGGCTGAAGGTCATGGATTATGGTTTATGCTTAATGTACACATGAAGGCAGAACTGAGGTCTCTATGGAAGGCTATTAAACACTATAAGCAAACACAGAGATGGGGATATTGAAAAATATCAGTTATTACCAGATAGTCACAACTATCTGGGAAGATGAATGGATGATCTTTATGAAAATGTAACTCCAAACAACTGATCCACTTGAGGAGATAATTCAATTGGGAAAATAAGTAAGATTTGGTTAATTTACATTATTTACTACATATTCATTCAGTTACTTTGATAACTTTTGCCTCCTTAAGATTATTATTTACAATTCTGAAACACCATTCTTTTTTTACATTTAAATATGAAGCAAAATATGAAAATAATATTTGCAAAGTATCTTGCAACTACAAAAATAAGACACATACATATTCAGTTCAGTTCAGTCCCTCAGTCGTGTCTGACTCTTTGAGACCCCATGTACTGCAGCAAACCAGGCCTCCCTGTCCATCACCAACTCCCGGAGTCCACCCAAACCCATGTCCATTGAGTCAGTGATGCCATCCAGCCATCTCATCCTCTGTTGTCCCCTTCTCCTCCTCCCCTCAACCTTTCCAAGCATCAGGGTCTTTTCAAATGCGTCAGCTCTTCTCATCAGGTGGCCAAAGTGTTGGAGTTTTAGCTTCAACATCAGTCCTTCCAATGAACACCCAGGACTGATCTCCTTTAGGATGGACTGGTTGGATCTCCTTGTAGTCCAAGGGACATTCAAGAGTCTTCTCCAACACCACAGTTCAAACGCATCAATTCTTCAGCCCTCAGCTTTCTTTAGAGTCCAACTCTCACATCCATACATGACTGCTGGAAAAACTATAGCTTTGACTAGACAGATCTTTGTTGCTAGTAAAGTAATGCTCAAAATTCTCCAAGCCAGGCTTCAGCAATACGTGCACCATGAACTTCCAGATGTTCAAGCTGGTTTTAGAAAAGGCAGAGGAACCAGAAATCAAATTGCCAACATCTGCTGGATCATCGAAAAAGCAAGAGAGTTCCAGAAAAACTTCTATTTCTGCTTTCTTGACTATGCCATAGCCTTTGACTGTGTGGATCACAATAAACTGTGGAAAATTCTGAAGGAGACACGCACATAATATAGCCAAATATTAATATGGCCTATCTTTGTGTGGAGAACAGTTAACAACATTTTTATGACATATTAATAATATGATTCTTTAAAATTCATAATTTTTCCTATTAATTCTAAAAAATATTACATTATTTGAGAGAGAAACATTAGAAAATATCCTATTACCTAAAATAAATCTATAGTATTAAATATAGTTTAACTCATTATATAGAATACAAATCTATACTATCAATAGTTACATTTTATATCCAAAACGATGCACATTTTCATAAGAAAATGCAGCAATCTTAAAAATGTATTTCAAACAAAATGTATACTTTGCACTAGAAAATCATGAAAATCCTATAGGTATGGATGTATACACATTAGACTTCCCTGGTAGCTCACCTGGTAAAGAATCCATCTGCAATGCAGGAGACCTCTGGTTGATTCCTGGGTCAGGAAAATCCCCTGGAGAAGAGATAGGCTACCCACTCCAGTATACTTGGGCTTCCCTGATGGCTCAGTTGGTAAAGAGTCTGCCTGCAATGCGGGAGACCTGGGTTCAGTCCCTGGCTTGGGAAGATCCCCTGGAGGAGAACATGGCAACCCACTCTGATATTTGTGCCTGGAGAATCCCCATGGACAGAGAAGCCTGGTGGGCTACAGTCCATGTGGCCACAGAGTCAGAAACACCTAAGCACAGCAGCAGAATATATATACATTCCCATCACTGAGTCTGATCTATATATTGTCAAATATTATTTTAGGATTATTCTACACTTGAAATTAGATACGAAGTGAAAGTCTTTTACTTTGAAATAAATCATCTATTTTGAGGAACTAAAGGATTTATATTTTCTTCTTTTTTGTAGCAAAGTCAGTGGTAGTTTATTTATTCCTTGATCATGTATACTTAATATCAAACCCAGTTAAAATAGCAAGAGTTTGTATATATTTTCCCCAATACTTACAATGTTACTTCACAAACAGATCACACAGTGACTTGCTTTTCAGACTGTAAGACTTGCCATGTAGACTATAAGGCTGGACTTTACACTATGTTGTATTTAGATCTATATATTCTTTTCACTTAAGTAAAATAATCGCAGTTCACAAATACACACAAAAAGATCTCTAGGTACTTGATTAAAAGAAATCTAGAGTTGTAGGATACGAGGCTAGGTATATAGTTCTGAAAGGAGTTTGCAGTATGTGATTGTTCTTATTTTCCTATAACTGCCTTTTTGTTTTTGTTTAGTCGCTGAATCATGTCCAGCTGTTTTGCATCCCCATGGGCTGTAGCCCACCAGATTCCTCTCTCCATGGGATTTCCCAGGCAAAAACACTGGAGTGGGTAGCCATTTCCTTCTCCAGAGGATCTTCCTGGCCCAAGGACTGAACCTGTGTCTCCTGCATTAGCAGGTGGATTCTTCAACTGTCTTTTACCTTTTAACATATTATTACCTTTTATACCTTGAGGCCAAGTATTTTGAGAGCGAAGTCTCCCCCAGGTTTAGCCTTCAATACAGGCAGGATCACTCTCCCTCCTGATTTTTCAGTGTGTTTTAACTCTGTAAAAAGTTTTCTTTTCTTTTTTTTTTTTTTTTAAACAAAGGGGATTATTAGTGAAAAGTGAAATCAAGGAAAACACATTGAGAGGAAAATAAAGAAGGAACTACTGAAGGCAAGCTGTTGTTGGAGGCTTGGCTTTTACACATTCTGACTGATTTTCCCATTAGCAGGAGAGAATCAGCAACAGAGGGAGTGATGAGAAGACAGTCACTGGCGTCAGATGAATGACCCTCAGATCATTAAGCTCCCTTCCCAGAACCTTTTATTGCACCAAACTCTTCTTATGGAATTTTTCATCTCCATGTTTCTAAGTGTGTAGATAAGCAGGTTGAGCATGGGGACAATAATTGTGTAGAAGAGCGTAAACACTTTATCTTCTGGTAATGTTGTGGCAGGTCTAATGTAAACAAAGATGACAGGTGTGAAAAAGAGGATCACGGACTGTGATGTGGGAACTACAGGTGGAAAGTGCTTTATGGTGGCTTTCTGCAGAATATGTGCACACATTATACAGAATCAAAATGTAGGAGGCCATGAAAACCACAAAGAGCACCAGTCCCATCAAGCCAGAATTGGCAATGACAAAAAAGCCAATTTTGTGAGTATCAGTGCAGGCTAGTTTCAACAAAAGATATGCATCACGGAAATAGTGATCTATTTCACTGGGGCCACAGAAAGGTCAAACAATCACAAGAAGAAAGAGACCAAGAGAATGAAGAAGTCCCCCTGCACACGACGCTATGAGAACTGAGTGACGTTTTTTCCTGTTCATGGTGATGGCGTCGTGGAGAGGTTTGCTGACGGCCACATAGCAGTCACAGGCCATCCCTGTGAGGATGAAGACCTCAATCCCCCCTCAAAGAAGTGGGTGGTGAAAGGCTGTGTCATGCAGTTTTTATAGGAAATGGCCTTTTTCTCCATCAGTAAGTCAGTCATGAGTTTGGGTGTCACAGTGGAGGTGTAGAAGAGGTCTGAGAGTGCAAGGCAGTTAAGGAAGAAGTACATGGGCTGGGTGATTAGCTGACTGCATGTAATAGAAATCACAATGATCAAATTCCCCAACCAAATAGCCAGGTAACAGAATAAGAAAAATAAAAAGCAGAGGATCTGGACTTTCTTGTCCATAGAAAGTTCTAAGAGGATAAATTCAGTAACATTATTTCTATCTTCCATGATCTGATGTTCAAGAAAGTGATCTGAAATGACAAAACCAATGAAACGAATCATTGATGAGAAAATGGAAACCTAATATCTACTTTAAATGGCACCAATGCCTTTTAAAGACAAGTTATTTTGAGACCCACTGAAATCAGTTTCATTTAATACGAGTCTTTGACTATCTAGTACTAATATTCTTCTAAGAACTAAGAATACAGTGATAAATTAGACAAAGTTCCAGTTTTTATATAATTTAAATTATTTTGTGAGGAAGCAAGGAATTATATTTATCAAGAATTTTTTTAAAAGAGATAATCTTAATGGTGTTAAGTAGGGTGACATATAATGTGCCAATTTAGGATGTAAAATAGAGGTAACTATAGAATTTGCTTGATTAAGTGGTTTCTAATGAAATCACAAAATTGGTGTAGGGTGTGTGGGTGGGTTTTGCAGTGCTGGCACAGAGCCAATGTTAAATAAATATCAATTAAATAAAAATCTGGAAAGTGAACAATGTGCTATAATTTTGAAGGAATAATACAATAAATAATCATCCTTTAGTCAGGTAATTCATGATAAAACTGAAGAACAAATCATTTTTATGAGTGGACTCATAATCCTTTTTGACTTTTAAGTTAGTTAAGTTGCTCAGTAGTATCTGATTCTTTGCGACCCCGTGGACTGTAGACCACCAGGCTCCTCCATCCATGGGATTCTCTGGGCAAGAATACTGGAGTGGGTTGCCATTTCCTTCTCCAGGGGATCTTTCTGACTCAGGGATCAAACCCAGGTCTTCTGCATTGCAGGCAGATGCTTTAACCTCTGAGCCACCAGGGAAGCCCTTTTGACTTTTAAGAGGAAATAATTCCTTCATGTGAAATACTCCATGAAACTTTCATATTTCTTAAACAATATTTGAAGCATCTCTAGGTTAATATATTGACAACTATGCTTTTCCTGTTTGTCTATATTTCTCTTGCAAGATTATTTCCTCTTTCAAAATAAATTAACATTCAGAAGTTATTTGAGTTCCATCTTATCAGACTGTAATTATAGTTGCCTAGTTTGGAAATAATATACTGAGAAATGGGCTCCACTAATTCCAAATTAGTTCCCCTAAACACAATGCAATAAACAAGATGGAGCACTTCTTCCCGTAATTTCTTAGAGAATTCACCCACACAGTCTGCATGTGGAGTAGAGTTCCCTTTGGTCCACATCTTCGCTAGCATTTGTTATTGATAGACTTTGCAATGAGGACCATTCGGATTCGAGGAAGTGGTCCCTCCTTGTAATTTGCAGTTGAGTCGCTCCAATCATTAGTGTTATGGAGCAAGATGAACTTTTGGAAATGCAGATGCAATTCTATCACCTCCCTGCCACAACTGCTCTTGGATTTTCCCATCATATTGAATATATGATCACATCCCTTCATTGCTTGTTCCCGAAGTTTGTCTCTGATGTCTTTTCACTGGAATGCCCTCTGCACTCTTTGGATTCCGTCCCATAGGGCATTTTTCATTTCTAGAATGTCCTACGTTTCCCTGGTCACATAGCCTTCCAAGATGCTATTTTCCCGGCGTGAAATTCTTCCTGCATCTTAACCCTGGTTTACGTAGGTTCAACCTACGGATCTCAAATCAATTGTTACTCTGAAAAGCCTTTGCTGACACCCAGGTTTTGGTGAGGGAAGAGGTCCCACTATAAGTTTTCAAAGGATCTGGCTGTGATGTATCATTAAATTCCTCTCAGTGAAAGCAGGAACTCTGTGTCTTCTTCTCTCCACATTCTATTTCCAGAAATTTATTACACGCCTCCTAGCTCATTGTAGGTGCTCAGTATTTACTGAGTGTGTGAAAGACAGAAAAGATCTTGGAGGCCTCAAGTTGTCATTTGGCTCGGCACTTTTGATCTCCTTGTATATTTGGCGATTGAATTCTTTCTTTCCTGGGTTGATGTGTACACTATAATCAAGGCAAAATATAAGGCATTAATACATATCCATAGATATAGGTTCTTGCTTTCAAGGAACTCGTACAGCACATTTCTACAAGTTAGGGCTTTTCAAATGCTCTAGAAGTATGTGAACGTTCAGTATGATTCATTTTCACTTCAAAGAAAAATCGTTTGACTTCCATAGCAAAGGTGGAGACCTTCCAACGTTTAGTCCAATACTTATACCTTGACCATTTCAGGCAAGTCTTGTGGCTCCTTCTGGAGGTGTGTGGCACTTGCAGAAATGTGAAGATTTTCCAACGTCCTCAGACTTTGCTGTCATTTGCAATCATCAAGAAAGCTTCCAAGTCTCCCACCACACACAGTCAGTAGCCAACAGAGTGGATTCCAGGAATATGCGTTGTTAACCAGCATCACCGTTGATACTGTTGCTGCACACTCAATGCAGTGGGCAGGGCCTGGATTGCCCACTGGGTCTCACGTGGAAAGGAAAGAAGGGCTTCCCCCACCCGACCTGCTGTTCACAGCCTTGTGACTAGAAACGGTCCCCGAAACAAGAATCAGACAAACCAGAGAAGCCCAGATGATAGTCCTTGAGATGAAGGAACTAAGCAGCTGGTTGAGATGGCACCAAGGGGAAAGGTTGCCCTTTTTGTCTGCCCCTCTACTCCTTTCTTCCTGGACGCCTTAGGGTTTTGTCATGGAGATTTGAAATAAAGTGCACAAAAGTCATATGTGTTGAATCACGATTTTGCATTTAACCATCTCTCAAAAAGGAAGAGAGCTTCACCTGCACATGTTTCTTTCAAAAACGTCAACTGCTTTTCAATTCTGGGGTTTCTCTCTTGCCTTGTTCAAGTAGCCTTAATAGTAAAAATCAATGAAAAGTACATAAAGATTCACAGATACCAACAAAGGACAGCTTCTGTTTCTGAAATCATCTTTCCATTTAGTAGAACACGAGCTCTATTCTTTGTATTTTGCCTAGGGAATTAGCAATGTCCTGGTTCAGATGGCAAGGCATCCGCCCGCAGGAGACTCGGGTTTGATCCCTGGGTCGGGAAGATCCCCCGGAGAAGGAAATGGCAGCCCACTCCAGTATTCTCGCCTGGGAAATGCCACGGACAGAGGAGCCTGATGGGCTGCAGTCCATGGATCGTATCAAAGTTGGGCTCAACCCAGCAACTACGAACACAAGTATTTCCAAAGACCACACTCAAGTGTGTGTGTGTGTGTGTGTGTGTGTGTGTGTGTTTGTGTATCTCCTCTCGCCATCTTGGAGTCTGTCTCAGAATCTTCATGTATTTCTGCCTCTGTATCTCCTGACAGCCGGCCGCCGGCCCGTTCGTCTGGCCTCGGCCTCTGCCAGGTGCTCTGCCTCTGGCTGAGGAGCTTGCGCAGGCCAGCTGTCTCCCTTGGCGTGGGTGCGTGCGAGTGTCTGTGTGTCTGTCTGTGTGCCTGCCTGTGGCTCGTCTGCTCTCTCAGGAAGGTCGAGTGCTTGGCGGGCGGCGTGGGGGCAAAGGGGGGGCCTTGGTAGTGTGAAGGGGCGGGGCTGAGGCGCTCAGGTCCACCGCGCCTCCGTGGCTTCCGGTGGGTTTCGGCACCGGGCAGGTGCCGGGCAAGTTAGGAACTCAAGTTTCGCTGTGCCTAGGCCCGCAGGATGTTCAGAGGTCCCTGGGCTGCGGGGGTCGGGAGGCGGCGGGCCCTGAAGACAGACACCAACAGGGCCGTGCGGGCCTGAGCAGCGATGGGATCCGGGGTAAGCCCCACTCAGCGAGCGCGGCCGGGTCTGGAGTGGCCGGGGGTGGGAGGGCGCCGAGACCTCCGCAGCCCTCAGCCCAGCCCCCAGGCCCCGCGCGCACACACACACGCCCTCCTGGTCACTGGGGGGTCCTGGAAGCCCTTCGGGCCCCCGGGCCCGGCCAGGCCCTTGCTGGTCTGGTGTTGAAGGTGTTCGGGGGGCGGGCCGGCGTCAGCAGGCTGGAGTCCTGTCGTGGGTCGTGCGGCTCAAATACAGCACGCCCCCCGACGAGAGGTGCGGCCCGTTGGCCCGACCTGCAGGTCGGAGCGAAAGGGAGGCAAGCGCAAGGCTCTTAGGGCGCCCCACGCCAACTGCTCCTGTCTCCGGACATATCAGCTTGAAGGCGCCCGATCTCCTCTGCTCTCCGAAGCTAAGCAGGGTCTGGGCCTGGTTAGCATCTTGGATGGGAGACCACCTGGGAATCCCGGGTGCTGGAGGCTTTTTGCCTACCAGAAGAGGTCCTTTAGCCCCACCCCCTCCCACCCCCCCCCCAGTCCCAATTCTTGGATCCCCCCCGCAGGCCCAGCCCCTCCCAGGGCGGGGGGAGTGGGTGGCCCGGCCCGACTCCCGCTGCAGACCTGGGTTGCCTCCACGCGGCCCACGAGCCCCTCCACATTCGCATTCGGCTTCCAGGACACCAGACGACCAGCAGTCCCCTCTCCATCTGGGGCTCCTTTGGCTTGCCTCAGGCAATCCCGGGGCTTGCACCGACTCCAGCCAGAGCCCCAGCCCCCGCCCCACCCCCTGCCTCGCAGGCGATCGCGCGCGCACGCACAGATAGATGTGCCCAAATGGGGCATCTATCTTGTTCACTTATACTGTGGGTGGATCTATGCCTGGGAGTGGGACTGCTGAACCATAGGCTACTTCTACTTTTAGTTCCTTCGGGAACCTCCATATTCTTTTCCATACCGGCTCTACCAACTCCCATTCCTACTCACCGTGGAGAAGAGTTCCCTTTGCTCCACATCTTCTCCAGCATTGGTTATTGACAGACATTGCAGTGAGGCCCAATCGGACTCATGTGAAGTGGTCCCTCCTGGAGTTTGGAGTTGAGTCTCTCCAGTCATTAGTGATGTGGAGCAAGATGACCTTTTGGAAATGCAGATGCAATGCTGTCACCTCCCTGCTCCAACGGCTCTCGTATTTTCCCAGCATATTGAAGATACGACCACTTCCCTTCATGCTTGCTCCTCACGTTCTTCTCTGATGTCTTTTGCCTGGAATGCCCTCTGCACTCTTTGGCTTCCATCCCATAGGGCATTTTTCGTTTCTTGAATGTCCTAAGGTTCCCTGGTCACATAGCCTTCCAAGATGCTATTTTCCCTGCCTGAAATTCTTCCTGCATCTCAATGCTGGTTTACGTAGGTTCACCCTATGGACCTCAATGCAATGGTTCCTCTGAAAAGCCTTCCCTGACATCCAGGTTTTGGTGAGGGAAGAGGCCCCTCTATAAGTTCTCACAGGATCTGCCTGTGATGTATCATTAGAGTCGTCTCAGTGAAAGCAGGAACTCTGTGTCTTCTTCTCTCCACATTCTATTTCCAGAAACTTATTACTTGCCTCCTAGCTCATCGTAGGTGCTCAGTATTTACTTAGTGTGTGAAAGACAGAAAAGCTCTGGGAAGCCTCAAGGTGTCACTTTTGATCTCTTTGTATATTTGGCGATTCAATTCTTTCCTTTCCTGGGTTGATGTGTACACTATATTCGAGGCACAATCTACGGCATGAAGACACATCCATAAATATAGGTTCTTGCTTTCAAGGAACTCGTACAGCAGATTTCTACAAGTTAGGGCTTTGCAAATGCTCTAGAAGAATGTGAACGTTCAGTATGCTCCATTTTCATTTCAAAGAAAGATCGTTTGACTTCCATAGCAAAAGTGGAGACCTTCCAACGTTTAGTCCAATACTTATACCTTGACCATTTCTGGCAAGTCTTGTGGTTCCTTCTGGAGGTGTGTGGCTCTTGCAGAAATGTGAAGGTCTTCCATCGTCCTCAGACTTTGGTGCCATTTGCAATCAAGACAGCTTCCAGGTGTAGGTTCCAGACCACCACCAAACACAGTCATTAGCCAACGGAGTGAATTCCAGGAATATGCGTTGTTAACCAGCATCACCGTTGATATTGTTGCTGCACACTCAATGCAGTGGGCAGGGCCTGGATTATCCACTGGGTCTCATGTGGAATGGAGAGAAGGGTTTCCCACACACACACACACCACCCCCTCTGTTGACAGCCTTGTGACTAGAAACCGTCCCAAAACAAGAATCAGACAAACCAGAGAAGCCCAGATGGTAGTCCTTGAGATGAAGGAACTAAGCAGCTGGTTAAGATGGCACCAAGGGGAAAGGTTGCTCTTTCTGTCTGCCCCTCTACTCCTTTCTTCCTGGACGCGTTAGGGGTTCATCATGGAGATTTGAAATAAAGTTCACAAAAGTCATATGTGTTGAATCAAGATTTTGCATTTAACCATCTCTCAAAAAGGAAGAGAGCTTCGCCTGCACATGTTTCTTTCAAAAACGTTAGTTGCTTTTCAATTCTGGGGTTTCTCTCTTGCCTTGTTCAAGTAGCCTTAATAGTAAAAATCAACGAAAACCACATAAAGATTCACAGATACCAACAAAGGACAGCTTCTGTTTCTGAAATCATCTTTCCACTTAGTAGAACACGAGCTCTATTCTTTGTATTTTGCCTAGGGAATTAGCAATGTCCTGGTTCAGATGGCAAGGCATCCGCCCGCAGGAGACTCGGGTTTGATCCCTGGGTCGGGAAGATCCCCCGGAGAAGGAAATGGCAACCCACTCCAGTATCCTCGCCTGGGAAATGCCACGGACAGAGGAGCCTGATGGGCCGCAGTCCATGGGTCGTATCAAAGTTGGGCTCAACCCAGCAACTACGAACACAAGTATTTCCAAAGACCACACTCAAGTGTGTGTGTGTGTGTGTGTGTGTGTGTGTGTGTGTGTGTGTGTTTGTGTATCTCCTCTCGCCGTCTTGGAGTCTGTCTCGGAATCTTCATGTATTTCTGCCTCTGTATCTCCTGACAGCCGGCCGCCGGCCCCTTCGTCTGGCCCCGGCCTCTGCCAGGTGCTGTGGCTCTGGCTGAGGAGCTTGCGCAGGCCAGCTGTCTCCCTTGGCGTGGGTGCGTGCGAGTGTCTTTGTGTCTGTCTGTGTGCCTGCCTGTGGCTCGTCTGCTCTCTCAGGAAGGTCGAGTGCTTGGCGGGCAGCGTGGGGGCAAAGGGGGGCCTCCGTAGTGCGAAGGGGCGGGGCTGACGCACTCCAGTGGACCGCGCCTCCATGGCTCCAGGTGTGTTTGAGCACCAGGCAGGTGCCGGGCAAGATGGGCGCTCAGGATTCGTTGCGCCTATGCCCGAAGGAGGTTTAGAGTCCAGCGGGCCGCAGGGGTCAGGTCACGGCAGGTCCTGAAGATCGACACCTCTAGGGCGGCGTGGCCCTGATCAGAGAAACGGATCGGGGGCAGGCCCTGCTCAGCGAACGCAGCCAGGCTTGGAGTGGCTGGGGGTGGGAATGCGCCAAGACCTCCGCACCCATCAGCCCACCCCCCAGGCCCCACGCGCAAGCACGCCCTCCCTCCCGGTCACTGGGATGTCCTGGAAGCCCTTCGGGCCCCCAGGCCTGGCCAGGCGGTTCCTGGTCTGGTGTTGGCGGTGTTTGGTGGCGGGCTGGCGTCAGCAGGCTAGTGTCCTTTCGCAGGTCGTGCACCTCAAGTATAGCACGCCCCCCAAGGAGAGGTGCGGCCTGTTGGCCTGATGTGCAGATCAGAGTGAAAGGGTGGCGACGAGCAAGGCTCTTAGGGCGCCCCACAGCAACCGCCTCTGTCTGGCTGTCGCGGTTTCCGCTGGGTGGCATGTGTTTTCCTCTTTACAACCTGTGCTTGCTGCTCTTCCAGTTTAACTTAGAAGCAGCCCTTATTTTCTGCATTTCTAGTTGTCACCGTTCACTGGGGCTTTCCATGTGGTGCTTGGGATAAAGATCCTGCCTGCCCGTGCATCAGATAACAAGCGATGTGGGTTCAATCCGTGGGTCGAGAAGATGCCCTGGAGGAGGGCGTGGCCACCCACTCCAGTATTCTCGCCTGGAGAATCCCATGGACAGAGGAGCTAGTGGGCTACAGTCCCTGGGGTCTCAGAGTCAGACACGACTGAAGCAGGTTAGCACACACTCAGGTTTTAGTTCAGCCACTCAGGTGTGTCCGACTCTTTGCCACTCCGTGGACTGCAGCACTCCAGGCTTTCCTGTCCTTCAGTATCTCCTGGAATTTGCTCCAACTCATGTCCATTGAATCATCATGCCATAGAACCATCTCATTCCGGTGGCATCCACCAGAGAGGTGGCTGGGGTTTGGCAAAGTGCCTGGTCCTGCTGCATTGGTGTGAACCTGCCCTCACCACTCCCTGACCGTGTGACCGTCACCGTGTCCTCCTCTGTAAATTTGGAGGGGGCAACACCTGCTTGGGAAGGGGCACACACAGCATCTGGTATATAATCAATGCACCATCCATCACAGCATTGTATATATTAATAACAGGGATCACATTTAATAACCTGCTCCTTTTTCTCTCTTGTCACTTAACTGTGCTCCAGATCACATCTGCTTTACTTACCCCTGTAAATCCCACACCCAGCACAAACAAGACTCAACAAATTTGTGGCTGAAGAGGCAGGAACATACCCTGTCTTCAAGAAGATGAAGCCAAGCGAGATGAGGGCCTAATGATAATCCTGTGTGATGAGGGGACCCCAGGAGGACCTGCGTGGCTGTGGGGTGGGGTGGGGGCATGGGCAGAGCCCCTGATGAGCTCCTGGGATGGGGAAGGTGGCAGGAAGGAGGGCAGGATGTTCCTTGTGGGGTGTCCACAGATTGTACTTCACCCCTCACTGATGAGCACTTAGGCAGTTTACAAACACGTGTCACTGTTAGGAGGAAACAATCATTGCCCAGCTCCTACTCAATTGATTTCGTACAATATGTTTCTAGCATTGGAGTACAATCATCTGCTTTATTCATTCCATGCTCCGTTCATCCACCCATCCAGCCAGCCATCTGTTCATCCAACCATCCACTCACTAATCAATCCATCCATCCACTCATTAACTCATCTGACCATCTCAGACCCATTGAGAAGACAGACCCCTCTTCCACTCCTGCTCCCAGGAGGACCCCCAGCGTGAGTGACTGGAGCCTTGTGGGGACAACAGGGGAGACACAGAAGGGAGATGCCTGCAGGCCCTCCTCCCTCTGAAAGGTGAAGCACCCACCTGGTCCTAATGCCTCCTTGTTGGGGTGTTCAGGCCGGCCCTTTTCCTTCTTGCGAAACAAGCGGCTGATGGAGGACTTAATTGATGCCCTTTTTCTTTGGGGCTTTGTGCAGCGAGTCCTGCCTGCTGGTGCTGCTGCTCGGGTTGTTCCCGGGGCTGTCCTGAGAGCCTGTCGAGCTTTAGGGAGAGAAAAGGACCTTTAACTGGCACCCTCGTGCAAACACACACCCCTCCACAAGAGCTACTGATAGAAATGGGCACCCAGCAACACCCGCACCTCAACCTCGAAGCAGACAGTGGAGTCTCCTTCACCAAACACACTCCACACGAGCAATGCAGGCTCCGAGACACAGAGAACCACCCCAGGAAGTTGAGATTCTCTGCCTCGAGCTCTCCCCCGAGGAGGGCTGGACTCCAGGCCAGCTGGTGCAGAGGGCACTCTGACCCTCCATCAGGGTCTCTGCTCAGCAGGTGAAAACGCTCCAGCAGAAGGCAAGCTCCCCTGCTCTGGGCAGTTCCCCCCACCTCCTGCAGGGTGACTGTCCCCGGCCATGGCAGGAGAGCGATGGTCACCATGCAGGTCTGCTGGCCAAGTGACCACATGTGTCCTCCATTGAGTGCTGCCTGGCTCAGGACGGGAGCTTAGGTGGTGGTCTCAATGAGGACAGTGTCAGTCACAGGAGGGGACAGAGTCTCCTGAGAGGAGACCCCTGAGGAAAAGGGAGGGACCCTCAAGAGCGAACCTGAGAGGCACAGGGCCATCACTGTCAGGAACATGCCCCGGGCCGGGCAGACCTCTACCAAGAGCAGGAAGAAAGCTCCCACAGGAGTCAATCTGTAGAGAAGGACGTTTTCTAAAATCACTGAGGTCACTGAGCTCTTCTTCCCCAGCACCTGAAGTTCACCACTAAACATAGGCACTGAACCCAATGGTATTCCTTTAAAATCATCCTTGCAACTCCTTCAAGACAAGAGGCGCAGGGCTCCTGAAACTGAGGCACACAGGCCGCTTACTTGTGGGCATCCCTGAGGTCCTCATGGGTGGCTGTGCACAGCACCCCTGTGTGCAGGCGGCCCAGACGAAGGGACAGTGGTAAGGCGGGGGTTGAGGTTTCACATTTGATGGTGGTCTTGTCATCTCCTACCTCTTCCTGTATAGCTGGCAGCTGAGGGAGTGAGGTAAGTGTCCAATTGGCTAACAATAGACTGTTTTGAAAATGGCAATCACATAGGCGTTACATTATAACCAGAAACTTATTTGAAAATCTATTAGCTATGCTTTCCCCCAAGTACAAAAAAACCCCCTTGTTCTAGCTTAATGCCATCTTAAAGGACTGTCTTGTTCAAGAGAAGCAGGGCTATGGGGCAGCGAGAGCATCCGATTGAGTGCAGAGACCATGGATGGGAGCCTTCCTGCAGCTGGGCTCCGCCCTCTCTGGAATCCAGCGACCAGATGGCCCTGCCGGGCAGGACAGCAGAGCGACGCCAGCACCGTGGACCCTGCATGGCATGAACTGCCCTGATGAAAGGACTGTGCTCATCGCCAGATGCTGCTCCGAAGCACCACAGCTAGAGTACAAAACCTCTCAGCAAAGCCGTCCAGACCTTTCTGTTTGAAGGAGAAAAAGACACAGCTTGTGCCACCACCCAAGATCATTTGTAGTGATGATGCAGGTTACTGGAAGCCATGACAACAACAGAAACACAGAAAAGGTACCTAACCCCTCCACGCGAACACCATGTGCCTGGATCGTATTTCTCGGTAACATACAGACTGGGGACTACCCACTGAAGTACTTACACGCAGTTCGAGTGTCATTCGCTCACAGTGGTTTCCGTAAAGCACCCCCTGGTCTTCACTAAGAGATGATCTTGTATCACCCTAGTGGGGTGCGAGGTTCAAAAGGGAGGAGATATATGGGTACCTATGGCTGATTCATGTTGAGGTTGGATAGAAAAGAAAATTCTGTAAAGCAATTATCTTTCAACTAAAAAATAAACAAATTTAAAAAAAAAAAAGAGAGAGAGATGATCTCTCCTGGACTCCCAGCGTTTCTGCTGGTCCTGGGTGTGAGGACAGGAAAGACAGTGGTGGCAACAGTGTGGGGGACAGATTAACCCCTCAGGGTCCAGACAGGTCTCACTGACACATCTGGGTGTGTGGTTAAGCCAGGGGAGGTTTTAGGAGACATGCATGGCATGTATTTTTATAAACAATGAGTGTGTTGTTTTAACCAACTAACCTGTGCCTTTTTAGTGGGATTCTGTAAAGAATACTGATCCCATGCAGTCCCACGGGAGCTTGGTGGCAACAAAGTGACAGTGCAAAATACAGCTGAACTCGTTTAACAGCAGCTGGATAAACTGGGCACCCTCTCCTGAGCTCTAACAAGAACCTCAGACAACAGAAAGCTACAAAGGCTAGAAATTATCCACATGGAACTGAACAGGGATCGATCTCAAATTCAAGTTAAAATAAGCATTTATAAAAATCAGAAAACAGCAACGAACAGAGCAGGGAAGTGACACACCTGGGTTGACTATGGACTCAGTGGAGACAAACACCTGCCTCAAAGTCAGGGACTGCGGCCAGCCCCTTCCCCCGGGCCTTCTCCTGAGGAAGGCCTCTGGGTCCACAGCCTGGCTGCCCTACCCAGGATGGGAGCCACACCACTGGTGCCCACATGGCCAGGATGGGCAGCACCGTGTCCACTTAACAGGAGGGCAAAGCAGGCCACAGAGCAGGCAAGCGGCACACCCAGGACACCAACCCCAGGGGGACGGCGCTGGTCTGCTGTGCCCAGCAGAAGGGCTCCTGGGCACTGAGCTGCCTGAACTGGAGCACAGCCACCCCAGTCCTGCGGGAAGGCCCAGGAGTACTCGGTCAGTGGGCTGGGAGCAGGAGAGGGACAAGGAAGGCCAGCCCTTGGGGCACTGGACTCCAACAACAGGGGCTCATCCAAGTGACCCGAGGGGAGAGGCAGAGAGCTCCCTCCTGATGCTCCCTCCATCAGGGATGCCGTGATGGACACAAGAGCCTCTGGAGGAAAGGTGGCTGGATGGCACCACGTTTAAGTGTCCAGGCTCTGATCAGACCAGTCTGCACCATGCTCCTGGGTGTGAGAGCCTGGGCAGGGTGCCCGGCCTCGCTAAGCCTCAGTGTCTATGTCTGCTGAATGGGGATAGCAGCAGCCTGGACCTCACCTGGGGCTGAGATGACAGACTCGGAAAGCACGTGCCCGGCACACAGAGTCTCCTGCACACTGCTACCCACCATCATTAAATTGGCTTCCCGCAAATCTAACATCTATGGCTCTGATTCAGTCATTTCTTACATGAAAACACTAAGCGGAAATTCCATGGTGGTCCAGAGGTTAAGACTTGGCACTTTCACTGCCGGGACACTGGTCTGATCCCTGCTTGGGGAACTAAGATCCCATAAGCTGTGCAGCATGGCCAAAAACATAAGTAAAGAACATTTTAAAAATAAGAAATAATACTATGTCTATTATAAACAAGCATGAGATGATCAGAAGGCAAACAAGTGGGAGAAAGGCAAACTGTTACAATTGTCCCAACGAATGACCAATTTCCAACAGAACCATCAGCACATTTTAACTGGTGGGTGAGTTTCATTACTTCCATTAAAACATCAATTATTCACCAGGACATAACCACACAGTGATCATTCACGTTACACGATAAGGACTCTTCAATACTTCACAGAGAAACAAAGGCCTGCTAAATTACTAAATAGTTTACCTTTCGACGCTGCTTCCTTAAATCACTAGGCTGATAGATGCATGCAAAGAAATGAAGAGAAACCAGATTTATTGTGACTTTGAAGCTAAAATTTCAAGAATCCGTAGAGGCAAATACAGTAAAGCAAAAATGATGGCAAACATGTAAGTGACATGAAGATTTAGAGAACATATGACTGGAAACAGAACATTTTTTTTGACCACAGAAGTTAAATAAGCTATTCAAGATTTACTAGAGAAACACTATAAATTATTACTCAGGAAGATACCATTCTATTACAACATCATGATTTATTAAAGTACAGCATTCTGTACAACAAAGGGCCTTAACAGTTGTCTATTCTCAGCCAAATTTCTCTATAAGTTAGTTTCTCTTAATAAAAACATGTTATACTTTAAATTAGTAATTTAACTGATGAGGAAGTTACCATAATACTTGGTTTAACACTGAACAAATCTAACCACCTATTGGACATTAATGTAAAATCCTGACATAGAATCTGATTTAAAACTTCTCAAAATAAATTCATTAAAGCAAGTTCCCTGTGAAAATATGTAAGAATGAAAGCTAGCATAGCAGGTGCAGTCTTTACATTTTATTAACCATAGAAGATACTTTTTTAACGAGTCTAATAGACACATTAACTGTGCAAAAGCTGATGAGATTTACAGTCTTAAATACAAGCACCAACACAGAAAGGATATTGTGTCAGTTCAGTTCAGTTCAGTCGCTCAGTCGTGTCCGACTCTTTGTGACCCCATGAATCGCAGCATGCCAGGCCCCCCTGTCCATCACCGACTCTTGGAGTTCAACCAAACTCATATCCATCGAGTTGGTGATGCCATCCAGCCATCTCATCCTCTGTCGTCCCCTTCTCCTCCTGCCCCCAATCCCTCCCAGCATCAGAGTCTTTTCCAATGAGTCAACTCTTCACTTGAGGTGGCCAAAGTGCTGGAGTTTCAGCTTTAGCATCAGTCCTTCCAATGAACACCCAGGACTGATCTCCTTTAGAATGGACTGGTTGCATCTCCTTGCAGTCCAAGGGACTCACTCTCAAGAATCTTCTCCAACACCACAGCTCAAAAGCATCAATTCTTTGGTGCTCAGCTTTCTTCATAGTCCAACATTCATATCCATACATGACAAATGGAAAAACCATAGCCTTGACTAGATGGACCTTTGTTGGCAAAGTAATGTCTCTGCTTTTTAATACACTATCTAGTTTGGTCATTAACTTTCCTTCCAAGGAGTAAGTGTCTTTTTAATTTCATGGCTGCAATCACCATCTGCCATGATTTTGAGCCCAAAAAAATAAAGTCTGACACTGTTTCCCCATCTATTTCCCATGAAGTGATGGGACCAGATGCCATGATCTTAGTTTTCTGAATGGTGAGCTTTAAGCCAACTTTTTCACTCTCCTCTTTCACTTTCATCAAGAGGCTTTCTAGTTCCTCTCACTTTCTGCCTTAAGGGTGATGTCATCTGCATATCTAAAAGTCCATTAATTCTATACTTAAGAGGATCATTTCTTTATGTAAGCACAATCTCATTTATGAATTACACATGATATGTAGTTTAGGATCCATCTACATTATGCTTATAACTGAGTGCTGCTGCTGCTAAGTCACTTCAGTCATGTCCAACTCTGTGCGACCCCATGGACTGCAGCCTACCAGGCTCCTCCATCCATGGGATTTCCAGGCAAGAGTACTGGAGTGGGTTGCCATTGCCTTCTCCTGTAACTGCATAGTGATACACCGATTCAAATTACTGCTATGGGGGAAAAACACCATTTAATGACACATGAAGACAAAGCATAAAACCGACTAAGGGGACACACGCTGTGGACCACAGCACTGCTATGACCAGAGCAAGTTGGGGGACGGGGGAGGGGAGATGGATGGGTAAACTACAGCCTCAGGGGCTGGGGGGGGATCTGGATTCATGACGACTAAGCAGACAACAGGATGAGAGAGGGAATCAAAAGCAATGATGAAAGCAGACACACTGTCAGAGAACTCCAACAGCAAGGAAAACATACAGAACTGTTCTTTTCCAAATATTTGGAAAGAAAATCAAGCATGAAACCACAGAGAAATCGTCAAAGAATTTTAAATATCAACTAATTAGCCAATGATGCGAATTCTAAAAACAGTGTCAAAAGACCACAAAATGGACTAGTTACCACTTCACAGGCCGCTAAAATGATTCAAGGTTAATTTAATTATAAGCTGACTAACAATGCAGCTAACATGAAATGGGTGGTAACAGAAAAAAGAGACAATACAAGTCCAGTTACAAAGCAGTGTGTTGTACACGTGATTTCATGGGGTAAATAGCAATGCACTCACAAAACCTAAGCTAAACATGCAAGAAAGCTGGAACATGTGCTTTTGAGCCGCACACTCTGTCACCAAAAGCCCTAGGTCATCTTCCCAGTTTTAGACTTGGAAAAGTGAGGCAGCCCGACGTCTTCCCTGGAGCCCTGGGGCCCTGGGCTTTTAACCTGGTTTCACACGCAGAGCTGGCCTGAGCACGTGGCCAGTTCCATTAGCAAGCCGACCAGTGTAGATTCTTGGTTTTGTTCCCACTGCATGCCCTGCACCCTGCAGCCAGGCATCCCCAATGGAAAATGTGCTGCACAGCTTTCCCATGCCATGACAGCTGCCTATAGTTACTTTCATGAAGCTGTCTGCTCCCTGAGAACAGAAACTTCCCTGCAGCTGCTGTGCCCAGCACAGGCCAGGCCCATCGTTACAGAGGCAGGCTCTGGCTGAGTTCATGATGACGTGCTAAGCTGGTGGTCCAAATATCAAGACTAATTTGTCGCTGTGTCATTGTGGAATGATTAAAGACGAGGCAGTTTAAAAACTTTTAGACCTCTGAGCGTAGCAAATGTACCTGATTTTCTTCTGGGTATAAAGAGAAAAAACAAAAAACAAACAAAAAAACAGTGTGCTGGGGGAGGGATGCAGCAGGGAGGAGGCAGACACATATCAGAGTCATGATGCCCAGCCGGTCTCCCTCCCGCACCAGGCTGTGCCGCCTCCTTCTGGGCTTGGGCAGGGGTGGGCAGGAGCTGGTATGCGAGGAGGTGGCAAGCAGGTTGAGGGAGCTCACTGATTTAAAACAACGGAGGCTGCCTAAGCTCCCCCTGCCCTCCCTGCTCTCAGTCTCCTCAGCCCACTGCTGCATGTTCTCCTTCTCGTCTTCGATCAACCTAAAATAGAATAAAGCCCATCATCTGCCTTTGTCAGCAGAGGAACGTGTCTGGACAACAAATTTGGGCTGGCATTCTGTGTCATGATTAGCAAATTCCAGAAACAGTTGCTCAATGAACATCTCAGCCAAAAGGTTCTACGTTTCCTCTTTTGAATATTCTCAAACTTAGAATAACTTAGCGTTGAGTCTTACAAACTGGCCCTGATCATTCACGCTTGATTTCACTTATTTACTCTAACATTCTGAAGGGGCCCTGGTGGCAACTCTCTTTCCTGTGAGGAGATACCTCAAGTTGACAACCCTTACCTCCCCTGCTCTCAGGGCAGAGATGCACGTCAGTACCTCAAGTCTTTTCCACTGGGAATCAGGAACTCTGTATAATCAAAACAGCAATTCACGAACAAGCTGCAGTTTCTAAACACAAGTCTCCAGACCAGATGAAGTGCTGAGTTGATCTTTTTTTTTTTTTTTTAAGGTTGTATATATACAAACGCATCACTTGATGAGGTTCTCCACCAGCTTTGTGTGAGTTTCTGGATTCATGTCAATGTGCTGCATTAACCCAGAATTCACAGTTTCTGCTCTTCTCCCCTAATGTGTGGTGGATGATTTTATATAGCAGTTTGGTGTTTTTTGTTTTTTTTTTTTAGATTTTGACATTTTAATTTCTTTTGAATACAAGTCACTTTTTGCAAGCTAGGAGGCAGATCAAGCTAAGCCAGTCCAGTCCTCTAGAGATCCAGGCCAATTCTTAAAATCTTCAGCAGAATGACATTAATACAAGGTGCCAACAACGGGATTATAAACTCTAAATAATAACCATTTGTCTACATTTTTTCCTTAGGAAGCAGCCAAAAGTCTAGTCCATAAAGCTATGATATAAGAACATTTTGATCTACATAGGACAAAATGATCCAAATTATTTGCTGGCCAACCTATCAGTAGGCCAGATCAGAGCTGGCCAAGGATTGGTGTACAGAGAAGAGCATTTACATTTTGAAAATTTGCTTTGAGGTTTAAAAAATTCCTAGTTGTTGTTAATAAGAAAGCAAGTAAAAAATATTATAGATGCACCACACTGATATTTGATTGTGCCAAGGTCTTCCACTGGAACACAAAGTTAAAGAGTATGGGGACAAGACACTTATTTTCAAAATAAATTACTTAGTAATAAGAAATCTGACATATCGCATTCTTCCATTTCCATAAGAACATTCTGACCATGAGGACTATTTAAAAGAATGCTCAACTCTAAAAAGGGTGGTGGCAGAACACTTTCCACTACAGAATAACCTCCCACTTTCCCATACAATTAATTGCTATTCTCCCATGATGCATATTCATTTGGAAAAACTTTGTCAGGAGCTTTTTGCCAGGGCCAGAAAATGAAAAATAAGAGAATGCCCAAATGACAGTTACTTGTGAGCTTAGTTAACATCTTTCAGGATGGACCCATAAAATCTGGCCACTGTTTTGTTAAACATCTGCAAACTGCAGAACTCCTTAGCCCTTAGTCATAGTTTCTGCTCAATGTCTTAAAGCTGGGCTCAGTTCCATCTGTGACTCTTTTCTTCAGGGCTGGGGTGGGTGCTAGTCATCAAAGTCTGGAATGTCATCATAGGAATAACCCCGGTAGCCTTTGGATATATAGTAGGCGATGCGCAGGTGGTAAAATCCTGGCAGGAACACCAGGATGCCAATGATCAGGACAGGAACGGCCCAGTCTGCCCCTACTTTGCTGATATAGCCTGCCAGCAGAGGGGAGCCTATGATAATGAGAAAGGCGCCAGTCAAAAACAGCACTGTAGGGAGCACAATGGCCTTATAAGGGATCTTAGGAGGGCTTTTCTTAACCTGAAGGTCAGTGTAGCCATCATCCGTACTAGAGAGTCTGGAGTATTTCACTTTGCTACTGGGAATTCCAGTAGCCAGGTTGGTACGAGACGGCATCATAACATGCTAACACAGGTGAATTTAGATGGAAATATCTGCTTTCAGGAAAGCAGCCAGCCGTGCCCCGGGAGGGTGAATGCTCCACACGGAGGACTCCAGCCTTGACCGGCAGAGAACGCAGTCCAGGCCACGCCGCAAGCCTGAGGCGAGCGCCTATATAGCAGTTTAAATACACGATTATGCAAATAAAATGATTTTCAAATTAAAATACAAGATTCTTACAGGAAGTAAACTCTCCAGCTTCACTTCTACTCATACATCTGGAAAGTTTTTCACTGTTGATAACAAGTTGATGGACAGAATTTACCATTTACATCAAGTCAACTTGTCGCATAAGGAAAAATCACTTTTACCTGACAACTTGCTGTAAAATAAAAATATTAATATATAACCATACCATACTTCCTGCAGGGACTCAGAAGGACCATCTTTCTGAGCTCGTCTGTGCTCAAACACGGCCCACAAAGCTGTCTGTCTCGGCGTCAAATGGGCAGGTGATACCACCTGTGTTTGCTGGTTGTCCTGTTCACCCCCTGCCTTTCCCCCGGCCCCCGTGCTTGGCCGACAGGAACGGGCACCTCAGCCTGGGCTGACGTGATGAGAACAGTCTGAGCAGCAGCTCTGCCTGGTCCTGTGCAGGGTCACCAGCCTGCGGCCACTCTGAACGTGGACTTGGGACACGGGCATAGCTGTGCGGGTGTGGCACCAGGCAGGCCTCGGGGCCCCCAGCCACCTGGCTGCACCCAGACCCAAGGCCCCCCGCTCACCACGAGGTGGGCCTTTGGATTCTATCCCGTTTTGAAAATTGTTATAACTGCCAAGATGGTGTCTAAAGAAAACATCTTAAATATACTGATGAGATGAGAAAAACTCAAACACATGTCCTTGGACCACTGTCTTACAACAAGCCAATCTTCACACTGCATTAAGTTAAAAAGGAAAATGCAGATCTGAGTGGGAATTTGCCAACCCCAAAACCCCAGCTTTCACCAGGTGGCTTTTCACCAGGAGGATCCACGGGCCACAGGGGACACCACCTCGGCACCTCACCCATCTTGGGGCTCAGAGCTGAGGGGGGACACCCCACAACGCCCCCCCCCACGGAGTGCTGACACCACACCATGGACAGAACGCCCTGGCTGACCGAGCTCTGTAATCAAGGGCAATCTCAAAACTGAAAATTCTTGAAGCAGACCTGAGGTCAGGTTTCTTACTATAGAACACTCAGATGTCCCTAGGAGAAGACAGCTCCTCAGAGAAACCGAGTTTCTGGGGAGCTGAGTTCACGATCACCCACCGGATCTCTTCCTTGATGGCGTCCAGCTGCTCCTGCAGCATCACAGTCAGAGTCTTGGCATCGGCCTGCCCGCTGGGCGACAGCTGAGTGGCCGAACTGAAAAGGTTGACCCTGTCGCCCTCGCCGTCAGACACACCCTCGTCACTCTCGAATGCCTGGGCCATGTGGGCCAGCACGCTGGCTTGCTGCACGCGCTCCCAGTCCTGCTCCTTCGGGGTCTGCACCTTGCACGAGAGGACCACGTCTCGTCAGCGACATTCAGGGCAGCTCAAGTCTATCAGGAACTGAACCCAATTTTACATGGAAGCCCTGACTCTGGATAAATGGGCCATGCTCATGAGACACTGCCATCTCTTAAGCGAGCAGGACTGAAGAAATGGGCAGGGGGACAATCCAGTTCCTAGATGGCCTGGTGACACTCAGGTCTCAGCATGGATGGCAGGCAATCCTGTAAGGTTATTCACAAGGGTGGGCTGATGGAGTCAGAGACAGAAACCGAAAATTACAAAAATACATCCATGCCTCCATCAGCCAGGCTGGAGGAAAATAAGAAAAAAGAACCCTTCAGCTCGGCAGCCGCTCGGTCCCTATCAGCAGTCATCTCTGGTACAGTTCACCGAAGAGTGTGCCGTCCTCGCAGGCTCCCAGTCCTCCGTTTCCCAGGCTGGTCTGAACACCCACAGACAGGAGCGAGTAGGGGCAGCCAGGAGACAGAAGGGCCAGCCCCCCTCCGTGGCTCTCCTCTCGGGGCACAGGCCCTTGGGCTGTTCTGGGGGATGGCCCCTCACACCACAAGGGCAGTACTGTCATCAGAGACACGCAGAAGAGTGCCTGCAGGGCCCCGTACCGCCCTCCGGCTCTCACACCTCACACCCTTCTCTCTGCAAATGTCCCCCCTGCCACACTGTCACCCAGGTCCTGCCTTCTTTCCCAGACATGACCTCAAAGGAACTGAGGGGCGGCCTTGAAGTGCTGGCTTGCTGGCTCCCTGTCCCCTGTGGCCAGTGCCCTCGCCTCCTGTCTTCATCACGACCCTGCCCCAGGGCTGGGCTACCCGCTTTGCTGGCTCCAGGACCACCTGCCATCATTCCTGCTCCGCTCCAGCGAACCAGCTGCCTATGGGTTCACCCCCATCAGCCCGGTCAGCATGTCCTCTCCCTTCTCTCACCTTCCAATCGCACAAGGGGAACCAGCAGATTCCTCCTCTAGGGTTCCCTGCAGCACCCACTGCGGGTCTCTGAAAGCTCCCTGGGAGTGGCCTCTACGGTCCCCCTCCCCGCCTGGTCTCCAGCTCTCTGCCAGCAGGCGGTGGGTGTGCCCCACTCTGCAGGGCAGCTCCCTGGGGGTTCAAGGAACCTATGTTACCAAGCCCCCTCCCCTGCTTGCCCTCCCCCACATCCCCCCCCAGCATGTCTCTCTCTGGGCTCCAGGCCCTGCCCTCCCTGGGGTTATTCCTCAGTCCCTTGAGCCCCTTCTCAACCTTGGAATGTGGGGTGCCCCACAGCTCTACCCTTGCACCCCATGTCTCTCCACCAGCACCCGCCTGGTGACTTTACCGTGCTTGTGGATTTAAATGCCATCTGTATGCCCACGACCCCAAGTCCACCCTGAGCTGAATGAGTCCTCTCCCGGATGCAGGCCGGAACACTCAGCTGCTCTCCTGACATGTCCCCGGGACACCCCATGGGCTTGTCCACCTCAACAGGGCTGAGGCCCAGCTCTTAGCTCCCCGCCCCGGCAGCCCTCCTCACCTCAGGAAACAGGCTCTGGCCTCGAGCTGCTGAGGCCTGAGCCCGGGCTCCTCCCTGATGCGGCCCGCTCTCTCCCTTGTCCCCGCTGGTTGACACGACCCTTTTTCTATCTCCGAGTGGCTACTTCTCTTCCTGCCTCCGGGTCTCTGGTTCAAGGTCACCCTCCTGGTGTCACCTCGCTGGCCACCCTGTTCACACACGATCATCATCATCATCAAGTTGCTCAGTAATCTGCTCGCCTCATTCACAAGCCAGGTGATTCCTCCCACCGCAGTCAATGGCAAGTCATGTCTCAGTCTCCATTCATGTAAAAAAGACTACAGGTCATTAACCTTCTGCGACTCTTCAGAAATATCACTGTCACTGTCTCTCAGGCCTCTCAAATGAATATGCTCAAATATCAACTGGTCGGCCCCCTACTTCCAAACCTCTGCCTGTGGTTTTGAGTGTTGTCAATCCTGTGACGACCACTCCGTGGTACCAAGTTTGACCCTAAGGAACGATGCTTGTCTCTTCCCTCTCGCTGGCCACGAAGCTACAGGCTCCTTGAGATGCAACCATGAGCAACACCCAGTCATACTGTCCACACACCAGACAGGCCCTTGTCACACTCGACAGCGCTAAGGGGAGCTGCCCGGGGGAGCAGCCTACCTGTGGTGGAAGGGAGCCCCTCGCAGTCTTGTCTGGTCCCCTTCGGCTCTCAGGGTTTCCAGGTTTAGAATCAGCTGGTCCTATGAAACAGCAAATGACACAGCCTACACTGCTTGCTTTCTGGATGTAAAGTGACTTGCACCAAAATGTGCAGAACAGGTTACGTGAATAGGTATTAACTCTGAACATTTTAATTCTGAGAAAATGTTCTCTAAGAGTCCCTAGCAAATATAAACACTCAGAACGATATTAACCCTTATAAACCATGATGAGGAGGAAGTTCCATCTCAGGTGTAGGAAAGGTTTCTCTGGAGGAAACATGGCAAGCCATTAAAAACGATGAAGTCAGTAGAGAGAAGCTGGACTTGGGGCGGGGGTTTGGGTCAGGGGGATACGACTCAATCTATTGCCCTCGCTCCCCTCACTGCTTTAAACTGTCTCCATGGAGCTCACCTGCATTCCTCACATTCATTCCTCTACAGCCCACTTCACTTGCTCATGGGGTAAAACAAGTCAAACGGGCCAAGTTTGTGAGTCACTCAACTCAACCTGGAAGCTCTGTGCTGTCGGCCACGGCAGTCACTCGCCTCATGCAGCCCCTGAGCACGTGAGACAGGCTGGTGCAAAGCCCGATGTGGAAATCACACAGAGGATTTCAAGACTCATGGTGAAAGAAGGACGTCGAGTAGCCCGTTGGTTTTTAGGAAATTTTAGATTGTGTAGGTGGCTCGTATTATCTTTCTGATGCACAGCACAGTCCACGTGAATGGCTCACGCTTTGTCTGAGCTTTTGGGTGATCCCTGAAAGGACTACTCAGAATTCTGAACCACACACAACAGCCACACACTCTAAATCCATCTATAATGCAAACACATTCAGTGTTCAAAACCAGAAGTGCTATACGTGTTATAGCAGTGGATTAGCCATAAGGAAAATGGAACTCGACTTCTGCTAAGCATCTGCTCAAACTCATGTCCACTGAGTTGGTGATGCCATCCAACCATCTCATCCTCTGTCATCCACTCTCTTCCTGACTTCAATCTTTCCCAGCATCAGGGTCTTTTCCAATATGAAAATTCATATTAAAAAACTGGAAATAATTACCTCAAGCAATTTTTAAATGCAATAACAAAGTTGCCAAGTCTGTGTTTTGTAAGATGACCATCAATTTCAAGGTTTAAAAAGCTGTTTTAGGACCTACTGTATTAAAAAAAAAATGGAGAGAAGACAAAAGAATGGTCTATTTGAGATTGGCTCTGTATGAGAAATTGCTGAGACTAATTGACGGGACGGGTCATGGGTATTTATTATACTACTCCATCCACTTTTGTGCATGTTTGCAATTCTCCATCGTAATACATTTAAAAAGTTTATTTTCTGTTAAAGCAGAGTCTTCTCCAGCAACACAATTCAAAAGCATCAATTCTTCAGTGCTCAGCCTTCTTTATGGTCCAACTCTCACACCCATACGTTGCTACCGGAAAAACCATAGTTTTGAGTATATGGTTTGTCATATATGGTTTGAGTATATGGTTTGTCGGCAAAGTGATGTCTCTACTTTTCAATATGCTGTCTATGTTTGTCATAGCTTTCCAAGGAGCAAGCATTTTTTAATCTCATGACTGCAGTCACCGTCTGCAGTGATTTTTGAGCCCAAGGAAACAAAACCTGTCACAGCTTCCACAACAAGGCATCGGCATTCAAAGATTTTTAAAGCAAAACAAAAGTTGACTTTGAATTGGCTTAGTCTAGTCATAAACAGTATCCTGATATCAACAGCCTCTGAGCAGCAGTTCTGAAAGTAAGGAAGAGCACCCCTGATCGGGAGATATTGAGCTCTCTGCCTAAGCGGGGAGGGCGCCTCACCGCAGGTCTCACGATGGGAGTCAGAACCACTGCCCCCTGGAAGTCCGCCTGTGAGGCTCTGCAGTCCAGGCCCAAGAACACAGGTATGGTGGGGACAGTACTGACACGTGAGGCTGGACCCGGGATCCCCACTCCATTTCCTGGATGGTCTGTATTGCCGTGTGGCCAACCTTTCCAGGAAACCTCTCTCAGGACTCGGTGATGCGAGCCTCCACCATCACCCTTTCCTGACGCGCCTTCTGTTGCAGCGCAACTGCGGTTCTCCTGTCTAGAGGCAGCCATCCTACACACACACCGTGTCTGGACCAGCAGTTTGGCATGTGGGACTCCAGCGCCACGTCCGAGGCAAGCAGGCTCCACACCTGGGCGCCATGCCTTCAGTTTCATGGGCCCCGGGCTGGCACCCCCAGGTTTGTCTGAGGGGCAGTCGTGAGGTCCACCTGTATCCCAAGCAGCTCCCCGGACTGGCAGGTCAGAGCAACAAGCAGCCTCTTTGAACGTCGGGACGCCCTGGCTCCTGCCCACCGCCTATGGGCCTGCTCCCAAGGAGGTGGGTGCCCGGATCAGCAGATGGGGCCACACATGCACACACTCGGCGGCAGAGAAGGGAGCGGTGGAGAAAGGCAGGACTGGCCCCCACCCAAGCCACGTCTCCTGCCCAGACGCCGCCTCCCCGTCAGCACAGGCACCCGCTGCAGCTCCTTGTTCTTCTCCAGTTGGGCCTCCATCTGGCGCAGCCTATCCTCCATGCTGCCATGTCTGTCTCCCGCCTGTCGGCCAAGAACAGCATCAGCTCCTCTCGCAACGACCCTGTCCTGACAGCACGCGGGCTGTGATCACAGGGGCAGCAAGCGGGCCATGCTCTGTGCGAACCACGGGCCCCGGGTTCGTGTGGGGCATGCCCGCACACCTGCTCACGCAGCCTGTGCAGCTTCGTGTGTGACACATGGCTCACGGAGGGTGCTGGTGACCAGCTCGTGAGAGGAGACGTGCTCCCCCCTGCCCCGGGACCCACACCCATGGCCACTGCGCCCCCTCCTCGGACTGCCTGTGGCGAGCCAGCACGGGCAACAGGCAGTGGCAAGTGCGGGACGCGCGAGGCACACATTCTACCTTCCTAAGCTGGGAGGGAAGTTCAAACCCTTTAGCCTCCTTAGTGGCAGAGCTTCCGGAAGGCAGAAGGTCGGACTACAAGGCCGACGGGGGACGGACAGCAGAGATGCCAGGGGAGAGGAGAAACCAAGCCTGGAGAGGAAGATCACAGGCAGAAGGGCGCCCCCTGGCGGCTGTTAGTGACCCTGCTCTGGGAGGGTCTGCGAGCGGCCAGCCAACGGACGGCCCCTCAGCTGCTCTCTGAGCTCCGCGCAACGCTCCCAACAGCAGGGCCAGGACAACCCCGGCCCGACTCTCCATCCCCAGCCAGTGCCCACCGGCAGCGCGGGGCAACACTTTCCCACGAGAAGGACATGGTGGCTGGCTGGCTGGCTGGCTGGCAGTGGGGACGATTCCCCCAGCAGTGCCACATCCCTGGGATGTTTCTCATAAACCATGACCGCCGCAGACACCACCGCCAGAAACATCATGATTCCACATGGTCACATAGCTTGGGCCTGAGGATCTGAGGGTGAGCAAACGCCACTCGACTTGTCTGACCGCCGGTATCACTGTCACACATCCCTTCAAGGAGCGGAACCTCAGAAAACTCGAGAAGATGGCCAGGCAAGCTGCCTCAGCAGAGCCCACACAGCATGCTCCCATCTCTCCGAGAGAACGGGCTCCACAGACGTCACCAGACTCGCCTGAGTGAATCAGAAGCAAATTTCCGCATCATCAGGAACACATTTGACAGGGAGTTGCCGGGGGGCGGGGATGAACCAGGAGACTCGGGTTGACATATATACAGCACTGATACTACACATAAAGTCAACGAGTGAGGACCTAGTGTACAGCACAGGGAAGTCTACTCAGTGCTCTGTGGTGAAGCAAATGGGCAGGAAATCTAAAAGAGAGGCAGATAGATAGACAGATAGATAGATAGATGACTGATTCACTTTGCTGTACAGCAGTAATTGACACAGCAGTGTAAAGCAACTATACGCCAATAAATGAATGAATGGATGAATGAATTTTTACAAAAGGAGCACACTGGGCCCCCTAGAACTTGTGGAAATGAGGAGCCCACACCCAGGGTGCGGCACAGCGTCAGGGCTGCCCTCATGTTGGTCCACTGCCAACGGACCGCCTGGACCAGGCCTCTTCTACCCCAGAGACCTCGACGCAGAGGTGGGGAGGCAGCCAGTTGTGGTCTCTCCAGTGCTCTGTTCTTACTCACACAGCCATCCCAAGGCTGAGATCACCGGGAGAAGAAGGGACCCACAGTCCACCTCAGGACAACAGACACAGCCACTGTCACTCACTTCGTGGATGTCCCACTGCAGTTTCGTGTTCACGTCCTCAAACTTGAGGAGGTCCTTCCTGGCTGTGTCCAGGTCCTCCTCCAGCTCTGCACGTGGGCAGAGAGGGCTGCCAGGCGCTCCTTCATCTGGCTCTGCTCCTGTGACTGCTTGTCTATGACTTCCTGAGCGCGATCATCTGAGCCAGGTCCTCCTCGTGGCTTAGAGAGCTGTCGGAGGGTCTCTAAAGGGCAAAGGAAGCCTTAGACAGCCTTGTTTTGAGAAGGAAGGAACACAGCACTTCCGGGCAATCTGTGAGGTCAAAACAAAGCACTAGTGTACAAATACAGGACGGCTGGGTGACTGGTACCTTCCTGTCCAGGGCCTTGTGGTGCTCAAACAGCAATTTCAGCACCCTGAGCACCTCCACCTCGCTGGTCATGCTGGCTGGGGACTGTGCCTGCGGCTTGCCCGCTGTCATCTGAAGGGACGGCACATACCAGGAAACCAGGCACTCCAGGTGCTCCAGCAGCAGCTGCAGGGCAGGGCCAAAGGAGCACCTTCAACCTCATGCTTGACTTCAGGGCCGATAACTCCTTTCAGCTTCACACTATAGCCGGAAACATGCTAAGGCATGTTGGAATCCCATCAGTTCAGTCTAAAGTTAAGAGCGGACTTCCCCAGGGGCCCAGTAGTTAAGGCTCCACACTTCTGCAGGGGTCATGGGTTTTAATCTCTTATCAGGGAACTAAGATCCCACACAAAGTGTAGCATGGACAAAAATATAAATTGAGAACTCCCCTCTCAAATGTACTAAAATTACATTAGCTCCCATCATAAATTTGAAGCAAGGTATGAGAACCCCAAACTGATCCATCCTGGTCTGCTCAGTGGGAAGATGTGAAAAATGACTTGAAAATCAGACAGAGTTTAAAGATAGCAACACGGAGGCTAGCAGTGACCCCCGTGGGGCAAATGTCAATACGTGAGAATCCCCCTACTGACCCTGGTGTTGCTTCTTTCCGCTTTCAGCTCAGCAATTTCTTCTTCTTTAAGAAGCTGCTCCCTGCATATTTTTAGTTCTTCAGTAGGAGTTGGAAACTCCTAGAAAACAGTTAAATGAGAAACTAAATGCAAGCATAAATTAAAAAGAGATCAAGACTATGAAGACTGACCCTGTCAAGTCTCTCCGGGCTCCACACAAAGGATCTCCTTGCCCTTCCAGAGAAGAGGGCGTCCACTGACCCCAAGACCACACAGACCACCACATCTCAGACCGACCTTCCGCCTCCACCTCGACCTGGCAGGCACGTGGCAGGGGAGAACCTGGAATCCAAGCCTGCCTTCTCAAGACCCAGGGACGTCTGAGAAACTTTCCAAAACATAAACCTAACAACAAAGTGGATAAAGAGATTCTTAAATGACACACAGACCTAGAGCCACTTGGTAGAGTGAAGAAAAAAGGGAAGGTCTACAAGGCCACGAGGCTTTGGAGTGTTCCTCTGGGAAAAAGGCAGATGGCACCCCAAGGCCATCTGTTAGCCTGACTCCACTGAAGCCACCCAGTCATTCAGTCAACTGGTTAAAATGTTAAATTTATGTTATATGTATTTTACCACAATTTACGTGCACACGGGGCCATCCACGTGGTGAACTTGCTCAAACTGAACTACACGGAGTCTTTTGTTCTTCTATTTTTCTTTGCAGAAATAGAAAGATCCCGGGCTACATATCCCCTACTACATACTGAGTGTCCAGCACCCAGAACAGTGCCCAGCACTTGTAAGAGGCATGTAGTAGACATGTGTAGCTATGAGGGTGTATGTCATACATGTAAGCAGTAGGTACCCATCATTAAAATACTGGACACATTGCTCTATGCTTTGTAAGATGGGAGACATTAACAGGCTTAGCCTTTCTACTTCAGGGACTGACTCTCTAGCTCTATCCTCATGCCCCAGAGACTCCTCCAGCCAGTGTATCCTTTCTTTGTAAGAAGGCAGACGTTAAGGGGCTTAGCCTTTCTGCTTCAAGGACTGACTCGATAGCTCAGTCCACGTGCCCCTGTGACTCCTCCAGCCAGCGTTTCCCTTCTTGTGGGGCCCCCACCCATCCTCCACGTGGCACCTGCACAACCTCTTACAAGGTAAACTGCTGGGGTCGATCCTGCCCACTAAGGCCAAAACGCCCTGGCCAGAAGGGCCCACAACCATCCTAACAAAATGAAACACAACCCCAATGCTTCACTGGGTGAGGGCCAATCCGACGGGTGTAGTCCCTGGCTGCTCTCACCTTGTTGAAGTCCTTTAATGGACTGGAACCTGGTGGTCCGGAGTCAACAATAAGAAGGTAAAGGAGAGAAAGAGGCTGATATTCCTTGATTTACACAGAAAGCCAATAAAGCCCCTGACACGGGACTTGCTCTGTTCACGGAGGCCTCAGGCGCCCTCTCGATGGAATGAAGACACAGAGTGCCTTCTCGAGAGGGTCTTAGAAGCCCGGGCAGGAAAGTGAACTCAGAGAGCCTCTGCGCTCCAAGGGATCAGCCTGAAAAAGAGAGAGAGAGAGAGAGAGAGAGAGAGAGAGAGACGGGGACCAGAGCTCTGATGGAGCAAAGGTGTTTTAATCAACATGGTGTGGGCATATATACTGTCTTACAAGGTAGTTATTCTCAGCAAAGATAAAGATTAAAATTCCAGACTTAGAAAACATAGGTGATCCATATTAAAGAGAGAGAGAGTTGTAAACAATCACTTTTACCGTATGGTTCACAAGAAGGAAGAGGGTACTTATCACTGTATAGAAAAACTAATGAAGGAAATGCCTGTATTCTTCAGCCCCCAGGAGAGGCTTGCCTCTCCTCTTAATTCCTGAGTATTCAGGAATTAATAAGAAGCAGAGAATTCCTGATGCATCCAAAACAGCACACAGGAAGCCTCCTGTTAAATGCTTCCTGACAATTCCCCCTATTTTATTATATTTGTAAAAAAAAAAAAAAAAAAAAGGTCTTGACCAAATGAGTTTGGTTAGTATTAACCAACCTTATAGAAAGGCAATGGTAAACAACAAATATAATTATCAAGACAATCACCAAAGCTACAGTTCCAGACCCAATACTGTGGGTAATACTTTGAAACCATCCTTGTGGATCTAGCCCAGGTAATTTGTTCAGCTAAAGTTTCCAAATTAGGGGAAGAGGGCAGATTTTTAGAAAAAGTTTTAAAGATTTTCTTTTACAGTAATTGTACATTCAGAGAGGCATTATCATGTATATTTTGTAAATGAAATTTGATTTGTTCCCAGTTGTAGGCACTATGATTGAAGTGAACAGGAATAACACAAAATTGAGTAGCTTAAAGAAATAGAGGAGTTAATACAAGTATATAGTTTGCAATTAATACAAGTTACAGAATGTTAAAGTCTTATTAAATTGTAAACTTTCTATGGCTATAACAAAAGGAAGTGGGACACAGGCCTGTATAAAATACGACTGACTGTAGCGAAAGAAATAGTTACTATGACCACGACTGGTCCCTATGACATGTCCGGTCCAAGTTCCAAGTTCTTCTGTGCTCTGGTGCTCGCACCAAGTTTCCAAATGGCCCATTGTTCAGGCCCACTCTGTTTATGGAGGACGATCTTAGGAGGAGGTGGGGCTAATCCATGGTCAAGTCACTCAAGAAGTCGTTTGTCATAGTAATGTTCCATCATAGTGTCAGTGACCTTCCATATCACACACAGTGTTGTTAATATCATCTGAGCAGTCAGATAACCACATACCATGGGGTCCCCAAGCAACAATTGTATGATTAGCCACAAACATTGATTTTCTTGATTGGTTTGACATTTGTGCCAAGGAATGGGAGTATAAGTAAAGTTTTTATAAATAAACCCTTTGCTTAATGTTCTTTGTTTTTTCCCAAACTCTTTCCCTAAAGTTTCAGTAGTATAAACATGGTTTACAGACAAAGAAAGGGCAGTAAATAATCCAAGCAGTGTCTGAAAGTCTTCTTTTGGAGGTAGGATGAAAGCCCAAATTCGTCAGCCCAAATTTGTCGGCTGACATTTATGCACAATTTTGCTGGGCCCGTGCACAAGGGAAGGACTTCATAGCCTAAAGAAATATTAACTAGTTTTCTTTCCTGCCCAGGGTGTGAAGGCCCTTTCATGTACTAGGGAGAAAGCATATGTATAGAGTCATTAGTTGAAATGATTGGTCCTCTCTCCGTCCATTCGACCACCTGTAATAGAGGGGGGTTGGGTATTAGTCTGAGCTTGAGCAGGGGGAGGTATAGGCCAAAAGACTGAGCATTGCCAGGAGAATGTACTCAGGACTCGGAGGCAACCCCTGTTGAGAGACCAAATTTTCAGCTTGATTACTAGGGTTTTTATTTGTCTCCAAGTGGGGAGATCATCGGGGTGATGCTGCCAAGGGTGGTGCTTTCTGGAGATCTTTGGAGCAGACATAACCCATATTGGAATTTCTTCTTCCTGGGGTTCTTGTTTCATCTCCGTTTTGAATGCTGGGGGCCCCCTTGGGTTGAATCTTAAGAAAAGGTTAAAGAATTTAAAACAAATAAAGCTGTATTAACAATAGTTATAGGTTTAGAAAATATGTTGGAATCTAGTAAAGTCTTCTTTAGATAAGGAAGACAGTAGTGTACCTGTGTATTCTCCCTTTTTTAATTTTTTTATTTGTAACAGTGTGTGATGTGTTTGACTATGTCTTGTGTCTGGATTATAAGGAATACTTGTAATATGTATAATAGGAAAAGATTGTAAAAATTGTTTTAAGTGTCTAGAAATATAGGAGTGGGAGTATAAACAATTCTAGAGGTAAATCTATTTTGATGCGATTAAGAAATTGTTTTGTAATTTATTTTGCACCAGAGTTCCTCTTGTGCCTCTTGAGAAAGTCAACGAGGGCTATTTAAATCAGGATCTCCTTTTAAAGTATTAAATAGGTTAGTCAGTTGATAATTAGCAATGCCTAAAGAAGGTCTAATCCAATTAATATGACCTAAGAGCTTTTGAGGAGAAGACAATGGCAACCCACTCCAGTACTCTTGACTGGAAAATCCCATGGATGGAGGAGCCTGGTAGGTTGCAGTCCATGGGGTCGCTAAGAGTCGGACAGGACTGAGCGACTTCACTTTCACTTTTCACTTTCATGCATTGGAGAAGGAAATGGCAACCCACTCCAGTGTTCTTGCCTGGAGAATCCCAGGGACAGGGGAGCCTGGTGGGCTGCCGTCTATGGGGTCACACAGAGTCGGACACGACTGAAGCGACTTAGCAGCAGCAGCAAGAGCTTTTGAAAATCATTTAAGGTTGATAATTTATCAGTACGGATCTGAGTTAGCTGGGGAGTAATGCGTTGCCTATTAACAACGAACCCCAAGCAATGGTAAGGTGTAGAGGTTTGAATTTTTTCAGGGGCAATGATTAATCCAGAGTTTTTTAAGCATATTTGAGCTATATCTAACATGTGTTGAGTTTCTAAGATACATGGAGCCGAAAACAATATATCATCCATATAGTGAATAACAAGAAAATTAGGAAACTGCTTTCTCACAGGCTCCAGGGCTTTGGCTACGTAGTACTGACACCTGGTGGGAGGATTCACCATCCCCTGTGGCAGTGCAGTCCATGGGTACCGTTTACGAGGCCCAATATGATCAGGACAAGGGAGAGAGAAAGCGAACCTCTCAGTCTAAAGGGTGTGAAGGTATATTTAAAAAGCAACCTTGTAAATCAATAATAATAATATGCCAATTTTGAGGAATAGTGGTAGGTGATGGGATTCCTGGTTGTAATGTACCCATAGGTTTCATAGATGCATTAACTTTTCTAAGGTCTGTTAGGAGATGCCATTTGTTAGATTTCTGTTTTATGACAAAAATAGGAGAGTTCCAAAGAGAACAAGATTCCTCAATATGCTTTAATTCTAGTTGTGTATCTATAAGTTCCTTAGCCGCCTGTAATTTCTCTTTCGTGAGGGGCCACTGCTCTGTCCAAATAGGCTTGTCATATTTCCAGGTTATTTTAATAATTGTATTGTTTGTTAAATGAGCAGTTGCCCCCAGGAAAAATGTGGAATGTATATCTGAGTTTGTCTTATATCTTTTTATTAAAAGCATATATCTTAAAAAAAAAAAAGCATACATCTTACTTTTCCTTAGCAACTATGAAGTGTCTTGTATATTAGCATTTTATAGATTGGTGAATATATTTATTATATCATATTATAATATATATTTATTATATACATAAATACATGTTTATATTTATATCAATATATTATACATTATATAATATATTTATTAATAGTTTAAAATATCTTTAGTTTTTATGTAAGAAAACTTTTTGTTAAGAGGAAGTTAATGTTTAGTAATTAATGTTTTAAAATCTTATTTTATTTGGAAATGACCTAGCTATTTAATAAACTTTTATTATTTAGTTTAGTACAACTCTAGAAATTTAAGTTATCCCAATCCTAAGAGATTATTTTAGATTATAATAACATATTATAATAATATTCTATTAAAAATAGAATCTAAAAGTTTTTATCTCATTTATATATATTATATAAAGAGTTACCTTTTTGTTGACAAATTTAGTTTACCTTAAACCTAGGCATAATAAAAGTATTATATAACGTTGATGATTTAAGACATGTCTTAATTAGATTAGCAAACAATTATATTTAAATTATATTTAATTTATATTTAAATAAACATTATATATATTTAATTTTTCAGTTCACGTGAATTTGAATTTAAATAGAGCTCATTCTAAAAACAAAGCTGGGGGCTCCGAACTGACCCAGAGAAGGGCAGTGTCGTCTCGGCGGCACTGCAGAAACCCCCACCCAAGACGGCTCCCCCTCCCCGGGCCTGTCCCCTCTTGCTCGCGAGTCCTCTCGCCTCGTAGGCCTCTCGGGTCTTATATCGTGGGGTGAGGTGAGGGCAGGCCCGGGGAGGGTGATTACCGCTGAGGAGCTGCAGTCGCAATCAAGGTACAGCCCAAGCACCTTGGGTGTGTTGGACTAAGCTGCTTCTATCTGGCTGTAAAATCAACAGAAGAGGAAAGGAATGTCCCATTGGCAACTGACTTGATCCGAATAAGCCAGTACAGGTTCACGGTTTCAGACTTGATGAGAATGGAGAAGACTGTATTGGAGAAGGTGTGTTGGAAAGTCAAAGCTACTACTGCCTTTCAGTTTCTACAGCTCTATTACTCACTCCTTCAAGAGAACGTGCCACATGAAAGGAAGAGTAGCCTTAATTTTGAAAGACTAGAAGCCCAACTTAAGGCATGCTACTGCAGGATCATATTTTCTAAAGCAAAGCCATCTGTGTTGGCATTGTCTATCATCGCATTGGAGATCCAAGCACAGAAGTATATAGAGTTAACAGAAGGAGTAGAACGTCTTCAGAAACATTCCAAGATCAGTGGCAGAGATTTGACTTTCTGGCAGGAGCTTGTATCCAAGTGTTTAGCTGAATATTCATCGAACAAGTGTGCCAAACCAAATGTTCAGAAGTTGAAATGGATTGTTTCTGGGCGTACTGCACGGCAACTGAGGCATAGTTACTATAGGATAACCCACCTTCCAACAATTCCCGAAACGGTCCCTTAATTGGATGATTACAGCAACAAAAAACTTCTGAAGCCTTTCTCCACAATCCTGAGCTGTGGATTCCATAATATTATAACGGATTTAAGCTGTGAAGCCTCAAAACATTACAACTAGATTAGCATCGGTGTTCTCAGATTTGGGAAAACTGCCTAATTAACATTACCCTATAGTGGAATTACTCAAATTTGAATTCACCTATGAAACATACAAATCAAAGTAACAGTATAAATGTGAAATGCAAATGACAAGCCTGGAAAGGTAAACTGTGAATCTTCTTTTCTAACACTGATCCAAGTTTCTATATTGGGTCAATATATTGTATTTAGGTGGTGTTTAAAAAGGGTAACCTACTTAAACTATGAGGTTTACATCAAAACCACCATTTCACAAATGCACTTTTTAAGGCACAATAAGGGTCACTATTCTAGACAGTGAGAATAGTTAGTTTCTTGGCACCTATAATGCAAGTAATTATTAACCCAGAGATGTGGAACTTACTGCTACATAGAAATCACATTTAAATTTGAGGGCATTTATGTAAAGCAAAACTACCAACTCATTAATTTTGGCATGTTATCTTTAATATTTTTCTAGAAAACAGGTGATGTTTTTATCCATGATTTTAAAAGTTTTATATAAAATTTACTGCCTCAGTCTAGTCCCATCAAGAAAATTAGTTTTTACTGTACTAGTAACTCAAAACAAATTAGCGTCACTCTGAAAACTTTTTAACACTCCATCAGTTTTTACTGAGGACTGTTTTTATAAAACTTGGTTCTAACTTAGAATTTTGCTTAAAAGGAAGAGAATATACTTACATTAATTGCCCCTACAGTGTGCCAAAAGCAAGTATTAGGAAAGGTAAGTAGGCATCTTCATAAGTATAAGGTTGCTGAGGTGTAGTGTTTGGAGATCTACAGGGTTAAAGTGTTGCAGAGAGTTACTCAGTGCAGTGTGTAGCCTGAATCCATCCAGGATGGCTGCACCCAGTTTTGACATCATTTTATGGCTATAGAGGCATTAGAAAATGAACCAAAGACCCACAGTGTATCTCATACTTGGTAAACCATGTTTTATGGATAACTTTACAGTTTTCCCAAAATACTGATACATTTCAATATTTTGAATACATCAGTGTTAATTTTGAGTTGCCAGAGGTAACCTAACCAACTCCCATTATGTTTTGGTACTAAGGGATATACCTTTCAATAAAGTTACTGAAATGCAAAAAAAATAAAAAATAATAAAATAAAAACAAAGCTGGTATATCGATGGCAGCACTGCCAGATGTTGAGGGTTTCAGGTAAAAGATGGAATTTGCCCCAGGTTTTTGTTGAAGGGCACCTGGGTGGTCCCTGCTTGGAGTTTTCCGGAATAGGTTTTCTTTCAATGTCAGATTTAGACTTGCAATCTTTGGCCCAATGCATTCCTCTATGGTAGCGAGGGCAGATTCTTGGAGGTTTTTTATTTTTATATATTTTCTCTTTTCTTTTCTTTTTTTTTTTTTTTAGCTTTCTTAGGGCCATCCCTTTTTAAATGGTTCTTATTTCCACATGTAAAGCATCCTTTATTTCCCTTTCTTAAGGCAGCAGCGATTGTTTCAGCTACCATTTGCATCTTTTGAGTTTCTAATCCTAGATTGCGACAAGCCTTCAAATAATCAATAATAGTCCCTTTCTCACGAATTGGAGCCATAGCTTTTTGACATTCCTGATTTGCATTATCATAAGCAAGTAATTTCTCTAGTTGCCTTTTGGCTTCTTCTCCAATTACAGTACGGGAAATAGCAGTTTCTAATCTAGCTAAAAAATCAGCATACGTTTCATTAGATCCTTGAACTTAAAATAAGTGATGAAGTAAAGTAGAAAAGTGATGGGGCTTTCCAGCCTTTTTACCCATGTCTTAGTACTTACCGGCCTCAATAGGCCCTGGGGTCACTCCGTCCAAGAATCTGCCTACGTGAACCAAATCCCTGTTCTGGGCGCCACTTGTTGAGGTCCTTTAATGGACCAGAACCTGGTGGTCCGGAGTCGACAATAGGAAAATAAAGCAGAGAAAGAGGCTGATATTCCTTGGTTTACACAGAAAGCCAATATAGCCCTTGCTCTGTTCACGGAGGCCTCAGGCGCCCTCTCAATGGAGTGAAGACGCAGAGTGCCTTCTCAAGAGGGTCTTAGAAACCCGGGTGGGAAAGTGAACTCAGAGAGCCTCTGCACTCCAGGGGATCAGCCTGAAAAAGAGAGGGAGTGAGAGAGAGAGAGAGAGAGAGAGAGAGACGGGGACCAGAGCTCTGATGGAGCAAAGGTGTTTTATTCAACATTGTGTAGGTATTCATACTGTCTTACAAGATAGCTACTTTCAGCAGCTTCCATATGAAAGAGAAAGTTGTAAATAACCACTTTTACCATATAGTTCATAAAAAGAAAGAGGGTACTTATCACCATATAGAAAAACTAATGCCAGGACATGGAAGCAACCTAGATGTCCATCAGCAGATGAATGGATAAGAAAGCTGTGGTACATATACACAATGGAGTATTACTCAGCCATTAAAAAGAATACATTTGAATCAGTTCTAATGAGGTGGATGAAACTGGAGCCTATTATACAGAGTGAAGTAAGCCAGAAGGAAAAACATAAATACAGTATACTAACGCATATATATGGAATTTAGAAAGATGGTAACAATAACCTGGTGTACGAGACAGCAAAAGAGACACTGATGTGTAGAACAGTCTTATGGACTCTGTGGGAGAGGGAGAGGGTGGGAAGATTTGGGAGAATGGCATTGAAACATGTAAAATATCATGTAAGAAATGAGTTGCCAGTCCAGGTTCAATGCACGATACTGGATGCTTGGGGCTAGTGTACTGGGACGACCCAGAGGGATGGTATGGGGAGGGAGGAGGGAGGAGGGTTCAGGATGGGGAACACATGTATACCTGTGGCGGATTCATTTTGATATTTGGCAAAACTAATACAATTATGTAAAGTTTAAAAATAAAATAAAATTAGAAAAAAAAAAAAAACTAATGAAGGAAATGCCTGGATTCCTCAGTACTGGGAGAGGCTTGCCTCTCCTCTTAATTCCTGAATATTCAGGAATTAATAAGGAGCAGAGAATTCCTGACAGATCCAAAACAGCACACAGAAAGCCTCCTGTTAAATGCTTCCTGACAGCACCAGTCCATTTGAGGGTTGTTAGATGTCATCAGATGAAGAGGCATTGCATGTGATTGTTATCAAAGGTATTCACAGACTTGGAGAAAGTCTTTTCCTTGAAATGGAGATGTCCACCATGGGAAGCCTTCCACTGATGAAGAGGGGAGTGCTCTGCAAGACCCAGCAGTTAGACCGATTGTGGAATGCAGCATAGGAGTGAGCCCAGGACAGGAAGGCATTGTCTTGAGGATCAAATGGCACACTCAGGATTTTTGGAGTCAGCAGAAGTAGGCTCACATAGGTTATCAGGCCCATCTGAAAAGTACAAAGTCAGAGCATAGAAAGTAAAGACATAAAATGAATTCACTTAGTTCTGGTCAGGGTGCCACCTCTTAACTCGAGTGTGATGTACCTACGAATCAATTCCTGGCACTTTGACAGCTGTGGGAAAAGAAAGAATAACCTGGTAAGGGCCTTCACAGAGGGGCTCAACGGATGGGCTCCCAGACCCTAATGTTTCTATGAGGACCTCAGTTCCTGGCTCAAATAGAGGCTTGCTTGACTCAGAGGCTGGGTCAGGAGTCATCTCCCAGAGTTCTGTTAATGCCTGTTGAAAAGCTGAGAGCTGAGTTACATAACTAGTTAATTCCAAGGCTTCAGGGTCTATAACAATGTCTGTGAGTAAGAAAGACCTTCCATAAATACATTCAAAGGGGGACAGTCCCTTCCTTTGGGGGGCAGTTCGAGCCCTCATCAAAGCTATGGGTAGGACTTTAACCCAATTTTCCTGCGTCTCTTGAGTTAATGTGCGCAGATGTCTTTTGATAATGTCATTAGCTTTTTCAACCTTTCCTGAGGATTGGGGTCTCCAGGAACAGTGTAAGTGATATTCTATTCCTAGAGTTTTAGATACCCTTTGAGTTACAGCAGCTTTAAGGCAGAGCCATGGTCACTCTGAAGGCTCTGTGGCAGCCCAAACCTGGGGATAATTTCATGGATTAAAATCTTTATAACCTCCTTAGCCTGTTCACTATGACAAGGAAAAGCCTCAATCCATCCAGTAAAAGTATCCACCCAAACTTGTAAGCAAGAATACCCATTAGCTTTTGGCATATGAGTAAAACCAATTTCCCAGTCCTCTCCAGGATAACTTCCACGTCATTGTAATCCAGATTTTTCTAGCTTTTCAGTCTTTGGGTTATTTTTCTGACAAACCTCACATCTTTTGATAATATTCTTTAAAGTGTTTTTTTGTTTGTTTGTTTGTTTACCTTTAAACAAACGAGAAGCCATCTGGTAAGTACTCTCTGCACCCAAATGAAAAGTCTGGTGTAAACCCTTAAGAATTTTCCATTGAGCACTTTCAGGAATTATTAATCATCCATCCTCAGACTGTAACCATCCTCTATCAGTAATCTTTGCTCCTCTTTTCTCATATCTTTCTAATTCTTCCTCAGTATATTGTGGTTTTTCCTGTTCCACAGGACCTGTCCAGATCAAAGGCATCTGAAGCGAAGGGGTTTCATAAAGTGCCGCTTTTCTGGCTTGACAGTCAGCCAGCTGATCACCTTCGACTACTTTACTCCCATCTCTGTTGTGTCCTTTGCAATGCATGACAGCTACTTCTTTAGGACAATATATAGCAGTTAAAAGTCTCTCAATCTGTCTGAAATGTTTAATAGGTTCTCCTGTTGCTGTTTTAAACTGTTTTTCTTTCCATATTGCAGCATGAGCATATAAAGTCAAATAAGCATACTTAGATTCAGTATAGATATTTACCCACTGCCCTTTGCTTAACTCTAGAGCTCAGGTCAGAGCCACAAGCTCCGCTAACCGAGCACTTAATATTTCATTAAGAAAACTAGTGAGTAGCCATCCGCACATTACAAGAAAGGAGTCACCCTGCATGTCCCTCCTAGAGACTAGTCTCCCCAAGACAACTCAAGAGGAGGCCCCGCTGCAACTCGAAAGGAACCTGAGTACCCTCCAACTTGAGAGGAACCCCGTGTTCCCAGCCATGGCCCGATTGGAACCCTAAGTCCCATGCTGCTACTTGAGAGGAACCCTGAGTCCCAGCCACAACTCGAGTGAAGCCCCAAGTCCTCTGTTGCAACTCGAGAGGAACCCTGAGTTCCCCGCCTCAACTTGAGAGGAGGCCCAAGTCCCCTGTTTTAACTCGAGAGGAACACCGAGTTTCCCACTGCAACTTGAGAGGAACCCCAAGTTCCCACCTCAAATTGAGAGAACAGACACTCCTGCTGCAACTCCAAAGGAACCCCGAGTTCCCATCATTACTCAAGATGAGCCCCAAGCCCCCTAATGCAAATCGAAAGGATTCCCAAGACCCCCACTGCAACTCAAGAGGAACCGTGAGAATCCACCTCAATTCAAGAGAAGCCCTATTCCACATCATAAGGGGAGACCCCAGCAACAAGACAGTGGCACTCCTCCAACAGAGTTGGAGAGGATCCCCTCACCACAACTAGAGAGAGCTCACAGGACATCACACTTAAAAAGGAGTCATTTTGATGCAAATAGAGATGAGCCCACTGGGGAAACTCGAGAGGAGCCCCTCAAAATTAGAGAAGCAATCCTGCAAAAAACTAGTGAGGAGATCCCAGTGCCAAAAGTAGAGAGGACTCCCCACCCCATGGATACGACCCAGCACAACTCGAGGGGAGGCAACACCGCAACTGGAGAGGAGCTCTGAATTCCCTGCCTCAACACAAGTGGAGCCTCAATGGCACCCAGGGAGGAACCCCGAGTTCAGCGCTGTACTTGAGAGGAACACCAAGTACCCAGCACAACTTGAGAGGAGCCCCGAGTAAACTGCTGCAAATCCAGAGAAACCCCAAGTTTGTCACCATAACTTGGGAGGACCCCAAGCCCTCTGCTGCAGCTCAAGAGAAGGCACAATCAGAACTCAAATGGAGCTCTGAGTCTCCTGCCTGAACTCAAGAGGAGCTATCATGGCAAATTGAGATAAGACCTCAACACCATAGAGAGAGTAACACCACAGCACCACAACAGAGGAGCCCAGGCACACATCACTACAAGACAGGAGCACCCACGACACAATTAGAGAAGTGCAGATTGCCACTAGAGATGAGCCCACACACCACATCTTGAGAAGAGCCCCACCACACATTGCAACTATTGGGGAAAACCCCTGCCCAATGCAACAAGAGGAGACCCCCACAACAACTAAAGACTTGGGCATCCACCAAAACTAGAGAGATACCCCCACTGCAACGAGAGGAGGCTTCTGGATAAAACTGTATTGGAAACCTCACCACAACTATAGATTAGCCCCTTACTCATAGCAACTAGAGTAACAACTGCAACAACTCAAAGGAGCCACCACATCACAACTAGAGATAAACCCCTAGTATAGTGCAACTAGACAGAGCCCTTGGCTACAACTACTGTGTTGACCATGGGCCACAATGAGAGAGGAGCCTGCACACCATATCTGGATACGAGTCCCCCACATACCCCAATGATTAAGGAACACCACTGCCCAACACGACTAGAGAGGAACCACCGAGTCCTTTGCTGCAACACAGGAGGAGCCACTGGCCACAATGATAGAAGAGGCCCCCACAAAAACAGGAGTGGTTACTGCCACCACAGGTAGAGAGAGGTCCACCAAGATATCACGCATAGAGATGAGCCCTCTGAAGCAACTCGAGAGGAGGCCCTCACAAGTAGAAAGGAGCAACCACACTAAAATTTGTGAGGAACACCTAGTGCCGAAAGAAGAGAGGACCCCCTGCAGAGCCCCCATCACAACCTAAGAGGAGGGACCATGCAACTCGAGAGGAGCCCCGAGTCCACTGCCACAGCTCAAGAGGAGGACTCCGCTACTCGAGAGAAGCCACCGGCCACAAGCATCCTCCCAGACATCATACCTAAAGAGTAGTCACTCTTCAGTAAATACAGATGAGCCTCCCCACCACCACAAGAAAGGAGGGCCCTGCACCTTGCAATGAGAGAGGACATCCCTCAGATATTGCAACTAAAGAACCCCTCACCATAACTAGAACAGAGTCCGCACACCGCAACTGGAGAGTAGTCCACCAGTACACCACAACTAGAAATGAGCGGCCACACCACAGCTAGAGATGATCCCCCACGACAAGAGAGGAGCCCCCACTGATACTCGAGAGAAGCTCACCAGGACATCACAACTAGGAAGAAACTCCCATGCCACAGGTAGAGAGGAGTCCCCAACCACAACTAGAGAGGAGACCCCCACCGAAACTAGAGAGGAGCCCCCAGCTTCATCTTGACGGGATCCGCTGCCTCCTTTTAGAGGAGATCCGAGCCCTCACAGCAAATGGAAATGTGCCTCCTGAGACAAATAGAGAGGAGTCCACCACTGCAAACACAGAGATGCCCCCACCACAACTCGAGAGCCCCATGAACACTGCAACAAGTTTTGAGTCCCCTGCCACAACAAGCAAGTAGCACCCTGCAACAACTAGAGAGGAGACTGCACATCATAACTAGAGAAAAGCCCCCCACAGCTAGACAGGAGTCCCTGGAAATCGACAGAGAGGAGCCCGCCGGCACACAATAGACAACTCCAGAGGAGCCTGCATTCCTCATCTGAAGAAAAGCTCCATGCACATATCAAGTATTGAGGAAAAGCCCCACCCAACGCAACTAGAGAGGAACTCCCTCACCACAACTAAAGAGCTGACCACCTGTCCCAACTAGGGAGGGTCAACCTCATCAAAACTACTGAGGGACCCCTAGCACCAAAGGTAGAGAGGACCTCCACTGTGGAGCCACCCATACCCCAACCAGAGAGGACACAGCCCCTCAACTCGAGAGGAGCCCTCCACCACTACTTAAGAGAAGCCCGCTGGACATCACACATAGAGACGAGCCCCACTGCTGCTAATAGAGATGAACCTCACACCACAACAAGAGAGGAGCTTGCAACCACAACTAGAGAGAATCAAACCCACCACAACTACAGAGTTGACCCCAACCACAACTAGAGTAAAGACCCATGCCTAACTAATGTGCCTAACCCGCACATTGCCACAAGGCAGGCGCCACCCTGCACGTCCCTGCTAGAGACGAGTCCCCCCAAGGAAACTTGAGAGGGGATCCCACTGCAACTCAAGAGGGACCCCAAGTTTCCCGCCATGGCTCGAGTGGAACCCTGAGTCCCACACAGTAAATCTAGAGGAACCTTGAGTTTCCAGCTGCAAATTAAGTGGAGCCCCAAGTGTCCTGTTGCAACTCAAGAGGAACCCCGTGTTACCCGCTTAAACTCAAGAGAAAGTCTGAATTCCCTGCCTCAACTCAAAAGGAGGCCTGACTCTCCTGCTGAAACTCAAAAGGAACCCTGAGTTCCCATTCCAACTTGAGACGAGCCTCAAGCCCCCTGATGCAACTCAAGAGGACTCCCAAGACCCCACTGCAACTCCACAGGAACTGTGAGAACCTGCCTCCATTCAAGAGGAGCCCTATTCCACATTACGAGGAGAGATGCCATTAACAAAGACAGGCACTCCCACGCCAGAGCTGGAGAGGATCCCCTCACCAGATAGAGAGGAGCCCTCAGGACATCACACCTAAAAAGGAGTCACTCTGCCACAAATAGAGATGAGCCCACTGAAGTAACTCGAGAGGAGCCCCTCAAAATTAGAGAGGAGCGATCCCATGAAAAACTAGTGAGGAGATCCCAGTGCCAAAAGTAGAGAAGAAGCTCCAACCCATGGAGACCACCCACCACAACTCCAGAGGAGGCATCACTGCAGCTCGAGAGAAGCTCTGAGTATCCTGCCTCAACTCAAGAGGAGCCTTCCTCGGCAACATGAGAGGAAATCCGAGTTGCGCACTGTACTCGAGAGGAACACGAGTACTCACCACAACTCGAGAGGAGCCCTGACTTCACTGCTGCAACATGAGAGGAACCCCGAGTTCCCAGACACAACTCGGGTGGAGCCCCAAATCCCCTGTTGCAACTTGAGAGGAACACCCCCTGCCGAGTTCCCTGCTGCAAATCAAGAGCAACCCTAAGATTCCCTCCACAACTCGAGAGATAACCTGCATTCCCAGCCACAACTCGAGTGGAGCCCCAAGTCCCCTGTTTCAACTCAAGAAGAACCCCGAGTTCCCTGCTGCACCTCGAGAGGAACCCCGAATTCCCTGCCTCAACTCAAGAGAAGCCCCGATTGTCCTGCTGCAACTCGAGAGGAACTCCAAGTTCCCCATCACAACTCAAGATGAGCCCAAAGCCCCCTGATGCAACCTGAGAGGATTACCAAGACCCCCACCATAACTCAAGAGGAACTGTGAAGATCTACCTCAGTTCAAGAGGATCCCTATTCCACATCACAAGGGAGCCCCTGGCAATAAAGACAGAGGCACTCCCTCACCAGAGCTGGAAATGAACCCCTCACCACAACTACATAGCAGACCCCAGGACATCGCACCAAAAAAGGAGTCATTCTGCCACATACAGAGATGAGCCCACTGAAATAACTCAAGAGATCTTCAAATTTAGAGAGGAGAAATCCTGCAAAAAAACTAGTCAGGAGACTCCAGTGCCAAAATTAGAGAGAACTCACCACCCCTCGGAGACAACTCACCACAACTTGAGAGGAGGCATCACCACAACTTGAGAGGAGTTCTGAGTCCCCTGCCTCAACTTAAGAGGACTCTTCCATGACAACTTGAGAGGAACTCCGAGTTGCGTGCTGTACTTGGGAGGAACACCGACTAACCGTCACAACTCGAGAGGAGCCCCAAGTCCGCTGCTTCAACTCGAGAGGAGGCACCACCAGAACTCAAAAGGAGCTCTGAGTCCACTGTCTCAACTCAAGAGGAGCTCTCATGGCAAATCAAGATATGACCTCAGCACAATTAGAGAGGTGCAACCACAAGAAAGGAGCCCAGGCACACATCACTACATGAGAGGAGAACCCAGAGCACAATCAGAGAAGTGAAATTCCCCACAACTAGAGAGGAACCCACACACCACAACTGGAAAAGAGCCCCACCGCACATTGAAACTATTGAGGACAACCCCTGCCCAATGCAACTAGAGTAGCCTCCCACATATTGCAACTAGACAGGAGCCAGCCTGCACATCACTACTAGAGAGGATCTGCCCCACTGCAGCTTGACAGAAGGCTCCACCACAACTCTAAAGGAAACCCGAGTTACCTGCTGCAACTCAACAGGAACCCCGAGTTCCCTGCTGTAATTTGACAGGAGCCCTATGCTGTAACAAGAAAGGAGCCTCTGGACACAATGACAGAGGAGCTCCCCTGAAAAAATTGAAGCGCATTCCCCTGGCACAACTAGAGTGAAGTCCCCCAGGACATCACCCCTAGAGAGAAGCCCCTCTGCTGCAAAAAGAGACAAGCTCCCTAAAGTAAGTTGAGTGGAGTCCCTCACAACTAGAGGGAAACAACCCCCCAGTAATATTAGTGAGGAACCCCTAGCACTAAAAGTAGACAGGACCTCCCCCTTGGAGCCACCCACACCCCAACCATAGAGGACACAGCCCCGCAACACAAGAGGAGCCCACCACCACAACTCGAGAGGAGCCCACTGGACATCACACATAGAGAGGAGCCCATCTGCTGCTAACAGAGATGAACCTCACACCACAACTAGAGAGGAGCTTGCACACCAAAACTAGAGAGAATTGAGTCCACCACAACTAAGAGTTGACCCAGACCACAACTAGAGGAAAGACCCACGGCAAAGTTAGTGAGTAACCACCTGCACATTGCAATAAGACAGGGGCCAACCTGCACATCCATGCTAGGGACAAGTCACCCTAAGACAACTCGAGAGGAGCCCTGAGTTCCCCCCAACTCGAGAGGAACCCTGAGTTCCCCACTGCAGCTGGACTAGAACCCTAAGTCCCGTGCTGCAACTCGAGAGGAAGCCTGAGTTCCCGCCGCAATTTGAGAGGAGCTCTGAATTCCCTCCTAAAACTCGAAAGGAACCCTGAGTTTCCCACCACAACTCGAGAGGAACTCTGAGTTCCCACCCACACTCAAGTGGAGCCCCAAGTCCCCTGTTGCAACTCGAAGGGAATCCCGAGTTCCCTGCCACAACCTGAGAGGAACCCCCTATCCCCACAGCTCGAGAGGAGCCTTCCACAGTGACTCAAGAGGAACTCTGTGTTGTGCACTGTACTCGAGAGGAACACCGAGTACTCGCTGCAACTCAAAAGGAGCCCCGAGTCTACTGCTTCAACTCGAGAGGTACCCTGAGTCCCCTGTGGCAAATCGAAAAGAACCCAAGCCCCCTGTTGCAACTCAAGAGGAGGAACCACCAGAACTCGAGAGGAGCTCTCAGTCCCTGTCTCAGTTCAAGAGGAGCTCCCATGGCAAATTAAGCTAAGACCTCAGCACAACTAGAGAGGAGTACCACGCCACCATAAGAGAGGAGCCCAGGCACACCTCCCTACAAGAGAGGAAAACCCATGGCACAATTAAAGAAGTGCAGCTCACCACAACTAGAGAGGAAGCCACACACATCTGGAGAAGGGTCCCCTGCACACCACAATGATTAAGGATCTCCACTGCCCAGCACTAGAGAGGAACCACCGAGTCCTTTGCTGAAAAACGATGGGAGCCACTGGCCACAATGACAGAGAGCCCCACACAAAAACTGGAGAGGTTTCCCCCGCCACAAGTAGAGAGGAGTCCACCAAGACATCACACATAGAGACGAGACTGTCTGCCGCAAATGGAGATGAGATCCCTGAAGTAACTCGAGAGGAGGCCCTCAGAAGTACAGAGGAGAAATCATGCTAAAATTTGTGAGGAACACCTGGTGCAAAAAGAAGAGAGGACCGCCCCCTGCAGAGCCCCCCATCACAAAATAAGAACAGGGACTGCTGAAACTCGAGAGGAGCCCTGAGTCCACTGCCACAACTCAAGAGGAGGAGCAGCCACGATGCGAGAGGATGCCCCCAGACATCATACCTAGAGAGGAGTCACTCTGCGGCAAATATAGATGAGTCCCCCACCAAAACAAGAAAGGAGGACCCTGCACATTGCAATGAGAGAGAACTCCCCTCAGATATTGTGACTTAAAAGCTCCTCACCGTAACTAGAAAGGAGCCTGCACACCACAACGAGAAGCTCACCAGCCCACAACTAGAAAGGAGCAGGCACAACACAGCTAGAGATAATCCCCCCTACGATTAGAGAGGGGCCCCCACTGATGCTCTAGAGGAGCTCACCAGCACACTGCAACTAGAAACAAATGCCCATGCCACAGGTAGATAGGGGTCCCAAACCACAATTAGAGAGGAGCCCCCCAAAGAAACTCAAGAGGAGCACCCTGCTTCATCTCAACAGGATCCACTGCCTCCTTTTAGAGGATCCCCGAGCCCCCAAAGCAAATTCATCTGTGCCTCCTGAGATAAATTGAGAGGAGCCCACCACTGCAAGTTCAGAGATGCCCCCACAACTCGAGAGCCTCATGAACACAACTAACTTGGAGTCCCCTGCCACAACAAGAAAATTGCACCCTGACACAACTAGAGAGGTGTCCGCACATCACAACTAGAGAAAAGCCCCCCACAACTAGACAGGAGCCCCTGGAAATTGACTGAGAGGAGCCCACAGGAACAACAAAAGGCAAGCCTCCCGCCCCAACTCCAGAGGAGCCTGCATTCCTCATGTGGAGAAGAGCCCCATACACCGCAAGTATTGAGGAAAAGCCCCTCCCTACACGACTAGAGAGGAGCTCCCCACCACAGCTAGAGAGTTGACCACCCCTCACAATTAGAGAGGGTCAACCCCACCAAAATTAGTAAGGAACCCCTAGTGCTAAAAGTAGAGAAGGCCCCTCACCGTGGAGCCCCCACATGATAAACGCAAAAGGAAGCACAGCCACAACTCAAAAGGAGGCCCAAGTACCCTGCAGCAACTCTAGAGGAATCCTCCAATGCAACTCGGGAGAAGCCACCGTCCACGACAAGAGAGGAGCCTGCACATCACAACTAAAAAAAGGCCCGCACAACTAGGGAGGAGCTCACACTCAGATCGTGGTAAGAGAGGAGCCGCGCACCGCAGCTAGAGGGGAGAACCCACGCTGCAACTAGACATGAGCCCCACTGAACATCGCCACTAGTGAGGAGCACAGCCACACATCACAATTAAACATAAGCCCCCTGCCATGAGTAGCGAGAAGCCCAACATACCACAACTCAAGAGGGCGCCCCCTTCCACAAAGAGTATCCTCCTTCCCACTGCAACTCGAAAAGCACCCCTTCACATCACAAGCAGAGAGGAGCCACCTCCACAATTCGAGAGGAGTGCTCTATCGCAACTAGAGAGGAACCCCCAAACCACAACAAAAGAGGAGTCTGCAAACCACAACTAGTAAGGAGCTGAAACAAAAGCTTCAGTTGACCACCACTGCAACTAGAGTTTATCCCCATGCCCTAACTATATGGTAGCCTAATGATTCACAGCTAGACAGGAGCCAGCCTGCTAATTGCTAACAGAGAGGAGCTGCCCCACACAGCTCGAGAGGAGGCCCCACCACAACTCTAAAGGAAAACCAAGTCACCTGTCGAAACTCGAGAAGAACCCCAAGTCCCCCACCACAACTCGACAGGAGCCCTATGCCATCGACAGAGGAGCCCCCACTAAAACTGGACAGGATTCCCCTGACAAAACTACAGAGGAGCCCTACAGTACACTGTGCCTAGGGAGCAGCCACTCTGCTGTAAACAGAGATGAGGCCCCTGAAGTAACTCGAGAGGAGCTCCTCATAACTAGAATGGAGCAACCCTGTAAAAACTAGTGAGGAGCCCCCAAAGCCACAAGTAGAGAGAACACCCTCCCCACAGAGAACCCCCAGAGGAGGCACCACTGCAACTAGAGAGGAGCCCCAAATCCCCTCCTGAACTTGAGTGGAAGCCTATGCCACAACTCAAGAGAAGCCGATGGCCACAATGAGAGAAGAGCCCATCTGTCAAAAGTGGAGAGTGTCCCCCCACCACAACTAGACAAGAGACCCCGGACATCACACTTAGAGAGGATCCCCTCCACTGCAAATAGAGATGAGCCCCCTGCTGCAAGTCGAGTTGATCTCCCTACCACCATCAGAGAGGAGCAACCTCACCACAATTAGTGAGTAGAACCCACACGGCAACTAGAGAGCAGTCCCCTGAACATTGCCACTTGAGAGGAGCATTTCCACACATTGCAATTAAACAGAAGCCTCCTGCCACAACTATACAAGAACACACAGGATTAGGACCAGATTAGAATCCGAGCAGCCACCACAGCAGGTCCAGAGATCAGTACACTGTTGGAGGGCATCCTAGGGAGGTAAGGTAGACTGTGATTCCCAGCATGGGAAAGGACTCTGATAGCAGTGACTCAAGAAAAACATTTATTATTCTTATTTTTTTACTTTGTCTGTAGATTCTTTTGGATTTTTTCTTTTTTTCCTCCCCTCGCCCCACTCCCCCCTGCTCCGGTTGTAGGTGTCAACTTTATTGGCACTGAGAAATCCAATTAAGCTTTTGAGATTTTTTTTCACTCTTTTCCCTCAGTCACATTTTTTATTGTTGTCATAAACCTCTGCCTCTATGTTGGGCTTTTACAGTTCCTTGAAGTTTTCCTCTTTTTTTTCTTTTCTCTTTTTTTAATTTTAATTTTTTTAAACCTATTGTATTTTTTCTACATTTATTCCTTTGTATGCCTTTCCTACTGTTCTTTTCCCCTTGCTGCTGCTGCTGCTCCTGCTAAGTCGCTCCAGTCATGTCCGACTCTGTGCGACCCCATAGACAGCAGCCCATCAGGCTCCCCCGTCCCTGGGATTCTCCAGGCAAGAACACTGGAGTGGGTTGCCATTTCCTTCTCCAATGCATGAAAGGGAAAAGTGAACGGGAAGTCGCTCAGTCGTGTCCGACTCTTAGCAACCCCATGGACTGCAGCCTACCAGGCTCCTTCGTCCATGGGGTTTGCCAGGCAAGAGTACTGGAGTGGGGTGCCATTGCCTTCTCCAGGTTTAAGGCTACATATCTTTAAAGTCAAGGGATGGAAAAAGATACTCTATGAAAGTAGAAACCAAAAGAGAGCAGAAGTACCTATGCTGCTGCTGCTAAGTCGCTCCAGTCATGTCCGACTCTGTGCGACCCCATAGACAGCGGCCCACCAGGCTCCCCCATCCCTGGGATTCTCCAGGCAAGAACACTGGAGTGGGTTGCCATTTCCTTCTCCAATGCATGAAAGGGAAAAGTGAAAGTGAAGTCGCTCAGTCGTGTCTGACTCTTTGCGACCCCATGGTCTGCAGCCTACCAGGCTCCTCCGTCCATGGGATTTTCCAGGCAAGAGTACTGGAGTGGGGTGCCATTGCCTTCTCTATTTCCCCTTGCAGTTACTCTTTAATGTATATAAATCTTCTTCATCTACCTCTATTTAACTTTGCATATCTATTCTTTCTTTCCTTTCTTTCCTTTCCTCTCAACAGATTTGTTAGTTTTGTTTTCATTGCTTTATTCCCCACTTAGCATCTTGCTTTAGTTGTTTTTTTTTTTTTTTCCAGTTTGTGCTTAGGTTAGTTTGGTTCTTAACTGGTAAATATAATTTTTTATTTCCTTTGTTCCCAGGATCAATATACTGTACTTTATTTTTGTTGAACCGTTTTCACTTTGCTCATGGGTGTATATGTATATATATGTATATTCCATTATTTCAATTATTATTTTCCTGACTTTGTAACTGCCATTTGTCTGGGGTTCATCTTTGGTTTCTCATTTTTGGATATTTGTTTTGCTCTCCTTTAATGCCATAACAAACCACTTGTGGAGTTTTCGTTCCTGACCAGAGATCAAACCCTGAGCCTGTGGAGTGGGAACACTGACTCCAAGACCCTGTACTACAAAAGAACTAACCATAGGGAGTATCTAAAATGAGAATTCACACAAAGGAATCCACTTGAATAGAAGATCTGACATCACCCAACCACCAGTAGCACCCTGTACAGGATGCCTCAACTTAAAAACAAACAAAAAAAAATACAAACAAAATCATCAGCAGACAGGAGTACCACCTCACTCAGCCTTGCCCATCAGAGGAAAAACAAACAAACAAACAAAAACTCAGCACAAATATCACCCTATACAAAGCTCACACAAACCACTGGACCAACCTTAGAAGGGCAGAAACCAAAAGGAAGAAAGAATTCAACCTTCTTCAAGGAAAGAATTCAACTTTCCTTGAAGCCTGGGAAAAGGAGACCTCAAACACAGTAACTTTAAAAAAAATTTTTTTTAATGAAAAGGCAGAAAAATACTGCACAAATGAAGGAACAAACTAGAAGCAGAGAAGTCCAAATAAATGAAGAGGAAATAGGAAAATTACCTGGAAAAGAATTCAGAATAATGATAGTAAAGATGATAAAAAACCTTGAAAACAAAATGGAGAAAATGCAAGAATCAATTAACAAAGACCTAGAAAAATTACTGAACACAATTACTGAAATTAAAAATACTCTGGAAGGAATCAACGGCAGAATATCTGAAGCAGAAGAACGAATCAGCAAGCTGGAAGATAAAGTGGTGGAAATAACTTCTGAAGAGCAGTGTAAAGTAAAAAGAATGAAAAGAGTTGAGGACTGTCTCAGAGACCTCTAGGACCATATGAAAAGCACCAACATTCGAATTATAGGGGTCCCAGAAGAAGAAGAGAAAAAGAAAGGGTATGAGAAAATTTTTGAAGAGATTATAGTTGAAAATTTCCCCAACATGGAAAAGGAAATAGTCAATCAAGTCCAAGAGGCACAAAGAGTCCCATACAGGATAAACCCAAAGAGAAACATGCTAGGACACATACTAATCAAATTAACAAAAACTAAATGCAAAGAAAGAATATTAAAAGCAGCAAGGGAGAAGCAACAAGTAACATACAAGGGAAATCCCATATACTTAACAGCTGATCTTTCAAAAGAAACTCTGCAGGCCAGGAGGGAATGGCAGGATATATTTAAAGTACTGAAAGGGAAAAATCTACAACCAAGATTACTGTACCCAGAAAGGATCTCATTCAAAATTGATGGAGAAATAAAAAGCTTTTCAGACAAGCAAAAGTTAAGAGAATTCAGTACCACCAAACCAGCTTTACAACAAATGTTAAACAGACTTATATAGTCAAGAAATACAACAGAAGAAAAAAGACCTACAAATCAACCCCAAACAATTAGAAAATGACAATAGGAACATATATATCAATAATTACTTTAAATGTAAATAGATTAAATGCTCCAACCAAAAGACACAGACTGGCTGAATGGATACAAAAGCAAGACCCATATATATGCCGTCTACAAGAAACTCACTTCAGACCTCAAGACACATATAGACTTAAAGTGAGAGGATAGAAAAATATATTCCATGCAAATGGGAAACAACAGAAAGCTGGAGTAGCAACCCTCATATCAGACAAAATAAAACTTAAAGAAGATTACAAGAGAAAAGGAAGGACACCACATAATGATCAAGGGATCAATCCAGGAGGAGGACAAACAGTTGTAAATATCTATGCACCCAACATAGAAGCACTGCAATACATAAGACAAACACTAACAGACATAAAAGGAGAAATTGACAGTAACACAATAATAGTAGGAGACTTCAACACCCCACTCACACCAATGGACAGATCATCAAGACAGACAATCTTAAATGATACATTAGATGAGATGGACCTCATTGATAACTTCAGGACATTCCATCCAAATGCAGACAAATACACTTTCTTTTCAAGTGCACATGGAACATTCTCCAGGATAGACCACAGCTAGGGTCACAAATCAAACCTCAGTAAATTTAAGAAAACTGAAATTGTATTAAGCATCTTCTCTGATCACAATGCTATGAGACTAGATACCAATTACAAGAAAAAAACTGTAAGAAAAACAAACACATGGAGATTAAACAACACATTTCTAGACAACCAACAGGTTACTGAAGAAATCAAAAGAGAAATCAAAAAATTTCTAGAAACAAATGACAATGGAAACATGACAACTCAAAACCTATGGGATGCAGCAAAAGCTGTTCTAAGAGGGAGGCTTAGAGCAATACAATCCTACCTCAAGAAACAAGAAAAACATTGAATAGACAATCTAACTTTACACCTAAAGCAACTGGGAAAAGAAGAAGAAAAAAACCCAAAGTTAGTAGAAGGAAAGAAATCATAAAGATCCAAGCAGAAATAAATGAAAAAGAAATGAAAGAAACAATAGTAAAGATTAATAAAACTAAAAGCTAGTTCTTTGAGAAGATAAACAAAATTGACAAACCCTTAGCCAGACTCATCCAGAAAAAAAGAGATAAGAATCAAATCAACAAAATTAGAAATGAAAAAGAAAAGGTTACAACAGACAATGCAGAAATGCAAAAGATTATAAGAGACTGTTATGAACAACTATATGGCAACAAAATAGATAACCTGGAAGAAATGGACAAATTCTTAGAAAAGTTCAATCTTTCAAGACGGAACCAGGAGAAATAGAAATTATGAACATCCCAGTTACAAGCACTGAAATTGAAGCTGTGATTTAAAAAATCTCCCATAAAACAAAAGTCCAGGACTAGATGGCCTCACAGGAGAATTCTATCAAACATTTAGAGAAGAGTTAATGCCTATCCTTCTAAAACTCTTTCAAAAAATTGCAGAGGGAGGAACACTTCCAAACTCATTCTAAAGGCCACCATCACCCTGATACCAAAACCAGACAAAGATAACCCAAAAAAGAAAACTACAGGCCAATATCAATGATGAACACAGATGCAAAAATCCTCAAAAAATTTTTAACAAATAGAATTCAGCAATACATCAAAAAGCTTATACACCATGATCAGTTTGGGTTCATTCCAGGGATGCAAGGATTCTTCAATATATGGAAATCAATCAATGTGAAGCACCATATTAACCAATTGAAAGATAAAAACCATATGATAGCAGCCTGCTATCTCTCCTCTGGTATTTGCTCAGTCCTTGGTTCTGTGAGCGGACCCGGCAGTGCTTTAGATTAGGGCTTTTCGCAGGAAAGTTCTCTCTCTCTTTTTTCCCTCTCTCTCTCTGGCTATAACAGTTTAGGTCATATCACGTTAACTCCCTCAGATTGCCCTCAAGGCATTCAGGCCCGGTCCTTACCCTAAGCAATGCAGCCCACTCCTCCGTGCTCAGCCCCCACTAGCTGGTGGTGGATGTGAGCGTCTGGGGTACTTCTCTGCTGGGAATTGCCATTAGGCACGTAATCTGTGGGCTTTATTTATTTATTTATTTTTCCTCCTGGTTATGTTGCCCCCCGAGATTCCAAAACTCCCCACAGACCCACCGGTGAGAAGGTTTCCTGGGGTTTGGAAACTTCTCCTCTTTTAAGACTCCCTTCCTGGGATGGATCTCCATCCCTAACTCTTTTGTCTCTCTTTTTATGTCTTATCTTTTGTCCTACCTCCTTTTGAAGGCAATGGGCTGCTTTTCTGGGTGCCTGATGTCCTCTGCCAGCGTTCAGAAGTTGTTTTGTGGAATTTGCTCAGCGTTCAAATGTTTTCTTTAGATGAATTTGTGTGGGAGAAAGTGGTCTCCCCATTCCTCCACCATCTTAGGACCGCCTCCCCTTTTCTTCATGGGACAGATGCTTACTTATGTCTACCTGTCAACTGGATGGGTATCTGCACCTCAGCTTTCCTCACTCCCCAGATGAATATTGTCCCTAACAACCAGATTCTCACTGTACTTCTGGCAGCACATACATGATCAAAAAGAGCCATCCAGTTTATACCCCTACTAGCTGGTCTGGGAATCACGGCTGGGACAGGTATGGGAATAGGAGGAATTGCTTCATCAACCACCTTCTACCATATTCTATCCAAGGACTTCACAGACGACATTGAGAGAGTGGCCAAATCTTTAGTGGCCTTACAGGCAAACTAGACTCCCTGGCTGAGGTGGTTTTACAGAATAGGAGAGGGCTAGACCTACTGACCGGAGAAGGCAATGGCACCCCACTCCAGTACTCTTGCCTGGCAAATCCCATGGACTGAGGAGCCTGGTGGGTTGCAGTCCATGGGGTCGCAGAGAGTCAGGCACAACTGAGCGATTTCCCTTCACTTTTCACTTTCATGCATTGGAGAAGGAAATGGCAACCCACTCCGGTGTTCTTGCCTGGAGAATCCCAGGGATGGGGGAGCCTGGTGGGCTGCCGTCTATGGGGTCACATAGAGTCGGACACGACTGAAGTGACTTAGCAGCAGCAGCAGCAGCAGACCTACTGATAGCCGAAAAGGGAGAACTCTGCCTCTTCTTAAATGAAGAACGTTGATTTTATATAAACTAATCAGAAATAGTCAGGAACATGGCCCAACAGCTAATGGAATGAATCATAAAAAGGAGAGAGGAACTAGCAAATTCCTGGGGTAACTGGAACAATATCTGGAGCTGGCCATCGTGGCTTCTCCCTTTAACCGGCCCTCTCTTCATGTTCTTTGTGCCGCTCTTCTCTGACCCTTGTATTGCAGTTACCCAGATCATAACCTCTTGGATTGAATCCATAAAGTTACAAATGGTAATAGCTCAATATAGCCCACTAAACGATGGGGAACTCTGAATGTCTTACCAAAACGAGTGATGGAAGCATCAAGAGGGGGGACTGAAGAGGAAAAGTTAAAACTTTACCTCTTTCTCCTTCTGCCTCTGTAACTCAGCTTGCTCCTTGCAAAGTCTAGATCATGCATCTCAGAAAGTGGGGGCTCACAATACTAGGAACTGGAGCTTATCTCACTCACCTTTGTCCTGCTCTTTGTCCTGATCCCTGCAAATGTGCAAACCCACTTAATCATGCTTGTCCATGTATAAAAATTCTGTAACTCCTTTGTTTAGGGCTCAGAGCTTAGAGTGTTAACTCCTGTGGGCTCGCCAGTGTAATAAACTGAGTTCTCCAACTCTCTGAGTATGCTGCTTGGTTTCTCCAATCCTGGTTTCTGCAATAAGAGTGAAACAGCTGATCTGTGGCAGCCTAAATGGAATGAGAATCAGACAGTCCTTGCCACAGCCGTACATACCTGGGACAGGAATGCTGGTCCCCTGGAAAGCGCAGAGGCTGGGAGCTGGAGTTTAGGGATTGTGGAGCAATCCCAGGGCATGGGCTGCTGTTGACTGCAGAGAGACGGATTGAGGGGATGTGAGGGAGGAGATCGGTGGGAAATGCTGGTGGAGGAAAGCCAGGCAGCCATGGAAGGAAGGCAATACTGCTGAGTCATGTGGATGGGTGGAGCCATCACCATAGCCTCTCCCCACTCACCAGAATCGGCAGCTGAACAATAGAGAGGCTGGCCCATCAAATGCCAGACACAAAGAACTACAGGGAAGGACCCCAACCAGGGGGGCACCTCTATGTGCCTGATGCTTGGAACAACAGAGAAGGACCCCAAGCAAGGGCGACCTCTAAGCGCCTGAATAGGCAGAGCTATGGAAAAAGACTAGCCAAAGAGGCCTTCTGATCGCCAGCTACAAGAGGCTTGAAAAAAGACTCTGATAGGGCCATATCTCACACGCTAGTAAAGTAATGCTCAAAATTCTCCAAGCCAGGCTTCAATAGTACATGAACTGTGAACTTCCAGATGTTCAAGCTGGATTTAGAAAAGCCAGAGGAACCAGAGATCAAATTGCCTACATCCACTGGATTATCAAAAAAGCAAGAGAGTTCCAGAAAAACTTCTACTTTATTGACTATGCCAAAGCCTTTGACTGTGTGGATCACAGCAGACTGTGGAAAATTGTTAAAGAGATCAGAGTACCAGACCACCTGACCTGCCTCTTGAGAAATCTGTATGCAGGTCAGGAAGCAACAGTTAGAACTGGACATGGAACTACAGACTGGTTCCAAATCAGGAAAGGAGTACATCAGGGCTATACATTGTCACCCTTTTTATTTAACTTATATGCAGAGTACATCATGAGAAACGCTGGACTGGAAGAAACACAAGCTGGAATCAAGATTGCCGGGAGAAATATCAATAACCTCAGATATGCAGATGACACCACACTTATGGCAGAAAGCGAAGAAGAACTAAAGAGCCTCTTGATGAAAGTAAAACAGGAGAGTGAAAGGCTGGCTTAAAACTCAACATTCAGAAAACTAAGATCATGGCATCTGGTCCCATCACTTCATGGCAAATAGATGGGGAAACAGTGGAAACAGTGACAGACTTTATTTTCTTGGGCTCCAAAATCACTGCAGATGGTGACTGCAGCCATAAAATTAAAAGACACTTGCTCCTTGGAAGAAAAGTTATGACCAACCTAGATAGCATATTAAAAAGCAGAAACATTACTTTGCCAACAAAGGTCCATCTAGTCAAAGCTATGGTTTTTCCAGTAGTCGTGTATGGATGTGAGAGTTGGACTACAAAGAAAGCTGAGTGCCAAAGAATTGATGCTTTTGAACTGTGGTGTTGGAGAAGACTCTTGAGAGTCCCTTGGACTTAGACTGCAAGAAGATCCAACCAGGCAATCCTAAAGGAAATCAGTCCTGAATATTCGTTGGCAGGACTGATGCTGAAGCTGAAACTCCAATACACTGGCCACCTGATGCGAAGAACTGACTCATTTGAAAAGACTCTGATGCTGGGAAAGATTGAAGGCGGGAGGAGAAGGGGACAACAGAGGATGAGATGGTTGGATCGCATCACCGACTCAATGGACATGAGTTTGAGTAAACTCTGGCAGTTGGTGATGGACAGGGAAGCCTCGAATGCTGCAGTCCATGGGGTCTCAAAGAGTCAGATACAACTGAGCAACTGAACTGACTGAATTGAGGGCCTTAACTCCTGCAGTGGAGGCAGTCCATGTCCCTGAACATTTGTCACCTCTGGGATCCCTGCAAGTCAAGCAGCTGTGCGGACTTCATGCTCAACTCTCTCTGGGGCAGAGCTGCCACAGGAAAAAGAGTCTTGTGTCTATGCATGCAGGTTCGCTTCGTTCATGTCTGACTCTTTGCAACCCTGTAGACTGTAGCCTGCCAGACTTGTTTGTCAGGGCTGGGGCTTCTCCAGACAAGAATCCTGGAGCAAACTGGCCAATACTGGTTGCCATACCCTTCTAGAGCACTGTATTTCCTGCTGCCCTAGCAGCCAACTCCCCTGAGTACCTGGTGCTGCCAGAACCCCTGCACCCCAAGCAGCTGCACCACCTCCACACCTGGCCCTCACAGGGGCAAACCCAAGCCCTCCAGGGCAGCCCCGGGAGGAAACCTCAGTGGACGACCCACATGTACACCCATGGCTGATCCATGTCAATGTGTGGCAAAACCACCACAATATTGTAAAATAATTAGCCTCCAATTAAAATAAATTAATTTTTTAAAAGAAAAATGCCAATACTAACACATATATATGGAATTTAGAAAGATGGTAATGATGATCCTATACACTAGACAGCAAAAGAGACACAGATACATAGAATAGTCTTTTGGACTCTGTGGGAGAAGGCGAGGGTAGGATGATTTGAAAGGGTAGCGTTGAAAAGTGTATGTTATCACATATGAAGCGGATCGCCGGACCAGGTTCGATGCATGAGACAGGGTGCTCAGGGCTGGTGCACTGGGATGATCCTGGGGGATGGGATGGCGAGGGAGGTGGGAGGGGGGTTCTGGATGGGGAACACATGTGTGCCTGTGGTTGATTCATGTTGATGTATGGCAAAAACCATTACAATATTGTAAAGTAATTAGCCTCCAAGTAAAATTAATTAATTAAAAATAAATAAATAAAGTTTGATTGCATTGGTCCCTGGCTAAATGGCCTACAGTTTCAGTTCCTCCATCATTCGTAAAGCATTCTGGAGTCTTTTGAGTTAACACAATTGCCCTTAAGACTGGCCCTTGTAAGGGTGGATCTACAGGAGTCCCCATGGCTGTTGCATTATTCAATGGTACTGGTGTAGCTAAGTACTGTGGAGCACCTAAGGATAAGCAAAGCCAGCAGCAGTCCCCAGCCAGCTGGGGCTGGTGTCATTAACAAGCCAATGAGATGTGTTGCGAACCCAGTACAGACAGGGGTCTGGGGGGTGAACTCTGTGACCTGGTCCTGCTGCCCGCAGCAGAGCCTGACTTTAGGGCAAAGTTGGTCCGTGATTTCGTTTGTCTGCATTATTGTCCCTGCCAGGAGGTTCTTCCAGTTGGCAGACAGACACCTGTTCTGGGTTGTAACATCTGCATGGCATTTGGGGGTAGATGGAGGCACAGGGGCATGATGGCGATGCCATGGTGTAGGGATGCCGCCCGGGTTTTGGATCCTCTGATGGGGGTAAGGCAGCGGCAGTGGGGGCGTGACTGGAAACATTTTCGGCACCAGGCCCCTGGACATACAGTGCATGGTCATGGAGGCAGTGGGTGATCAGCCTATAGGATTGGCTATCTATACATTGTTCTAGCTGTTGGTTGAGTAAGCCATTTTCCAAGGGTTGACCGTAATGTTGACAAGTACATGATGGATACAGAACGGCACCATGTCGCAGCAAGGTACAGCAAAGGGCTGCAAAGCAGCCTGCACATAACAGATAACTGAACACTAGCAAAAGGTTCCCCCATCTTTGGGTTGTCATGGCTACAGCAACTGAGCCTAATGTGAAGGAGTGTCAGCTATACTGTGAGCAGTTTAGTTAGTAGAGACAATCGCTCATAAAGGACATCCAATAAGAATGAGGCTTCCCACTCTGATGAGATAACAGACAGCTAACCGCAGCTTCTGACCCAAATCCCAGTCCTGGGGTGTGACTGAAACAAGAAGGCAGTGGCTTCCTGTAATAAGGACACCTGGAAAACAGTTCGGGACCCCGAAAATCCCCTCAAGGTCTGGTTCCAAAAACAATGGCCCTCACCCATGAAAGACGCTGAGCCCTGCTCCAGTCACTCCAGAAGCTGACTAGTCCATGCCGCTGCCTTCTTGACTCTGGTGTGGTAGATCTAAGGGATGATGCCTACAACTTTAACAGTGGTAGGGGTTGCCAGGACGACCGTGTGAGGGCCTGTCCAAACTGGCTGAAGTGGTTCTTTTCTCCCATCTTTAAACCATACCTCATCTCCTGGCTGATAGGGATGAAGCCAATTGCCCAAAGGAATGGGTGTCTTTTCTAAGGTTTCTCAGGCAATATGGTAGAAGACTCTTCCCAGGGCCTGGAGGTGTTGGAACATCTCCAGCTCAGCTAGTTGTTGGGGGTCTCCCTTGAGTTTTCCTACCACCAGGTGCCTTCTCCCATATAAGATCTCGAAGGGAGAATAGCCTGAGGACCTCGGGGTGCATCAGGCTCGGAGTAAGGCTAGGGGTAACATATCGACCCAAGATAACTGGGTCTCCTGGCAGAGTTTAGCTAATGTAGTAACTTTCCCTGAGCCCTGTGGCCTGTAAACAGTGTGAAGCTTCCATTTGATTCCCAGTGTCCTGCATAAAGTTTGGATTATCTCAGACACAAAAGCTGGCCCACTGTCAGATGCTGTGGAGAGAGGCGGCCCATATCTCAGGATTATGTCTCTTAGTAAGGCCTTGGCCGCTTCTCGTGCCTGTTCAGTGCGTGTGGGGTAGGCTTCAGCCCATCCCAAGTAGGTGCAGACTACCACAAGTAAATACCTAAAGCCCCTGTAGGGCTTGACTTCAGTAAAGTCCACTTCTAGATCTTCAGAGGGCAGTGTCCCAACTGTCTGCACCCCTGGGTTGGGTCTTGGTCCTCGGCTGGCATTGTTTTGTGCATACATCTAGCCCTGATCTGGGCACACAGGGCTGAGAGCTTAGGAATGAAATAGTAGTGGCTCAGTAAACCCTCCAGCACAGTTTTTCCTAAATGAGTTGTCTCATGATGTTGTTTTACCAGCTGGATTGCTATATTGCTGCGGACCAAGTGTCTTTGGTCTGGGAGCTTCCCCCAGCCCTTCTTTTCTTTCATAAAGAAAATGGCTCCACGTACATGTAAAGTAGCAAAGGTATACCTTGGGTCAGTATAGATATTGACTCGTTTCCCTTCAGCATGCCTTAGCGCCTGGGCGAGTGCCCATAGCTCAGCCCACTGTGCCGACCACCCTTGTGGCAAGGCCTCAGCCTTCACTGTCCCATCAGTGGTTGTTATGGCAGAGCCTGCTTTGTGCTGCCCATCTTGGGTGAAACTGCTTCCATCAGTGAACAGTTCCAGTTCTGGGTCCCGGAGGGGAGTGTCTGTCAGGACTGGCCTGCTCGAGTAAATTTCGTCTACGACCTCCTCTTAGTTATGATCAGGGTTTTCCGCTTCCATAGGTAAAAAGGTGGCTGGGTTCAGGGTCTGCACGGTCTCGAGCTGGACCCGCGGGTTTTCGGTTCAGGGTCTGCACGGTCTCGAGCTGGACCCGCGGGTTTTCGGTTCAGGGTCTGCACGGTCTCGAGCTGGACCCGCGGGTTTTCGGTTCCGGGTCTGCACGGTCTCGAGCTGGACCCGCGGGTTTTCGGTTCAGGGTCTGCACGGTCTCGAGCTGGACCCGCGGGTTTTCGGTTCAGGGTCTGCACGGTCTCGAGCTGGACCCGCGGGTTTTCGGTTCAGGGTCTGCACGGTCTCGAGCTGGACCCGCGGGTTTTCGGTTCAGGGTCTGCACGGTCTCGAGCTGGACCCGCGGGTTTTCGGTTCAGGGTCTGCACGGTCTCGAGCTGGACCCGCGGGTTTTCGGTTCAGGGTCTGCACGGTCTCGAGCTGGACCCGCGGGTTTTCGGTTCAGGGTCTGCACGGTCTCGAGCTGGACCCGTGGGTTTTCGGTTCAGGGTCTGCACGGTCTCGAGCTGGACCCGCGGGTTTTCGGTTCAGGGTCTGCACGGTCTCGAGCTGGACCCGCGGGTTTTCGGTTCAGGGTCTGCACGGTCTCGAGCTGGACCCGCGGGTTTTCGGTTCAGGGTCTGCACGGTCTCGAGCTGGACCCGCGGGTTTTCGGTTCAGGGTCTGCACGGTCTCGAGCTGGACCCGCGGGTTTTCGCAAAGCAGTCTTTGATGGTGAGTCATCCTGGACTTGGTCAGCCGCTTACGCCCCGGCTGTTCATCACAGCAGTAATAGCATGGGGAACCTTTACATTTATATTTCGTCCTAGAGTAAGCTTATCTGCTTCTCTGACCAAAACCACAGTGGCAGCTAATGCCTGGAGGCATGGTGGCAATCCCGCAATCGCTGGATCCAGTCATTTGGACAGGTATGCAACTGGGCACTGCCATGGCCCAATTGTTTGTGTGAGGACCCCCAGTGCAGCGGGATTTTTCTCATGTACAAAGAGGTTAAAGTCCCTTGTCACATCCGGCAGCCCTAATGCTGGAGCACTGGTCAAGAGTCTCTTTATCTCCTCGAAGGCCTTTTCCTATTCAGGTCTGCACTCTAGGGGGTCCTTATCAGACCCTGCTGTGGCTTTAAACAAAGCTTGGCAATTTCAAAGAAAGCCGGTATCCAGATTCGGCAGAATCCAGCAACCCCGAGGAACCCATGGACTTCTTTTTCGGTGTTCAGCCAAGGTATTGAACAGATGGCTTGCTTTCTCTCGTGTCCGAGCGCCTGATGTCCCTTTTGAGATGACAGACCCCAGGTACTTGACCTCCTATCTGCAGATATGAGCCTTTTTCCATTACACTTTGTACCCTGTGTTGGTAGTAGAGCCAAGAGGGCCTTGGTGCCTCTCCAGCAGTTCCCTTGGGTGGGACTGACTAGCAACAGGTCATCCACGTACTGGAGTAGGGTGCAGTTTAAAGTTTCTCTGGGAAAGGCAGCAAGGTCCACAGCCAGGGCTTCACCAAACAGCATAGGTGAGTTTTTGAAGTCTTGTGGCAGTCGAGTCCAAGTCAGCTGTGTCTTTCTCCCGGTGTGTGGGTCTTCCCATTCAAAGACAAACAAGGGCTGGCTGGTAACAGCCAGAGGCAGCAGAATGCGTCCTTGAGATCGAGGCAGGTGAACCAACTTGCCTGAGTGGGTAAGACACTCAGGAGAGTGTAGGGATTTGGGGCCACTGATGGACGGTGACCACTGTGCACTGTTGACGGCGCAGAGGTCCTGGACAGGGCGATAGTCATTCCCTCCAGACTTTTTGACTGACAAGAGCAGAGTGTTCCAGGGAGACTGACATTCGATTAGGATCTCAGCATCCCGTAGGCGCTGGATGTGGTCCCGAATTCCCAGGTGTGCCTCCTGTGGTACTGGATACTCCTTTTGTCTAACAGGAGTGGCTTCTGGCCTCAGGCCCACTACAATGGGGGCATGGGTTTTGGCTAAACCTGGGGGCCCCTTCTCTGACCAGACATCAGGGAATTCTTTTAGCAGTCTGGGGGGATTTATTTGTTCCCTCCATGAGGAACAGAGATGCCATTCATCTTCCCTGGGCATGGGCACAGCCATCATCAAAGCCAATTGGCTCCCCAAGGTGAGGCTCCCAGCTTTCTGGGGGCAAAGGTGATTTGTGCCCCCATTCTTGTCGTAAGTCTCTACCCAGCAGGGGAATGGGGCATTCCAGGAAATACAGAAACTCATGAGTCACCAGATGGCCCCCTAGCTGACATGAACGAGCCTTGTAAAATGAGTGGGCTGCCATATCCCCTGAGGCCCCAACAATAGTTGCTGTTCAGCCTGTAAGGGGAGCCACAGGTGTGGTTACCACGGAGTGTTCAGCTCTGGTATCCACCATAAAAGTCATTAATTGGCCCCCTACTTTCACTGTGACCATGGACCCCCGGGGGCCCAGGATCAGGGAGCCCAGTCTTCCCTAACCTGATTCCGCTCCCGCCAGACCGATTAGGTTTTGGACAAGCGGCTCAGGCTGATGCCTCTCTGTTGGTTGACTGAACTTCTTCGACCCTTTAGATATCCCTCTGCGGCGCGTGCACTCGTTCCTCCAGTGTCCGGTCATTTGCAATGGGCACACTGGTCGCAGCGGAGTGGTGGTCTCTTCCTGGTTTCCCCTTTCCACAAGGGAATGGTCTTTTTCACTGGATCTGAGCTCCTCGATGCTACTGCTAGCAGGGCTGCTCTCTGTTACATTTTTTTTCCTGAGTGGTTGGGCCACAAATACCCTACTCTGTCTCTGTCCATTCATGCAAAATCCTGCCCATGGGGGCAGGGTCTATGCTATTAGAAGCCAGGAGTCTACGCGTGGAAACTGATCTGGATGTCCTGGAGTCCCAGTGACGACCTGGTGTGCTGCTTGGACAGTGCGCAGGTCGAGAGTGCCCTCTGGCGGCCATCTAACGTCAAAGTCTGGCCAATCGAGCTCACATAATTTACAAAGGTTCCTGGGGGTCACCTTGACTCTGTGATCTCCTACAAAGCCCTACTTAAAGTTCTTTATCATGCAATCTGAAACTGTTTTCTTAGAGGAACTTCCCCTCATGTTGACAAATGTAATCTACCTTGCAGGATTCTGAGGAAAACCTAATCTCTTAGATGTTGGCTCAAGAAGTCAGTCGACCAAAAAAAACAAACAAACCTGGTAACCGATAATTTCTCCCTCCCTGTGTATCCTGCCCTGAGTCGATGGTGCAAAAACAAACAAGGTTGGGTGCCCCCTCAAAAGAGGAGACCAATCAGATGCCCGCTTGTCTGTGTCCCCATGGGGAACTTAGGTGCCTCTTAGCATTGGCGGATCAGTATAAACCCCTGACCTGGATCTGTCTTGCAGGGAGGGACTGGGTCCCCAGAGGCAGACACTGCCTTGAGCCATATGAGGTCACCACGGAACCACAAGGTAGGGCCCACTCAGATTCGGTAGCCACAAAGGCCGTGAAGCCACACAATCGAGCCTGAAGTGCAAGTGAATCAGGCTGCACACTCATTCACATTCATTTTTCGTCCGCCTGGCTGCTCTCCCGAGAGAGATTTAAGACACCTCTTAGCATTGCAGGTCAGTATAAACCCGTGACCCAGACCAGCCTTGCAGGGAGGGATCAAACCCCCCAGAGACTGGCACCACCTTTCAACCTTATGAGGTCGTCACAGAACCACAGGTTTTGGACCCTCTCAGGCTCCATCGTCCAAGGACTGTGGAGCTCACTTTTACTTCCTTCAATCAGCAATCATGCATACACAGTCACTCAGAGGTCATCACAGCACCTCCCTTTTCCCAAGTCCCCAGGTCTCCCTATCTGATGCTCCCTTCCTGGGAGCTCCAATGAGGTGATCAGCCTCCTCTTCTACCTATTGGGGTAGGAGTTCCTGACTGGGGACTGGCCCCAGGGCCTTACCTTATCCTGTGGCCGTTCCTGGTGAGTTGGTCCATCCTTCCAGTGAATCTGGTCGGAGCTTGGCTGTCCAGAGTGGAATGGCAGTCTGAAAGAGAACCCGGAATACCATCAGGTGGCGCACCTCCACGTTCGTCTCAGGGCTCCCCTGCTCCAACCCGGCCAAGCCACCAGTCAGGCGGCTCAAGGGGCCGGCATGGTTGGAATCTCGCTGGGGCCTCCAGAAATGTTGCAGAAACCAGTACTCGAGAAAAAAAGCCCCACACTCGGAGAGTTGGAGAACTCAGGTTTATTATGCCCGCGGGCCCAGAGGAGTTAACACTCCAAGCTCTGAGACCCAAACAAAGGGGTTACAGGGTTCTTATACATGGACAGGCATGATTAACTGAGTTTGTGGGTTTGCAGGGGCTAGGGTGATTGCAAAGAGCAAGACAAGGGTGAGTGAGATAAGCTCCAGTTCCTAGTATTGTTGAGTCCCCACTTTCTGAGACCTATGTGATCTAGACTTTGCAAGGAGCAAGCTGAGTTACAGAGACAGAAGGAGGTAAAAATTTAACTTTTCCTCTTCACTCTCAGCCTTAAATATTTCTCCTCTGACTCAGACATTTGCCCCAGTATGGGGATCGGGCCCCTGCTTCAGTTCTCTCACCCGCTGAGGGCAGGTCCAGTCCTGCTAACACTCCTGTTTTTTCCCCCCTAGTTCCTTCGTCCTACCAAGTTTTGCGTGGTTCTATATATTCTTTTCCACTGGTCAGGTACTCTTGTCCCCTGTTAGCTGGTGTTCTGTATGCACTTCTGTGTCTGAATGTGTATTCCTGATGTATCCTTGGAGAGAGATGTACTCCACACCCACCTGCTCCTCTGCCATCTTGTTCTCTTAGCGTTTTAAATATATTAATCAAGTACTTAGATATGTGATGCTCATTGAGACAGACAGTCCATAGTTTTGACATTTACTTGGAAGAAAATAAAAAATGAATTTTAAAGAAATACTACCTCCCAGCTGTCAGAATGGCCATCAATAAAAAGTCTACAAATAAATGCCGGAGCAGTTGTGGAGAATAAGGAACCATATATAATTGATCAGTGACAATATACTTACTGATGTGAACATTTTAGTATATGTTGAGTAGTGTTCTTGATCTTGATCCTTGATCTTGATCAAGACCATCCCCATGGATAAGAAATGCAAAAAAGCAAAATGGCTGTCTGGGGAGGCCTTACAAATAGCTGTGAAAAGAAGAGAAGTGAAAAGCAAAGGAGAAAAGGAAAGATATAAACATCTGAATGCAGAGTTCCAAAGAATAGCAAGAAGAGATAAGAAAGCCTTCTTCAGCGATCAATGCAAAGAAACAGAGGAAAACAACAGAATGGGAAAGACTAGAGATCTCTTCAAGAAAATCAGAGATACCAAAGGAACATTTCATGCAAAGATGGGCTCAATAAAGGGCAGAAATTGTATGGACCTAACAGAAGCAGAAGATATTAAGAAGAGATAGCAAGAATACACAGAAGAACTATACAAAAAAGATCTTCACGACCCAGATAATCATGATGGTGTGATCACTGACCTAGAGCCAGACATCCTGGAATGTGAAGTCAAGTGGGCCTTAGAAAACATCACTACCAACAAAGCTAGTGGAGGTGATGGAATTCCAGTTGAGGTATTCCAAATCCTGAAAGATGATGCTGTGAAAGTGCTGCACTCAATATGCCAGCAAATTTGGAAAACTCAGCAGTGGCCACAGGACTGGGAAAGGTCAGTTTTCATTCCAATCCCAAAGAAAGGCAATGCCAAAGAATGCTCAAACTACCACACAATTGCACTCATCTCACACGCTAGTAAAGTAATGCTCAAAATTCTCCAAGCCAGGCTTCAGCAATATGTGAACCGTGAACTTCCTGATGTTCAAGCTGGTTTTAGAAAAGGCAAAGGAACCAGAGATCAAATTGCCAACATCTGCTGGATCATGGAAAAAGCAAGAGAGTTCCAGAAAAACATCTATTTCTGCTTTATTGACTATGCCAAAGCCTTTGACTGTGTGGATCACAATAAACTGTGGAAAATGCTGAAAGAGATGGGAATACCAGACCACCTGACCTGCCTCTTGAGAAATCTGTATGCAGATCAGGAAGCAACAGTTAGAACTGGACATGGAACAACAGACTGGTTCCAAATAGGAAAAGGAGTATGTCAAGGCTGTATATTGTCACCCTGCTTATTTAACTTATATGCAGAGTACATCATGAGAAACGCTGGACTGGAAGAAACACAAGCTGGAATCAAGATTGCCGGGAGAAATATCAATAACCTCAGATATGCAGATGACACCACCCTTATGGCAGAAAGTAAAGAGGAACTAAAAAGCCTCTTGATGAAAGTGCAAGTGGAAAAAAAAAAAAAAAGAAAGTGCAAGTGGAGAGTGAAAAAGTTGGCTTAAAGCTCAACATTCAGAAAATGAAGATCATGGCATCTGGTCCCATCATTTCATGGCAAATAGATGGGGAAACAGTGGAAACAGTGTCAGACTTTATTTTTCTGGGCTCCAAAATCACTGCAGATGGTGACTGCAGCCATGAAATTAAAAGACACTTACTCCTTGGAAGGAATGTTATGACCAACCTAGATAGCATATTCAAAAGCAGAGACATTACTTTGCCAACAAAGGTCCATCTAGTCAAGGCTATGGTTTTTCCAGTGGTCATGTACGGATGTGAGAGTTGGACTGTGAAGAAGGCTGAGCGCCGAAGAATTGATGCTTTTGAACTGTGGTGTTGGAGAAGACTCTTGAGAGTCCCTTGGACTGCAAGGAGATCCAACCAGTCCATTCTGAAGGAGATCAGCCTTGGGATTTCTTTGGAAGGAATGATGCTAAAGCTGAAACTCCAGTATTTTGGCCACCTCATGCAAAGAGTTGACTCATTGGAAAAGACTCTGATGCTGGGAGGGATTGGGGGCAGGAGGAGAAGGGGATGACAGAGGATGAGATGGCTGGATGGCATCACTGACTCGATGGACGTGAGCCTCAGTGAACTCCGGGAGTTGGTGATGGACAGGGAGGTCTGGTGTGCTGCGATTCATGGGGTCGCAAAGAGTCGGACACGACTGAGCAACTGATCTGATCTGAGTAGTGTTATGATAACTATTAGTGCTGACACAACGATTATCATTTCTTTCAAGTCTTTTTCATATATTCCTTTTGAGATTCTGTTCAGTTATACATTATCACAAGATATTAATATAGTTTCCTATACTCCACAGTAGGTCCTGGTGGTTTCTTTCATATATAGTACTATGTATCTGTTAAGGATCCCAAATTCCTAATTTATCCCTCCCTACCTTTTCCCATTGGTAACCATAAATTATTGATCTCATATAGAACTGCATTTCAGCAGTTTATGACAAGCTCAGTCACACATTTGGTAATATAAAAAATAATCTTCTGAAACAAGCTACATAGATATTAATATAGCCAGCAGTTATTAGTAAAGTCACAAGCAAGAATTTAAGTCAAGAACCTTCACTGGGTATAGCCCGGTATACCCCAGGTCATCTGACTTAGTTAAATGATTACAGCCGAGTTAAGATCCTGGTTGTTCATCATGGAGCATCTGACCTTTATCCATAAATTGGTTACTGAGATAAGCTTTAGAAACAATCTTAGCGTGTCCTTTTTAATAACTTAATTAAAACTTTTAGCAATATAACATAACAAGGAACTGTCTCAGAAGTCAGTCTTAAGCACAGACCTTAAATAACAAAACTAGAATTTAATATTCAGTGAAACACAATTTTTTTTTTTTTTTTGAGACTCATTGTGAGGGCATTAACACTGTACCCAGGGAAGGTTTTAACCCATCAAATAAAAATGAGGTCTGTCAGGGAGACAGGAAAAGCCAAGCGGCTGTCTTGGATTTCCTATAGCTGTGGCTCTTTGATTTTCAGCTGTTGTTTATCCATTTTTAATTTCCTGATTTAGGAGCAGACCATGTTTTAAGGACATCAGGATAGCAAAAGTCTTACCATGAGGGATTATTTTTTGTAGAAGCAGAATGAGCTTTCTCCCAGTTCAGTTCAGTTGCTCAGTCATGTCCAACTCTTTGCAACCCCATGGACTGCAGCACGCCACGCTTCCCTGTCCATCACCAACTCCCAGAGTTTATTCAAACTCATGTCCACTGAGTCGGTGATGCCATCCAACCATCTCATCCTCTCATCCCCTTCTCCTCCCGCCTTCAATCTTTCCCAGCATCAGAGTCTTTTCAAATGAGTCAGTTCTTCACATCAGGTGGCCAAAGTATTGGAGTTTCAGCTTCAGCATCAGTCCTGCCAATGAATATTCAGGACTGATTTCCATTAGGATGGACTGGTTGGATCTCCTTGCAGTCCAAGAGGCTCTCAAGAGTCTTCTCCAACACCACAGTTCAAAAGCGTCAATTCTTTTGTGCTCAGCTTTCTTTATAGTCCAACTCTCACATCCATACATGACTACTGGGAAAACCATAGCTTTGACTAGATGGGCCTTTGTTGGCAAAGTAATGTCTCTGCTTTTTAATATGCTGACTAGGTTGGTCATAACTTTTCTTCCAAGGAGCAAGCATCTTTTAATTTCATGGCTGCAGTCACCATATGCAGTGATTTTGGAGCCCAAGAAAATAAAGTCTGTCACTGTTTCCACTGTTTCCCATCTATTTGCCATGAAGTGATGGGACCAGATGCCATGATCTTAGTTTTCTGAACATTGAGTTTTAAGCCAACTTTTTCACTCTCCACTTTCACTTTCATCAAGAGGCTCTTTAGTTCTTCTTCGCTTTCTGTCATAAGGCTGGTGTCATCTGCATATCTGAGGTTATTGATATTTCTCCCATCAATCTTGATTCCAGCTTGTGCTTCATCAAGTCCAGTGTTTCTCATGATGTACTCTGCATTTAAGTTAAATAAGCAGGGTGACAGCATTGTATACAGCCTTAACGTACTCCTTTCCCAATTTAGAACCAGTTTGTTGTTCCATGTCCAGTTCTAACTGTTGCTTCTTGACCTGCATACAGATTTCTCAGGAGGCAGGTAAGGTGGTCTGGTATTCCCTTCTCTTTAAGAATTCTCCAGTCTGTTGTGATCCACACAGTCAAAGCTTTTAGCATAGTCAATAAAGCAGAAGCAGATGTTTTTCTGGAATTCTCTCGCTTTTCAAAGATCCAGCGGATGTTGGCAATTTAATCTCTGTTTCCTCTGGCTTTTCTAAATCCCACTTGAACATCTGGAAGTTCATGGTTCGTGTACTGTTGAAGCCTGACTTGGAGAATTTTGAGCATGATTTTGTTAGCATGTGAGATGAGTGCAATTGTGCAGTAGTTTGAGGATTCTTTGGCATTGTCTTTCTTTGGGATTGGAATGAAAACTGACCTTTTCCAGTCCTGTAGCCACTGCTGAGTTTTCCAAATTTGCTGGCATATTGAGTACAGCACTTTCACAGCATCATCTTTTAGGATTTGAAATAGCTCAACTGGAATTCCATCACCTCCACTAGCTTAGTTCATAGTGATGCTTCCTAAGGCCCATTTGACTTCACATTCCAGGATGTCTGGCTCTAGGTGAGTGATCACACCATCGTGGTCATCTTGGTCGTGAAGATCTTTTTTGTACAGTTTTTCTGTGTATTCTTGCCACCTCTTCTTAATATCTTCTGCTTCTGTTAGGTCCACACCATTTCTGCCCTTTATTGTGCCCATCTTTGCATGAAATGTTCCCTTGGTATCTCTAATTTTCTTGAAGAGATCTCTAGTCTTTTCCATTCTATTGTTTTCCTCTATTTCTTTGCATTGATCACTGAGGAAGGCTTTCTTATCTCTTCTTGCTATTCTTTGGAACTCTGCATTCAAATGGGTATATCTTTCCTTTTCTCCTATGCCTTTCACTTCTCTTTTCACAGCTATTTGTAAGGCTTCCTCAGACAACCATTTTGCCTTTTTGCATTTCTTTTTCTTGGGGATGGTCTTGATCACTGCCTCCTGTACAATGTCATGAACCTCCATCCATAGTTCTTCAGGCACTCTGTCTATTAGATCTAATCCCTTGAATCTAAGTCACTTCCACTGTATAATCATAAGGGATTTGATTTAGGTCATACCTGAATGGTCTAGTTGTTTTCCCTACTTTCTTCAATTTAAGTCTGAATTTGGCAATAAGGAGTTCATGATCTGAGCCACAGTCTGTTCCCAGTCTTGTTTTTGCTATAGAGCTTCTCCATCTTTGCCTGCAAAGAATATCAATCTGATTTCAGTATTGACCATCTGGTGATGTCCATATGTAGAGTCTTCTCTTGTGTTGTTAGAAGAGGGTGTTTGCTATGACCAGTGCATTCTCTTGGCAAAACTCTATTAGCCTTTGCTCTGCTTCATTTCGGAGAAGGCAATGGCACCCCACTCCAGTACTTCTGCCTGGAAAATCCCATGGATGGAGGAGCCTGGTAGGCTGCAGTCCATGGGGTCACTGAGGGTCGGACATGACTGAGCAACTTCACTTTCACTTTTCACTTTCATGCAATGGAGAAGGAAATGGCAACCCACTCCAGTGCTCTTGCCTGGAGAATCTCAGGGACGGGGGAGCCTGGTGGGCTGTCGTCTATGGGGTCACACAGAGTCGGACACAACTGAAGTGACTTAGCAGCAGCAGCTGCTTCATTTTGTACTCCAAGGCCAACTTTGCCTGTAATTCCAGGTATTTCTTGACTTCCTACTTTTGCATTCCAGTCCCCTATAATGAAAAGGACATCTTCTTTGGGTATTAGTTCTAGAAGGTCTTGTAGGTCTTCATAGAACCATTCAACTTCAGCTTCTTCAGCATTACTGGTCAGGGCATAGACTTGGATTACTGTGATATTAAATGGTTTACCTTGGAAACAAACAGAGATCATTCTGTCATTTTTGAGATTGCATCCAAGTACCACAATTTGGACTCTTTTGTTGACTATGATGGTTACTCCATTTCTCCTAAGGGATTCTTGAACACAGTAGTAGATATAATGGTCATGTGAGTTAAATTCACCCATTCCAGTCCATTTTAGTTCGCTGATTCCTAAAACATTGATATTCACTCTTGCCATCTCCTGTTTGACCACTTCCAATTTGCCTTGATTCATGGACCTAATATTCCAGGTTCCTATGCAATATTGCTCTTTACAGCATCAGACTTTACTTCCATCACTAGTCACATCCACATCTGGGTGTTGTTTTTGCTTTGCATTGATCACTGAGTTAGGCTTAAATAATCCATAATCTTAAATAATGTTTATTTACTTTACCAAAGTAACAAAAAGATTTTAAAAACAAATATAAATCACTTAAAGGCAAAGAAATTCATAATCTGTTATCAAAAGTTGCATTCTAAGAAAACTTTGTTCTCTAAACAGAGAAAATCAAATTCTAGTCTGGTACCAGCTTACTGTTAATAACAAAATTTGTTTATCTGTTTAATCTTAGAAAGTCTTTTCCATAAATCTTGAAAAAATAGCAGTATTCTTCTAAAGGCATGAGACTAAAACCATAGAAGGCATGTTTAAAATCTGATTCTACTGCAATCGACAAGGGAACCTGATCATTGTTGTGATATGTAACACTTTAATATAAGTAGAATTAAAACTGACCATATTTTATCAGGGCATATCAGATCTATATAAATTTCACACAATTTTAGGATATCTATATTAGTAACATCAACCATACAGTATAACCTGAAAAGATTTATCATCCCTTAACAGTACTTCCCATGTAATTTAACATGTCCAATGGATCCCGGTAGCTTAATAGCTCTTTGGGATGTCTCAGAGGCCCTCTGAAGCATCCCAGATTTAGTTAGAAGTTGTTATTTAGGAAGTTTTGTCAATAAATATCAAAAGGGTTTATAACACTCAGTCAGGTAGGAGCATACTGTGAAATAAGAGTTATTTACTTAGCTGAAGTTAACAAAATATTTCAAAGGTAAATATAGAACAGATCAATTAAGAGGTAAAGAAACTTAAGTCTATTATTAAAAGCAATTCAACATCTGAAGAAAGTATGTCCTCTCAACAGAGAGAAAGGCCAAATTCAAGTTTTGCACCAGCTTACTTCAAACTCATTCAGGTAAACTTAATAAAATTCATTTTAAACTTAGTCAGTCAGTCCTGCTGCTGCTGCTGTCCTCAGATCAGATCAGATCAGATCAGTCGCTCAGTCATGTCCGACTTTGCGACCCCATGAATCACAGCACACCAGGCCTCCCTGTCCATCACCAACTCCCGGAGTTCACTGAGACTCACGTCCATCGAGTCAGTGATGCCATCCAGCCATCTCATCCTCTGTCGTCCCCTTCTCCTCCTGCCCCCAATCCCTCCCAGCATCAGAGTCTTTTCCAATGAGTCAACTCTTCGCATGAGGTGCCCAAAGTACTGGAGTTTCAGTTTTAGCATCATTCCTTCTAAAGAAATCCCAGGGCTGATGTCCTTCAGGATGGACTGGTTGGATCTCCTTGCAGTCCAAGGGACTCTCAAGAGTCTTCTCCAACACCACAGTTCAAAAGCACCAATTCTTCGGTGCTCAGCCTTCTTCACAGTCCAACTCTCACATCCATACATGACCACTGGAAAAACTGTAGCCTTGACTAGACGAACCTTTGTTGGCAAAGTAATGTCTCTGCTTTTGAATATGCTATCTAGGTTGGTCATACCTTTCCTTCCAAGGAGTGTCTTTTAATTTCATGGCTGCAGTCACCATCTGCAGTGATTTTGGAGCCCAAGAAAATAAAGTCTGACACCGTTTCCCCATCTATTTGCCATGAAGTGGTGGGACTGGATGCCATGATCTTTGTTTTCTGAATGTTGAGCTTTAAGCCAACTTTTTCACTCTCCACTTTCACTTTCATCAAGAGGCTTTTTAGTTCCTCTTCACTTTCTGCCATAAGGGTGGTGTCATCTGCATATCTGAGGCTATTGATATTTCTCCCGGCAATCTTGATTCCAGCTGGTGCTTCTCCCAGTCCAGCGTTTCTCATGATGTACTCTGCATATCAGTTAAATAAGCAGGGTGACAATATACAGTCTTGATGTACTCCTTTTCCTATTTGGAACCAGTCTGTTGTTCCATGTCCAGTTCTAACTGTTGCTTCCTGACCTGCATACAGATTTCTCAAGAGGCAGGTCAGGTGTTCTGGTATTCCCATCTCTTTCAGAATTTTATACAGTTTATTGTGATCCACACAGTCAAAGGCTTTGGAATAGTTAATAAAGCAGAAATAGATGTTTTTCTGGAACTCTATTGCTTTTTCCATGATCCAGCGGATGTTGGCAATTTGATCTGTGGTTCCTCTGCCTTTTTCAAAACCAGCTTGAACATCAGGAAGTTCATGGTTCACATATTGCTGAAGCCTGGCTTGGAGAATTTTGAGCATTACTTTAGTAGCGTGTGAGATGAGTGCAATTGTGTGGTAGTCTGCTGTCCTAACCATACACAAAACTTTTTTTCAAGGGTCCACTTTCCACAAACTTTTTAATCACTTTCTGTAACAGCCACCTGTAATTCAGACCTATTTTCTTTTCCCTTTATAAAATATTTTATTTTTATACTTTTTTTATTAAAAACATACATCCTACTTATTAGACTAGCAAACAAACATTAATACTATTTAATATTGAATATTTCCCAGGTTATGGGAATCTGAAATTTATCTAGGTTAATTTTTCTTGTATTTAGAATTGTTTGATTTGTAAGTACTTACTTTTCTTTAGGCCAATTAAATTAGAACTCATTTACAACTTCAACAATATTATCAACAACAAAAAAAAGACATACACTGAGACATATATAAACAACAGACAGACAGACTGACAGAGATCTTATAGTTTTCTGTTTGAGATTTAAAATATCTCTTTGACCCCTTTTTTCCCTTTGCTTGATGTTCTAATTGGCCCAAGGCTGAGGTCTCAGGCAAAGCTGGCTGTGTATTTCAAGGATATGAAAAGGGTTAACTTCAAGCTTTTTCCTAGGCAGGCCTTTTAACAAGTTAGCTGTTTTAATTGTATATGCAAAAAGAATTGGTTTTACAATTTCCAAAAAGAAAAATCTCTCACTCCATTCAATCAGCAATCACGCACTCACAATCACATAGAGGCTATCACAATGCCTCCCTTCTCCCGAGTCCCCAGGTTTCCTAACTGTTGCTCCCTTCCTGGGAGCTCCAAGGAGGTGATCAGTCACAATGCTCCCTTCTCCCGAGTCCCCACGTTTCCCTAACTGATGCTTCCTTCCTGGCAGCTCCAAGAGGGTGATCAGCCTCCTCTTCTACCCACTGGGGCAGGACCCGACTGGGAACGGGCCCCGGGCCTTACCTGAGATGGTGGCCACTCCTGGTGAGTTGGTCTGTACCTCCAATGAGTCCGATTGGGGCTCGGCTGTCCAGAGAGTCAGAACACCAGTCTGAAAGAGAACTCGGAATACCATCAGGTGGCACACCTCCTTGTTTGTCTCGGATTCCTTCACTCCAGCCAGGCCAAGCCATCGGTCCAGCAGCTCAAGAGGCTGGTATGGTTGGGGAATCTCGCTGGAGCCTCCAGAAATGTTGCAGAAACCAGTACTCCAGAAACCAAGCACCACACTCGGAAAGTTCGAGAACTCAGGTTTATTATGCCAGTGGGCCCAGAGGAGTTAACTCTCCAAGCTCTGAGCCCCAAACAAAGGGATTGCAGAGTTTTTATACATGGACAGGCATGATAAAGCTCCAGTTCCTAGTATTGTGAGTTCCCACTTTCTGAGATTACATGATGTACATGATCCAGACTTTGCAAGGAGCAAGCTGAGTTACAGAAGCAGAAGGAGCAGGAGGTTATGTAAAATTTTCGCTTTTCCTCTTCACAAGGAGCAAGCATCTTTTAATTTCATGGCTGCAGTCACCATCTGCAGTGATTTTGGAGCCCAAGAAAATAAAGTCTGTCACCATTTCCACTGTTTCCCCATGTATTTGCCATGAAGTGATGGGACCAGATGCCATGATCTTAGTTTTCTGAATGTTGAGTTTTAAGCCAACTTTTTCACTCTCCTCTTTCACTTTCATCAAGAGGCTCTTTAGTTCCTCTTCACTTTCTGCCATAAGGGTGGTGTCATCTGTGTATCTGAAGTTATTGATATTTCTTCCCAGCAATTTTGATTTCAGCTTGTGCTTCATCCAGCCCGGCATTTCACATGATGTATTCTGCTTATAAGTTAAATAAGCAGGGTGACAATATACAGCCTTGATGTACTCCTTTCCTGATTTGGAACCAGTCAGCAGCTCCATGTCCAGTTCTAACTGTTGCTTCTTGACCTGCATAGATTTCTCAGGAGGCAGGTCAGGTGGTCTGGTATTCCCTTCTCTTTAAGAAATTTCCACAGTCTGTTGTGATCCACACAGTCAAATGTTTTGGCATAGTCAATAAAGCTGAAGTAGATGTTTTTCTGCAACTCTCTTGCTTTTTTGATGATCCAGTGGATGTTGGCAATTTGATCTCTGGTTCCTCTGCCTTTTCTAAATCCAGCTTGAACATCTGGAGGTTCACAGTTCACATACTGTTGAGGCCTGGCTTGAGAATTTTGAGCATTGCTTTGCTAGCATGTGAAATGAGTGCAATTGTGTGGTAATTTGAACATTCTTTGGCATTGCCTTTCTTTGGGATTGGAATGAAAACTGTAAATATTAGAGAAATCCAATCAAAACTGCAATGAGGCATCACCTCACACCAATCAGAATGGCCATTGTCAAAGACTCTACAAAGAACCAAGGCTGGAGAGCGTGTGTGGAGAAATGAGAACCCTCCTCCATCAGTGCTGGAATGTCAATCGGGAGTAGCCACTATGGAGGCAGTGTGAGTGTGTGCTAAGTCACCTCAGTCGTACCCAACTCTTTTCAACCCTGTGGACTGTAACCTTCCAGGCTCCTCTGTGCCTGGGATTCTCCAGGCAAGAACTGGAGTGGGTTGCCATGCCCTCCTCCGGGGGATCTTCCCCACCCAGGGATCAAACCCGCATCTCCTGTTTCCTGCATCAGCAGGTGGGTTCTCTACCACTAACGCCACCTGGGAAACCCATGGAGGCAGTGGGGAGGTTCCTTAAACAATGAAAATGGGAACAAAATTACAATATTCCTGTCAACTTAAAAAATATTCACAACCTAAAAGTTGAGAGTTACGTTTTATTCGGTGGGAACTTACAGGACTTCAAGCCCAGGAGACACCATCTCAAGTAACCCTGAGAGACCTGCTCCCAGGAGGTGAAGGGAGGAGCCAGGTTACACGGAACTTTGTAACAAAGGGCAGGTAGTCTGAATATCAAAGCATTATTGTTAAAGAAAACCAGATATCCTGAGTCAAGGAATTTAGTGCTTTTCTGTGTACGGGAAGATGCAAGAGTCTGGCTCACTGGACCATTCCTTTCATATGCACCTCACCTATCTGGGGCCAGCATTCTGCTTTCACATCCTGAGCTTCCTTTCCTCAGGGCTCACCTTAGGCAGTGTCTGCAGTCTGAAGGCTGCTAGGGAGCATATTCTTCTCCTTCCTGAGTTCTCGGAGGGCCCACCGGCTCACACTGGAGGGCTGCAATTGCTGATGACTACGACATCCTTGTTAACTGATACTGCAGGAAATAGTCCAGTTCTCACTCCCTAACACCATATGCAAAAATAAACTCTAAACAATTTACAGATCTCAATGTGAGGACAGACACCCTAAAACCGTTGAGGAAAATAAAGGCAGAAAACGCTTTGTTGCAAATCACAGCAAGTTCTTTTTGGATCCATATCTTAGAGTAAAAAAAATAAAAATAGGCCAAAGGGACGTCATTAACCTTAGCAGCATTTTCACAGCAAAGGAAACCCTAAATGAAAGAAAGACAACCTTCAGAATAGGAAAAAAAAATTTCAAAACAAAGATCCTCACTAAGAATTCATCTCCAAAACACACAGACAGCTCGAGCAGCCCAACTGTTACAGCCAAACGCCCGGGAAGCACACTCACTCAGAAGGAGTGGATAGTGTGATGCCGTGTATCACACTGGTGGGTCTGAGGCAGTTTCCTTTTTAGCCAAGGACCCCTACCAATTTTTGTGACAATCTTTTATACCCAAAGTGTACGTGCCCAAACCCACATCCCCCAAATTCTCTAAAGCCCACTCTGGACAATGTTAGTACGAGATACAATCAGGTTACACTCATAAATTTACATGTCTGGTCATGTAGTCTAACTTACATCACTGGGTATTCCTAAGATTACGGATACTGACTGATTACACCGTGGTCATGGTATTCTTTTTGGCTCTGGAAGGTCTAGGTATGGGGTCAGCCTGGTCTGGTTTCAAGGCACCCGTGAGGCTGGCTGGTTGCTGGTATTTTATCTCTATGGCCTTCCAGATATATAGTCCAAAGTTTGCCAAGAGTATAGGATGGACTTTCCTTTCTTCTAGAATGCAGTCACTCCAGTCACGGCAACCTGCCCCTTTCCTTCTTCACAATATCAAAAATAAAGTAAAAATACCCAATAGGGAAATGGGCCAAAGATCTCAATGGACATTTCATGAAGAAGGCATATACATGTGGCCATTAAAAACTTGAAAAGATGCTCAGTATCACTAATGGTCAGAGGAAGGCAAATCAAAAGTCCAATGAGCTATCACCTCACGTCAGTCAGAATGGCCATCTCAGAGAATCTCCAACAATCATGTTGCCAAGGATGTGGAGAGAAGGGAATGACCCTGCACAAGAGTGGGAATGTAAATCAGTACACCCATTAGGCAAAGAGTATGAAGTTTCTTTTAAAAAATTAAACTTAGAAGTACCATAGGATCCAGCAATTCCACACCTGGGTGTAGATACGGGGAAACCCAAAATTTGAAAAGATGCCCGCAGCCTGATCACAGCTGCTCTAGGACCATAAACAAGACACGGCAGCAATCTAAGTGTGGAATGCAGATGAACGGATAAAGAAGATGGGGTCCCTAGACATAATACAATATTATTCAGCCATTAAAAAGGATCAAGAAATGATATTTCCAGCCACAGAGAAGAAAGTAGAAGTGATCATTCTAAGTGAAGTAGGGGAGACAGGGCAAGACTAGAATCATGGTATCACTTCTAGGTGGGAACTAAAAATGGAGACAGATGAACTTCTTTACCAAAGAGAAACTGCCTCACAGACACGGTTCCCAGGAAGAAACTCATGGTCCCCAAGGAGGAAAAGAGGAGGGCAGGGAGAAATAAGCTGGTTTAGATTAACATACACACACTATTCTTTATAAAATCATCTGCAAGGACCCACTGCATAACACAAGGAACCCTTCTCAACACTCCGTAATAACTTATATGGGAAGAGAACCTGAAAAGGAACATATATGTCTAGTCAAGGCTATGGTTTTTCCTGTGGTCATGTATGGATGTGAGAGTTGGACTGTGAAGAAGGCTGAGCGCCGAAGAATTGATGCTTTTGAACTGTGGTGTTGGAGAAGACTCTTGAGAGTCCCTTGGACTGCAAGGAAATCCAACCAGTCTATTGTGAAGGAGATCAGCCCTGGGATTTCTTTGGAAGGAATGATGCTAAAGCTGAAACTCCAGTACTTTGGCCACCTCATGCGAAGAGTTGACTCATTGGAAAAGACTCTGATGCTGGGAGGGATTGGGGGCAGGAGGAGAAGGGGACGACAGAGGATGAGATGGCTGGATGGCATCACTGACTCGATGGACGTGAATCTCAGTGAACTCCGGGAGTTGGTGATGGACAGGGAGGCCTGGCGTGCTGCGATTCATGGGGTCGCAAAGAGTCAGACATGACTGAGCGACTGAATTGAACTGAACAACTATACATGAATCAAGCCCCTGGAAAGACATTCCCCCCTCTCTCATTACAGCGCTCAGTTGTTCAGTCATGCCCAGTGCTTTGCAACCCATGGGCTGTAGCTTGCTGGTATCCTCTGCCCATGGAATTTTCCAGGAAAGAATACTGGAGTGAGTTGCCATTTCTTTCTCCAGGGGATCTTCCTGACTCAGGGATCGAACCTGCATCCCTCGCATCTTCTGCACTGCAGACAGATTCTTTACTGCTGAGCCATACCAGGGAAGACCCACTCATTATTAAATCAATGTTAATCAAATCTACACTGAGGAATCCCCTCCCACCGGTCAGAACGGCCATCATCAGAAAGATCTCCAAAGAATAAATGCTGCAGAGGACGTAGGGAAAATGAAATCCTCCTACGCTCTGAGTGGGGATGCACGGGCATGCAGCCATGATGGAAAACAGCATGGAGGTTCCTGGAAAAAGCAAACAGAGGAGCCACGGGATCCAACAACCCCACTTCTGGGCTCAGATCTGGAGAACATCACAATTTGAAATGACACGTGCACCCCTGTTTTCAGAGAAGCACTATTTACAATAGCCAAGACATAGAGTCCACCAAAATGTCCAGCGACAGGAACATGAAGACTGAGTGGTCCATCTGTACACTGGCCTACTCCTCAGGCTCTGGGGGTGGAATCAGGATAGGAGAATGTGGGCCTCTGACCAGGAGCTGGTTGGAAGAAGGGAGATCAGTCCTGAGGGCAGAGGGTTCTCTGAAGTCTGTGGACACCAGTGCCCTAATGGGCTTCATCCCCAGTGGGGACATGGGCAGGGGCTGAGCCCCTTTGATGAAGCCACAGCAGCACTGGGCTCAGAAGTCCTGACGACGTCTCAAACTCTGACACCATGTTTTACAAAGGAACAAGAGAATGAAGCTGAGCTCCTGAGGGCCAATAGTTCCGGCTCTGAGTTGCTTCCAAAAGACCACCATCACCTGCGTGGGGTCAGCTGGGACCCACTTGCCCCCTTCTGGCCTTTCCTCTTCCCCCCATTGGTGATTCCAGTGACATTTCCAGCCTGCACCCCTCTCCCAGGCCAGATGCATCTGTCCATCCACTGCCTCCCCACTTCACCCCTGGGTGCAAACGGGCCCCTTGGAGGAGTGGATCCTGCTGCTCCCCACGCCCAGGAGGCACAACCCCACCTTCCCTGGCTGCTGAGCCCAGACACCTGGTGTAAACGAGCAGGAGTCTATGGGCTTCCCAGGACAGACCCTGTCCCCGATCCTCTGCTGGAGCTCCTCTCTGAAGTATGGAGAGTTATCTGAGTTGTTTTACAGATACTAAAACCCCCACCGAATGGAAGAAGTTAACTACTTGATGAGCATGAACACGTAACCACCTGAGCTTCCAGTGCCTGAGAATTTGTGAGGTTACCTGCCTGTTAGTTCACCAACCAGAAAACCGTGCACCAGCAGATCACAAATTCTGTGGCCCCCTCCCTCGTGTGGCCCTTACAACTGCTTTGCTGAAACCCTTCAGGGAGCTTGGGGTTTAGAGCACAAGCCACCTGTCCTCTTTGTTTCGGTACTTTTATAATTATTGCTTCACTTTCCTTCACCACAACCTGGAGTCAGTAGACTGGCTTTACTGAACTCAGGCGTGTGGACCCAAGTTTTGTTCAGTAACACGGGGGCCTCCCAGGCTCCCACGTCCTTGTGTCCAAGTGACTGCAAACACCTCCTCCAGAGCCCATGGCCAGTCCCCACACTCATTCTCCTCTACCCCAATCTGGTAGTTACTGGTTATATCATGGTATTGATGAAGACATCCAGAAGAGCCAGCTGGGTAAGGTGGACACTTCTGGACTTGACACCAGGCCTCTTTCCACGGATAGGATGGAGTGGCTGTTCTCACGGGCCCCATGGTGGAAGAGCTCACCTTCTGATGAAGCCAGGCCTTGAACCTTTTCAGGTGACTCCATGGTCCTCATTCTCCCCAGAATCCCACCCACATGTCTGCTGTCTGTGCCGATGTATATGGGATCTTGGTACTCTCCTAAAATGAGCACGATTTTATACTCAGATAATGGGCTTCCCTGATGGCTCAGATGGTAAAGAATACACTTGCAATGTGGGAGACCTGGGTTTGGGAAGATCCTGGGTTGGGAAGATCCCCTGGAGAAGAGAAGGGCTACCCACTCCAGTATTCTGGCATGGAGAATTCCATGGACAGAGGAGCCTGGCAAATTAGAGCCCATGGGGGTCACAAAGAGTCAGGCACGACTGAGCCATTTTCACTTTCAGTGGGTTGAACGTTGGCCCCAAAAGATGTGTCCCCCCAGAACATGTGAACAAGACCATATCTCGGAACAGGGTCTTTGTAGATGCATTTAAAGATATTGAGCTGAGGTCATCATGAGTGTGGGTGGCCCTCAATCTGATTAGCAGGTTCCTTGTAAGCGTCAAAAGAAGGGAGACAGACACAGAGGACAAGCTGCACGAAGACGAAGGCAGAGACAGAAGGGAGGGGGCCGCAAGCCCAGGGACCCCTGGAGCCCCAGAAACTGGAAAAAGCAGGAAGGACCCCATCCTGGAGCCCCTGGAGGACCACACCACCTTGATCTCAGGCGTCTGGTCTCCAGGACTGGCGGAGGATGAACTCGTTGTTTTAAACCACACAGCTTGTGATCATTTGTTAGAGAAGCCACAGAGCAGCCACACAGACCCTGCTCTGTAGGATCCTAGAAGTGTGGATCTCACTAAAGGCAGATAAGGCAGATGGAGGGTGGATTACAGAACCTTAGAGTCAGCACTGGGCCCTCAGAAATGCTAAAGCAGTGGCTGGAGCCCAGAATGTTACATCGGAAGCCCATCCCTAGGGCACCGGCTTGCACACGCCTCCCCAGGTTCTTACACCTGTACACGTGGTGTAGTATCTCAATCCTGACTGAGAACATTTAATGTCACTATTCACATGGCCAATTAAGAACCCATCAGTTACACAGAAGAAAACCCAGTTAAGATACTTGCCACACTGATGATCAATTCTGACGATGGTCAGGGGCGGGGACTTACATGCAGCCAGCAGCCCTTCCACCGTCTCCACCCCCTTACCCCCAGTCCTCCAACCCCCCTCACCAAGGAGCATCCTCCGTGGGAAGCTGGGGGACCACACAGAGGCATCTCTAAATAAACCTTGGCAGCTGCTCCTGAACCTCATCCACCCTTCCCAGGTAAGACACCTGAATACGAGCAAAGACCTCACAGGCTGGAGGAAAGGACTTGGAGCCACCCCAGCGACAGCACGTTTGCGAGTTGGCTCGTGCAGGCCAGGCGGGATGGTCCTGACCCAGGGGCTCTTCTGGAAGCTTTCCGTTTCCTACCTGAGTTACCTCTCCAGTCCTGCTCCCACTGCCTTTTCTCTTGCTTCCTCACCCCTGCCCCCCACCTGGGGAGACATCCAACAGCAGGAACAGGTGACATACCACTTCCTTACCTGGTCTAGAAAAGACCTGATCACAAACAGCAACCACAAGGCCGTCTCGCCAGCCCAGCTCCACACACTCCGCAGAGTATGGTGTAGAGTCCAGCTGCAGGCACTCTTACACCCGCTTACAGAGACCTCAGCCCAGGCTCACCTGGAAGGGCTGGCCGGCCGGGTCAGGTCAGCCAACCTCCCCCATCAGGCGCTCACAGTTGCAGAAAATGGGCCTTGCTGTGCCCACCAGGTGCAATGAACAGGTGAGGGTCCTGAGGGTCAGGATGGACACGGGGCTGGAGTTCTGGCTTGTTTTCTAATCATTTTATCTGACCCATGAGTGGGAGGTAATTTCAAAAAGACCCTCTCCTAATGAGAGGAACCCAGGAGTCAGGGAGAGGAGGGCTGGCACATGGCCCCAGTGCCTGGGTGCAGCAGAAGTCTCTGGAAGACTCGGTGGAGGGAGGCTGCACAGTGAAGCCCAGGGTCACTGACCTGTCCAGGAGCAGCTGTTTGTTAATTTAGGTCCTGCTCTGAGGGGCTGAGGGTCAGGTCTGACCAACAGGTGGACCAGGGGTGCTCTGCAACAAGGGCTCTGTACACGATTCCTGGGTGCTGAGCCCTGCAGGATACCCGAGCCCCATGTCCTTGGAGGAGCCTGCCCACCAGAACCTTGTGCTCCTGAGAAGGGTGTGTGAACGAGCACCCTCTCTGTGAAGCAGGCACAGAGTAGCTTAGTGACTCCTCCGTGGGCACCCCTGGGCCCATCCACAGGGAAGAGGTTGGTAGGCAGGTGCTGGCCGCCGTGCTGTGTGTGGGAGGCCACACAGGAACCTGTTGTTTCTTAAACCTGACACCACGGAGGCCTCCCCAGGACAGGGCAGACAGCCTGCCCTGGGCGGTGGGAGCTCCTGGTGACCCTGAGAGGGCTGTGAGAGGGACAGGCCAGGCCGGAGGGGAGTGAGCGCCCAGACAGAGCCAGGGGGCTCGGGGCCCGAGGGGGCCTTTCAGGTCTGAGCGGGGAGTGGACGAGCAGGTGGTGAGTGTGACCCAGGAAAGCGGCCCTGGTGACGTGAGGCTGAATCTGCTTCAGAGGGACAAGCCTTCCGGATGATCCCAGAGACAGGATGTGACACAAGAGTCCTGTAAAAGAAGGTGAGTGAGTCCCCCTAAGAGGAGGCTCTGTGAGCTGCCCTGGGAGGGGGTGAAGGGGCAGACGTGAACCTGCTGTGAGTGGGCAGTCACCCTGGGCGGGGGGTGGGCACAGACCCCACTCCATGGCCCCAGCCTGTCCTCTGGGTGGGTTACTTGGCTGCTCGGAGCCTCAGCCTCTCAGCCTGCTTGTGGGCTGATGGTAGCATGGACTGACAAGTAACTTGCTCAGAACAGGGCAGAAAAGAGCCTCGTGGAAATTCCACAGAACACCATCAAGATGGGACTCACAGCCGCTGTTTCCTGCAGGTCTGTCTCCAGGATCCGGAGGACAAAGGCGAGCAGACTTGTAGCAGAGCCTGTGATGGGCTCAGTTTTGGTGGTTGGTGGAGTATCCGCTCTCGTCTCCAGGTCCTGCCCTTCAGGCTCTGGGTCAGGGAGCCCGTGAAGTATGGGTCCAGCTGTGCCCACCTTTGAGGCCTGGAGGGGTTGGGCAGGAAGCACTGGTGTGGTCATCACCTGTGCAGAAGCTTGCAAGACAGGGTCCAGTAGGAGCTATTGCCCCGCAGGCGGGTTCAAGTCCACAGCACACATCAGCTTCTAGAGGCTCTGTTTCCTAGACACAAAGCAAAGTCCTAATACCCAGTACACCCATGACCTGTGTAAAGGCACATCTGATCTGGCTTCAGGTGCTGCTGTTGGGTCCCTCCTGACTGGAGCAGGGCCACCAAGTCATGACGGCAAGGTGGTGCAGGTGTCGGGGAACAAGAGCACACGGCCCAGGCCCACGAGAAGCCGTGCTGTGCAGGGAACCAGTGCTGTGGCCACGGGTGCGCCCTCCACCCGCCCCACAGGCACAGACTACTCATCAGTCCAACAGATCTTGCTCTGGCCTGAGCCTAGCTGAGGTTCTCTGCATCAATACGGAACGTTTCTTTTTTTTCCATTTTGGTTCAAGTAGGCAAATAATGAATAAGGAAACAAAAGCTGAGACCAACACACCCAAGGCTTTATCCAGTGGCCAAACACTGGAAAAGCAGGAACTAAATACACAGATCAACTTCTCACACACCCGCAAAGTTATTTAATTTCATTAAGATGCGATCAGATCAGTAACTAACCAAGAGGGCTTCAGGGCAAGGCTTACCTGAGCTCAAGAAACCTGGATGAACAGGAGTTTCCCTACGGCTCTGCATGCCCTAGAAACCAGAGCTGGGCATGAAGAAGTGCTGCCACCTTTTGGGCATTTCCCACAACAACAACTTTAAACCCAGTTGGGCAGACAGACATTCACAAGGCCTGTGGGGCTGTAAATGACACCTGCCATCAAGTAACGTCCCCCTGGTAAATCATCGGAAAAGAATTCAAAATAGGGCACACTTTCAAGAAGTCAATTTCAAGTGGTAAATTATACCCTGTAAAAGATCAGAAAGCACAGGTAAAGCTACTCCACTCACTATTCAGTTCAGTTTAGTCGTTCAGTCGTGTCCGACTCTTTGCGACCCCATGAGTTGCAGCACGCCAGGCCTCTCTGTCCATCACCAACGCCCGGAGTTCACTCAGACTCACGTCCATCGAGTCAGTGATGCCATCCTGCCATCTCATCCTCTGTTGTCCCCTTCTCCTCCTGCCCCCAATCCCTCCCAGCATCAGAGTCTTTTCCAATGAGTCAACTCTTCGCATGAGGTGGCCAAAGTTCGGAGTTTGAGCTTTAGCATCATTCTTTCCAAAGAACACCCAGGACTGATCTCCTTTAGAATGGACTGGTTGGATTTCCTTGCAGTGCAAGGGACTCTCAAGAGTCTTCTCCAACACCACAGTTCAAAAGCATCAATTCTTCAGCGCTCAGCTTTCTTCACAGTCCAACTTGCACATCCATACATGACCACTGGAAAAACCATAGCCTTGACTAGACGAACCTTTGTTGGCAAAGTAATGTCTCTGCTTTTGAATATGCTATTTAGGTTGGTCATAACTTTCCTTCCAAGGACTAAGCATCTTTTAATTTCCTGGCTGCAATCACCATCTGCAGTGATTTTGGAGCCCAGAAAAATAAAGTCTGACACTGTTTCCACTCTTTCCCCGTCTATTTCCCGTGAAGTGATGAGACCAGATGCCATGATCTTAGTTTACTGAATGTTGAGCTTTAAGCCAACTTTTTCACTCTCTTTCACTGTCATCAAGAGGCTTTTTAGTTCCTCTTCACTTTCTACCATAAGGGTGCTGTCATCTGCATATCTGAGATTATTAATGCAAATCAAAAGTACATGGACTAATCACCTCACACCAGTCAGAATGCTGCTGCTGCTGCTGCTAAGTCACTTCAGTCGTGTCTGACTGTGTGACCCCATAGACAGAAGCCCACCAGATTCTCCCATCCCTGGGATTCTCCAGGCAAGAATACTGGAGTGGGTTGCCATTTCCTTCTCCAATGCATGAAAGTGAAAAGTGAAAGGGAAGTCACTCAGTCGTGTCCAACTCTTCGAGACCCCATGGACTGCAGCCTACCAGGCTCCTCCGTCCATGGGACTTCCCAGGCAAGAGTACTGGAGTGGGGTGCCACTGCCTTCTCCGCCAGTCAGAATGGCCATCATCAAAAACTATACAAATACCAAGTGCTGCCCAGGATGTGGAGAAAAGGGAAGCCTCCTGCACCTACGCCCAGGATGTAAACTGGTAACAGCCACGGTGTAGGATAGTGTGGAGGTTACTTAATGAAAACAAGAATGAGACTAGAAGACTCCCTAACACCACACATGAAAATAAACTCCGCAAAGTATAAAGATCTTACTGGAAACTCGGATATCATGAAATTCTTGAGAAAAATATAGAAAAGGCACACTTTTCCATAAATTACATCAAGTTCTTTTTCAACCCACCTCTTAGAATAATGAAAAATAAACATGAAATAAGAAAACAGGAACTAACTATCCCTTAAAAAGTTTGCACAGGAAAGGAAAGCCTAAAGGAAAGACAAGGACAACCCTAAGAATAAGGGAAATATTTGCAAACATAGATAATCCCAAGAATTCATCTCCAAAACAAACACCTCCTGCAGCTCAATATAAAAACACCAACACTCCCAGAAGACATGGGCCAGAGACTAGGAGGGTGTTTCTGAGGAAGACTTAGTGTCTGCCATTACACACAAGAAAAACGCTCACCATCACTAATTACCAGAGAAATGCAAATCAAAAGTCTAAGAGGTATCACCTCACACCAGCTCAATGCCAATTCAAAACTGCAAAAAGAAATGCTGGCTTACCGTTGACAACTGAATGTTCATTGACCTTTAACACATTCTGATTTTAATATCAAGCTACACTTACATATTGGGTTAACCAAAGGGCTCCTTTGGTCTTTAGGTAAAAATAAGACACATTTTTCATTTTTACCAAGAACTTTATTGAACAACATATTCATTTTGTTCTACTACCTTCTGCCAATTTTCAGGCAACTTACAACTGATAATTCCACCATCCCAAAACTTTTTATCTTTTTGAGCAAAGAACTGTTCCAGGTGCCTTTTGCACTCTGCCAGGGTATTGATATTTTCTCCATTAAGAGAATTTTGTAAAGACTGAAATACATGGACATGTGAAGGTGGAATGTCTGGTGAACACAGCGGATGATCACAACTTCCCAGCCAAGCTTTAACAGTTTTTGCCTGGTCATCAAAGAAACATATGGTCTTGCAGTATCCTGATGGAAGATTATTCGTTTTCTGTTGACTAATTCCAGACACCTTTTGTCAAGTGCTGCCTTCAGTTGGTCTAACTGAAGAGCACTGGGAGCATTATTGGAATTAATCGTTTGGTTTTCTGGAAGGAGCTCATAATAGAAGACTCCCTTCCACTCCCGCCACATACATGACATCACCTTCTCTGGATGAAGACCAGCCTGGGTGTGGCTGGTGATGGTTCATTTTGCTTGCCCCACAATCTCTTCCACTCCACATTATTGTACTGTAACCACTTTTCATCACCTGTCACATTTTGCTTTAAAAATAGAATGTTCTCCTTATGTTTAAGTAGAGAATCACATGTGAAAATAAGATCAAGGTTTTCTTAACTTATTTGGAACCCAAACATTAAAGTGATTAACATAACCGAGCTGGTACAAATGATGTTTAACAACTGATTTGGATATTTTGAGTATGCCCACTGTCTCTCTTGTGGTGTAACATGGATCATCCTCAAAAAAATCTCGACTTGATCACTATCAACCTCAACTGGTCTACCCGACTGTGGGGCATCATCCAGCAAGAAATCTCCAGCACAAAACTTCACAAACCCCTTCTGACACATTCATCAGTCACAGCACCTTCTCCATACACTGCACAGATCTGTTTTGCATTTCTGTTGCACTTTTACTTTTCTTAAAATAATAAAGCATAATATGCTGAAAATGTTGCTTTTCTCCTTCCATTTTCATTACTAAAATGGCTGCACCAAAAATCTACCAATTTTGGTAAGCTATTTGTAAAGGCATGCTGGTATGACAGCTGTCACATTACAATCTAATAAAATTGCTTCTTTTGAATGAGTTAAATACAACTAAATGCTACTAGAGTCAATGCATGGAAAAAAACTAACTTTCTGGTCAACCCAACATTTCATCTGATGTAGGATTTCAATGTCTAACAAAAAGACAGTATTTTACATACTGTTACAACTTGCTGTTCTGTCGTGTCTGACTCTGCAACCTCATGGATGGCATCATGCCAGGACTCCCTGCTGCCAATCAAATTTTGACTTGCTTCAGAAATATTTCATGATGAGTATACTTCCATTAAAAACCAGAATAGTAAAATTTTAATAAATTCTGGTTTGGGTAACTTTAAAAATAATGCCATGCACCCCTCACAGGACAGAGCCCAATGGCTTGGGGGACCGGTGCTGTCCTCCAGGACACAGCATCCAACACGCCCACTCACAGTTCAGCAGCGTCCAGTTCCCTCCCTCAGACAGTCCTAGTGAAGCTCTGAAATTCAGTGTTGTGATTATTCAGTCATAACTTAGAAATTCCAACTGAAGTAGAGCCCACCAGTCCTGTGCCTTGATTGGAAAATGGGGAACAAAAAGCAAAGTAAAAGTCAACCTAAGTCCACTGACTCCCTGTTTCAAGAGTGCTGTGTCTGAATGCCTTCGTGCCCCCAGATCCACACGCAGGGATTCCGAGGGCAGTGGGCGGGGCCGCCCTTGGCAGACGACAGGTCATGAGGCGGGGTCCCCAGGAGTGGGGCTCGTGCCCTTATGGAGGAGACAGACCCCAGCCCCTCTCCTCCGCGTGAGACACAAGGAGAAGTCTGCCACCAAAAGAGAGCCCTCACCCTGCCAGGCTGGTGCCCCAACCCAGACTGTCAGCCTCCAGAGCAACAAGACATAAATTTCTACTGTTCACGGGATGGGCCGCCGTCTGCGGTAGTTTGTTAGCAGCCCAGAGGGGCTACGGCAATATCAGCAGGAATGCACGGGACAACCTGGGATCTGGAATCTAAAGAAGTTCCAACAGCACTGCAAAAATTAAAACCCTGAAGTATAAAGCTTACAAAACATATATATGCACGCGTGCAGAAGACAGTGAAACTCAGGTGAGCACAAACAAATCACAAAATACAGAGCTCTTCCTTGCTCACGAGCAACACACTCAACGTTGTTAAGAGGATCATTTTTTTCCTCCCAAACATATTTGACGAATTGTTTCAAAAGCTAAAGGAGATGACAGAAGGCTAAACCCCCAAACTTACGGTAAAGCGACAGAAATGAAGAGTGTGATGCTGGAGAGCAGAGAGAGACGCAGAGCAGAACAGAAAGCACAAAATAGACCCATGTGAATCCAGTCAAGTGGCCAGTCAAAGGGACAGTGTAACAGAGGAAGGAAGTGTGTCCACAAACGGCCAGGAAGCAACTGGAAACCATGTGGGAAAATGAACGTAGACACAAATACTCTAACTCACACACACAAAAAATTCACTCAGAATGGTCCATAAACATGAATGTTTGTTGTTTTTTTTTAATAATAGCAAATTATTTAATTAGTATACATGTGTTCCCCATCCTGAACCCTCCTCCCTCCTCCCTCCCCACACCATCCCTCTGGGTCGTCCCAGTGCACCAGCCCCAAGCATCCAGCATCGTGCATTGAACCTGGACTGGCATCTCGTTTCATACATGACGTTTCACATGTTTCAATGCCATTCTCCCAAATCTCCCCACCCTCTCCCTCTCCCACAGAGTCCATAAGACTGTTCTATACATCAGTGTCTCTTTTGCTGTCTTGTATACAGGGTTATCGTTACCATCTTTCTAAATTCCATATATATGCGTTAGTATACTGTATTGGTGTTTTTCCTTCTGGCTTACTTCACTCTGTATAATAGGCTCAAGTTTCATCCACCTCATTAGAACTGATTCAAATGTATTCTTTTTAATGGCTGAGTAATACTCCATTGTGTATATGTACCACAGCTTTCTTATCCATTCATCTGCTGATGGACATCTAGGTTGCTTCCATGTCCTGGCTATTATAAACAGTGCTGCAATGAACATTGGGGTACACGTGTCTCTGCAAAATCATAACCATTATAGAATAAAATCTATATAATCTTGGGTTTGGTATAGGTTTTTAAATAAAACACCAAACAGTAGTCTATGAAAGAAAAAAAAATGTGATGCTGTCTATTAAAATTTTAAATGTCTACCTCATGAAAGACCCTGTTAAAGAGAATAAAAAGAGAAATCACAGGGGCTTCCCTGGTGGTCTGATGGTGGGGAATCCACCTCCCAATGCAGGGCACACAGATCCCATCCCTGCACCAGGAAGATCCCACATGCTGCACAGCAGTTCTTCAGGGTTCCAATTTCTGCACATCCTTGCCAACAGTAGCTTCCTCTTTCTTTTCTTTTTATAGTAGCCATTCTAATAGATGCGAAGTGGTATCTTGCTGTGGGTTATTTCTGTTTTTGTTTGTGTGGGTTGAGCCGTGAGGCTTGCGGGATCTTTGTTCCCCAACAAGGGATTGAACCTGGGCCTTCGGCAGTAAAAGCACGAAGTCCAAGCCATAAACCCACCCGGGAATTCCCTCTCACTGTGGTTTGTCCACTTCCCTGATGGCTAGTGATGCTGAACATCTCTTCACGTCTTTACTGGCACCAGGTTTAGCAATGACTTCTTGGGTATGACAACAAGAGCACAGGCAGTAAGATGAAACATAAATAAACTGCACTTCACAAGCACTTAAAGCTTTTGTGCTTCAAAGGATACTCTCAAGAAAGTAAAAAAACAACCTACAGAATAGAAAAAAATATTTGCTAATCACAAGTCTGATGAGCATCTTGTATCCAGAATATACAGAGAGCTCTTACAACTCAGCTACAAAGGGATAAACAACCCAAATTTAAAATGGGCAAAGGACTCAAGCAGACTTTTCTCCAAATAAGATACACAAATAGCATGAAAAGCTGCTCAGCATCATTAGCTGTCAAGGATACACAAATAAAAACCACCATGTGGTACCACTTTATATCCATTCGCTCGCTCGCTAAGTCCCTTCAGTCGTGTCTGACTCTGTGCGACCCCATAGACGGCAGCCTACCAGGATCTGCCGTCCCTGGGACTCTCCAGGCAAGAACACTGGAGTGGGTTGCCATTTCCTTCTCCAATGCATGAAAATGAAAAGTGAAAGGGAAGTCGCCCAGTCGTGTCCGACTCTTCGCAACCCCATGGACTGCAGCCCACCAGGCTCCTCCGTCCATTGGATTTTCCAGGCAAGAGTACTGGAGCGGGGTGCCATCGCCTTCTCCATCCATTAGAACGGCTGTTATCAAAACAACTTAATTCACAAAAGGAAAAAAAAGAAATGAAAAAAAAAAAAAAGGACACTAACAAGAGTTGGAAAAATATGCAGAACATGGAGCCAACAGTACACTGCCAACGAGAATGTAACGTTGCAGCCACTGAGAAAAACAGTTTGGTAATTCTTCAAAAAGATGAACATAGAGCTAACACATCATCTAGCAAGTCTAAACCTAGGAATACACACAAAGAATTGAAAACAGGTATTCAAACAAAAACTTATACAGTAACTTTCATAGCAACACAGTTCCCAAGAGTGCAAAGACGGAAATAACCCAAACATCTGTCTAGGAACTAGGGTGCAGCCTGTCCATAGACCGCCCACTACAACGTGGACAGACGTCAGAACCACTGCAGTAAGAGGGGAGAAAAGAACACTAAAGGCCGTGTATTACACAGCGCCATTTGTATGAAACATCCATAGTAGGTAAGTCATAAGACAGAAAGTGGACTCGTGGGGGCCAGAGGTCACAGGGAGGGTGGAGAGGGCAGTGGGCGCTTAGGGGGCTTCCCTTCAGAGTGAAAAGCAGACAGAGGGGACAGCTGCCCAGAAGATGACGCACCGAGGGTCGCTGCCGCACACACTAGAAAACAGTTAATTCCACCCTATGCAAACTCTACCGCATCAACAGCCAGAGAGAGAGCGCCCTGAGCCCCCGGGCAGCCCCCGCCTCGGCCGAGCCTCCAGGGCTGTCCACGGCCCGGCTGCCGCGGGACCTGGCCAGCCACCCTTTGGATGCTCGTGCCCCGGCCACACTGTCACTCAGCTCCTCCCTCCGGCAGCTTCCCCGTCAAGTCCCAGGCCACCTTCCCTGCCTCCTTCACAGAGGCATGGTGATCCGCGACCCCTCATCGGGGCTCATGGGGTCTCAGTGTGCAGTTGCCAAGGGTCATCTCCCCAGAATGGGTGGAAATGAGTGTTTCCTGAGCCTCGCTGTGTACAGGCAGCTGGCTCAGTTCGTCCTGAGAGGCAGGCGTGGCCCACCTACAACCACCAGCCTCTAAAAGCGGCTGCTCCCTCAGGCAAGAGGAGGACCCAGTGTGTGAGACACATGAACACCGTGCCCAGCCGTCCAGTCCTGCGGGGCTCAGGTCCACGTGAGCTGCAGGCACCACACAGATGCTGTTATAAATACACCGGCCTGGGGCTCCCCAGGGCCGGCTCCAGGAAGTGGATTCGCGCTGGTATTTTTATCCCTGGTTAGAGCAGAGGGTGCCTGCGCCTCACTTCCGTCCACACACGTCCACTCTCTGGAAACTAAAGATACACTCGGGGTCCTGCCTGGTCCCGCCTGTCGCTCTCCACAAACCTCAGGGCTCCACAGCACGCAGTGGGGCGGGGTGGGGGGCCCTGTCTGAGCCAGAGCGACCTGTGCCTCAGGACCTGGGGAGGCTTTGCTTCTCTCTGCTCGGACCACAGGGAGGTGCCTCTCCAGCCCAGCACCCAGGAGACAGGCCTCCATCTATCCCACCTGCAATACATCAGCACCTCCAACCTCAGGGCAGGTCCAGCCCAGCCCTCACTAAACAGAGGACCCCAGTACCAGACCCAAGTCCCGCAGCCAGGAGGGACAGGGTCTGTGTGTGAAACCCAGGGAGTGTGCTAGGGAGGCCCCAGAGGCACCCCGGCGCCCCAGGGCCAGTAGGAATCCGGAGACATCTGGCAGAGGCAGGGACGCTGCCCAGAAAGGGGAAGTCCTACCCCAGCACCTGATAACGTGACCTCTTACAGAAATAGGGCCTCAGCCCATAATTCAGCCAAAATAGAGCACGTCTTTCAGGTCAGCCCTGATCCACTGTGACGACACTGGTATACAGAGGGGCTCTGGACAGAAGGCAGGGCCCTTGTGAGGCTGGAGCTGTGCAGCCTCGAGCCAGGAATCACCTGAGCCAGGCACGGCCTGAGTCAGGTCATTGCTAGCACCCCCGCAGCCCCGCCAACACTGTGATTCCACACTTCCGGCCGCCAGAACTTCGAGACCACCAATTTCTGCTGTTCTAAGCCACTCAGCTTGTGGTGCACTGCTGCGGCAGCACGGGACACAGATAGGCGCCCTCTGCCCTGTCCCCCGCTCTCCAGACCACAGGCGGGGGGGTGGGCGATAGGCAGGGCCCTTCACAGACCTAGGCCACGGCAGGCGGTCACTTCTGGCCCTGACCCTCAGGGCTCTGGCCACAGCTCGCAGCTTCCTGGGGCTCCTGGGAGGATGAGGACAAGGAGAAGTGGGGGGCGGGGGGCCTCCCTGAGCTGGTCACTGAGCACCCCCAGAAACCCCAGGCAGCAGACCCCAGCTCCCCTCTATGTCCTCTGGGCCCGTCCCCCAGCCAGCAGCAATTCGAAACGGCCATCCATCCCTTTTAATCTCAGTCGGGGAGGAAGCCCAGGGAGGCACAGAAAGCGGACCCTCAGCCTCATCACTGCGTCTCACCTGTGTCCACGGGGCCCAGACTGGCCTCTCAAGGGGCTGAGGGCAGAACAGGCTGTGGGGCCGACACCTCGTTTCTCAGAGGGGCCTGGGGTTAAGCCCGGAAGCAGGGAGGGAAGTGGTGGATGGGGGCCAGGATGGCAGGACGCTGAGGGCAGAGGCCCAGGCCCACAGGGGTGGGGTGCAGGGGAAAGCCCGCCTGCCTCCACCCAGACCCGACACCTGACAACCGCATGGGTGGCCCTGCGCAGGAGGTCCAGTGCAGTCAAAGGTCAGCTCCAGGGCCGCTGGTCCATGAGCCGCCAGAGGGACAGGCTGCAGCACCGCGGGCCTGCCCACACAGCACCGCCTGGCCGGGAATCCAGGCTCCACCATCCAGGCTCGACTGGTCACAGAAAACGCCACTGGTGGGGGTTGGGGGGGCTCAGAGCTCCACGCGCTTCCCGGGAAGGCGGAGGTCAGCTCCCCACAGAGCAGTCCAGGGCACAGTAGTCGCCACTGCTGCCCTCGCACCGGGGGGGCGCCAGCCGGGGGCGTCCCGCAGGGGCCCAGTCCTCCTGTGGCAGGTAGGCGGGCGACGGCACCCCCCACTCCACGTGTCCTGCTGGCAGCACACCTGCCGGGAGGCCGGGCCCAGGGCCGCCCTCCTCCTCCAGGCCCACCGACGGCCAGGCGTCTGCTGGGTCACAGTGCAGCAAAGCGACGGCCTCCCGGACACGGGCTTCCAGGAGGGCTCCTCGTGGGGGGCCGGCATGGTCCCGGCCAGCCTGTGGGCTGGCTCCGCGGGCCCCTATCCAGGTCTAGAATAGAGCAGCGGGAGGAGGGCAGGCCTCAGGAGGCGTGTTCAGGACTCAGCATGGGAGCAGCCGCCCCTTCTCCACGAAGCTCTCCAGACAGCCACACCCAGAACCCAGAGCGCCCTGCCCATCCACCATGGGCCGGCCCAGCCTCGGCACAGGGCCCCCTCCCTCCACACGCCCCCCTGCACGGGCCCGGGGCTCACAGAGGCCTAAGCCAGGGTGTAGATACGGGCCAAAGACAGTGCTGCCCCTCACCCCAATCCCACTACCCGCACGCACGCACGCACGCACGCACGCGGTGCTGTTGGGCCTAATACCTCTGGGCCAAGGTCAGCAGACCTGGACCCCTCTGTGGGACCACAGGAGGCCCCCACCTCCAAAAGGAAGCTGTTTCTGCATATAAATCAACGAAGTTAGAACACTCCCTTTCACCATGCACACACACACAAATTCAAAATGACTTAAAGATCTAAACATAAGACATGTCACCATAAAACTCCTAAAAGAGAACATAGGCAGAACATTCCCTAACATACATCATACTAAAGTTTTCACAGGTCAGTCTCCCGAGGCAACAGAAATAAAAATAAGCAAATGCAACCTAATCAAGCTAACAAGCTTTTCCACAACAAAGGAAACCATAAAATGAAAAGACAACATACAGACTAGGAGAAAATATTTGCAAACAATGTGACCAACAAGGGATTAATTTTTAAAATATACAAACAGCTCATACAACTCACTAACAACATCAACAACAACAACAAAAAAAAAATCAAAAAATGGGCAGAAGACTGAAAAAGACATTTCTCCAAAGAAGAAACACAAATGGCCAAGAGGTACATGAAGCTCACCATCAATAATTATTAGAGAAATGCAAATGGAAATTACAGTGAGGTACCATCTCACACTGGTCAGAATGGCCATCATTAAAAGCTGCAAGTAGGACTTCCCTGGTGGAACAGTGGATACGAATCCACCTGCCAATGCACAGGACATGGGTTCGATCCCTGGTCCAGGAAGATCACACATTCCATGGAGCAACTAAGCCTGTGCTTCACAAGTTCTGAAGCCCACGTGCCCAGAGCTTGTGCTCCCCAACGAGAGAAGTCACCGCAATGAGAAGCCCACACACAGCCACACAGAGTTGTCCTCACCACAACCAGAGAAAGCACACACACACGGCAACGAAGACCCAGCACAAACAAAAATACGTAAATAAGTAAAAAAAAAAACTACAAACAATAAATGCTGGAGAAGGTGTAGAGAAAAGGGAACCCTCCTACACTGTTAGTAGGAATAAACTGGTCATCCACTGTAGAAAACTGTATGGATGCTCCTTAAAATAAAAAAATAGAGCTACCATATGACCCAGCAATCCCACTCTTGGGCATATATCCAGACAAAATTCTAATTCAAAAAGATACATGCATTACCATGTGTAAAATTAGACAGCTGGTGGAAATTTGCTGTATGAGGCAGGGAGCTCAAATCTGATGCTCTGTGACAACCTAGAAGGGTGGGAGATGGGAGGGAGGTTCAAGAGGAAGGGACATGCGTATATATGTGTATATATATACACACACAACTGAAACCAACAATATTGTAAAACAACTACCCTCCAATTAAAAATACATATTTTTTATAAAAAGGTGTATGTACCTCAATGTTCACTGAAGTATTATGCACAATAGCCAAGACAGAGAAACAATCTAAATGTCTATCAATATGTGAATGGATGAAGAAGTGTGTGTGTGTGTGTGTGTGTGCGCGTGTGCACAATGGAATATAACTCAGACACAAAAAGAATGAAATAATGCCATTTTCAGCAACACGGTTGCAATCACAGATTACCATACTAAGTGAAATAAGTCAGACAAAGACAAACACCATATGAAATCGCTTATACGACACAAGGGAACGTGTCTACAAAACAGAAACAGGCTCCCGGACATAGAAGACGCTTGTGATCGCCACGGGGGTGGGGGAGGGGTATTCTGGGAGCTGGGGGCTAGCAGACGCAAGCTCTTACATACACGCCGCATAAACAGCAAGGTCCTCCTGTAGAGCCAGTACCCTGTGACAAACCATCATGGAAAAGAAGTTTTTAAGAAACTGTTTCCTACGTGGGACCAGGGATCTCCATCGAGTGCAGCACACACACCTTCCATCGGAGAGCCAGTCCGTGGCTCCAGACCACGTCCTGCGGGGTCTAACTAACCCCCGGCGGCTGCTGTGGTTCTACAGGGAAGGGGCTGGGTGCCTACAGCCCAGAAGGGGAGTTCAGGGTAACCTTTACCCCACAGCCCTGATCAAGGCCTCAGCTTTAAGCTCCAAATCATCTCTCTCGATGACAATCTTAGAAACCATACTTTCTGTTAAGAGAGGAAAAGGCCAGGAGGAACCCAGCCATGCAGAGCCAGTCCGCGGACCCCCGGAGCTCCATCCTCTGACAAAGCAAGGGGCCCAAGACAGTGAGACCAGAGACCACCCATGGAGCTCCCCTGCCGCTCCTTCTGCCTGGGGAGCAAGAGCGTCCGGCCAGCAGCGGGGACCACAGGGCCACCAAGCTGTCCTGAGTGGCCTGTGAGAGCCCACGAGGGCACCATGACGGGGGTGGGAGGCCAACTCATCACACCAGCCAGCGGGCCTGGAGGGGCCAGGCCCTCCACAGCAGCCACCAGAGTAGCCCAGGGACCAGGGACGGCTCCAGGGCATCAGAAGACGCAGCCGCCGGCGCTGGCACCTCAAAGGGCCACTGCAAACCGAAGAGGCAATGTCACAAGAATCTTCACGTTTTTCCATCAGCAATGAAATCAGAGACACAAGAGGAAAAAGAGCTCAGCCACACGACAAAGCTAATTTTTCTTCTTCCCATTTGAGTCATAGTGTGTATATACCTCTATATATACTCTACAGGCCACTGTATACACTGAAAAAGCTCAAAGCACTGACAAAGGCCCCCAAACCTCATCGAAGCCCACATCCTGGGGAGGCCGGACATCAGGGCACCCCGGCCCCACCCCAACCCTGGCCCGCAGGGTCACAAACCTGGAAGTCCCCGTTGTGCACGCTGTACAGAGGCTGGAAGAATGGGCCTGGGGACGGCACATCCTTGTACAAAGCTGTCTTCATCCTGCAGCCAGGAGACGGCAGTCAGAGGCTTCAGAGACCTGGGCCAGGGGCTCCTTGCAGCCCTGCTCCAGGCGTCACTGCAGGGACCTCAGCTCCTTCTAGCAGCAGGCCCGTCCCTGCCCCGCATGCGCTCTCCCCTCACTGGGTCCACATCTGACACGTGTACCTATGGGCCCTGTGCAGGTGACCCCACAGAGCTGAGTTATACCAAGCCACGCAGTGGAGGTGCCCAGCTTTGTCCTCAGTCTGAGAGGGAGACAGCACCTCCAGGAAGCCCGCCTGATTTCTCCCTGAGCATCTACCCACCCAGGACCCAGTGGTCCTCCCCTGAGGATGGCATACTGGGCTCCAATCCAGCAGGTCCAGGTCAACCTCAGCAGCCTCCCCGGGGGCCTAGCCCAATTCCCCACACCAGGGCTGGCCTCAGGGGGCACAGGTCACATAGCATCCACCCGCACGTCCCATCAGTTTCTATTCCTGAGACCCTGGCACTTCCCTCCCCTTGGCTCCATCTCTGCTTCTCCCGCCAGCTCCCACACTTGCCTCCGTCTGGACACCGCTGCTGGTTGCCCCGCAGGCCTCCTCCTCACTTGTACCACGAACTTCCTCTCTCAAAACATCAGCCAGGTCACATCACATGTGGCCAGGCTTCAAGGGCTTTCCTTTGACCCAAGGAAAAGCCTGACCCCTCCCTCGCCCAGGCTCTCTCTGTCCAGTCGCCTCTCACCCTCTCTGCTCCCTGTCCATGCCCGGCCAGTCTCCTGTGGGGCCAGCCCTGCACCCTGTCACCTGACCGTGTGATGGCTTGTTTCAGGAGGGCCTTTGTGTTCATCTGGATCTCAGCAGCATCCCCCAGGGCCGGGCACAGGGGCCCATGGAAACCAGACGCCCAGCACTGTGCCCACAGAACCAGGCAACGGGCTGGCACCTCCAGAGGCAGGAGACAGGGCTCAGACCACAGCACAGTGTCCAGGGCTCCTGGGGACACACTGTCTACCACCCCCACGCACATGGCAACTTGGGAACTCCCCACTGGTCCAGGGCAGAGGCCTGAAACCCCTCCCCATCCAGGAGCATGCAGGGAGGGGCTGCAGGTTTGAACCTTCAATGCACCGTTGACCCCATGCCCAAACACACACACACACACACACACACACACACACGATCACACGCACACAAGCACACACTCCCACACACGATCACACACACACAAGCACATGGTCTCACACACATCCCTGGTCACCCACCTGGGCGACAGTTTGAACAGTAAGTAGATCAGGCTGCTCAGCAGGAGGAAGAGGGACACAGCGACCAGGGTGCTATCAGACTGCCCCAGAGCAGGGACCAGGCGACCTGTGGCGAGAAGGACCAGGGCTGTGTCCCTCTGACTCGCCAAGGCATCCAGCCGAGTGCCTGGGCCACAGGGGAAGTACCGGACAGGCCCTGGAGGTTTGTTTCACGCCTGCAAGACCAGGTGAGGCACGCACCCCTGGGCCTCGCCTTTTCCATCCACAGGGTCAACAGGGTCTGCGATCCTTCAGGACCTCTGTCCACGGGGTCAGCCAGGCCGCCCTAAGCAGACGAGGCTACGCCCGGCTCCACGGGCAGCAGCGGGTCCTGGTGTGCAGCCTGGGGCCACGGTCACTCCCGGGAGCCCCCCAAACTGACCCCGTTGACCATCTCAGAGAGAGGGGGTAGGAGGGGGAAAGGTGGGACACTCGGAGGCAGGAGGGGCCCCACCCAGACCCCGGGGGCAGCGGCCACGGCAGCGCCCACCTCGTCTGGGGGGAGCGGCAAAGCAGGCAGGCTGGCTCCAGTCACTCCACACGCCCTCGTATCGCTCCTCCTCCGCCACCTCGCCCTCTAGGGCAGCCATCTGGACTCGCAGCCGGGCCTCATAGGCAGAACCAGGGTCCAACTCGGCGGCTTCAAGTTTGAGCCAGGTCACCCCAACGATGTGATCCTTGTGCCGAGCCCACTGGGGATGAGGACAGTCGGGAGATGCCAGTGGTGAGACTGGGTCGTCAGCCCTAGAGGACACGCACGCGGGCACACTGCACGTCCACACGCTCACGTGCATTCACTTGCATGCACACTCATCCACATAGGCAGGCCCTGGGAACACGCGCACACACACACACAGGCACGCTCACCACTCTGCACTCACATACCCTTGGCTCTGGTCACTGCCTTCCTTGTAATTCCAAGGTGAAAGCACCCTGGGTGGGAAGAGCAGCATCTCCTGCTGCTTCCAGGAGAGACGGGCCCCAGGGTGGGCGACCCAGCTTTACCTCCCAGGCTTCCTCCTGCCTCTTGAAGGCCAGTTCATAGCTGAGGAGCATGGCCAGCGGCTCCAAGGCAGGACTGATGCTCCAGGTCAGGACACAGTGCTCAGAGCTGACGTTGCTCTGCAAGTCCGAGGGGGGGTCCAGCTTCACTGAAACAGAGCAAAGCCACGTGAGGGTGTGTGAGTCAGCACGCCCAAGACTGGGGATCAGAAAGATTCCCGGGAAGGATGAGGATGTGACCAAGGCCCTCTCAGAGCAAGGCCTCCCTGGGAGCCTGGGACGAGACAACCCCTGAGGCAGCTAAGATGCATCTCAAATCTAAGCTGGCGTGCCTGAAGTGCATTTCAAGGGACTCACGCTGGAGCTCCAGCCCCAACTCAAAGCCCTGCTCCTTCATCCTCCTCCAGACCCAAGCCCTCCGGCAACCAGTGGGCCGACCCCTCACCCCTCAGTTCCTACTTGCTGCAAGCCCTGGGTCTGTCTGCAGGGACTGGGCACGCTTGACTGGGTGGCGGGGGTTATGGGCGGTGGGCTGTGGCCAGGGGGTTCCCAGCCAACACACCCGACCCAGGTCTCACCGTGTCTCCGGGGCAGATACTGTGGATCCACAAGGCTGACCTGCTCCTTCCCGGAGATGTGGTGGTGGAAGGTGATGGTGAAGTTGTCAGCAGGCACGAGGACCTCCTCGGGCGGCAGCTCCACGGTGCACACGCCGGCCCAGAAGACACACTTGTGCTTGCTGCCCGGCACGACGTTGCTGGAAAGGACACGTGTGGGCACCAAGGGACCATGGCCCCCCCAGCTCCCTGCCCTCTGCCCCCGCTCTCCAGCCTCACCTGGTGAAGAGCAGCCAGGAGCCGGCCCCCTGGCCCAGCGCTGGGCCAGGCCAGCGGCACTCAATCCTGAGGATGTTGTTATTGTAGCAGGTGAAAGCCCCAGGCCCTGGCCCTGGGAACAGTGACCGTGGCAAGTTCACCGTGGCTGCCTTGGGGCAGGGCCAGGGGAGGGGGAGGGCTTGGCGCTGACCCCCTGTGACAGGGCAGGCCTGAGAGAAGGAGCCCTGAGGTGACCACGGCGGGGCTGGGCACCCTAAGGGGATGGGCTGTGACCATGCGCCCTGGGTGGGGCTGAAGCCCCAACCGGTCTGCAGAAGATGGGCACCCGCAGCCCAGACCCTGCCCCGCTCTGTGCCCATAGCCCCTGCACGCCCTGAGCCAGCCCTCACCTCCTCTGTCTCCCAGGACAGGGACCCCCAGGCTGAGCCAGGCGCAGAGCAGGAAGCAGGTGCCCGCCTCTCTCATCAGAACTTCGCTCTGCAAGGTCCAACCTGGAAGAGGCTGGGCTGAGGGGCTGTGTAGAGAGCACCACCCGCCCCCCGCCGCGCCCCGAGGTGGCACTGTGGGGAGGGCATTTCAAGCAAGTCACCACCCGCTCCCTCATCCCATCCCTTGAAGGAGGCTGAGCACCGCAGGGGAGCAGCAACCCGCAGGAGCTCAAGCTCAGGCCTCCCAGGTCTGAATCAGCCACGTGTCCAGGTCTGTCCAGCAGGCAGCGCTCTGAGCCTGGGCCCCAGGTCCCCCCTGCAGGGGAGTCAGGGTTGGGGGAACACGGTTGTAGATGACAACTGAAGGGCAGATCTGCTGGACCCACTGGTGTCACACCTGGGCCAACTGTGCAAGGTGTACATCCACGTGAGTTCCCACCAGAGCCACGGGAGGTGGGGGGCTGACCCCAGGGCTCTGCCCCAGGACAGCAGAGGAAAGGCAGGGGGTGTCCACATGCCCGCCAGCACCTCCCACACTGTTGCCACAGGCCCATCCTGAGGAGCCCTGCAGGGGACAGCACCCTGGGGCGGGGCTCCCAGTGCTGGATGCGAGGAAGCACCTTGGGGTGAGCAGGCTGCTGACGCCCTGTCACCCCATTTTTGCAGCCCCAGATGGTACACTGATAGCTCCTTCGCAGGAAGCAGGGCCAGCCTGGTTATGCAAGCCTGATGGGTGATAAGGACTCAGAAAAGCAGCAGACAAGCACAGACCGCAGCCCGGAAGCGCTCAGAGCCCGCACCCACTCTCCCAGCAGCAGACGCCCACCCCACCCCCGCAGCCTCCTCATGGACCCGCACGACAGACCCATCAGATCAACAGGCAGGAAGACCTCACCCGCCTCTGGATTGAAGCATCACCTGCCACAAACCGCTGGCAGTCACGGGGGGAGGGAGCTGGCTCTCAGGGAGCCCGAGACGGGGTCATCCACAAGGATGTTGGGGGGTGGCCGGGAAGTGGGCACCAGGATGTGGGGGGCGGGGCACTTAGGGTGTGGGGAGTGGGGGGCATTTAGGATGTGGGGGGTGGGGGGCACTTAGGATGTGGGGAGTGGGGGGCATTTAGGATGTGGGGGGCGGGGCACTTAGGATGTGGGGGGCGGGGGGCACTTAGGATGTGGGGGGCGGGGGGCACTTAGGATGTGGGGGGCAGGGGGCATTTAGGATGTAGGGCAGGAAGAAGTGCCAGGATGGCCCCAGGGAGGCCCAATCACACCCAGAGGAGACAGGTCGCGGGGTGGCTGCGACGCAGGATGGGGCCCCACGGGAGAGCGGCCCCACATGCCCGTCCTGCGGGGGCCAGGCCGACATCCCCACCCGGCTCGTCCCTTCCCACTGGTCCGTGGACACGGCTTTCGGCAGACAGCACTCTGGCCCCTTTTCCCAACCCCGTTTCCTCCCTGGCCTCAGGGTCAAGGTCTGGCCAGATGACCTCCAGCCCAGAGCCTGCCTCCCGGCTTCCCGCCCGCCAAGAAGTCATGGGCTGCCATGCAGCTGGACTTCTGCCGGGACCTCGTAGGGTCAGCGCCCCGGGCCTCACCAGGTGAGACGCCCGCAGGGCGGGGTTTATGCAGCGCACCACACCCTCCGGATTGGCTTCCTGTCCCCTTTCACACAGTCTGTATTTTTAATGGGGACAGACTATCCCTGCCCATCCCGGGGTGGGATGGAGGCTGCGGTTGAGACGGCACTGATCCACCACTGCCCTCACTGCTGGGAGAGGAGGGAGTCCAGAGGCTGGTTCCCGGGGCAGCTCAGACCTGGGGGGCGGGCCTGAGACACAGCACGAGGCAGGAGGCAGGAAACGGGAGCAGGACCTGGCGCCCCGGGGCAAAGGGCTGAGGACCCTGCTGGGCAAGGGCAGAGGCGGGGCGGTCAGGGCAGGGAGGCCACCTGTCCTGGGATGGCCCAGCCGGACAGGCACCTGCCTCAGGGAGGTGGACGTCCCGGGACACGGAGAGGCCAGGCCAGAGCCAGGGAGAGACGCGGGCGGGATGCAGGGGCCTTGGGTGGACGGGGCCCAGAGAGCAGGACCCAGGACAGAGGGAGGAGGGGGCTGAGGCTGGGAATGCCTCAGGACGAGCTGCTCACTGTCACCCCCCAAACCACCCCCCACCCCCCACCCCCACCTTGTCACTGCCTTCCGCCGAGGCGCCGTGCATGGCATGGCTGAAAGAATGCTGACAACGGCCTGGGGTTCAACGAGGGCGGCGCTCTGCTCCACCCACGCCCACACAGCCCTGCCAGCAGCCCGAACTGGCCATCAACAGCCCTGGCATCAGGCTCCCCCAGGGTGTCTGATTCTTGCTGCGCCCTCCCACCTGCTCCTAACTGAAGAGACATCCCGACCTTCCCCCAGGCCTGCCTTTGCCTGGAGAAGATGTTAACGGGGCTCTGGAACATTCGAGCACAAGCCCTCTTCCTCTCCATCTTCTTGGCTGCAGAGCCCTCTTGGAAGCCTGCCCTCTCCTGCTGCCCTGCCCACAGGTCCAATGGGGGGTCCACAGACTCCTCTTCAGACCTAAAGCCCCTCAAAGTCATGGGCGAGAGCAGAGGCTTTACCAGCCCCAGGACTGAACCCCATCTCCACTCAGTCGTCCGAGCTGAGACCACCTGACCCCAGAATGCCCACGCGCTGCCCCCAAGGGGTCAGGAACTACCCTGGCCCTAAGCCTACCCTGAACTCCACCTGACGAGCTCAGTGCCAGCCCCTCTGCCCAGTGGCACCCACAAGGCTCACAGGCCAGGCCAGGATGGCCCGCCATTCCTATAGCACATGTCTGTCACCAGGAGATGCCCAAGGCAGGACAGAGTTGATGAACCAGGGTGGCCTCCCCAACGCCCTGCCGCCCTTCTGAGTATGCCCCCCAGGCTCCTCCTGAGCTCGGGGCTTGCGGGCCACCTGCCCCGTCCCCCAAAGTCCACGCTGACTTGAGCAGTGGAGAATCCCAGGCGACACTCACCTCTCCAGATGCAGCTGCTGGCGCCCATGGCAGGCGTGATGCTCCCCTGAGACCTGCAGGTGGCTTGTCACCCAGCCACCCCTGCGCTTGCAGCAAAGTCCCTCTGCCTGATTCAGGAGATAACTGCACCGACCAGTGACGTGAGCCTTGCGCGGGAGGCTGACACAGGCCGCCCACATCTGAAACCACCAGCCCAAGAGCACGGCAGCTGGCCTAAGAGGGGCGAGAGGGGACCAGCACCCACCATAAACCCCACCTTCCACCGCCAGGGACGGCAAGCTGCCACACGTGGACCTGGGGGCCACCCATCGATTGGCGGGTGAGCGGGGCTGCTCCCTGAACTGGCGCCGGGAGGCGAAGACGTGGACCAGGTTCAGAGCAGCGCCTGTCTCCCAGGCTGCAGCTCAGGCAGTCCCTGAGCGCCAGGGTGGGTGGAGATAGTCAAACCTCACAGTGCTGCAGCCTCGCTTAAGGAAGGAAATAAAAGATGGGAGCCCCTGGCCCCAGAGAGACGCCCCTGTGGGAAGCCGGGCACAAGGCCCTCCAGGCCACGTCTACGCTCCAACAAACGCTCATTTAACAGCCACCTCGTTGCTCCGGCTCTTTTCAAATTCTTTTCAGAAAAAAGAATTTTCTCTGAAAATTTTCTTTTCAAATTTTTCAGAGAAGCACATAAAAAGCTACCTCATGCCTTTACTGGTGGTACAGATCATGGTTTAATAATCCTGTTGGTGGACAATTTCACTGTTGCCCACATCTGCTATTTCAATTTAATGGACATACAACACTGCATTCGTTTCTGGTGTAAACATGCCATTTTAAATGAGTAATTCCAGGCCTGGATCTCTAATCACCAGGATGAGTGCTGTACAAAAAAAAAAAAAAAAAGCGATCTGGAGCAAACTGTCGGGCCTAAGATCTCAAAATAGATGCTGCCAAGCGGTCCTCTAGAAATACACGGACTTCTGCTCCCATCAGACATGTAAGGATGCTTGCAGTCCTCACTGCATTTGACAGCAGTCTTTTAAATCTTTGCCAATCTGATAGGCAAAGACGTTTCAATGCTGTCTTATATACACTTCCTTGGTTATCAGTAAAGATAAGCATCTTTTCATAAACTTATTGACTGTTATGTTCTTAGGGGTGCCAAATAAGGTTGCACTTTAGCATGCCCCTGTGCCTGAGTTTACGTATCAATGTGTTTGTGTGTGTCTGTTCTGTGCATTAACCCAGCTGAGGGGAGATCTGGAGACACCAGAGCTGCAGCTCTCTGGAGTTGCAGAAACCAGGACCCACGGCAAGATGGCATCAGAGGCTCAAATCCATGACACACCTTAGGAACGACCAGGGACACGATCACACTTCTAACATTTAAATGTTGATCATCTTGGCCCCTTACACACTTTTATACTCACTGGTGCCATCCCTGCCCTAGTATCCTTATTAAGAGAGCTTCCTTCTCTCTCAGGCTAGAACTCACTCCCTTGAGACCAACGGACCGCACATCAGCCGCACACGACCCACAGGACAGCATGCAGGCTACAGAGACGGGAGAGCAGGTCACAGACACTGAGATGCGTGAAGGCCACTGCCTCTGCCCAGGAAGTGTTCCGATGCCACAGCCTGGCACCCCACCACCTCCTGTAACACGCAGTTCAGTTCAGTCGCTCAATCGTGTCCAACCCTTTGTGACCCCATGGACTGCAGCACACCAGGCCTCCCTGTCCATCACCAACTCCCGAAGCTTACTCAAACTCATGTTCATTGAGTCGGTGATGCCATCCAACCATCTCATCCTCTGTCGTCCCCTTCTCCTCCCGCCTTCAATCTTTCCCAGCTTTACAAATGAGTCAGTTCCTCGCATCAGGTGGCCAAAGTATTGGAGTTTCAGCTTCAGCATCAGTCCTTCCAATGAATATTCAGGACTGATCTCCTTTAGGATGGACTGATTGGGTCTCCTTGCAGTCCAAGGGACTCTCAAGAGTCTTCTCCAACACCACAGTTCAAAAGCATCAATTCTTCGGCCCTCAGCTTTCTTTACAGTCCAACTCTCACATCCATACATGACTACTAGGAAAACCATAGCTTTAACTGGACAGACATTTGTTGGCAAAGTAATGTCTCTGCTTTTTAACACACTGTCTAGGTTAGTGATAACACACAGAGATAAACAGAAAAGCAAAATCTGCAGATGGAGGGAAAACCTCAGATACAAAGACAATACAACCAGGGCCACTAAGTATCTCCCGAAACCCAGCCCCTCGAAAAACAGGCCCAGAGAATAACAAGCACCGCTGGTCAGACGTGCCCTAACGACGGGACACGTGGAGCTGCGTATGTCCTCATACCTGACGAGGAGGAGCAGCCCGGGGGCAAGCCCGCCCCCGTTAGAGAACTTGTGAGCGAACAGCAGTTACAACAGAAAATGCGCAGGTGGTCCCGTGGTTAGGACTCTGCGCTTTCACTGCCCTGCGCCCAGGTTCGCTGTCTAGTCTCACGTGCTGCGCCTCAAGGCCATAGATAAATTAAATAAACAAAGAATAAGTTTGTATATTTGCAAATGGTTGGGGAAAAAATAAAGAATTACATGCCATGTGGAACGACTATGAAATTCAAATGTCAGGGTCCACCTTCTGGAACACCGCCTGTATGCGCTGTCTACAGCGGCCCTGGTGTGCTCACGGCTCAGCAGCGATCTTATCAGTGTTTCAAGGCCACAGTGTTTCACAACGCTTCTGCTCGCTTGCTTACACTGCACACCCGTCATGTCACAGTAAGAAGACAGGGCTCCAAATGCCCTGTCTTTAAGGCCCAGGGCAGTGCGAGCTACTGTTATCAGTGAGCTGGATGGCAGAGGAGAGTGTCATGCGACAACACTGCAGTAGTCGACATCACCAGGCTAAACGCTCCTCTGGCACGAGTCTCAACACAAAACAGAATTTCTTCACAAGAAATAAAAATGAGGCAATGGAATTAAATTTTCCAGGGACTCATCGTTAACCCAGGAAGGAAAGCCGCTGAGGGTGACTTAAAGGTGTCTGACTGCAGAAGCTGAGGGAAGCGTGTCCAGAGAAGATGCGTTTAAGACCATCTGTTTTTGGTCAAGAACAGCTGTTCTGAAAGCTAAGGACACTGGGAGCGATGTCACGTCAATTAAAAATGAGGCAGATAATCTGAAGCGCCTTTCCTCGGCTCTCGATGGCTCCAAACATCACCGGACCCGCCCTCTGCCGCTTCCGCGAGGAGTCAATGCCTCGACACTAAGTGGGGAAAGGCCTGAAGAACGAGCTTCTGGGCACAGACCAAGGAAACAACTAGCAACTCACGTGGGAGCACTCGCAAAGCCGAGAAAACGTGAACGCGGGAGAACGGCACCTGGAACCTGCCGCTGAGTGTCACGGCTGACGGTGCACACAGGTGCAGCGCGAGGTCACACAGCTGGCAGCCTCGTGGAGGACACGTCCACAGACTGCAACTGCACTGCTCACCCTCAAACACGCTGCAGACAATACCCACGTCTCTCACCACCGGCAGCTACTGAGCCATCAGCAAGGTCACAGTGACCCGCATCTGCCCCCCGCCTGAACCAGGGTGAGGAGATGCACACGTGCAACTTTAACAAGAAACACCAATTCGGTTACACAAAATGGTGTGCGTTCCTTTCATCAAGGGGCTCGTATAACAAACACTGCAGGGTTACATTCTGAGCTTCTCTGTAAGAGCTCGCTTCCTTATGTCTTTCTTGATTGTGACTCTTGACCCACAAAACCCAAAATACTGACTCTTTACAGAAAAAGCTGTGAACCCCTGAAGTAGACTATTACTATCTTCGTTTTACACAGGAGAAAATGAAAGAGGTTCAGCAACTGACAGGCAAGCAGGGTAACTTCAGCGGGCATGACCTTCACCGCTGACCAGGCTGCCTCCAGTAACAAGCGAAAACAAGAACAGACCCCTGAGGAAACATAACTGATGGCATCAGTTCAGTTCAGTTCAGTCCCTCAGTCATGTCTGACTCTGCGACCCCACGAATCGCAGCACACCAGGCCTCCCCGTCCATCACCAACTCCTGGAGTCTACTCAAACTCATGTCCATCAAGCCGGTGATGCCATCCAGCCATCCATAAGAAGACACTAAAGTGACACCCACAGGACAAACACCCATTTGCAAAAACAGTGCAAACTGTTCTGAAACAGAAACAACTGGAGACAATGGGCTCAGGATCTGGTCAACGTGTTCCAACAGGAAAATACATATGCGATCCATAATCATTTCAAACAAAAGATTAATAATTTCTCGAAAAGCGGACTTCCCTGGTGGTCCAGGGGTTAACAATCTGCCTGCCAATTGACATGAGTTCAATCCCTGGTCCAGGAAGACCCCACGTGCCTGGGGCAACTGAGGCTGTATGCCAGCACTGCTGAGGCCGGGCTCTACAGTCCACGAGGCACGCACCCTAGAGCCCATGCTCTGCAACGAGAAGACTGCACGCAGACAAAAACAAATAAATAAAATTTAAAATTTCCTGAATTATACAAATTATACAAGTTATGTAAGACAACAAGTTTCAAAAAAGTAAAAATCTGGGATTTTCCCGGTGGCCCAGTGGTTGGACTCCACGCTCTCAATGTAGGGGACAGGTTCAGTCCCTGGCTGGGGAACCAAGATTCTGCACGCTACCCAGCAGGACAAAAAACAGAAAGTAATAAAAAGTTGGAAAAAAGCAAGAATCTGTATAAAAGACTTAAATTTAAGTCCCATTATTTCATAAGTGAAACTTCATTATTAAGTGATTTGGCACAGGGAACTATATTGAAAATCCTGTAATAAATCATCATGGAAAAACATGCAAACAAGAATATGTATACATATATATGAATACATATACACTCGTGTGTGTGTCTATATATACATGTACGTATAACTGAATCACTACGCTGTACACCGGACACTACTAAAACCTCCTAAGTCAACTATGAAGTGAAAGTCGTTCAGTCGTTTCTGACTCACTGCGATCCCATGGACTAGACAGTCCATGGAATTCTCTAGGCCAGAATACTGGAGTGGGTAGCTGTTCCCTTCTCCAGGGGATCTTCCCAACCCAGGGATTGAACCCAGGTCTCCCACATTGTAGGCAGATTCTTTACCAGCTGAGCCACATGGGAAGTAAACTATAATTCAACAAGAGAGATTTGGAAGTAATTAAATTTGAGGCCCTGAGCAAGAAACAAATCTATCAATAACCAAAATCCTGCCCCCATGAGCCTAGAGTGTCCTTTTTCTCTTTAGAGTAGAAAGATGGATACAGAAAGTATTAAAAAACATACAATCTAATAAATGTACTGCGATTCTAGGAAACAAAAATACAAATAATAAATAGAAATCCATGTTATTAGCAATTCTGTAACCAGTTTGGCCCTAAATATAGCAGTCGGTTTGGGGATTTAAGGTTTGATGTCTACTTCTTAAGGCATTTAAAACACTGAGAAGGTGATAACAAGACTGTTAACTTTAATTAAATATTCAGGATAAATTTTGATTAAATAAGTTTGCAATTAACAGTTAAATACTGAGGGGCATCTAATGTACTAAACTAGTAAGTTTTACTTTATTAGTTGTACAAACAATGTAAATATTGAAGAGTGTTGGCTGATGGCAGGAGAACACCAACTGCCCAATATACATAAAAGAGGAAGAACAGGACCTTCAACAGGATGCACTCAGTTATGGATACTCCTGTCCACACACAGCATGGGCAGAATTTGGACATACTGGACATCAAGGAGTTAATCTGCTGACTGGGAGGCAGGCTATACTTCCTGACCCCCTGGGCAGCCACCCTTAAAGGGTCAGCTTTCCACCATACCACCCAAGACCCTCAGAACACACAGTTCACACTCGCAGCTGGGAATACACCCTGGGCAGTAAAGCACGCAGACGCTGACGCAGCTGGGCCATCCTGGCCTTAGTCCCGCCAGCGGTGTCCACACTGAGCGTTGCAGCACTTGTAAAAGGTGGTCATGGGCTCATCTGCAGAGCGGGTCTGAAGCTGCATGAAATAGGCTCGAGGATGTTCACACTTGGGACATGGCTCTGGCAACGAGAAGAACAAACAGTGACCCACGTTTACTAAAAAAAAGAAATGATGCTCATGATCAACATGCTTGTTATAAGTGGACGTTTCGTGAAACACAGCTGCAGACACTCCCCAGTTCGACTGGTATCCCTCGCCTGGGGTGCCCTGCAAGGTTTTCCTGCAAGGGGCTGTCATTCCCACTGTGCTCTCACAACTGAGAGCACAACACTGTGCTCTCACAACTTGTGGTCTTGATTGTACTTTTTTCTTTTTTAATTTTACTTTCACCGAGATTTCAATTCAAGAACCTCGCTCTTAATGAAAACTCCTTCAAACACTCAGACACCATTTTGGTGTGTAATTCACCTCCCAGTGACAAATTCTGCCTGTGCAAGATTTTTCACAGAGCAGATCTGGATGGTCCTCTCTGGGGTAAAAAGACAGTACTAATCACCCTAAGCTCCTCCTCCTCTCTGGACTGGTCGTGCTGGGCTCTCTTTCCTTCCTTGGTCACATCTGTCGCTATCAGAAATGAATCAAGACTCAAATCCTTACTTAACGGAATATTTAGAGCAGTTTAATATTATCTTTGACTTAAAAAAAAACTATATTAGAACAAAATCCTTAGACTGATTTTTTAATTACTCCAATCAGCATCACTATGAGGTCACCCTGAGACTTTAACTCAGGTCTGAATTACTCCACAACAGCTTGTGCCAATACTGTTTGCGTAACAAACACATTAGAGAAGAAAACAGTTTCTAGTCTCAGAAGCCCACTTGATACATCACAGACTCTGCTATGCAGTGGCACAGCCAGCGGCCTCATCCTTACCCACAGCTCTGAAACAGAAAAGGTTTTCCCTCTCACCTGCAGTAGAGTCAACATTCTCCCAAGCAGCTGCTCCACCAAGCACATCATCCACTTCTTTCAGCTTTGGATACTTCCGATTTGTTACCTAACAAACAACAAACAGCAGGTCTTCAGACTCTCCCAGTAAGTGAACAGTACAAAGCCGGGTCACCAAACCATGCCTTCAAGTATCACCCCAGACTCTGCTTCCTGCCTTCAACACGAAGGGAGGAATACTAAACGAAAGCACAGTTCCTGCTGTCACAGAGCAGGAATCTCCATGAGAATCGGGAGGATCAACAATTGGGATGATCCAATAAACAAGATTCTGTGAGGACTGGATGAAGCAACAGAGCAGGAAGGGGGAAATGGCTCTGGCGTGACCCTTTTGTTCTCCCACCTCTCCAATACTTGGTCACTGAAATAAAAGATCCAAAGACGACTAAGGCCAAAGTGGAGCACTTGGCAGGGTGGCCCAGCCACTCTTCGCAGGCAGAGGTTTTTCTAACTATTCTCCAAGTTTTACCAGCCGTCCTTGAAATGTCACCCTTCACAATTTCAGACTCTTAACTCCCACAACACAGCTACATGGTGGAGCAGTATATAAACATTAAGAATGAGGTAACACCAGCGTGCTCTACTTCTAAAAACTATTAAAGGTGTTCTAAAAAGGAAAGACGCAATATCGATGGAAAGTAACGAGTTATAACACAGTATGTACCATTCCGTAATGAATATCCAATATATTCCAGATGTTCAGACTAAAATATAAGAGCGAGCAAAAACTGAAAAATGCTTGCCCTCCTACAGCGTATACCCTAGTGTTAACAAACAAGGGGCACAAGTAAATTGTAAACCGCAATGGAAGGCAAACGAGTCCTATTAAAAAAATAAGATTAGGAGAAGAAAGGCGAGGTGGACAAAGAGGCTGCAACTTTAAATAATCCTTCGGGTAAAAGCACGAGCGACGAGTGACACGGGTACCGAGGGGAAGAGCGACCCGGGCGCAAAAGCTCTACACAGGCCCCGGGAGCAGTGCGTGGCTGGCGGAGAGCCTCAGGGCGGCCGGCAGGGCCCGCAGGACGCCGATCCAGGCGGGGAAGGAGGCGGGGAAGGCCCGGGTCGCGCGGCCGCCTCGCGAGAGCGTGGGCCTCCGCGCCGCGCGCGCCCACCTTGCGCGTGACGTTGTGCACGTAGGGGCAGGTGTTGCATGCGAAGCGGTGGCAGCGCTGGCCCTCCTCGACGATCAGCCCGTTCCCGCAGCCCGGGCAGAAGAGCAGCATGGCCGCCACAGGCCCGGCGCTCCCGGCAGCGCCCGCGGCAGCACTGCGCCGGCGTTCTGAGCGCCCCTTGGTCCCCGCCCCGCCCCCTGCCAGCCCACCAATAATCACGCCGCCTCCCCGCCCCCAAGTACAGCAGTGGCCGGCCGGCTCCCAGTAGCTCATCTCTCATTGGTCCTCGAATGGCCCCGCCCCCGGCGCCCCGAAGGTGGGGATATAGGAGCGGTCCCGGCGCCTGCGCGATAGCCTCTGTCGCGTGGAGCCGCTGTGCGGGCGAAGCCGGCTGGAAACCCGGCGCCCTGGAGGAGCCGCGGGTCGTGGCGCGGCCAGAGCCGCAGGACGACGAGGAGGATGAGGAGGAGGCGCTGCCGCACTCCGAGGCGGTGGACGTGTTCCAGGAGGGCCTGGCCATGGTTGTGCAGGACCCGCTGCTCTGCGACCTTCCGATCCAGGTGCGCGAGGGCCGCGTCGTTCCCCCGGGGTGCGGACGGACCCTGGGACCGCTGGGGGCTGCAGCCTCGGGAAGGCGTTTCCGAGCGTAGCGGAGCGTCTAGGCAGAAGGCTCCTGTCGGGCCTGGAGGCGAACGAGGCTCTGGCCTCGGGCTTGAAATTTAAAGGGGTGCCGAAAAACCGACTAGTTAGGACATTTGACATGTCAGCAGTGTTTTAAAAACAACCAAAAGTTGGTGTGTAGAAGCCTGGGGTAAACAAAAATAATGTAATTTTCAGACAAAAGATCAATGTTTCCCAGTTTTCCGTTCTCCTCAGACTTCAGGAAGGTTCTGCCTAACTTTATAGACGCTGTCCGCTTGTCTGCCTTTGTTGTTCGGGGTGGTGAAGGGAGCTCCCACCTCCATCCTTGGTCTTTTCCAGGTTACTTTAGAAGAGGTTAATTCCCAAATAGCATTAGAATACGGCCAAGCAATGACAGTGCGAGTGTGCAAGATGGATGGAGAAGTTATGCGTAAGTACTGCCTTCCCCCTCAGGCCAAGCAGTCTGAACCTTCACAGGAGAGGATGTTAGCAGGGCTGGTGGGTGGAAACTCCGGGCTGTGCCCAGGCCTGTTGGGCACACCCACACCTGCCCAGACTTGAGCCTTGAGAAGTAACAGAGCTCATCAGAGCTTCTGGGCTCTCCTCTTGACACCTGACGCTGGGGATCTTCTCCTGCTTGTGCAGCTGTGGTTGTAGTCCAGAACGCCACTGTCCTGGACCTGAAGAAGGCCATCCAGAGATATGTGCAGCTCAGGCAGGAGCGCGAGGGAGGCATTCAGCACATCAGCTGGTGAGTGGAGCCTTGGCTCCTCCCTCAGCGCTTCTTGGGAGACAGGGAGGACGTGCTGGACACGAGCGAGCCTTTTCATCCCCTGGGCTCTGCTCAGGATGCGGCCTAGAGCATCGAGCTCCCTGTCCCGAGCCTTTAAAAAGGGCAGGTGCTCCTGTGCCTGCGGGCCCTGTCCTAGCTGCTCCTCCTCTGCATTACCACGCGGGCAGCTAGGTAGCTGCACGTGGGGACACCTTAGGGCATGCCCAGTGTGTCTGGATGCGGCTTCCCTGGTTAGAGGAGCTGCTACCAGCCCCTCGCCTGGGTGCTCTCAGCCTCCTGAATCACCCTGCTTGTGGTTCACTGAATTCCCATCTGTAGGTCCTACGTGTGGAGGACATACCACTTGACCTCCGCGGGAGAGAAGCTCACAGAAGACCGGAAGAAACTCCGAGAGTAAGTTCAGGCTCCGTCTTGAGCTACAGGGAGCTATCTGATCTGTGGCCCTTTTGTTCCCCAGGCCCTGCCATAGGGCCGGGGTTTCCTCCAGAGGCTCTTAAGAAAGAAGGGGTCTTAAATCCATTCCTGGGGAGTGTGTGAGACCAGGAGAGTCCCTGACTGTCCTGCAAGGAACTCCCTGGAGACCTCCCTGCCCGGAGGACAGGAGGCAGAGGAGCTGTGGCAGTTCAGGCTGCAGAGCCAGGAGAGAGGGTTTTGAGTGTGCGTGGCTGGGGAGCATGGCCCTGCCCCCTCCTCACCTCCCCAGCACTGCGCTCTTCCTGCCTGGCCTCTCTCATCCCACACAAGCCTCGGAGGAGGAGTCACAGCTGGGCCCTTCTGTAGGCTGGACTCTGCCTTTCCTTCTCTTTCAGTTATGGTATCCGGAATCGGGATGAGGTGTCCTTCATCAAAAAGCTGAGACAGAAATGAATCTCCAGACTTGGACAGCTGTGTGTGCGGGCAGCTGAGCTCTTCCCTGGCAGAAGGAAGCCTTGGGCCACCGTGCCCTTTCCCCAGACGGGTGGGGACCCGTCCCCTGACCCCAGCTGGACTCGCCTGGACTCTTAAATGAACCCTGATCCCAGGGCTGTGGGCCTGGCCCTGTATACAGAATAAACCCTGTTTTCTTTGAGGTTTGGAAAGTCATGTCCCCATAGTGGGGCACAGGTGGGGACCCTGCCGGCGGTCACACTGTTGGGATGATGTACCTGAGCCCTTGGCCACCACCCTGCTCCCCAAGCCACACACACCTGTCCTGTCATCTCTGCAGCGAGGAGGAAGTAAAAGCAGAGTGCCGGCTCTGTCTCTACTTGTGGGAAACAAGGGCGTCTGAGCCCAGCCTGGTCAGGGCCTCCAGCTTCAGCCCATGGGTGCCTGGCTCCTAGGAAGGGACATGGCCTGGATGCCGTGGGGTGCTTCCAGGTGTGTGTGGGGAAGTGTGATATTCCTGGGTCCTTGTTTGTCACTTCCTCGTCACTCTGCAGAAGGGGGACAGAGTGTGCGCACCTGGCCGAGGACCTCCAGGGAGATGGACCTGACGTGAATGCCCTGTTCTGGCAACTTGTGGGTGGGAGGCCTGGGGCCTGGAGGATGTCCTTCCACAGCGCCCAGCTGGAGACCAGAAAGGAGGCGGCAGCTCTGGTTGAGTTAGTGGCAGCTAAAACGCTCCCGGTCTGTTTATTGGCCACATGAGGTGGTCGTCAGAAGGCTAGTTAGAAGGTAATCTCGGGAACTAGTGTGATAAATGCCCGGAAGCACGAGGGGTTCAACAGCAGTGAACACGGCAAAGTGTGTGGGAAGCAGGGCTCCTGGGCAGAGTCCCGAGCCGCAGGCCTGGCTCCAGCCACGGGCACACGGCCCCAGCGCCCGCCAGCTCAGTGGAGCTGAGCATCCAGCTCGTACTTCTCACAGAACTTGTCAGTGAAGGGGATGCAGGTGAGGAACTCACACCACTCGCAGCGGACAGGGTAGAAGTAGAAGAGGACCACCAGGCCAGCCAGCAGGCCCAGGAAGACCAGCTGAAAGACGATGATCTGGCAGCGCTTGCGGTACAGGTCGAACTTGCCGAAGCTAATGTAGGGCAGGAAGGCAAAGGAGAGGAAGAGGCCGCTGATGAAGCCTGAGATGTGGGCGAAGTTGTCGATCCAGGGCAGCAGGCCGAAGGTGAAGAGGAAGAGCACCACGGCCAGCAGCTTGAAGAAGGCGCGCCAGGGCCGCGCCAGAATCTGCCAGCTCTGGAAGAGCTCCACGAAGAGGCAGGCCAGGATGCCAAACTGCGAGCCAGCTGGGCCCACCTGGAGGTGCAGGTGACCCTGAGCCAGTGGGCCGGGGCAGGCCGCCGGCCACCCTCCGTTGGCCCAGGGTAGATCAGGACAGGAGCCCCAGGTGGGACAGGGCATGGCAGGGACTCGGGTCTGCTGGACCCAGTTCATGCTGGGCAGCACGTGGGGGGCAGCCTTACCTCTGCCCGGTATGGCAGGAAAATGGCACTAGCCAGGTTACCAGTGACGCCACTGAGCAGGTAGATGATGGCTATGCGGTGCCAGCCCGCCAGCTTCTCCAGGTCTCGCAGGACTGTCATCTGGAAGCAGACGGACACCAGGCAGTGCAGGACCCTGTGGGGAGGGGGCACTCAGCAAGGAGCACTGACCAGCTAGTCCTGGGGTCCCTGGGACCACCTCCTCCCCCCAGCCCCCACAGCCCACGTGGTGTCACTTGCCCAGCGTGCAAGAAGAGGGACAGCCACAGGCGGTAGAACTGGTCAGGCACCTCGGGGTTGAGGAAGGGCAGGAGCCCACACACGTCGTCCATGCAGTGCACCTGTTCAGAGTGACCGTGAGCACCCGCCACGGCCGCAGCACGCGGAGGGACCCTCCCCCAGAGGCCTACCTGGGAGCAGAGTGTGGCCTCCTCGTGGAAGTAACCCCTCATGAAGTCACAGTACTCCCGGGAGGTGATCTCACACCTGGAAGGTCAGGCCAGAGCTGGGAGGAGTCCCAGGCTCAGGTTTTGGCCCCACTCGCCCACCTTGTTGGCCTGGATAGGTCCAGCCCCTTCCTCACCCCACGCCCCCCGGGATCCTGGGTCGTTTTGGACTGGATATGGGAGCAGGCCCAGGGCAATGCTGTGTGTCCAGGACTGGGGCACCCCTACCTGCCCTTGGTGCCGATGCAGCAGGGCCGGCCCGTGATGACGCAGTCCATGTGCGGGTGGTTGGTGTGGTTCCCAGCACTGCTTTTGGTGCAGATCTGGGTCACAAATGGGGATGAGTTGGGTCAAGGTCACCCCTAATCTTGGGCCCCACACCACGCTTGGTTGGAGCAGAGATGGACAGGCTCCTAGGGTAGGAGACAGGCCCCTGTTGGCCTCAAGCAGGTCACAAACCCTGGGCCTCAGGGCATCTGTCAAATTGGCATGATGTCACTTGACTTCTTAAGGCTCCACCTGGTTCTACTTAGAAAGGGAGGCTGTAGTGGATGGACCGGCTGGCTGAAGGCCAGGGCAGAGCATCTGAAAACGGGGTGGTCCCTCGGAGACCTCTGGCATCACTGATGGGTGAGATGTGGATTCCTCCCCAAGACAGTAAGGTGGCTCCCGAACAACCCCTCCACACCAGCTCACCGGCCACTTGGTGATGTCATCTGGCCACTCATGGGGGTCCTCAGAAGAAGGCTCATCACACACCCTGCACGAGCCCAGGGTGTGGTCAGACCTTACTCTGAGCCCTTGGCTTAGCACCCTCCCGCCCTCCTGGACAATAAGGAGACAAATTATACCTCCCTCCACCCCCACTCCCAGGGGAGACATGGACGAACGGAGGTAGGGGGCGCAGCAGGACTGACCTGGGATCCTGGTGGCAGACAGAGCCGTACCGCCTCTTTTGGCCAGCAAGGTCTGGGGCACTGGGATGCAGGGGCCACTTCACCCACACTGCCAGCGTGGACTGTGGGAGGACATGGGCTCAGCCCTGGTCTGAGCCCACCGTCTCCAGGGGGCCAGGATCAGAGACCCTGAGCTCCTCCCTCTGGTTCTACACACCCGCGTGCCCTGCAGCCCCTCCATGAATTTGCACTCGGGAAACTGCTCACATGTTGGGAGATTGTTATGAGTTCAAGAGCATAGTTCCTATTAGCTTGAAAACAGAAACCACCCGTAGGCAACTGGTACAAACTGGGAGCTCCACATTAGATGATAAAAACTTGGATGAAGTTGTTTAAAATTTAGTGAGAAAAGTAAGGCAATACCACTTACATAAACTTATGACAGGTGCCCCAAAACAAGATGGAAGTGAGAAGGCCACACCCAAATTAAAAACATGCAGAATTCCCTGGTGGTGCAGTGGTTAGGACTTGGTCCTTTCACTGCCAGGGCCTGGGTTGGATCCCTAGTCCAGAAACTAAGGTCCCCCAAGCCCTGCCGCTCGGCCATTTAAAAAAATAATAAAATTAAGGACACACAGTCTGCAGGGGGAGCAGCCAGAGGTGGAGGGATGGGATAAGAAGGAAAGACTGAGGTGAGGGGCCTTGCACAGACGGACGGCATCGTGTGCTGAGAACCAGGGGTTTAGGACAACTCAACCAGCTCTGCCTGAGTCCCAAGGAAACGAGGTGCAGACAAGGGTGCGAGCTGAGCTGTGGGCGGGCACTCACCGAGCACTCCTCCTCCGAGGTCTGCACGCAGCCTGACCGGTCGTTACGCACGCAGCAGGCCGAGTGCTTCTCGCGCTCGCGCGCAGCATGGATGAAACTATGCACCTGCGGGTCCTGGCGCATGCACGGCGAGAACTTGGCACCCAGGTGAATGAGGGCCTCCTGCGGGGAGGACGATGCAGCTGCGGCTGGGCCTCGGCGAGCCCAGGGCCCCGCCCCGCCCTGCCCTCACCGGGCCCCGCCCCCGCCCCGCCCTGCCCTCACCGAGCTGGGCCCGATCCAGAAGTTCTCCTGTTGCACGTACTTGACATTCTCGTAGACCCCACGGTTGCGCAGCACCTGGGAGGTGGAGAGAAGATAAGACGGAGCTCGGTCGCGCCCCCTCCCGTCAGAGTGGGCGGGAGGGAACCCAGACTTCGCAGAGCAGGGCCAGGAGGGCACCCGGAGGGCGCCGGGGCTCACCGAGTCTACGGTCTCGTGCTGTGAGAAGCCCACGGGCGCCACGCCATAGATGCACACGGCTAGGATGGTGACGAGCGAGTGCACGAAGGTCAGCCAGTAGGTGAAGAAGGGCCTGCGGAGCAAAGCGTCAGCAGAGGCGCCATCCCCAACCTGGAGCGCCCGCGCCCACCTGGAGCCATGCCTGCCCTAAACCCCTCCCCTCGTGGCCTACCTGTGGTCGTCCATGTCCTCAATCTGGCGTTTGACATAGCTGTCTATTCGCTTGCGGTAAGTGCGGTTGGTTAGCCGGCCCACCATGCCCAGCCCGTACGGCCGCTTCTCCCTGGCAAACAACTTGCGCACCGGCATCGCGATGCGCTGGCCCCGCCGCTGCCCCGCCGTGCTCACCACCTCCTGCCGCAGCCGCACCTTGGGCTGCGGGGCCGCTGCGCCGCCCTCCTTCTGCTTGCGCCAGCCACGTTCCAGGGGCCTGGGGAGGGAGGCACTGTCACCGCCAGCCCCAGAGTGCCCACACGCTGCTGTCCATCCCCCGCGGGGCCAGGACAACCCTCCGAATCTGTCCTGCTCCCATGTGTAACAGGCTGAAGTCAGGCCCTCCGAGCAGAAGCAGAGCGGCCCGAGCCACTTTCGGGATGGCAGGCAGGTGGGGTCAGACCTACATCTGTGAGTATTAACGACGCCACCTCTTCGCCTGCTGGATCCTCTCCAGGCTGTGGGCTCTGGGACCGCCAGCCTTCTCCAGGGATGAGCAGCCCAATTTGAATGGTGCCCAGTCCTGGGGCCCCCAAACCTAGTTGCCAAGCTGGGTTCCCAGTCCATGAGATGACCGCCCCCGCCCCGGGGGTCCCCTTGGGTGTCATGCCTTGGAGCAGCTGCTCCTGACAGCCTGGGGGCTTTTCCCCCACGGAACTCGCAGGGAGGCACTCACAGCATCAGGTGGCTGCGCTCCAGCTCGCTGCGGTCCAGGGCGCCGCCCGTGAGGTCCACCTGCTCTGGGGCTCGCTCCCAGTCTTTAAGCGCTGCCTCCGATGGGGACTCGAACACCTCGTCCGGGTAAGTGGACAGCTCCTCGTGGAGGACACCTTCCTGAGCAAACACGCGCGGTCAGCGTGGGAAGCTTAGGCAGAGGGGTCAGGGTGATGGCGCCAGGCTCTTACCCGAGCAAAGAAGGACGTGTCCAGCTCGTCAGGGAAGTCAGCCGTGTCCTCTTCCAGGAAGCTGGCAGGAGTGAAGCTTCGGCGCTGGGCGCGGCGTAACGTGCCATCCCTAACCGAGCGACCCTGCCAGCGAGGGAGTAAGCACGCGGCTCCGTATAACCCACTCGCCCCCAAACCCCACCTGGGCCCCTGCACCCACCTTCACCAGCGCAGCAGCTGCCCGGAAGCTCATCTTGGCCACCGACTCGCGCTTGCGCCGCCGCGGGAGCCGGTTGAAACCGGAGCGGGAGCTGGAGAAGGAGCAGAGGGAGGCGGCACCCGGCGTGACGGGCGTGTGCGGGGCGCTCGGGCCGTCGGCGGCATCATCCGCCAAGCGGAAGGCCCGGCCCCGGGCCAGGGGGTCTACGATCTGGAGGAAGGGAGGAGATGCCAGAGTTGGGGCTGGGTCTGGCCAAGGGGGCTCCTTCCCCACCCCAGATCCCACTGTGGAGAACACAGCTGCTGTTCAACCCCCCACCCAGCGGGCCCCTGGACAGCTGAGTGGGTTCTGCCGCAGCCCAGTGCACCCAGGGCCCCTTCTCCGCCTGCATTGTGTTACAGCACTGTCCATCCCGCGATGCTTCCGGTCCAGACGCTGGCCAAGGCTCAGTCCCAGGTCCCTGTCTTCCCTCAGGAGCCCCTCATCCCAGAGAGCATCTTAGGTGCCTTTACAGGAGCATCCAACCACCATCCAAATCCAGGAGCTCCCAGGGGACCGCCTTTGCTCGGGCTGGCTGTGTCCCCAGCCCCGCCCAGAGGAGCTGAGTGAGGGGCCCATGGGAGGGCATACCTTCTGCATGCCCAGCTGGCACGGCCCCACGTACAGAGGAGGCGGCGTCTCAGTGCTGGTCAGCGACACGTTGTCCTGGCTAGGCAGGTCTAGCTCGCGGATGACCTGGGGCTTCAGCTTCCCGTAGCGCTGGCTGCAGTGGCGGATGCTCTTGCGCTGCCACTTCTGGGTGCTGTCACTGTCCTTGCTCACTCCAAACCAGTCGGCCGTGCCCCTGCCGGGGAAGGAACTCAGCAAGGGTGCCCGGCAGTCCCCTCCCCCGGCCCGGGCCTCAGAGGAGCTCCCCCTCGGCATGCCTGCCGCAGGCCTCCAGACCCTCCAGGGGCCCAGGTGGGCTGTGGCTGATCAAGGGGAGAAGAGGGTTCTGGCCCTGGCCACCCCCGCACAGTCAGCCAACTCCAAACTGCCACCAGAGACGGCAGGCCTGGGTGAAACGGGTGTTTCACACAAGCCCTCTCGCCATCCTTGAGGCAGGGATTTCTGGAGAGACACCGAGGCTAGACAGAGGTCAGATTTCAGCCAGCCGGAGCATGGCCATGAGCAGCAGCTGGGCCTGGCACATGGCAGGACCCAGGAAGCGGGTGCCGCAGCCCCGGGCAAGCTGCCCACGGCCCTCGGACATGCAAGCAGAAATGCTGCTGCGCCTGCCGTCAGGAGCCCTGGGGACACCAGCAACGCTGGCAGCTCCGGGGGCACACAAGCCATGCTCACGCTCGCGGACGCCAGCACACGCCTGCCCTGCCCACGGTACCTGAGCAGGGACCGAGAGAGACGGGCGCTGCGGGAGGGCCCTGCGGGCAGCGGGGGGCCCAAGGGAGGCAGAGTGTGGATGTGCCCGGAGCGCACCCGGCGGCTGTCCAGGGCCAGAGCGTTGGGTGGGGAGACAGAGAGGAGAGAGGAGGTGCTGGGGGCAGAGAAAGGAGCAGGCAACGGCAGCCAGCCCCAGAGCAGGGGAGCGGGGATGCAGGATTGAGAAGGTCCCCGCCCCGCTCCCAGCCCTGCGGCCCGAAGGGACCCTGTGTGCTGCATCTGCCCCAGGGCCCCACCCGCCCCAAGCAGCCAGGACAGCCCAGTACCTGCGGATGGTCTGTGTGATGGACATCTGGCGCTGTAGCACCGGCCGCCGGGGCTCCTGGTGGGGCGAAGGGACGCGGGCGGGCTCGGCCGGCATGCTCACGCTCCGCAGGAATGCCTGGCGTCTCAAGGGCTGGGCAACGGGGTCCCAGTGAGGGCACTGGACAGGCTGGACCCGCAGCCCCCGCTGCCCAGGGCCTACCTGCAGGAAGCTGGGCTCCTCTGCTGCCGGGGGCACCACGGCCGGGATGTCCAGCTTCAGCCACGGCGGCTTCTTGTGCTGCAGGCTGCTGCTGCTGTCCCTGCGGGCCTCGCCCATGGTTCAGGCAGACTAGGCGGGCCTGGGGTTAGGACACAGTGCTTTACTACTGCTGTGGGCCTGGGTTCAATCTCAGGTCGGGGATCAGGGATCCCAAAGCCATGCAGCACAGCCAAAACACAACACGGACAGGTCTCTGCGGGTCCCCAGGCCCAGGCCCGGGAGGTGGGAGGGTCAGTGATAACCAGAAGAGACGGCCCCAGCACAGCTCAGCACCCACGGGCTCACTGCCTGTCTTGACGTCTCAGGACACCACCGGGCACACACTGGGTCCCCAGACGACAGACATTCATGTGACAAACAGTTCAGGACCCACCATGAGCCACTCACAGGTGCTCAGGACTCACTGGTGGACAGTGAGAAAAGAGGAATCCAAAACAAAGTTCCTGCACTGCTGGAGCTTGGAGTCCGGACAGACAGCAAGCCAACGTGGACATACAGTGCGCTAAAGGTTGCAAAGTGTGACGGGAATAAAATAGCATGTGCCAGCTGCCTGCCTGTGAGGAAGCCTTTCGTCAGAGTAAAGACTCGCAGCGTGATCCAGAGAGCACGGCCACGGGCAGGCTGCTCCCCACACAGGGGATGGCCGGGGCAGAAGCGTGAGGAAGCGCGAGGGCTGAGAAGCCAGCCTGGTCTGTACACGGGGCGAATCCGAGGGTGGACTTCAGTCTCCTAGCCACCACGACAGCTGCTCCAGAGACGGAGGGCCCACTATGTGCACGACAGGCTGCAGGGACCCTCCCTCTCTCTGAGGCGGGACCACCTGGTTTCCCAGAGGCCGAGGGTTCCTACAGCCAGGTGCTTGCATGCGTGCCAAGTCGCTCTGGTGTCTCTTTGCGACCCTATGGGCTGTAAGGAGCCAGGTTCCTCTTTCCACGGGATTCTCCAGGCATACTGGAGTGGGTTGCTGTGCCGTCCTCCTGGGAATCTTCCCAATCCGGGGACTGAACCCACGCTTCTTAAATCTCCTTCATTGGCAGGGGGGTTCTTTACCATTAGCACCAGGCGGGAAGCCAAGGGACCTCCTCCTGAAAACCACCTAGTGGAAGTGCTGCTGTCACCACCAGGGGGCGCCACACACCAAGAAACTTAAGCAAAGACGCTCCCTGGGGGCTCAGACCACACAGAATCTGCCACAAGGCAGGAGGCCAGGGTTCCAACCCTGGGTGGGAAGATCCCCTGGAGAAGGAAATGGCTACCCACTTCAGTCTCCATGCCTGGAGAATTTTCCTATGCATAGAGGAACCTGGCAGGCTACAGTCCACGGAGTTGCAAAGGATCAGACACGACTGAGCAACTAACACTTGCACTTTGCTCAGCGCCACCCAAAGCGCCTACAAACAACAAAACTAGCGGAGGTGATGGAATTCCAGCTGAGCTACGTCAAAGCCTGAAAAATGATGCCGTTAAAGTGCTGCGCTCAATATGCCAACAAATTTGGAAAACTCAGCAGTGGCCAAGGACTGGAAAAGGTCAGTTTTCTTTCCAATCCCAAAGAAAGGCAATGCCAAAGAACGTTCAAAGCGAAAGTCCCTCAGTCGTGTCCAACTCTTTGTGACCACATGAACTATACAATCCATGGAATTCTCTAGGCCAGAATACTGGAGTGGGTAGCCTTTCCCTTCGCCAGGAGATCTTTCCAACCCAGGGATCAAACCTAGGTCTTCCGCATTGCAGGCAGATTCTTTACCAGCTGCGCCACAAGGAAAGTCCAAGAATACTGGAGTGGGTAGTATTCTACCCACAAACTGTGGAAAAATCTTCAAGCGATGGAAATACCAGACCACCTTACCTGCCTCCTGAGAAATCTGTATGCAGGTCAAGAAGCAACAGTTAGAACTGGACATGGAACAACAGACTGGTTCCAAATTGGGAAAGAAGTATGTCAAGGCTGTATATTGTCACCCTGGTTATTTAACTTATATGCAGAGTACATCATGCAAAATGCCAAGCTGGATGAAGCACAAGCTGGAATCAAAACTGCAGAGAGAAATATCAATAACCTCAGATATGCAGATGACACCACCCTTATGGCAGAAAGTGAAGAAGAACTAAAGAGCCTCTTGATGAAAGTGAAAGAGGAGAGTGAAAAAGTTGGCTTAAAGCTCAACATTCCAAAAACAAAGATCATGGCATTTGGTCCCATCATTTCATGGCAAATAGATGGGGAAACAATGGAAACAGTGACAGACTTTATTTTCTTGGGCTCCAAAATCACTGCAGATGGTGACTGCAGCCATGAAATTAAAAGATGTTTGCTCCTTGGAAGAAAAGCCATGACAAACCTAGGCAGCATAGTAAAAAGCAGACATTACTTTGCTGACAAAGATCCATCTAGTCAAAGCTATGGTTTTTCCAGTAGTCATGTGTGGATGTGAGACTTGGACAATAAAGCTAAGTGCCAAAGTATTGGTGCTTTTGAACTGTGGTGCTGGAGAAGACTCTTGAGAGCCTCTTGGACTGCAAGGAGATCCAACCAGTCCATCCTAAACGAAATCAGTCCTGAATATTCATTGGAAGGACTGATGCTGAAGCTAAAACTCCATTACTTTGACCACCTGATGGAAAGAGCTGACTCATTAGAAAAGACCCTTTTGCTAGCAAAGATTGAAGGCAGAAGGAGACGAGAGAGGATGAGATGGTTGGATGGCATCACCAACTCAATGGACATGAGTTTGAGCAAGCTCCAGGAGTTGGTGAAGGACAGGGAGGCCTGGCGTGCTGCAGTTCATGGGGTCGTAAAGAGTCAGACATGACTGAGCGACTGAACTGAACTGACCCTAAGCTGGGCAGGGCCCAGGACCCAGAGCTGAGGGCTTGATTTGGTCTACCCCAGCCTAGCCATGGGGCCATGAGGCAGTAGCCACATAAGCAGGGCTCCTTGGCACTTACTTCCCTCTTCACAAATCGGCACTTTTCGGGCAGGTCTGCTTCCCTGGCCCCAGAGAAGAATCACAGGGCCTGGAAACACTACACATGGACATCACCAGGTGGGAAACATCGAAATCAGACTGCTTATGTTCTTTGCAGCCGAAGACAGAGAAGCTCTATACAGTCAGCAAAAACAAGACCTGGAGCTGACTGTGGCTCAGATCATGAGCTCCTTATTGCAAAATTCAGGCTGAAATTAAAGAAAGCAGAGAATACCACTAGGCCATTCAAATATGACATAAATCAAATCCCTTATGATTATACAGGGGAAGTGACAAACAGATTCAAGGGATTATATCTGATAGACAGACTGCCTCAAGAACTATAGACAGACTGCCTGAAGAACTATGGACAGAGGTTCGTAACATTATACAGAAGGCTGTGATCTAAACCGTCCCAAAGAAAAAGAAATGCATGAAGGCAAAGTGGTTGTCTGAGGAAAGTAGATAGAAAAAATACTGAGAAAGAAGAGAAGTGAAAGACAAGCAAGACGAGGAAGGATATACCCACCTGATGCAGAGCTCCAAAGACAGCAAGCAGAGACAAGAAAGCAATGCAAAGAGATAGACGATAACAACAGAATGGGAAAGACTGAAGATCACTTCAAGAAAATTGGAGACATCAAGAGGACATTTCATGCAAGGATGGGCACAATAAAGGAGAGAAATGATAAGGACATAACAGAAGACAAGATTAAGAAGAGGTGGCAAGAATACACAAAAGAACTATACAAAAAAAGGTCTTAGTGGCCCAGATAATCATGATGGTGTGGTCACTCACCTACAGCCAGACATCTTGGAATATAAAGTCAAGTGGGCTTAAGGGAGCATCACTACCAACAAAGCTAGTGGAGGTGATGGAATTCCAGCTGAGCTATTTAAAATCCTCAAAGATGGTGCTGTGAAAGTGTACCACTCAATATGCCAGCAAATTTGGAAAAGTGAGCAGTGGCCACAGGACCGGAAAAGGTCAGTTTTCATTCCAATCCCAAAGAAGGGCAATGCCGAAGAATGTTCAAATTACCATACAATTGGCTCATTTTGCAGGATAGCAAGGTAATAAGCAAAATCCTTCAAGCTAGGCTTCAACAGTACAGGAACTTCCAGATGTCGAAGATGGATTTTAAAAAGGCAGAGGAACCAGAAATCAAATTGCCAACAGCCATTGGATCATAGAGAAAGCAAGGGAACTCCAGAAAAACATCTACTTCTGTTTCACTGACTATGCTAAAGCCTTTGTGTGGCTCACAACAAACTGGAAAATTCTTAAGAGATGGGAATACCAGACCACCTTACGTGCCTCCTGAGAAACCTGATGCAGGCCAAGTGGTAACAGTTAGAGCTGGGCGTGGAGCAGCAGACTGATTCGAATTGGGAAAGAAGGGCGTCAAGGTTGCCTATCGTCACCCTGCTTATTTAACTTACATGCAGAGTATATCGTGCGAAATGCTGGGCTGGATGAATCACAAGCTGGAATCAAGATAGCCAGGAGAAATATGAACAACCTCAGATATGCAGATGACACCACCCTTATGGCAGAATGTGAAGAGGAACTAAAGAGCCTCTTGATGAAGGTGAAAGACAAGATTGAAAAAGCTGACTTAAAACTCAACATTCAAAAAAGTAAGATCATGGCATCCAGTCCCATCACTTCATGGCAAATAGAAGGGGGAAAAGTGGAAACAGTGACAGATTTTATTTTCTTGGGCTCCAAAATCACTGTGGACAGTGACTGCAACTGCGAAATTAAAAGATGCTTGCTCATTGGAAGGAAAGCTATGACCAACCTAGACAGCATATTAAAAAGCAGAGACATCACTTTGCTGACAAAGGTCCATCTAGTTAAAGCTATGGTTTTTCCAATAGTCATATATGGATGTGAGAGTTGGACCACAAAGAAGCTTGAGCACTAAAAAATTGATGCTTTTGAACTGTGGTGCTGGAGAAGACTCTTGAGAGCCCATTGAACTACAAGGAGATCCAACCAGTCCATCCCAAAGGAAATCAGTCCTGAATATTCATTGGAAGGACAGATGCTAAAGCTGAAGCTCCATTACTTTGGCCACCTGACGGGAAGAGCCAACTCACTGGAAAAGACCCTGATGCTGGGAAAGATTGAAGGTGGGAGGAGAAGGGGGTGACAGAGGATGAGACAATTGGCTGGCATCACTGACTCAATAGACATGAATTTGAGCAAACTCCGGGAGACAGTGAAGGACAGTGAGGCCTGGCATGCTGCAGTCCATGGGGTCACAAAGAGTCATGACTTAGCAACTCAGCAACAACAACAAGCAGAGAGGGTCCTTGCACAATGAGGCCAAGGGGAGCAGGGGCGTTGTGGAGACTCTCACTTTCTCAGCCTCTCAAAGCAACCCAGACCCTGACAGATTCTGACCTGCAGGGTCTGCGGCTCACCCACCGAGGTCGCGAGACACAGCCTCTACTTCCGAGACTACCTCTCAACTGCCTGGAGAGATACAGAGAGAAGACTTTACGCATAGCAAAACTGAGGCCTAGGAAGGGAAGCTGGCCTTGCCCAAGGTCACATATTCATGGCACCATAACTAGAGACACAGCTGCTACTGGCTCTGCACAGACCAGGGAAGGGACCCCGCTCGAAGCCTCCACCAGCTCGCTATGGACCTGAAGGCAGGTCTGACATGAGGGCGTCTTGACTGAGAACTGGGTTCCTCTGGGGTCTGAACCAGGAGACCAACTCTCAGCGTCCAACTCACACCACCACCCAGCCCAGACTTGCACGGCTGTGGCCAAGCAGGCCTCCCATCCTGGGAGGCGGCGTCCTCGTCATCCACCAGCCCCCCTCCACAGGTCAGGGAGACTGTGAGCTGCCCTGTGGGGAGGACACTGGTCTCGAGCACCAGCGATGGAATCTCAGACAGTGCTGGACACGCTGGGAAGAGAGAAGAAGCTCAGCAGCTGCAGGGCTGGGACGACACTCTGGGTCACCTCCTGAGCCGTGACTGGGCCGGGGCTGCCAGCTGGAGACCCGAGCAGTCAGACCCCTCAAATGGTGCTACGCCCCTGGGGCCTTGTGGGGAGGGGCCAGAAAGGACAGGACCCCTTAGCATATCAGGTGGAGGCCCTGGTACCGTCAGCCTGGCCCTGCCACCCAACCCCATGGCTCACATAGCCTCATACGCTCCTGGTAAAGCTTCTGCGAGGTCCGGATAGGAACCCGCAGGTGGGGTGCCGGGGTCTGACCCCTGCAGAAGCTTCCGCACACACACCCAGAACATCTAGATGCCACAAGATGGTCCTCCACTCAGGAGAGCCAGAAACCCCTGCCCGCTGGTGGGCGCACACCACCACCCACACCTCTGTGACCCTCCAAGGCCCCTCCTCACAGCTGGCTCCCCCAGGACACACATTCTGCCCACGGGGTCACCCTGCCAGGGCCTGGATCCCCCTGGCTTGGTCGGGACCACATCCACATGTGTGCTGTCCAGTCCTGCCACACCAGGCCCACAGTGCCCAGGGCAGGCCCACTCCAGAGCCACGGCTCAGCGACCATCTCAGAGTATGGGCTAACAGGGGCCAGGCCCCATGAAGCAGGGTGACGGGAAATTCCTGAAGATGCCCCTTCACCGGGGCCTGGGAAGAGCTACCATATGACTGGGGAGGTGGTAGGAGGGGGCGGGAGGCACACAGAGGAGCTGGGCACCCCCTGCCCCCACCAGCCAGGGCCACCAGACACAGGAGCCTCTCCCGAGGAAGGCCCCAGCTCCCTCCTGGACACACAGACCTCCGGGTGCCCACCCCCCTCAGCACCCACCGCGTCTGGGGCCAAGGCTGGATGGCGCTCCGGATGCCACACAGCTCCTTGCCCCCAGAGCTGCGGGTTCCCAGCCTGACCCGCCCTGTGTGACCAGTCCCCCCGATCCCCTCAACCCATGCCAAACTCTGGACCTCAAGCGGGTGGGGTTCACAGGCAGGGTTGGGAGTGGCTCCACAGTGGGCCCCAAGGGCGTGGGGGAGGGACAGGCCCAGGCCGGACAAAGAGTCTGGGCTAGAAGGGGACAGCGCCCGCCCAGAGTCTGGGCTAGAAGGGGAACAGCGCCCGCCCAGAGGAGACAGTGGCGCAGTGTCTGGGCCTCCCCGGGCACACAGGGGCTCTTGTTCCTAGACGGCCCCTGGGGGGTCTCCCTACAGCAGCCCCCTCCACTGCCCCCAGCACAGGGAGAGACCTCAGGCCAGGGAGGGCCTGCCTGCCACGGTCACGGCATCTGACTCACTCCAGCAACACTCACGGCCGCCCCAATGGGCCCAGACCTACCAGGGACTCCCAGACAGGCCCAGGGAAGCACAGGGAGGGACGGCGCCGCAACAGCAGCTCAGGAGCGCGAGGCGACGCTGGGGGGGCTGGGGGCCACCACAAGGCCCACCGTAAGCAGGAACCAGCAAGGCAGAGGGCTAGCGGGAGGGGGCAGGCCCCCCAAGGACCAGCTGCGGCTGATCTGGCAGTGACCCCCGGGGGTCCTGGGCAGGGACCCGGTAAGTAGGAGACAGAGCGGGAGCCTGGCCTGAGACAGGGTCCTGACCCAGCTCCCTTCTGCCACCTGTAACCCTGAGCAAGCCTGAACCTTCCCCTCTGAAAACCGGAGACCACAGCAGAGCCTGGGACACACAGGTGCTCAAGAAGCAGCAGCTGATTCAGAAATGGCTCTGCCTGCCAGTGCAGGAGACGAGGGTTCGATCCCTGATCCAGGAAGACCACACATTCCCTGGAGCAATAAGTCCACATGCCGCAGCTTCTGAAGAGCCCATGCTCCGCAAAAAGAGCAGGCGCTGATGAAGCCCGTGCATGTCAACAGGAGAGTGCCCCCGCTGGCCGCGACTAGTGAAGAGCCCACGCGGCAACACAGTCAAAAATAAACACATGAAAGTATTTTTTAAAAAAACATGCTGGACCTAAAAAGAATATAATATTGTAAGTCATCTATGAAAGAGAAAGTGAAGTCATGTCCAACTCTCTGTGACCCCATGGACTATAGCCCACCAAGTTCCTCCATCCATGGGATTTTCCAGGCAAGAGTACTGGAGTGGGTTGCCATTTCCTTCTCCAGGGGATCTCCCCGACTCAGGGATCAAACCCGGGTCTCCCACATTGCAGGCAGACGCTTTACCCTCTGAGCCACCAGGGAAGCCCTTAAGTCATCTGTACTTCAACTAAAAAAACAAGGAGCAGGCTGGTGATGCCTGCCAGCTGTGGGGAGCTCCCTGAGGAGGGCCCAAGAGCAGAGCGTATCAGAGCACGGGGCGTGGGATGACCCGGGCGACACCCTTCAGAGAGGCTTGGTTTGGGAAGGTGTAGCCAAGAAGCAGGAGGAGATGGGGGAGAGGTTCCGGCCCACCCAGGCCTGGACAGGCCACAGCTGGGTTAAACCTGGAGCCTTTGCTTTCTCACTGAGGCCTGCCCCGCACACCTGGAGGACAATGCTGACCAGGGGCATCTGGAGGCCAAGTGGGTGGCCCGGCCTCGGGACCAGAACCACAAGCTTGGGGCCAACCCTGCCCCGGGGACCACCGGCCACCACGGTCAGCTGCAGCAAATGGCCCCACCCCAGGATACCCACCCCGACGTGACCCCAGCTCCCCTGCGCGTGGTCCCAGGAGGGGCCAGCTCCTCTGACCTCCCTCTGTGAGCCCTGATCTTTGACCCTCAGTCTCCTGTTTGACCCAGAGTCTGACCCCCAGCCCCAGGTCTCCCTTGGGAGTTTTGACTCCGGTCCCCCACCACGTGCTGCTCTGGTAAAGCGGAAGTGAGCTGGCTCCTCTGAGCATCTTGAGCTCGTCTGCTTCCAGCATCTTGTTGGGAATGACCCTGGGCAGGCCCTCACGCTCCTCACCCCCCGCCAGTGACCCTCCACTTTTCTGTGGAAGATATGAGGTTCAAAAGGGAGCAGGGCAGACCTGAGACCTGGCCCCTGGCTTGCTCGGTGCCCTGTGCCATCCCTAGGAGGAAAACGGATCCCTAAGCCCCAGGCACCCACACCAGCTGTCACCCCAAATGAACCCGCAGGGCACCAGCCAGAACCACAGGAGACTCCCTGCTTTAGAAAGCCCTGAAAGGACTGCCCTGCGAGGGTGATGCAGGAAAGGGGGCATGGCCCTATGACCAGGCGCTGCCCAAAGGCTCGGCAGACACAGATGGCCTAGGGGGTCACTGGCCACCAATTAAAGCCTATGACCCAGCTGGGCCTAACAGGGCAGACGCACCCTGGGACTGGGAAGCACCAGGCTCAGAAAGCTCAGGGGACCCGTCTGTGCCACATGGCCAGCTCCAAGGTAGGGCAGGGACTTCGATATAACAGGTTCTGGGTGTGACAATCTGGTATCTAACTGGACCTTGGGAGTCAAGTTGCAAGCCCGCCTCTATCTGTGGAGTGGAAAGACCCAAATCCCATCAACAGGCCCAGACAGAGGGCAGACGAGCAGCCTGTCACCAGAGGCCCCAGAAGTGCTCCTGGCCAGCCCCACAATGTGCTCCCAGTGCCCACACAGCCTCGGGCTCAGCAGCCCTGCCCAGGACAATGCAGCTGGGGGATCGCACCCTCGAGGCCACAGGAGGGGACGCCTCGCCCCTGAACTCTACTCCTGGAGCAGGAAAGGCTTCAGCTGGCAGAAGCCTGGCACACCTGCCTCAAACCCAACACTGGCTAGCCCCGTTGACCTGTCACAACCCCTGCAGGGGTCCTCTGCGTCCACCTTACAGATCAGGAAATTGAGGCTCAGAGAGGCCGGTCACCACCTGTGGTCACCCAGCCTCCAAGCAGTTGGGCCATGTCTGCCCAGGAGCTGGGAAGGGGGCCATGGCCCCCTGGGGAGGGGCAGATCATCTGGGATCCTCAGGCTGGGGGAGCCAACAGCCCCTCTGAGACCCCCATGCCTCCACCCAGAGCATCTCAACTCAGGGAAAAGGGAGCCACCCTCACACACCCAACCCAGAAAACAAGCAGCCGCTAAGGAATCTGATCCTTGGGCTGAAAGTAGATCCTGTCACAGACACCGAGGTGGGGGAACCAGAGCTGGGGAGGGGTGGGCAGGCAGAGGGAGCTCCTCATATCTGGGGAGAGGAGCTACAGGAGGTGCCCTGAGCAACAGCTTGAGTCCAGAGACCCTGAGAGGGGCCCGGGAAGGCAGGCACGACCTGGGTGATCCTTCTGAACCACGGGGTCCCCTGGACTATGCACTGCCAAGGGCAATGGTTCGCCAGCCAGCCTGCGAATGCTGGACGGGGAGCGCTCTCACTGCAGTGCTCCAGGCCTGGGCCCTCGGTCAGCACTCTGGGAGGGAGCCTGGGGCCCTGGCACCTTTCATCCAGGGTCACCCCGCTACAAGCCCTACTGGTAGCCCCTGCTTTTCTCAAGGAAAAGGACCCAGCTTGCCCAAAATAACTCGGTGGCAGGGGCTCAGCCTCAGGGAACCCTTGGGCCCTGGCCACCTGCTGGGTTGTCCAGGTTGTCCCAAGCTCTGGGTGGGGGCTAAGGGGGCTGGGGCTGGCCCCACCGGGGTGGGGAGAACCCAGAATCTACCTGGGCCAAACCTGAAAAGCCAGTTTCATCCTAGAATCTCATCTGCCAGGAAGTCCCCAGTGGGGGTTGGGGGACCTTTCCCAACACAGAGCTAGGGCCTCCAGATCCAGACCTCGCTCACCTGGATACACAGATACACACCCCCAAACTGCATACCCGGAGGAGAAACTCTGGTCAGGGACAGGTGGGCCCCCAGCAGGGCGGGCAGCCAGGCCCCCCAACCCAGGGTCCTGAGCACCTGGGATCCAGCCATCTCCCCAGCCAGGAGACAGCCTGCTTCCCAGCACGGGGTAGTGGCCACAGGCTCAGGCCCTGGCCTGGTCCTCTTGGCCACCGAGCACAAGGTAGGAAGACGCCTGGCAGCTTCCCGCGTTGAGAGGCAGGATTGTGAAGCTGAAGGTGGGCCAGTCCCTCCCCAAACCCCATCTCCACAGCTACTGCTATTGCGGAAGTTAGTCCCATCCCCAGGGAGGACGGCTGGGACAGCGACGATCCGGAGAAGTCCCACCCAGAAGTCCCACCCTCCGAGCTGGAGTTTCGACTTGAGACACCACCCACTGGCGGAGGCCGGGCAAGAAAGCGTAAAGGGCGGGGGGAGGGTACAGCTCAGAGGCGCCTGGGGACACCCGGACCCCGAGCCCTCCCGCTGCCCGGACCCTCAGCTGTCGGGCGGGGGCTGGAGCCGAGCTGTCCGGCCGGGTCAGGCAGCCGCCCGGACGCGCTAATCCGGCCACGGGCTATTTTTGCGGTCCGCCGAGTTAGGAATCCGGGGCTGGGCCGCCTCCTCCTCGCGCGGCTCGGGAAACTCCGGGAAGGAAAGTCCGGCCGTCTCGGGCGGAGACTCCTCAAAGCCGGGACGCGGCCAGACTCCCGCCGCTCTGAGCGGTTCCGGCGGCGGAGGGCTGGGGACCGGCCCTGGCGCGGCGGACGCCGTCTCGGGACCCACCCGGCCCGCGCCCCGCGTGCAGCCCCGCCCAGCGCGCTCACTCACCACTGCCGCCAGCGCCGGGAGTCCCGGGGGTCCTGAGGGCTGCGGGGAGGGGCTGCAGCCGCCGGCCCGAGGGCGCCCGCGCCGAGTCCCCGCCCGCCCGTCCGGCCCGCCCGTCTGCCGGGGAATGCCATGGAGCGAGGGGCGTGCGCGCCGGGGGCGGGCCCGGCTGAAGGGGGCGGCCGCGTGACTCAGGGCTCAGGAATGCGCGCGGCCCGCCCCGCCAGAGCCACCTCCTCCGGGAGGACGGCGGGGACAACTCTGGCTGGGGGTCGAAAGCGCTTTGGTCGGGGAAGGAGGACCTGGTGGCCCAGCTGGACCAAATCTGATGGTCAACCTCACCCGCTCCCGGACCCGGAGTGAGTCCTGACCTTAGCAGATGCTTTGACTTGTGCTTGCAGAGTGGGGAGTCCGGGAGACAGCCCCGTATCTACAGGGACCCAAACCCCCAGCCTCCTCCAAGGCCGGGCTGCCAAGTCTCTCACTCTAAGTCCCTCGGAGCTTCCCTGGCACACACATACCCCTGCTTTCATACACTTACACACACACGCTCTGCTTCTGTAACCCAGCTTGCCTCTTGCATAGTATAGATCACCTAGATCAGCTAGTTTTGGGGAAAATGGAAACGTACAACAATTCTAGGAACTAAAACATCTCACTCACCCTTGCCCCTGCTTTTGCAATTGTCTAGCCCCTGTAACCTTAACTGTGCTTGTCTGTGTAAACGGCAGGCAGTCCCCTACCCCCTCCCCACCCTGGGCGCCCAAAGTATCCAACAGACTGCTGCTGCTGCTGCTGCTAAGTCGCTTCAGTCGTGTCCGACTCTGTGCGACCCCATAGACGGCAGCCCACCAGGCTCTGCCATCCCTGGGATTCTCCAGGCAAGAACACTGGAGTGGGTTGCCATTTCCATCTCCAATGCATGAAGTGAAAAGTAAAAGGGAAGTCGCTCAGTCGTGTCCTACTCTTAGAGACCCCATGGACTGCAGCCTACCAGGCTCCTCCGTCCGTGGGATTTTCCAGGCAAAAGTACTGGAGTGGGGTGCCATTGCCTTCTCCGTCCAACAGACTACAGAACACAGACCCGGAATTGGGACCCAATAAAGGAACTGTACACCCAACAGTCAGGGCTCGGAGCTTGTGTGCTAACTCCTCTGGGCCCGCAGCGGAATAAACCCAAGTTCTCCAACTCTCCGGAGAAGGCAATGGCAACCCACTCCAGTGTTCTTGCCTGGAGAATCCCAGGGACGGGGGAGCCTGGTGGGCTGCAGTCTGTGGGTTCGCACAGAGTCGGACACGACAGAAGCAACTTAGCAGCAGCAGCAGCAGTAGCTCCAACTCTCCGAGTGTCACTTGGTTTCTCGATTGCTAGTTTCTACAACATACCCGCTCACACTCAGGTTTGCCCCCGTATTCCTTCACCCACTCCTGTTTACAGACTCCCATACCCACACCTACGCATACACAACTGTAACACTTCCATGCTCACTCGCACACTTACACACGTGAACACAACCACTGATGCCTACTTACACTCAGTTGCACTCAAACCAAAGGCAGGACAGGAGCCGTGACCTCCTCCCAGGCCCCGTGCTCCCCGCCCGCTGGAGCCTGGCTCCCCCAGCAGGCGCCCCCCGTCAGGTTGGAGCCCCACAGCAGAGGCAGCAGCACCCGCTGCGTGCTCTCCCTATCTTAGAGCTCACCCGCCAGCCCGGGGCCCATCTCTGCCGCCCTGAGCTGGACACAAGGTAGCCTGAGGGCTGAGGCTGCTGCAGGGAGTCTGCCTGCGTCCCTCTCTCCTGACACAACCACCAGAGACAGACCCCGGAATGGGCCCAGCTAACCGGGAGCCACACGTTGGGGAGGGGCACAGGCTTCCTCAGAAGCAAACCGGGGACCAGGGGTCCTAAAGACCCTCCCACTGGGTGCAGATTCCTGAGGCACACAGGGCCCAGCCCCTCCAGCCTCAGAGGCCCCATATGTGTCTTCAGGGGCCCTTTGCTGGCCTGGGACCAGGAGGCAGTGGTCTTCTCTGAAGAGAGGAGCTGCCTCGGTCAGGTCAGTAAGCTAAGCCCAGGGCATGGCTTCAGACAGTGCCCTGGTCCTTGCCCACACAGAAAATAAAGTGGACTAGTTGAGGTTGGTCACTGGAGCCTGGGAGAGGGACAGAACCCTCTGATTGACTGCCTGTCCACACTGCCGGATGGGACAGCATGGTGTCTGCACACTCTGGGTCCTTTGTGAACTCGAGGAAATCAACACAATTCTTGGGTTGAGGGAGACAATGAAAGCTTCGGAGGGGCTACAGGAGGGTCCTTCAAGGGGAGGGGGGGTGTGTGACCCAAGAACCTTGGCTACACCACCTCCCCGTCCGTGCAAGGCTCCCAGCCAGAGACAGGACAGTCTCTCCACGCCTGGCATTCCCCACCCTGCCAGGAGTAAGCCTGCCCTGTCCACCTGGATGCCCAGCCTGGCTGCCAGGGCCAGAGCTGGTGGTGTCCTCTCTGGAGCCCAGCGCCTGGGCTCACCTCCAGCGCTTGCCAAGGCCGGGCGTCCAGCTTGACAGGTCTCCCTTCAGCGGGTGCTGCAGGGCATCCAGAACCCCTCCGTGACCCAGACTCTCGTTCCCAGCAGCCAGGAGCTCGGCCAGAGCAGGCCCTCAGCCAGGCCTGGGCCCACCTCCTAGTCCCTCCCGCCGCAGCACTCCCACCCCAGCCAGCACCACCTCGAGTTGTCCTCAGTGAGTGCAAGCTGCCTTTCCGAAGAGGGTGGCCCCCTCCTGCTTCCTTTGGGCTGCCTCCACGGGACCCTCTCTGTCCCCACGCCTGTGAGACCCCAAGCAGCCTCTGCTGCAGGCCCTTGCCCCTCACAAGTGTGGCTGCCACGTCCACCCTGGCAGGCAAGCCCAGGAGTCCACAGGTTCTCAGCCCACCAGGCCTCCTGAGCAGGACCCTGACGCCAGAAGGACAGTGTGAGCAGAGGCACGGACCCCGGCCACAGGGACACATGCACAGCCTCATTGCCCTGTGCTCTGACAGAGGCACTCCTGACACGGAGGACCAGCTCCCAGTCCCTCTTTCATCTTTTCTGAGGCCCTGGAAGGAGGAATCCACTGCAGCCGCCTCGGATGTGTGCAGGTGACAGGCTGGCCCGGTGTGTGGACCACTCCCTGCCTGCGGACGGCTCTAGGACCTGAGGGGGTGGGGGCCCAACCACTGAGAGGCACCCCTACCAGCTATTAGGGGTTAGTTCAGCAGGCCCGCCTGAACTCTGGGGGCCTGCATGAGCTCAGGACCAGCCCCTGGCTATTTGGGGAAGAGGCAGCAGTGGGCCAGGCCAGCCAGGGGCCTGAAGTCACTGGCTATTTGAGGCAGCTGCCCCTCCCCACGTCTCGGGGCCGGGCAAGGGGGCCCCGAGCACCCGGCCCCCAGGGAGCAGCATTGGCAGCACAGCCCCAGGAAGGGGCGACGCGGCCAGGGGCTGCCGCGCTGCCCGAATGCCCCGGGCCCGTCGGCCACAGAGGCCCCTGCCCAAGGCGGCCCCGCTGCAGCCTCAGGGACAGCGCGGCCCCTCTGGCAGCGTTCGCTGCCCCCACACAGAGGCACAGAGAGAAGGCCCACGAGCAGTGTGCTAGGTGGGAGCTCGTGGAGCCATTGTCCTTTCAAGGCTCAGGGACCACCATTCCCTCCAGGGCGTGGGGCAGCTCCCCTGGGCACCAACCCCTTTCAGAGCACTGAGGGCTTCCGCCAAGGAGCCTCTCCCAGCCCAGCAGGCAGGCACCCTGGGGACAGAGGAGAAGGTCCTAGTCCCGTCCCCCTGCTGAGCACCCGCTTCTCACCCCGGCCAGCCCGCAGCCCGCCCTGTAGGCCACAGTGGGAACGCGCAGCCCACCACCTCACCACTTCCTGCCTGCGGTGCAGCCTCAGACCACAAAGCAGGAAGTGGGGGGCCGGGGCGGGAGGGGGCAGAGGTTGTGCAAGGCCCTGCACTTGGGCTGAACATCTGGAGAAGGGGCTGCTGGCTCCAGCCCCGTCTCCTCCCTCTGGGCTGCCCTCCAAACCTCTCTTCGTCTTCAAGTTGGGGATAAGACACCCTGAAGGAATGTGTGAACTCCCGAGATTTCTACAAGGTCCACGCACCATTAGTGAAATTGAAATGAGAACGAATCCAAAACAGCAGCCACCATGCCCCTGGCGCCCCCAGGGGGATGGGCCCCACTGCAGCCTCAGCTTGCCTCAGGGCAGGGGGAGGGAGGCTGGGCACACAGGAAGGCCGGAAGGGGGGGCATTGTTAGGGCAGAAAGGCTGCAGCGGGTGAGGAGGGAAGAAGGGTGGGAGTCACATCCAGGCCTGCCTCACAAGTTCCCACTGACGACACACTGCCCACCCCCGGAAGGAAGCAGCCCTTGGTGCCACACACAGCTGGGCGGCTTCCAGCAGGCGCTGCAAGGCTGCCCCTCCCTCCGCAGGAAGTCCCCGTGGGGGCCCTGGGAGGTGGGGGTGCACAGCTGGGCCAGGGCCTGGGCCTGCGCTGGAGCTGAGCCCCTGGGCTGGTCTGAGGAGGAGGAGGAGGTGCTGGAGACCAGGGCTCTCCGAGCTGGACTTGCTGACCAGGCGCCATGCACATCCTGGCCCGTCACAGGCCCTGGTACCTCCCCCTACCCCCACACCATCCTCTGCCCAGCAGCTCCCCAAGGCCCAGTGGGTGCCCCTCACAGGGCCAGGGTGACCCGGTCAGAGAGCTCAGGCCACGCTCCAGGGCAGAGCTGTTCCCTACGCTGCCCAAAAGGGCAGTGATGCACCTCACAGCGCCCCCAGCCGCTGCCCTGCAGTAAGGGTGGTCAGAGGTCTCCACAGCCCTCCTGCTGGCCCGACTGCACTCCAGCCCGCTCACCCCCAGAACTGTGTAGGCTCCTCTCAGCATCCTTAGGTGGTGGGAGGGGTGGGGGCCCCACTACTGAGACACTGTCCTGGGACCCACTCCTAAGTGTTGGGAGTGGGGGCGCTTCCAGAAAGGCCTGGGTCCACCTCCTGGACAAAGTCTTCCTGGCCCACTCCGTCATCCAATCTATCCTCTCCACCCAAATGCCCCCTAGGTAATGCGCGTCCGCAGTCCAGGAAGGCGTGTCTCAAGGACCAGGGCTCCCATGCCCCCTCCCTCAGGCGCACTCCACGTGCACCCCAAAACCACCACACCTCCAGCCGGGGCCCAGTCAAGGCTCCTAAGAGACCAGGCCTCTTGGAGGTCTGACAGACCAGGCCTCTTGGAGGTCTGACAGACCAGCCGGTGGAGGCGTGCGTTCTGCGGCTGGGCTGCGTCGGGGAGGGTGGACCAGGGTGCAAGTGTGGCGCGGAGAGGGGGGGCATGCCACTGGGAGAGGTGAGGAGCCCGGGGCTCCCCTTCACCCCAGCTGCCTACTCCCCCTCACACTGCAAGCGTTCCAGCAGCCGCGGGCTTCGTCCAAGATGGGAGGTGGGGGTGCCAGGCAGGGGCGCCAGCGGGAAACGCGGGTCCCCAGGCCAGCCCCCACCCCGGCCGAGGCGGACCCGTGCCGGCGCCCGCCCCGCTCCGCTCCGCTCCCCCGCCCGCAGCCGGCCTTCCGCCCTCCTCCGCGCAGGCGCCGGCTCCACCCCCAGACCGGGCGGTGCTTCCGGGTGGGCTCCTGGGTGGGCTCCGCGCCGGCGTGTCCGGAGCCGCGGCGGACCGCTGGAAGCCTACGCGTCGCGGGGCCCAGGTGAGTGCGCACCCCGGGAGCACGTCCCTCCGAGGGCGCACGGCCGAAGGACAGGCTTTGGGCTGAGACCCTCCCCGGAGTCTCAGCCCCACCGCAGTGAGCCCTGAGCGGGAGCCAGTAACGTGCTCCCGGGCCGCCCCTCTGCGTGTGCAGTCTTTAGATGAGCCCTGCCGGCGGGGTCGGACCCGCTAGGCCGCTCCATTTGCCACCAGCAGAGTCGAGGCCCAGCCCGAGGCCTCCAGGAAGGAGAGCCCGAGTCCGGTTGCCTGGTTACATGCTGGGCACACGGCCCGGCTCACACGGCCCCTGCCCGGAGCCCGCCTGCCGCAGACGTGACCGTCCGGTTGGCCCGAGAGGCTACTTCCGCACAGCCCTCCCTCCAATGCGTGTCCCAGACGGATAAACACTCTGTAACTGACCCTGTTCGCCCAGGTTTTGACGGAGGGCTGGCAGGTGTCTTGGGCGCCTGCTTCCAGGCGGCTGTTTCCTGCCCTCCCCTTGGGGAGACCCAGCCTGGCAAGAGACCCTCCCCAGGTTTTGCCCAGAGCTCTGCGCTCTGATGAGGGTGTTTCTTCCTAACACTAGTGAAGGCTGGCTGTAGGCTGGCTGAGTACTTCCCCGGCGTCTCATTTTATTCTCAGAACCACCCTGTGTGATGATGTTGGTTCCCTTTCTGCAGGTGAAACAGAGGCACAGACATTAAGTCACTTTCTGGGGCAGCCGGCACTCTTGGGTGCAACAGCAGGCTCACCCCACTCCTCAGCCCGGGGATCTGAACCAGGGCCTCGCTGAGCCTCACTCCTGGGGCAGCTGTATGAGTCCCCACCCCCCAGGGTGGGTCAGGGCAGAGACCCAGAGTCAGCCCGGGGCCTTGGGCAGGCCGCGAGCCACACCCGGGCTGAGGAGCAGGGCCGCAGCGTCCCGGAGCGCGAGCCCACGCTCGGTATCGGAAGATGGGCTAGGCTGCAGTCGCGGTCACATCAGCATCTGTTCTCAGCTGACCAGTGGCTCCAGACAACATAGTGTCAGCACTTACGTTAAAGATGATGGGTCTGTCGCATGCCAGGGAGGCACTGGAATCGACCCCTGAGGAGGGTGTCCAGGCCCCAGTGCTCACCTGCATCTTCCCTGGGAGACTGGCTGGTCCCAGAATGAGTGAGGGTGTGTGTGGTCAGGTCCCCGGCCCTGCGGCAGCAGCTGGGAGGCAGGCGGTGTGCTGGTCTTGGCGGAGCCTCCTCACTCCTGGGACCTCACCTTTGCTTCACTTCTCCTTATTCTGACATCCTGAGTCACGAGCCACAGGACAGCTGGGGACTCATCAGGGTTGTCCTGAGCCAAGGAGACGAGCAACCTGGTGCTCACCCACGGGGGTGTCAGGCCTTCTGGGCCCTTGTAGGAGGGGTCAGGCACAGCGGGAGTCCTGCCGACTTGGGGAAGGGGTGTGGATGACTCGACCCCCCAGTCTGTTCCTCGGCCAAGGCCCCACTGGGGTCACAGCTGACTTAAAGTTCCTGGTCAGGGTCAGGTGCCCAGGGCTCAGAAGTCCACTTGGGGACCCCGTGATGAGTGGCAGTCAGCGGGGACCAGCCCTGACCCAGGCCTGGGTGCCACTGTCCCCTCCCCGGGCCCTGAAGCCCCCTGCCACTGAGCTGTGTAAGTGCTGCGTACGGGGCAGAGTGGCTGCTTTGTCACTGCCTTTACGTGCGGTCATCTCCTAGGGCCTCCGGGTCCCCGCCTGGGCGGAGCACGTCAGGTGTGGCATCATCTGCAGCTGGTTGCCCCCGTTTTGCAGATGAGGAGGTGAACAGGCAGGCAGTTGAATGAGTCCTTGAGCTCCTGACTTCACTGAACAACCATCTGTCCTCCCCAGATGATTTTGTCCTTTCCCATTTCAGCTTTCCTGCACAATGGGGCAGAAAAAGCAGCGAGCGTTGGAGGCCAAGCGGCATCAGAACCCATCAGACGGGACCCAGACGCCTTCCCCCAAGGAGCTGCACCTGGGGCCGCCCGCGACCCTGGGCCCCACGCGCAGCATCTATTTCTCAAGCCCGGAGGGCCGTCCTGCTCGCCTGGGATCAGCGTTTTTCGACCAGCCCGCAGTGTCCCTGGCCCGGGCATTTCTCGGACAGGTAATAGAAATGTAGCAGCGTGGCCTCCGCGTGAAGAGTCATCACCGGGCAGCATCTGTGGGCACAGCCCTCTTCCCCCTGGGCTCACGTCCCTGACTTGGCCCTGCGTGTCCTCACGCAGTCAGCCACTTTGCCCACACTTGCCCTGAGGAGCTTCACCTGAGTCGCCTGGAGCAGGGGTTGGGGCAGGGTTGGCTGAGAAGAATGCCGAGGTTGCTGGGGTGTCTGCCTGCTCTGGGCAGTGCGAGTGAGGAGGCAGCAGCTGCAGCATAGGACTTTCCATTGGGGCATGGGAGCGCTGGCCCTGGGTTTCTCACAAGGACTGTGGTCTGTGCTGGCCCTGTCACCTGCCCTGTCCCCTGGCACAGCCACTGCCCTGCCGGAGTTGGTCTGTGTGTGTAGCACCTTAGACACACAGCAGCCGAGCCCACGGCACACAGGCTGTCCTGCATCGGCACGGGCTGGAGACAGCCTCTTCCTTGCCACTGGCTCGCTTCCCAGCAGCACCTGCAGCCCCGACCCCTGGGGGGGCCGCTGGATGCCCAGCACCCGTCGGGGAGCCTGCTCCAGGCAGTGTGCACACAGCATGTGCCACATCTGTCTGGAGCACCATCGGGCTACAGTCCTGGTGCCAAAACCCTGGCTTTCTGGTGGTCCTGGAGGCTCTGTGGCTACGTTGTGTCCTTTAATGAGTCTACCGTGAGGTTAAAATAGCCAAGGAGATTCAGTTTCTGTGGCTATTTGAAAACTGGTGCCAAGAACAGACCCTAAAATGTAAGCTAGTGGAGCGTGATCTAAAGTGTGCACTCGTCCAGAAGGGAGCAGTCTGTTCCTCTGAGGATGCTCTGAGCTTCAGGGGCCAGGAGGTCCTGAAAGCATGTGGAGTCAGGAGAGGTTATGACCTCACACGAAGTGGCATGGGGGCAGGTGAGTCCAGCGTCCTGTCGAGGACCCCAGGTCCTCACAGGCTCCCCCTGGGCTCCCGGCATGCCCATTTGAGCCTGAGGGTGGACAGGGCAGTGTCCAGCAGAGAAGGGAAGGTCTTATCCCGTGTGCCCCTTTCCTTCAGGAGGAGAACCTTTCTCAGACCCTCCCAGTGGATGTCCTCTGTAGAGCCCCTACCAGGCTTGGGTTGTGCACTCATCCTTGGGCAGGTCAGTGCAAGGAGCTACGGGTTGCCACAACAGCCCAAACCACTCTGTGTCCCCTCGTGGGTTGAGAAGGGTCCTCTTAGGACCCCCACCAGCAAGCAGGAGATATTTGTGATGGGCTGAGGGGCAGCCGACTCCTGCTGTCTGAGAGAAGGTCGTGAGATTCGGGGCAGGAGCAGACCGTGAGCACAGGGCTGCGGGAGGCTCCGCCTACCCCATGGCGGCGCAGAAACCATCAGGCTGTTTCCTGATCCTGGCCAGACACAGTGGGCTCCGTGGGTTAAGGGGCAGTGGCCTGGCCATCTGCTTGATTGCTCTGGCCTAAGGACAAGGCAGGTGCTGGGGACGTCCTGGGGAGGTGGCCATCCCTGATACTACACCATGAACCCTGATTGAGTCAGACCTGGGGCTGCAGACACTGGGCATGCCTGCCAGCCATTCTCAGGGCCGGGCCACTGTGCTGCGTGGTGCAGGCGCCGGGCACAGGGCTCCAGGCGGGCGGGCCCGGCTCTGGCGTGCCCAGCACTCTTCAGGGCCCTGACTCCCCTGAGGCCTGCTTTCCTTGGTGCTCTGCTGGCCCCAGGGGACAGCCCCTGACAGCTGCCCCCGCCCTGTGCTCAGCCAGCCTCTGTCCCTCGCTGGACCCAACCCCAAACCCACCCAGTCCCCGCCCCAGGGTGTTGTCCAAGGCAGCCAGCGCCAGGCCCGACTCCCCGGCCCACTGCCTGTGCTGACCCCCAGTTCAAGGAGCTTGCCACCCCAGGGCTGGGGGCCAGGCTGGGGCACTGTGGGGCAGCTGGTCCTACTGCTTTCAGAGCTGGCTGCATGGGCGCTGAGCATGACAGCCCTTTGCAATTGGTCTGGGTGGAGAGTTCCACGGGCCCTGGAATCCCGGGCAGGGCCCTGTGCCCTTCACACCGCTCAGCCTCAGGCTAAGCGTCAGGTCCGGGGGCACTGGGCATGGAGGGCAGGGCACCCATGAGAGGACGCGTGAGGACTCGCTAGTGCTGAACACACCCCAGCCAGGCCGGCTGCGCCCTGTGGACGGGACACTCGCTGAGCAGGGCCCGCGGCCCAGCGGGATGGGGGGCGCCATGGCCGGCCCGGCTGTATGCGGATGTCCTGGGACATCCCAAGCTGGGGAGGGGCGTCCAGGCCGCGGGCCATCAGCAGGGAACGAGCCCCCTTTTTCCTCCCCGGAGCAGATCTTGGTCCGACGACTGGATGACGGCACAGAGCTCCGCGGCCGCATCGTGGAGACTGAGGCATACTTGGGGCCAGAGGATGAAGCTGCCCATTCAAGGGGTGGCCGGCAGACCCCCCGCAACCGTGGCATGTTCATGAAGCCCGGGACCCTCTACGTATATCTCATCTACGGCATGTACTTCTGCATGAACGTCTCCAGCCGAGGTGAGGAGGACCGGGGAGCAGGTGTCTGAGCCAGGGGCGCCTTGGGAGCGAGGCTGCAGCATCACCCTGGCTGCACTGCCAGTGGCTCAGAGATCAACCTGAACCCAGAGCGGCAGGTGCAGGAGCCCCCGGGTGGCCGCTGGTGCTGCTGGTGGCCCGGGAGGACTCGGAGGGCCGACTGGGGGGGAACGACCGTGCGATCAATTTGGGGTGCTCTGGGCTCAGGCAGGAACCTCACCAGTGGGCAGTCACGGGGTCTCAGCAGGATGGCCCTGCCACCGTGGGGAACACGAGGCAGTGTCTGGATGTTCTTGGCCGTCAGAGCCCTGGGGTGCTCCTGGCTTCCCCTGCGTAGGGGTCAGGGAGGGTGCACACCGTTCATGACGCATAGGACGCCTGACTCCACAGAGAATGGTGGCCCCAGGGTCAGCAGTGCCAAATGGAGAGAGGCTGATCTAGAGCTCCCCCTCGTTGGGGGACCCACTAGGTCCTTCGTGGGTAGGCACCTCTGTTTTCTTGGGCGTTTGTGCTGGGAAGGAGGCGCCCAGCAGTAGGTCTCCCTAGCCCAGTCTGGCCAGCCAGTTCCAGCGTCCGTCTGCTGAGCCTCTGTCCCAAGATGAAGGCTTGGGGATGTCAGGGCTGTCGGTCACACTGGAGAACTGCAGTGACGTGCGAGTTGTGATCGCCCAGGGTGGACAGCTGCAGATGCTGAGTGTGAGCCGCAGCCTGGAGGATGCGGGGAGCCCTGACTGGCCCTGCACCCCGTCCCGCAGAAGGCAGTTATGTGAAACTGAGTGACAGGGACCGCCCCAGGGGCCTGTTATCTCCCAGAGAACTTTCCAGTGGCCAAGCTTTTCTTTGGCATTAGAACCAACCCCTCGTGAGGGGAGACTGGACTTGGACAAGGGGCTGCAGTTGGTGAGGAAGGGAAGGGGTTTTGGGGGGTACAGTTGGACTGGGCAGATGAGGGAGGTAATGTGTTCCTTTCTGGTCATGTGAGCAGGATGCCCAGGAACGTCCCAGTCAAGGGAGCAGAAAACTGCAGGGTGCAGACTGCAGGGGCCAAGCATCATCCAGGAGGGAGGGAGGGGCAGCGGGGCCGGTCTGTGCCTGCGGGGTGGAGGCCTGGTGGAGACCGAGCAGCTGCTGCGGGTGGGGGGGTGGGGGGCCAGGGGGGAGGATAGGGAGGCCCAGTGGGAAGAGCTGGGGCTGTACTCACACGCATCCTCGGAGAGGAGGGGTGAGCTGCTCCCCTGACCTGTGTGCGGGCGGCACCCAGCACGCTTGGTGGAACCAGAGGGAGCTGTGCAGCTGGTGAGGGAGGGCCCAGGAATCATGGAGGAACTAGAGCCCAGGCTTGGGCGCCCTCAGGCCATCCTGAAATGCTTTGAAAAGTGGCTGGTTAAGGCTTGCAGGCTGTGCAGGAGGCCGGCTCCTGGGTGTTGTTGGGAAGCCCTGTGTGGCTAAGGCCCTGGAGGGACTGGGCTGGCCACGTGTCGGGCTGAGCCCCTCAGATCCCAGCAGGTGGGGCAGACTCCGGGCCCAGAGCAACCCTGGTGCTCAGCTGGGGATCAAGGGCTCTGGACAGGCATGTATTCTCTGGGGAATCCCAGGCCCTGGGTGTCGGCCCTCCCTCAGTGGCCTGGACTGTTGGGGGAGAGGGCGGGCCCCGAGGTGGGGAGCTATGTTGGCACCTCTCCCCACTGGGTCACAGGGTGGGGCTCACCTGTACCCTGTGTACACTGGGTGTACATGGGCATATGCCCATGGGGGGCCGTCTCTGGGGCTTCCATTGCCTACCGACCTTACAGTTAGCGCTAGTCACACTAACCAGAGGAAGCCAGGGAGCTCCATGCCTCCCCAGCTGGTAGACACACGGCTAGAGGTGCCCGTAGGAGGCACAGGTGAGCAGGACGGGTGGCAGGCAGAGAGTCTGGGCAGAGAGTGAGCACAGGTGTCCCCAGCTGCTCTGGTCAGGCCTTGGATAGGAGAACCACAGCCTGGAAGCTCCATCTCCCACAGGGGACGGGGCGTGTGTCCTGCTCCGAGCGCTGGAGCCCCTGGGGGGCCTGGAGGCCATGCGGCAGCTTCGCCACGCCCTCCGCAAAGGCGCTGCAGGACGAGCCCTCAAAGACCGTGAGCTCTGCAACGGCCCCTCCAAGCTGTGCCAGGCCCTGGCCATCGACAGGAGCTTCGACCAGCGCGACCTGGCCAGGGATGAGTCTGTGTGGCTGGAGCAGGGCCCCCCCGAGCCCAGTGAGCCAGCCGTGGTGGCGGCAGCCCGTGTGGGCATAGGCCAGGCTGGCGAGTGGGTCCAGAAGCCCCTGCGCTTCTACATACGGGGCAGCCCCTGGGTCAGCGTGGTGGACAGGGCGGCAGAGCGGGACACACAGACTGGAGCCAGGGCGTGCTCCCACAAGGACTTTTAATTGTTTACCAACGAAATAAAGGCTGTGTTTCTAGAAGAGTGTCCTTTGCACCTTGTCCAGAGCCCTCCTGGCAGCCAGCTCTGCTCCGGTGACCCAGGGCCACCGTGCCCACTTTCTCTCAGGCCTGAAGCCACGCTGGGGTGGGGGGCACCACGGCAGACACACTCCCAGGGGAAGCAGAACGACTCCCCACAGGATGTCCTGAGCCAGGTCCTGGTGCCTTGGGTGCCCACAGAGAGGACTGCTTGGCCACGGCCTCCAGAGGCCAACACAGGAAGGTGGGGCTGGGGAGGTGCCCGCAGGCAGGCAGTGCTGGGCCAGACAGGGCGGCGAGGGACACGGGCAGAATCGTGTGGGAGGCATGCAGCCCTCAAGAGGCCCGCGTGCTGGTCGCGCCCCTACCACGAGCCTCACCTTCGCAGCCCAGGGCCCGAGGCTGTCCTGAAGACGAAGATGAGGAGAGCAAGGCCCCGCAGTGGGAGGGAGCAGGGGGTGAGAGGCAGTGCCCCCACCCAGCTCACGTGAGCAGGGCCTGGAAGACGGCGATGACCGGGTCCTCGTGGGTGGTCACCACCAGGACGCTGCGGAACTTGTCCACGAGCGCCAGCAGCTGGGAGCGCCGTGTATTCTCATTGTACATGATCTCCTCCAGGTGGTGGCGGCCGCGGAAGTAGTGCAGGAGCCTGCCGGGGGTGGGGGTGGGAGGGCGTGAGGACAGCTACGGCGTGGGGCTCAGACAGCCCGCGGGACCCGCTCCCACCACAGCCCTTCGGCAGAGGGGGGTGCACGGGCAGCCGTAGCTTCGGCCCTCCGTGCCACTGCAGCTCGGGGGAGTCTGGCTTGGAGGCTTGGCCCGACAACCTGATGCTCCCGGAACACCATGTGCCCAGTGCCCCCAGGTCTGGGCTGGGGGTGACAAGTCTCTCACCCAGATGTGCAGACCTCAGGCCCCACCCCGCCCCCAGACCAAGGGTCCTGGGACGATCCCTGCTCAGCCCTCGAGGACGACGTGACGAGCAGCACTGGAAGGAGGTCCAAGAGACACTCCACACACAGGCGCCAGTCCTGAGGCCTGCGCTGAGGTCCGCCGCCCGTCTCTCCACACGGGGCCCCGCCGCACCTGGCAAGCATGCGGAGGTCCTCCGGGTTCTGGGCCGCAGGCACGCTGAGGATGGCGGCCCGCTCGTGCTCAGACAGGCTGGCCAGCAGGCTCTCCGTCATCCTCCTGTTCAGCGGCGAGTCCCCGCTGGGGAGCAGCTCAGCGCTGGAGTTGTCCATGCTGGGGCTGGTGAGGGTCATGTCATCGCTGCTGGCTGAGAACCGGCAGCAGTCAGGGAGCGGCAGCCCTGCGGTCACCCACATCCACCTGGGAGCTCACCGCCACGCCCTCGGGGAGCTGCCCCAAACCCCAAGGTCATCCAGTCCCGAGCATTAATGGGGCCCTGGGAAGACTGGGGTCCCCAAGCCAGGGACCTGGGCTCAGGGCTGCTGCCTTAGGGAGACACTGTGGCCAAATGGCTCTGCAGAGAAGGGACCAGTCACCATCTCCACAGAGGCGCTGGGCCAGGCTGCTCCAACTCAGCAAGGCAGAGCCCCGTCCTCAGGGAAGCAGGGGAGGACCTCCCGTCCCCCAGGCAGAGCTGCCCAGCGGGGCGAGTGACATCCATGCGAGGACACAGCTGCCCAGAGGGCGGTGTGAGCAGGGGTTCGAGTGCGGCCCTGTGACGGTACCGTGGTCACTCACAGGTGCCCAAGTCGGACCTCCCAGCCACCCGCCTCTTGCAAGTGTGCCCAGGTGCTCACCCCCCTCCAGACAGATGCCCGGGGGCAGGAAATCCTACTTGGGGAGCCAAAGCTGAGGGCATTGGGCGTGCTGAGGCTGCGGCCGCCCACCCTGGTGGCGAGGGGCGCGTCGTCCTCGCGGGCGCGGGGCTCGTCCTCGCTGGGCGAGGCCATCAGGCAGACGTAGGTGTGCAGCTGCACCAGGAGCCGGCGCTGCAGCATCCACACCACCATCTGGATGAGCTGCGTCTGCAGGCAGGGGCACCGGAGGTCAGAGGGGACACCCGGCGGGGCCACAGCGGCCCTCACTCCGCCACGTGCCCAGCTGCCCACACGCCTTTCTGCCCAGAGCTGACAGGACCTGTGACATGGCGGCCCTGCTGTGCCGCCTCTCCCGGCCCGTGGGCTCTGTGGGGACCCCACCCATGGCCAGCACCCTAAGAGCAGAAAGTCCTCCCCCCTGGGTCGACCCCTGTGTGGGGGCATCCACGTCCCCAGACCCACATGCCACCTTCCTGTCACTGGGGTTCCCTGCTGGGAGGGCGGACAGGCATGGACACACGCGTGTACCGTGAGCATGTATGACCCAGTCACAGTAAGGAAAATGGAAGAGGACTGTAAAATACTTCAAGAGACCTCGTCAGCACTTGCACACATTCGGGGCCTGAAATAGGAGTTAGGGAGGCAGGCGGCTTCACCCAGGACCCAGCAGAATCAGAACCAGCTCCCCTCAGGCCAAGAAGAGCCACCGGCCGTCCAGACCACTGGGAAGTCTGCACTGGGGAGGGGGAGGGTACACACAGTGTGTCTTCTGTTCGGCTGGCACAACCTGGCACTGTTCCAGGAAACCAAAGGTGCCACGGACAACGGCATTTACGACAGTCACGCTGGGCGTCTAAGTGAAGGAACCAAGAGACCAACCTGCAGCTTGGGGTCGGAGCAGACCACACCCCACCCCTGGGAGGACCAGATGGTGACTGACACGGTCCCTCCTCTGCATTCACAACTTGAGGAGCAAAGGGCTGCTTTTAAGGACTGGCTTTGCCTACCAGCCCCAGCACTTGTTAGAGCAAACACTTCACTTTGAAGACAAGCCTTGAGAACACCAGCCCATCTCCCCCCGGGGCCCAGGGCTCAGGCTGGGGTGGGGGAGGGGCAAGGCCTGGCTCTGGGACCCAGGTCAGTCAGTCCTTCTGTAAACACACAACTCGCCAGCTCGTTCCCCATGCCTCGCCCCTCCCTGGTGGCCACCACGCCACGCCCACACTCCTGCCAGCCCCTCGCCACCCTGACTCTGACCCAGACCCAGGCCTGTCCTGTGCAGGCCCCAAATGTGAAAATTCTGGGTGTCTGTGAGCTCAGACTTATACCCACAGACCCCGTGGCCACCGGGACCCTGGCAGGCAGGAGAGGGAGTCGGGGCAGGGCCCAGGCTCAGTAAAACAAAACCCTCTGTGTTCCCGATTCTAGGACCCCCAGGTCCAGAAGGGGCAGCGGGTGGCTCTCTTGTCCCAGGAGTGGTCACAATCTCCTGCCAGTTGACCTCTTAGCTCCGCCCTAACCCTGAGAACTGCCTGCCACGGGCAGACAGGGCTCCGTGTGTGGAGGGACTGGCACTGCCCAGGTGTCGGCAGGCAGCCAGCCTCTGGCAGGGCAGGTATCACCTACGCAGCAAGCACTGCCCCCAACCCAGGCTTTGGGCGCAGCAACACTGCAGGCCTGGGATCAATTGGGGACTGAAGCCAGGTGGCTGGTCCCTGGGCTCCCCCAGCTCCCAAGACTCACCTCCTGAACAGGGGGGGCCAGGGGGTTCCTGAATTCTGACAAGGAGACAGGCAAGGAGAACTTGGCAAGGACAGATGGCAGGTCGTGAGATGGAAACTGGCGTGAGAACTGCTCGGCGAGCGGGGAATACCTGGGGATGGGGGTGAGGATCCCTGAGCTCGAGAGGTCTCCCCTCAGTCAGGCATCTGTGTCCTTGCCTCGAGCCCGCGCTGGGCAGGAGGGGATGCAGTGTGGTGAGGGTCCGGGAGGGTGCAGTGAGGACAGAGCCCAGACGCCTTCCCCACGCGGCAGCCCCTGTGAGCCTCTGCGTCAGGACCAAGGCTCCTGACCTCCCAGCAGGCACCCCGCGCAGGGCCCACTGGCCAGCAGGTGTGGGCAGGCGCAGACCTTTCCCAGAGGCTGCAAGTGCAGAGCAGCACAGGCCTGGGTGGCGCTGGAGGGGCGGGACCAGGCCAGAACTGGGACACGGGCCTGGCTGAGCTGGGAGCACCACCTGGGGCCCTGTCAGCCAGAGGGACTCACAGACACACGCTGGCGTTGGGAGACAGCATGTAGACGTTGTTTTCACACAGCGGGTAGATGATGATGGCCTTGCCCCAGTACACCAGGTGGGCCGCAAGCTGGAAAACCTGCAGGCAGGGAGCAGGGGACTGCTGGGAGGCTGAGCCTTCTGCCACTGGTCCTCAGCTGTCCCAGCTGGCCCCGGCACGGACGCCTGGGCAACCAGGACGAGGTCGACTCAGCTGCGCAAGGGTCTTGGCTGCTCATCCTGGCAGAGGCCAGCCCCTAGCCCACCAGCACCGAGCACCAGGACAGTGGATGAGGGGTCTCTGCACCCACCCCCACCCCCACCCCTCACTCGTCCCTGGAGAACCTCCCTCTGTCTTGCTGCCCTGGGCTCTCAAGACATCAGGATGGCCCACAGACAGACCACAGCGCCGGGAGGGAGGGCCAGGGTGAGACCACGGCACTGGGCAGTGCTCACCCCGACCACCACAGCCAAGTGCCTGCGGGCACAGCACCAAAACACCCCCACCTCGTCTCAGCAAACAGGGCCTCCAGTGGCCCCAGCTCAAACACAAAGGACGTTTCAGTCCCACTGCTGACCCTCTCTCTCACCCCAAGTCCCAGTGACAATGGCTCTAAAGGAAACAGGCTCACTTCCCTCCGTCTCTGCCACCAACCTCACCCAGCGGGTCCACATCCCCTCTCCCTGCAGCCAGAGCGCCTGCTCCAGGCTAGAAGTCTGAAATTGGGAGCACTGGGCTGTTGGCAGGGACACTGATCTTTGCCTCCAAGATACAAGCTGCTGTTCCTGGCGTGAGGTGAGACCACGCCTCCCACCTTGGCCTCCACAGTCACCTCTTCTGCAGGTCACCTCCCGCCTCCTCTTCTGTAGTCAAAGCCTCTCCACCTGCCTCCCTCTCACAAGGGCCCACCCAGATCATCCAGGATTATCGCCTCATATCAAGAGTGTTAATTCCATCTGCAAAGTCCCACATAAGGAAGGTCCCACTCACATTAGGACGCGGAGGTCTACGAGGGCACTGTTCATTCATTACAAGTAACGTAAGTATAATCCTAATTTTGTTATTCAAAGATTATATATTAACGTTTATATAAAAGAGTTGGAGGAATCTACTGTGGTTACTGCTGCGATATGGGATTGTGGGCACTTACTCTGTGTCTATAATTTGTGTGATACTTGAACTTTGTAAGAAAGAATATATTAGTTTCATTAGACAAAAACCTTCAAATCACCTGATGACATTCACACCTGAGACCGACATTCCCTGATATCCGTGCAGGGGCTCCGGCTGGGCTCACCAGCCTCCCCCACGGGGCCTCTGCTGGGCCACCTGCTGAAGGAAGCAGCAGTGCCAGCGGCCGGCACAGTCCACCCGTGGGGCCAGGCCCTGCATGACCACACCAGCAGCAAACCCCGATCCACACCGGGTTCAGTGTAGAGGGGCGAGGAAGCAGACGGCAAGGGGCAGCAAGGGGCCCCATGGCAAGGCCACGGCCAGGGAGAAACAGAGGCGACATCATCAGAGCTCTGTGCAGGGCAACTGCGGCGGGGGGGGCGTGTCCACACAGGCCCCTGTCGGGCAGCCGCGGGGGCAGAGAGGGCCCCTCAGAGCCGCACACGCACGGGCCCCTGGCCTCAGCAGCACCGGTCAGGACGCCGCGCAGCGGTGCACACACCTCAGCCAGCGCCTGTGAGGTCTGTGTCTCGTGGGCGCTAGCAAGACAGTCCAGGACCCCACGTGAGACGCCAGGCACAGGTCAACAAACACTCGCACGTGGGGTGGACAAGGGTCATGGGGTAAAGATGGGGGGAGGATTCTAGACAACAGAATCCCAAAGGGCTGCTTTGGGGGAAAATGGCCTGAGAGTCGGGCCTGGTGAACAAGCTCCCCTACTGTGCTAACGTGCCCATCTCCATGGAAGATTCTGAAAGATGTGGGAATACCAGACCACCTTATCTGTCTCCTGAGAAACCTGTATGTAGGTCAAGAAGCAACAGTTAGAGTCAGACATGGAACAAGGGACTGGTTCAAAATTGGGAAAGGAGTAGGTCAAGGCTGTATATTGTCACCCTGCTTATTTATTTATGTCTAGAGTACATCATGCGAAATGCCAGGCTAGATGAAGGACAAGTTGGAATCAAGATTATGGGAGAAAAATCAATAACCTGAGATATGCAGATAATACCACCCTAATGGCAGAAAGCCAAGAGGAAATAAAGAGCCTCTTGATGAGGGTCAAAGAGGAAAATGGAAAAAGCTGGCTTAAAACTCAATATTAAAAAAACTAAGATCATGGCATCCAGTCCTATCACGTCATAGCAAACAGATGGGGAAAATGTGGGGAAAGTACAGATTTTATTTTCCCAAGCTAGAAAATCACTCTGGATGATGACTGCAGCCATAAATTAAAAGACGTTTGCTCCTTGAAAGGAAAACTATGACAAACCTAGACAGCGTATTAAAAAGCATCACTTTGCCAACAAAGGTCCATATAGTCAAAGTTACGGTTTTTCCAGTAGTCATATGCAGATGTGAGAATTGGGCCACAAAGGCTGAGCACCAAAGAACTGATGCTTTCGAACTGTGGTGCTGGAGAAGACTCCTGAGAGTCCCTTGGACTGCAAGGAGATCAAACCAGTCAATCCTAAAGGAAATCAACCCTGAATGTTCATTGGAAGGACTGATGTTGAAGCTCCAATACTTTGGCCACCTAATGCGAAGAGCCAACTCGTTGGAAAAGACACTGATGCTGGGAAAAATTGAAGGCAAAAGGAGAAAGGGATGACAGAGGATGAGATGGCTGGATGGCATCATTGACTTGATGGCCACGAATTTGAGCAAACTCCGGGAGAGAGTGGAGGGCAGAGGCGTGTTGCCGTCCCAGGGGGCGCAAAGAGTTGGTCATGAACTTAGTGACTGAACAACAACAACGGCCAATATGCTGAGGAGCAAAGACCGCAGGCCCCCTGGAGGTGCCTCACAGGGCCTGAGAAAGCTGTCCCGGCCTCCGCAGCTGTGGCCCCTGGCCCAGGGCTCCGCTGCCCCCTGGTGGCCAGGTGCTGCCCCACTCCAGACCCGGGGTCCCCCTCAGGCTGTCGCTTGAGGCCCCCCTGACCCAGCCTCCACCTTCTTCCTGTACTTTTCCTCACCCTCAGCGCTGCCTACTATTCCACCAGATCTTCGGCCAAAGAGGAGGGGCCACCATCTGATCAGAAAGGGCAGCCCCCAAGCTTGTGACTCGGCAGGGAGATGGCACCTCGTACAGAACACAGGCCCGCGTGCCATGGGGTGTGGTCCTGCTCTACACGGCTCCCACAAGGGCGAAGTCCACTCACCCAGCACCATGAAGGCCTCGCTCCTCTCTGCCACAGCCCAGCAGCCCCGCCACGATACAGACACTCGGCAGGAACTCAGGCCCCCGGCCCAGAGGCCGGTCTGCCTCCAGATCCATCACTGTGGCAGGCCGTACGCGGCCCTCGGCTGGACTACGGCCCTAGGGAGGCAGCTTGAGGTGCCTCCTATGACACATCCAGCCTCCCCCCACACTGCCCATCCTGCCCACTGAGGGCATCTCCCCAGGCCCCCAGAGGTACCTGCAGCAAAGCCAGGTCTGCGTCCTGGGCCAGCTGCTGCAGGTTCTTCACAGCAGACGTGGTCTTGATCACGCGCACCAGGGCCGGGGAGCAGTCAAGTGGGAGCTCACCCAGCAGGGACTTCTCATCGCTGAGCAGCAGCAGGGCATGGTACGGGCTGCAGGGCAGAGACATGGTCAGTGGTACAAGCAGCTTCGGGCTCTCGGGGTGGGCACCTGGAGAAAAGAGGCCACGGGAGGAACTGGAAGACAGGGTTGTGCCCTGAGGCCTTTAAAAACCTGCGAGGATCACTGCTGCAGCAGAAAGAACTGCAGGAGCCCTGATGACCCGCTCCATCCCACCTCTGGGACTGCCCGCAAACACTGGTTGACTTAAAAATGAGTCAACCCTTCCCAAGGAAACAGTCCCAAAGAGGGCTTCCCTGGTGGCTCAGATGGTAAAGAATCCATCTGCAACGCGGGAGACCTGGGTTCAATCCCTGGGCTGGGAAGATCCCCTGGAGGAGGGCATGGCAACCCACTCCAGTATTCTTGCCTGGAGAATCCCATGGACAGGGGAGCCTGGCGGGCAACAGTCCGTGGGGTCGCAAAGAGTTGGACACGACTGAGCGACTAAGCACAGCATATAACACATGGGAAAAGCAAAATCCCCACCTCAGACTGTGAACAGAACTACCGAGACACACGCTGGGAAGGAAGCCCAGGAGGAAAAGCCCGGACAGTGCGGGGGCCTGGGTGAGGGATGAAGCCAGTGCTCTGCTTTCTGTCATCAAAACATCTGCTGTCCCGTGCCCAGATCTCTTTTTCTGGTTAAGACATTTGAGGAGACAGAGCACTTGGTGGGGAAGGCAAAGGCAGGAGACTGGGCTCTGTGCTCTCCTTGCAGGAGGAAGCCTGAAATGGACAAACAGAGCCCACAAGTTCCGGTTCAAGCAGAGACCCCAGGAGTAACACCATGATGACACAGCCCTCTGAGGGTCAGGCCCGCTGCTGGCCGTGAGGCGCGGTCCACAGCCCTAACGAGGCCCCAGGCTGGGGCTGCAGCGCAAAGCCCTGCTCAGCCAGGCAGTGCCCAGAGGCTCTGGGGGTGAGCTGGGGGTGATGGTCACTCCTGGACAAAACTGGACACAAAAACATGTGTTTACAAACAGCAGAGCCCTACCTGCCAGTTTCTGTGGCAGGAAGAGGACCCAAGTGCTTGGTACACCTCAGGCAGACAAAGGAGAGAAGGGCCGGCGGGCGTGGGGCTGGCACTCACCGGATGGCCTTCAGGCTGCGCTCGATGGCCTCTGGCGGGATGAGGCTGCTGGCCGCGTAGTGGATCTTGTGGGGCAGGCAGAAGCTCACCTCCAGCCAGCTGTTGACGTGGAGCCGCACCACCCCAGATGTGCACAAGCTGCAGAGAGAGGGCCCTCAGCCTTGCACACGCAACCACATCTTGCACACCCGCCTGAGGGCGCCTCTGCCCAGCCCACAAGTACACTGCAGGGAGGCTTCCCAGACTCCTACCCCGCATCCTACCCCACATCTCAGTAGGGTTAAGAAAGCATCCTATCCCGCATGTCAGTAGGGTTAAGAGAAGAAAATGATGTATTAGGAACACACACAAAAGTTGCCTTTCTGGCCAGCCTCGGAATCTGCAGTCCAACCAGAGGCAAGGGATCAGGGAAGCCTCTCCAATCTCTGCCCTGGAGGCTCAATGCACCCGGGCGTCCCAGGGCTTCCTCTACACGATGGGCGGCCGGGCAGGGCAGGGCCCATCACCAAAAGGGAGAGATGAGCGGGAGGGAAGGGTGGCGGTGCCCGAGGGAGGAGCCCGCCCCTGCCGATGGTGCAGCCCTGCAGGCGCTCCACAGCCAGCAGCCACGCCAGCCCCCGCTCAGGCTTTCGGCACCCCTCGTCTCCCCAGCCTCGCTCAGGCCAAACACAGAGACTCTGTGTCTGACTCTCATGTCTCACAACCCACCTCAGACTGCCTGTGAATCCTGCCTGCTCCACGCAGGGACACACTGCACACCTGCTCCACTCTGGCCTCCCCGGTCTGCCCTCCCTACGCAGACCCCCAGGGGTCCCACCTCAGCAGTCCTAGCCAAGACCTCAAAGTGCCAGAGCCCTGTGGGACGTGCCCACTCTTGCCAACCCTGTATCCTCCCGCCAGAGAGTCCAGCAGGACAGGCTGCCCTGCTGCTCTCCAAGCTCGTGGACTTGCCCTAGCCACACGCTCTCCCTCAGGGGCGCCAGGGCTCCTTCCTGCCTACAGATCTCAACTCTAGGCCCACCTTCTCAGTGGGGTGAGCCCCAAGCCTGGCCCTGGCCCCCCAGGCGGCTCCAAGCTGCCATCTGTCCTGTGCGTGGGCAGCAACAGGCCCTCCTGTCCGCGGTCAGTGCTGTTTCCCGACCAGAATCCACAAGGTGCGGTGCTCACCGCACGGCCAGCAACGGGCAGGGACACTGAGAGCACTTCCAGCCTGGAGGGGGGAGGAGGCCTGAGGACAAGACCCTCTGGGCCGCCGTCTCTCAGGAACGAAGCTGAGGCCCTGACCTGGCCCGGGTGCTGAGCACAGAAGGAGTGACTGCTAGCGCAGAGCAGGGTATGGGGCCTGTGCCCCCTGCCTGGCCCCTTCTTGCCACACTCCAGCCCATGCTGCTGGCACTCGGGCCTCGGGGCTCTCGGAAACAGACTCAGGGATCTGGGTGCTAGAGGCGGCCCGTGGCCCCCGCCCCGCATCCACAGGCTGTTCTTACAGTCCCTCCCCACAGCCCTGTCCAAAGAGCTATGCGGAATCCACAGGCAGCAGTTTCAAATGTAAAAATCAGTCCTTATTGTCTCCAGCAGGGAATGGGCACCAAGGAGAGGAACCACGGGAAGCACACGGAGCACGCCTGCGACCTCAGCTGCCCCCAGGACTCCTGCTGGCCCCGGCCTCGCTCCCTCTCCTGTGCTGCCACCGGGGCACCTGGAGGGCCGGGCCCTCTCCCAGGGCTTCCCTGTCCCTAGCTGACCCCTTGAAGGATGAGAGAGGGTCTCAGGCCCCCAGCTGCAGGGGGGCCACAAGCTGTGGCTTGTGTGTAGTTCTCTTCACATCTGCTCAGAAAGGCAGTGGACTCAGAACCAAGGTCTTCCTATCTCTGAGCTCTCCTGTAGGACATGGCACGAGGTAGCTGCTGGAACGCAGAGTCATAGTAAACACCGAGATTCCTCTTTTCTTTTTTTTTTTTTTCGAGATTCCTCTTTTCAAATGTAGCCACGTGGGCTCCTCCAGGAGCCCAGCGATGCCATGTGTAGGCTGCTGAGCCACTGGGCACAGGAGGAGGCCCCAGGCACTGGTTCAGGCTCTTGGTGCACAATCTACAGCCTGCATTTGGGGGCTCCCACTCAGTCGTGCCAAGAAAGCAAAGGGAATTGTAAGCAAACTATGTGAACACAAGAAGCCGGACAGAGTGGTAAGAAAAGGGATGTGGAGGAGGGGGCAAGGGTAGGTGTAGCCTGGGGCCTCATGGGGATCTGGTAGCAGGCAGACAAGCCATCAAGGCCTGTGCAGCAGCATGGGGTACCAGTTGATGGGGTCACAAGGAGTTGGACAGGATTGAGCGACTGAGCACTAGCAGAGTAGAAGCTGGGCCCGAAAAGGGTCCCGAGCAGCTCGTACTTGTATCCTCAGGGCAGCTAACGGTTTGGTGGGGACACTGAGGAAAACACTGTGCCTGTGTGAGGCTTATCCGGCCCCTCACACGGATAAGGCCACACCACACACTGGACTGCAACTCTGAGACCCCACCCCGCCTGCGACACGAGATAGATGCGCCCCCAGAGCCCAAGGCCCAAGGCAATCACACGGGCCTTTCAACAAGCGCTTATCTTTCACATCCCAGACGGCACAGGATGCAAGCTCACCCCCCACCTCACATCTCAGCATCCAAATTTCAGTCCCTATCCTAGCATCCTGCTGTGGGCTCGCACCAGTCACCCTTCTCCCTGCCCCAGGCCAGAGACCTCCGAAGCCAGCCCTGCACCCTCTGTTCCCGCACACAGGGCCAACACTGCGCGTGACCCAAGAGGGCTAGGTGGGCTCCTGGAAGCCCACACTGACATTTCCAACACAGGTGCACTTTCTGGAAAGGACTGAAATTCCCAGGATACTCGTGGGCAAGTCTGTGGGCCCAGCCCTGCTCTGGACAGGCAGCGAAGAGCAGGGCAGAGTCCCCAGCACCCCCAGCACTGCCGCAGGTCAGGAACTGCTTGGCAGACACTTCTTCAAGCCCCACCACGGGATCCACATGCTGAGCACAGACGGCTAGGGGACATCCCCAACCTCGGGGGATGCTGTCACTGAAGTCACCAAGCTACAAGGGGACACACAGGTGCTGGGCAAGCAGCGGCGGGCTCCGCGGAGTCACGCGGCAGCAGCGGCTCACAGACGCAGAGGTCCTGGGGCATAGGGCCTCCAGGCCACACCGCACACAGGACTGCAGTCAAAGCGCTCAGTCCACAACACCCCTGTGCAAAGCCCCAGCCCAGCCTCGAACCTCAACCAGACCTCAGCTTCAGGCCTCTTGCTTCTGCTTTGAGAAAGCCCGTCCCGGGGCCTGCTGGCGAGCCTCCACAGAGAAAGGGCTGCGTGCTCCCTACCACCTGCCTTCTTGCCCCTCGGTGCAGCCCGCCCTGCAGGAGCAGGGTGGGTCAGGCTAGACCCTCACAGCCTTCCCACTGGGTCAGAGCCGATGCCGTCAGCAGGCGGGGACAGGGGAGGACACGGATGGTCTGGGATTCCTATGGGAGAAGCACTGGGCGGGACCCAGATCACAAGACTCGGGCCTGGAAACAGGGAGGGGGTCATCTGGGTTCAGGAAGGAGGCAAAGGGCTGAATGGGGGCCCGGGAGCTGCTCTTGCTGAGTGCTGACTCCTGTCCTTGGGACTGCTGCCACTAGAGGGCGCTGGGCTGCCTCAGCGCTGGGCTGCCTCAGCTCCGGGCTCGGCCGGTCCAGCACGCCACGAAAGCAGCTGTCAACTCTCGAGGGTCAGCATCCCAACACAGTTCGAGCCTAAGAATTCACAGCTCATTGTTTGCTCAGAAACATACTGTCTGGCTCTGGATTGCTTTTTACTGTAAGCCCACGCTGGCCTGGATCTAGCGTGCAGTTTCAAGGGACGCTGCTCTTATGTCCTCTGACACCCTGAAGTCATCGAAATAAAAACACGGAAACAGCAGCCACTCTGTGCATCCCTGAAGACAGCTCTCCCTCCCACCTAAAGGCACCTGCGCCCCCAGGAGGAAACAGGGCCAAAGCAGAGCGTTCACAGAGAAGGGTACAGGGGTGGGCCCAGGTGAAGACGTGCACACCTGCGTTCATATCGGCTGACCTGAGACACCATCCACCACCCACCGTGGTCGGCAGAACCGGAAAGCTCAGAAGACTCTGTGTGGCAAAGTCAGGTGCTGCTGACAGGTGGGCAGACACAGCCACAGAGGGCAGTACCTCCGTGACACACACACCTGACTACTTAGCCGGCAGTTTCACTTAGGAATTTCTCTCAGGGATGCACGGGCACCCACAAAAAAACACACACGGCTAAGCCGCATGTCCTTCAGCAGCAAAAGCTGGAGCCCATGAAGCCCCAGGGAGGCGGCAGGCAGCTGGGCAGCAGAGAAGTCAGTCCTTATTTACCAACAGACAGATGTCTAAGTTGCACGTGGAGGTGAGAAGGTACAGGGCAACCGCACACGCAGTATGCTCCGGGCTCACCCTCCTGTGCGCCGCGCCCTCGGAGGGGCACACAGCACGCAGCCACCTGACACATCCTGCCTCCGGGACGGGACCGGTGAGGGTCTAAGGAGAAAGCAGCCCAGCGCCCTTTCAGACCTGACCGACAGGGGACCTCTTCAAAGGCTTAAGCTAAATAACAAAAAGACAATTACCAAAACATCACAGTGGTTAACACTGGGCGTGGGATTACAGACGGTTTTATTTTCTTTATACTTCCCTATATCTATAATAAATACATAATACTGGTGAAATCAGAAAAAAACATTAACATTAAAAAAAAAGGAGGGGGGAATTCTCTGGCAGCCCAGTGGTTAGGACTCCACGCTTCCACTGCAGGAGGCCAGGATTCAATCCCTGGTTGGGAATTAAGCTATCACAAGTCCCACAGTTCAGCCAAAAAAAAAAAAAAAGAGAATTCATGGGGAAAAAGAAAACTTACATGGAAAAAGGAAAGGATGTGGACAAACCACCATCTCCAGAGGGGCTCTGGCCACAGCTCTCAGGTCAAGCCCATCTCCAGTGGGGAACACGGTCTCCTGGATGGAGGAGGCCAGGGCAGGGAAGCTGGTGGCGAGGGGAGGTGAGGGGGCAGTGCCCCTTGCGCCCCCCGTCCAGCAACATGCCGGTCCCCTCAGCCCCGAGAGGCCTCTGGTGAGCCCGCTTGCCAGGTGCAGAACAGGAGAAGCTGCCAGCCAGCGGCACTCACCCAGGACTGGGGTCCCACAGACCCAGGGCCAGGGAGCAGTGGTCAAAGCCCCGTGGACACGCTTTAGAAAGAAGAGTGCCTGCCTTGCTTGTCCACACTAAGAGGTGGTGCTGAGCTGGGGTTCCCGCCATGTCTCCACTGCCTGCTGCCCATACACTGAGTGTCCCAAACCCCCAAGACTAGAGCTAGTCAGGGGAGCAGGGCCAGCCCTAGACCCTGAGCCTCAGTCTCCTCTTGGGTGCGGCAGCCACAGTGACCTCACCTGAAGAAGGCAGGCCTGGAACACGGTAGGTGCTGTGCTCAGTCAGCGTCACCTTGCGTTCTAGGCCCCCACACAGCTTTCTTCAGGTCCATTTTCTAGTCAGAGCAAAGTCTGGGGGTGCCGTCCCAGCCAGGCACCTTTCTGCCCTCCCTCCATCTCAGGCAGAGCGGGGAAGTGGCACCCGCCTTGCGGAGGCCCTGGGCAGGAGGCCACTCGTCTTACCTGTCATAAGCGTCCTTGAGGTCCCTGGCCAGCTTGCACTTGGGCAGGATGTGGTGGAATGGGGACTGAGGCCCGTCATTTGCTGCAAGAGTTGTAACACAGGGGACTCAGAGCCTGCACAGCACAGAGCTCACACAGGCCAGATGGCAAGTTTAGGCTAAGAAGGACTTTAAGTGACTGTACACCAAACATCAGGACGTTGCCCAGTGGTCCGCACCACCATCTTCTGGATTTCCCGACCGCTGGCCCCACCTGACTCTGCAAGTACAGGCCTCACGTAACATCTAACAAAAAATAGATGTACTAACATTGAACTTTTAAAAATCCCGGTGAAAAAGTCACAAACTCTTAAGAATGTTTTTAAAAGATAAAACTTCTGGATTGTTATTATTAATAATACATAACTGGGGAAAATAAATGTATTACACATTTTGACAACTGTCAAACATCAAAAACAAATTTTTCCAAGTGGCACATTCTCATGTACTTTTGCTTATAGCTAAAATTAGCCCAAGTTCACTGGCAAGTGTAGTCCTGGTTTTCTCTTCTGCTATGGAGGTGCTGACCTGAGAAGACAGAGGCAAAGCCTATGACAAAGGGGGCATCTCTCAGCTCTGAGATGCTGACAGTGCACCAAGGCCTCAGGCGGATCCATCAGCAGATACTACTTTAATAACTGGCCAGCTGACAGCTCGATTGGGCTCCCCTTCAATTCTGCTGAAAGCAAAGAAGAGGCCTCCTTCCAGCTTGACGCTGCCCTTCCGCATGCCTCCCACCCCAGGGAGACTGCCCAGCAGAACCAGGGTGGTACCTGACCTGCGGGAAGAGCCATCATGCGGGGTCTGGGGGAGGGGGACAGTTTGGGCTGGGGAGCCACTCTCGGAGCATCAGTTCGGGAGCCTGGGTCTTGCTGGGACCTTTGAGGGTCTTGCTGAATGCCCAGGGCATGCTCAGTCCAGCACAGAGCCCACCAGCCTCCGTATTCTGGAGAAGCCACCGGCGCGCTCACCGTCAGCCGTGGCGGACACCTCGTCCTGCAGCGCCAGGATCAGCTTGGCCTCCCGCGTGAGGTACTGGCAGCGGCGCTCCTCGTGCTGCAGCACGGTGGCGATGCGGCGGGAGAGGGTGTGCAGACAGCTGATCACCGACGGGTCCGCGTGGGCCTGCAGGGCACCCCAGGAGGACATGCAGCATTGCTCAGAGTGCGGAAGAGCCCTCTCTGGGTGTCCCGTCCTGGGTCCCCTCGAGGGCCTCTCCCAGCAACACCGGTCTGTGCACGTTCCACGGTGGGCATGGAGCTGCTGCCCACACGGCAGCACAGATGGCCCTGTGGGGTCCCCAGTGGGGAGGGACAAGCACGCAGGTGCTTCTAACAAGTGAGAGGGGGTCCCACACTCAGGGCCCCAGGCCAGCACATCCAGGGAGGCAGGGGATGTTCAGGAATGCAGTCCAGGCCTGGCAGGAACAGCCCAGTGACACAACGGAAGGCCCAGACCCCGCCATCACGTGCGCGGGGACCCAAGGTCACAGGCTTCCATCTGAGAAGAACAAGGGCCCTCCCTCACCCATCAGCCCACAGGTCAAGTGCTCAGAGTAAGCCTATGGAGAGCAGAGCCCGGGGGTGTCTACGGTCTCCAGGGAGCGGCTGTGTGAGAGCTCAGTCACACAAGCACACAAGTAACAACAGGGACACAGCGTGAGACACAAGCGTTGGGCCCACTGCTCAGTGAAGACCTCTGTCCTCAGAGGAAGCGCTCTTCCTGAGAGCTGGCTAACAGGTCAGCAGGCACCAGGCCCCCGCACATCCCTCTGCACCCCTCTGTTAATCCTGGCACCTATCGGGGGCCACAGCCAAGCCAGGCCTGCGCACCCGCCCAGGCCAAGGGTGGGGCAGGCAGCTGTGAGGTCTGTGAAGATGCCCCCAGAGCTGATAACCACCTGCCATGACTCAGCACCCCAGGAGCCGACAGGGAGGCTGAGTCATCCCGGGTAGAGGTGGGAGGAGGGGAGAGTGGCGGCCCCGATTAGAGCCTCCGCTTGGCCTCCCCTCCTGTTTATCTGCAGGCACGGCCCTCGGCAAAGGTCCACAGCCAGGCTCCTGGGCCAAACCTTGACCTAGACAAAGTAAACACCTTCATCACCTGGAGCTGGGGACACTCTAGCTCCTAGCAGATCCACATTCACAAGCAGAACTCACCCCCGGCAGCACACCTGTGCGGCGAGGGGCTGAGGGCTAGGTCCACGCCGGGCCCCTGCAGACCACAGCCCTCCCCACATCCAGGAGGGCCCCTCAAGGGTCCCCAGAAGGTCACGGGATAGAGGGTCTGGGTTAAGTGTGTACACAAGTGCCTCAAATCAAAATGTTCTGCCTTAGATTTGAGAAAAATCTGTGTAAAAATCTTCCTCCCAGCAAAGCAGAGGGAGGAGAGTGACCTGGGCACATGGTCACTCCCTGACCCCCCAGCACACGCCTACTGGCTGGGGCAAGACGGTGCCACAAATCGGGTGCCCAGGGCTGCTCACTCACACTCCTGGGCGAGGCCCACATGGACGAGTGTGTCTAGGTGCCCCGACTGGCTGCAAGGCCCGGCCCGGCTCCAGGTGCCTGGAGAGCCCAGGCTACATGGGGTACACCAAGAAGGTGACCACTGAGGAGGCGCCAGCCCCGAGTGGGGCTCTGAGAAACATGCCCTCCCTGCAGACATGATGTGAAGCAGCATGATGTGCAGAGCATCGCCAGTGAGACTGTCTCACCCGTGAAACTCCCACCAAACAGTCAGGCCCTCAGAGCAGATGTACAGTTTGCAGGAGACACAGGGATTGTCTGCACAGAGACAGGTCTGACCATGGACCCGTCCACGGGATAAAGGAGGAGAGAGTTCTAGATGGAGAGGAGGGGAGCGTTAGAGGCCTGGGCACACAACCCCCCATGCTTCTGTGGGCTGGTTTCTGGTTTTCACTCCAGTTTAGACAGGCAAACAGGAAAAAATGCTGTGACGACTGGGACACGTTTCCATGAACTAGACACTAGCTGCTACCTACATAAGTTAGTTCTGTCAGGTATGGTGTACAACAGCTGTCCCCTCTCAGAGACGCTTCCTGAGGTATGTAGGGGTGAGCAGACAGGCGCTCTGAGACCTGTCCTCCTCAGCCAGGGAACGGGGTCGGGTAGAGGAACCAGGGGCAGAGGCAGCAGCCGTGGGACCTGAGACAGGGGCACAAGGGTCATCAGGCTGCTGTCTCGAGCCCAGGGCGTGCTGAAAACTTCAAAGCAAAAAGAGTGTACATTTTTATATGACTACAGAAAAGAGGAAATAAAACCCGTCTACTCTTTACCTTGCGTTCAATTTCTCCCACTGCTCACATCACTGCCTCTGTGCTCTGAAGTCCTACGTTGCCCTGTCTCCTGTGGCTTTAACCTGGGAGGGACCCACCCGCTCGCTCCAGCGTCTGGCCTCACCCCCATTCTCACTTGCAGTGGCCACAGAACACGCTAGTGTATAAACTACTACCCTGTCTAACTGTTCTCCGGCCACTGGACAGCAGGATTATCTCCAGCCTGCTTATTATAAAAATCCCCATACACTTTAAAATCTGCCTTTTTCCCTGACTGCCGCGCCCATGGGAGTCACACACTCAGCTATCACAGGCCGCTGCTCCCAGAGATGAGGGCCTGCCTGCAACATCCAGGGTGGGGCCGCAGCGGCTCCTCACACCCCCGCCCCTCAGGGGCTATCAGAGTTGACGGGTGGACAGCACTGGTCGTGGTTTCGGTCTGTCTTCATCACTGAGTTCTTTCTGTGGATGTCTGCAGTGCATAATGAAATAAACGATAAAAAGACACTGAACAAGCCCACGCCACCCAAGTGCACGAAGCAGAAAGCAACGCTTCCCCTCTGGGCACCTCCAGCCCCACAGTCACCAGCAGGGAGCACTGTGTCTAACTGGCACCTCTCCACTGATCAGCAGGGGGGCAGTTTTGAGAATACAGCTCCCTTCAGAACGAAGAAAGCTTTTCTCCAGCATTACTTTGATTCTGAACTCTTCAGTGAGATCAAAAAAGCCTTGTGGGGAAAACACTCTGAGACTCAGAAGGCAGCTGAGGTGGCAGGTCCTCTCCTGCTGGAATCACTCCCGCCACCACGCAGGGAACAAGGCACACTGCCCACTCCTTGTCACCAAGGTACAATCATTCTCTCTGACACTTCTGTACGAAAGCCACCTGCAGCTCACGTTGCCGACCAGGAAGAATGACTGGACTCGCCAGTGAAATCTGCTGGTGGAGGAGTGCCATATTTAACTGAACACATGTCTCCTAGATTTCAAAGTTCCTTCACAACACCAGCCAGCCCTTACCCACGAGTGCTTCTCATGCTTACTGAGATCCCTTGTATTCTGAGAGCTCTGTGCTGTGCTCAGTCGTGTTCAACCAGGCTCCTCTGCCTGTAGGATTCTCCTGGCAAGAATGCCAGAGTAGGTTGCCATTTCCTCCTCTAGGGGATCTTTCTGAACCAGGGATGGAACCTGCATCTCTTGCACTGGCAGGCAGTTCTTTACCACTAAGCCACCTGGGAAGCCCTTTGACAGCTTTACCAAGAAGAAATTTCCTCTAACTAGTGAAAGCAAAACTTCAGACAGTGCTAGGAACTTCCTCAAGAAGTAATTAGGCTTAATTATAAAACAACCCAACATAACAAATGCTGAGAATGTAGAGAAATTGGAACCCTCCTACATGGCTGGTGGGGGTGTAAAATGGTGCAGCTGCTGTGGAAGACAGTCTGGCAGCTTCTCAAAAGGTTAAACGCTGAGTCACCACATGACCCAGCAAGTCCATTTCTAGGTATGCGCCCAAGGGAAATGAAAACATGTGTTCACACAAAACTTGTACATAAATGTCCTTAACGGCATTTTCTTACAGCCAAAAGGTGGAAACAACCCAAAAGTTCACCAGTAGATAAAACAAAGTATGATCTCCTTTCAGTGGAATATGATTGAGCCATAGAAAGGGAGAAAGTACTGATCCATATTACAACATGCATGATTCAATTAAAAGAGTATTTAAAAAACCCTCAAGGACCTACTGTACAGCACAGGGAACTATATTCCATATCTTATAATAATCTTTAATGGAAAGAATCTAAAAAAGAATATATAAATATGTCAATCACTTTGCCGTACACCTGAAACATTATATATCAACCACGCTTCAATTTAAAAAAAAAAAGATTATGAAAAACTGGATGAATCTCAAAACCATTACATTAAGTGACAGAAGTCAGACATCAAAGCTCACATACTGCAGGATCCCTTTCATGTGAAGCACAAAAAACAGGTAAATCCACAGAAAGAGAAAGCAGATTGGTAGTTCCAGGGCTGGGAGAGGAGAGAGCATTCGGAATAACTGATGTCCTTTTGGGACGATGACAATAGGGTGGCAGTGATGATTACACAACACTGTTACCAGATGCCACCAAAATGTCACTGTAAAATGGTTAAGATGATATGTTTTACGTACATTTTACTTTAAAAAGAGGGGAAGGATGAAGCTGGACTCTTCCAGCACCCAGAAGGGGCTAGTGCTGTGCCCAGAGTGGGCTGAGTTGAGTGAAGGACGCAGTCACCGGAAATGAGTCACTGCCCCTCCACCCCTCCCTGAGCCCCTCTTCCAACCCCTCCTCCTCAGCACCTCCTTCTCCCCCTACCCTCCCCCGTGACCCCCACCCTTCCCCCAACCCCCCTCCTCCCTGATCTGCTCTTCAGTCATTTACACTCACCCTCAGTGCAAACACCACATTGAAAAGAATCATGGTGGGAGCCTCCCTCTTCGGGGACGGGTCAGTTTTGGAGACCTGTGAAAGGGGCACAGTTCTGTGAGTGAGAGCCAACACCTGCCAGGACAATCACTTGGAGTGATCCCACCGCAGGCAGGACAATGCTCCAGAGTACTTGGAACCAGAGGAGAACCAAGCCCGAGGCCTCTGAGAGGCACCCAGAGTCTGCACAGCAAGTGCATGCTGCACGGACAGACGGTCACGGTGGAGAAAGGAGCAGAAGAGTGCTGTGACCCAAACAGACAAGACTGCCCCATCACCTCGAGTGAGCTGGCTGCCCGGAGGAGACGGCAGGGGCCACTGGGGCACCAGCCTGCCCAGGGCCCAAGCACCAGCTGCTGACAAGCGTCACCAGCAGGGGCAAAGGGATCCCTGGGCCACCCATCAGGCCCGTCTCCAGCCCTGTGCCTCCAGTTCTGCGGGCAGGGTGGCGAGGGGCTGCCAAAGGCCCCCACCCCACCCACAGGCCACCAGTGAGGTGGAGCAAGTGTGGGCAGGGCTGGTGCCCCAGGGGCCATGTCCCCACCGTGTCCCCTGCCCTGGCAGCTCCTGCTGTCTCAGAAGCTCTCCTCCAGACGAGAACACCTGAGGACCATACCCCAGGCCCTCACGGGATTTCTGGATCATGTGTGTGTGTCACTTCAAAACCCTTCAGAATCCCAGGGACACTGGTGTCGCTTCTGCCTGCATGCAGAGGACTGACTGGCAGTTCCGGTGTGCCAAATCCCCTTGGGTAACAGTGCATCCAGTCTCCATGGAGAACACACAGAGCACGCTCAGGACGACAGTGAGAGCTAAACTGATAACACTATTGGCTAGGACTTCACTTATGAGCAAGAAGAAATGCTTGCCCTGCTTTATATAAAGCTCAAGGGTCTGACACACTGCTGACCTCCCTCTCTTGGCTGCCCCCCCGAAACAGACATGGTATACACAAAGAGGAAGGCCGCGGTCCAGAGAGACTCCAGATGCAAACAGCAAAAGCTCCGGGCAAGGACTCAGGGCCTACGAGGAGGTGCAGGTGGGCAAGCACCGGACAGCTCTGCCCTCCACAGCCCCAAAGGCCACGGAGCCAGGGGCCCGCGCCTGCCCGGGAGCCCGTACCTGGCCCAGCGTGTGCTGCAGCAGTGTCGGGTGCCCAACAAACCGCACGTTATCGATCTTCAGTTCAAACTTCTGGCCACACATTTCAGACTTGGTTGCCAAAATTGTTGCCAGAATGACATCTGAAAACCTTAAAATTTAAAAAGACAGTGGAGTGAAAAGAGTTAACTGAGAGCCACAGCAGCAGGCCCACTGCCCTGGGTGGGGGCGGCACCGCCGACCAGGACCGGGAAGCTTCCACCTGACAGCTGCCCTTCGGAAGCAACCCCCAGGGTCAGGGCAGAGCTACAAGGCGAAGGTGCGAGCGGTCCCGCAGGGCATGTGCTGCCACCCTGGCCCCCACCCAGGCAGGAGGAGAGAGGCGTCTGCCCTCAGGAAGGCTGCGGGCGCTGGCAAGGCCCTGAGGAACCTTGTTAAGGCTCGGAGGCCGGGAGTGGGGGTGCGGGGGGGGCTCCTTAACGGGCCCAGGGGTGCAGGGCCCCCCACCAAGCCCCCAGAGGCCGGCCCCTCGGTGCTGACTGAGGCCCAAGGGGATGCACGCATTGGAGCCTGTGAACCGCTTTCATCCCAGGGCAGCTCCTGGGCCTCCCACACCCTGAACACGTCACCCTCCAGCTTTTATTCGGGAAAAAACATTTCAGACACACGAAATACGCAGATCCACTAACTGCGAGGATGGAGGGACAGACAGAGACGGAGGCCACGGAGGAGGAAGGGCTGGTGAGAGCTGGCTGCGGGCTGGCAGCATGGCCCCTTCCCTCCTGCCCGGGGTGTCGGCATGGGGGCGTCACCACAGGGGAGAGAGTGCAGGGCAGCCTTGTCTCCAAGCCCGGGCCCGGGGCCTCCGCTCTGCAGACACAGACGCCCCATGTCGAACGTAGAGCCAGACGGCAGCAAGGCCTGTGCTCATCCCCCCGCTGGGGAAAAGCCTCTCTGGCATCCAGGTGGGAGGACAGGCTGTGCGGGGAAGGCTCCACAGGGGCCACTGAGGACACAGGCCTCCCGAGCAGCGGGGCTGGTGGTAGCACCCCGGGCCTCTCCCAGGGGCCGCGCTCTGGGGGGGCACCTGCCCCGAGAACCCTTGCCCCCAGAGAAAGGAGGGCCGCACACTGTGCGTGCTGCTGCTGCTGCTTCCACTCAGCTATGAAGCAACCAGACACCACCCGGACTCAAGGGTCCAGGAAGGGGCCCCGCGGTAGCGGCTGCCTGTGCGCGCCCAACACTGGGAAGAGCATAAATGAGACCAGCAGCCGAGTGAGTCCCGCGGAAACCGCTGAGGCCCTGGGCGGGGTCACACTGGCGTCCAGTCTTCCTCCAGGACTGACACGGCCCTCTAGGCACGCTCGGTCACCTGGGGCCCCCAAACGAACCAGACACAGAGGGTCTGTCAGCGCGGGCCGCCGCGCCATTCGCAGTCAGGGCTGCAGTCGGCCCTTCCCGCACAGACACTGTCAGAGATGTTTTGGAAACACGGAGCCTGCAGCCCGGCCTCGGCCCCCACTGTGGGGCCTCGTTCCCAGGAACACAGCCTTCTGGTGAGTCAACCAGACACAGGAGACTCTAGGTCTTTCTTCAAAACCTCTCGATGGCTCACTCTGCCCGGGAAGCCATGCAGGGGCCTAGAGACCGGAGAGGACGTGGGGAGGCGGAGCCTCACTGACGCGACTGCCCCAGCATCTGGACCAGCGCCCGTGCCTCCTGCCCGATCTGAGCAAACCCACCACTACTCCGGCACCCTGTGACTCAGGACACCTCCTGCCCTATCTGAGCAAACCCACCACTACTCCGGCACCCTGTGACTCAGGACACCACAGGACAGATAGGAGAACACCACCCACCGCCCAGAGACTTCACTTTTTACTGTGATATCAAAAATCTCCTCCAAAACCTCTGCTCTGCCATGAAGAGCCACAGACAGGCCTGAGCCCTGGCCTCAGCCTCCCGTCCAGGAATCTGAGTCTGCCGGGCTGTGGGACAGGCCCTGAGACTCAGAGGCAAGCAGCAGTGGTCTCACGCACGTCTATAAGCCTCCAAATCCCAAGGCCGCCTGAAAAGCACTCCCCCCACCTGGGCCCAGAGAGCAAAGGTCTGCAGAGGGGACCAACCGCAAAGTCAGGTGCTGCTTCAAGTAAAAGCCACCCCTCAACCCCCGGCAGACACTCAGGGAGACCCCTCTGCTGTCTGACTGCTCTGCTTGTGTGGGCAAGTCTGGCCCACACAGAAATCCACTCACCAGAGCTTAACACTACAGGTTTATAATGAGAAAAACACCTGAGTGGCTTTATACAGGAGAAGGCAATGGCACCCCACTCCACCACTCTTGCCTGGAAAATCCCATGGGCAGAGGAACCTGTAGGCTGCAGTCCATGGGGTCCCTAAGAGTTGGACACAACTGAGCAACTTCACTTTCACTTTTCACTTTCCTGCATTGGAGAAGCAAATGGCAACCCACTCCAGTGTTCTTGCCTGGAGAATCCCAGGGACGGGGGAGCCTGGTGGGCTGCCGTCTATGAGGTCACACAGGGTCAGACAGGACTGAAGTGACTTAGCAGAAGCAGCAGGCTTTATACAGCATCTGCTGATGTAACATGCACAAAGACAGCTATGTCATGAGATGTGGGGTCAGGCGATATAATAGTCATAAATAGCAAATTGAAACAAAAAGTGTCAATATTTGTTTGGTTTTTTTTCAGGCCGCAACACGCGGCCTGCAGGATCTTAATTCCCCAACCGAGGATTGAACCTGGGCCCCGGCGATAAAAGCCCCAAGTCCTTACCACTAGACCATCAGGGAATTCTCTCAATATTTGTTTGATGTTTCCAAAATTTACAAAAATCCTTTTCCCTTGTTTTGATGATGAGAGGCATGGTAAATATTGATATATTTTAATACACTAAAATAATTGTTATAAAAACTAACATTTCTGCAATAACTTAAGAAATGAAAAAAGAAAACACATTTAGAAAGATGAACCAGCGCAGCTGGAAGTCAAACCAAGACCGTCCACTCTGAGACACCCGGAACAGGGCATGTTCTCGGGCCAGTCCAAAAACAGACAGCGGGACAGCATGGAAGGGCGTGCGACTCTGCCCTCGTTCTCGGGGCGCCCAGGTGCACTGCGCACCTCCAACCCCGGGGGTGCCCTGTCAGGGGCAAGAGGTCCCCCTGTACTCCTGCCTCCTAGAGAAGTGTCATATAAAGCCCACGGGGACATTTTAGTGTGTGATGGGCACAGGGCAGCATCCAAGCCCGAGTGCCACAGGGGACACTCAGCCCTTGGGACAGACCTCACAGACCCCTCTGAGAGATGGAGGGGCGATGACAAGCGTCTCTCTTGGGAGGGGCAGGTGGGGGAGACAAGAAACCCTGCTTCCACTTGTCGAACACCCTCCCAAGGGCACAGCACCTGCCGGGAGGAGGGGGCATTTGAGAGCACTCAGTCCCAGAGGTCCCTGCTGCCAGCCAACCTTGTCTGGGCGCTCAGGTTCAGAGCACTAGACAAGTCCAGGTGCAGAAAGGGTAGGGGCTGCGGGAAGCCTGGGCTCTCACGAGGCAGTGAGTCTCTGCACCCAGCAGTCCACCCCCAGCACCGAGGGAAACCAGGAGTCCAGAATAAGCAAGGAGAAGGCGGCGGGAACTGGGACAGAGGTGGGTGCAGAAGCCTTGGCCACCCTGTGGCCAGTCACCTGCCGGCCGGAGGACTCACTCACTGCGATGGGGCCAGGGCCATCAAGACCACACTGATTCTGAAACTCATCAAGAGTTACAAGATCACAATTAACACAGCGCTAAGGTCTGGCAGAAGTACCACACTTACACTAACCGCTGAGGTCAAGACGACACCACCTGCCACACAAGAAAGAACAGAAAAACACTCTCCCGACATGGAAGACCTACCTCCCAGTCCTCCCAGGAACGCTCAAATCCTCATGAGTAAACTCAGGCTGGGCAAGGAGGGTCAGTTCCCAGAAGCAAGAACAAGGCCGAGGGCCCGATCAGACTGCAGCAGCGCACGCACGCGCTGGATGCCTGCACAGCGCTCAGTCTTTCTGCCCAAACATGTCAAGGAGCTCAGACAAGGCCCCACAGGTGAAAGGCTTATGAGAACCGCACAACGCCACCAAGTATCTCAGCCTCAATTCCTGAGACCCTGTGGCCGCTGCACAGCTGACCTCCCTAACAGGAAGACCGCATCTTTTCTAAACTTGACCTTCAGGCCTTAAGAGAAAACAGACAATATCCATCTTCTTCACTCCCTACTTGTCGTCACAGGTGGCCACTGAGAACCTAAAATGTGGCCAGTGCAACTGAGGAACTCAGTTTCTACTTTTATTTGATTTCAGTCCATATCAACTTAAACGGCTAGCCAGTCAGGACAACCCTGGGCAGCCCAGCTCTGCACCCGCACTCCTGTGAGACCAGCCACCACCACACTCAGAGGGGACCGTCAGGCCCGTTAACACAGCTTCAATCTGGCAAACAGACAAGCAGGAACACACTGCTGGTTCCAGAAGAAAAAGCCCCTCTGAGAACGACAACCAAGGAAAACAGGGAGTGAGTGTGAGGCCCATCACTGCACTGCTCTGGGGAGACATCTGAGCTGCGTGGGGGTCCTCTGGGTGCCAGGGGCAGGGCAGGAGCTTGGCAGGTCTGTAAGACAAATATAGCCGGGCCCCGGGGCATTAACCTGCACCTCTGATGGTGTAGGGGCGCGGAGCGGGGTCAGCAGGTGCTACAGTGTGCCAAAATCACCAACAAAGGCATTCTTACGTTCAGTGAGCCTCTGCAGAGACCAGCTCTCCCTAGGGAGCAAGCCTGTCTGGCATCCTGACTGACCCACAGTGTCTTATGCCTGTCCCCTGGTTTCCTGTCTTCATTACGCTAAATGCAGAATGAATTCCCCAGAAAACATCCTCCCAGTCATTTTACTGTAAGCCTCTGAAAAGTCACTGTAGCAAACAGGTCCTGCCGGCCCTTCTCCCAGACTGTTCCAAGAGCTCTTTCTGAGTCTTCAGTGGGCTGAGCCTCACATCCGCAGAGCTTGAAGGAAGGCAGGCAGGTGGCCAGCCCTGCTCTGGACCACCTGTGACACAGGAGGAGGGGGCCAAAACGCACTCAGTAGGTGTGCAGTGCAATACGCCTTTCTATGCGCCTCACAGCCAAGAGTCTGTTTCCAGGCGCCACTTTAAAGGACAAGACATCCACAGGCCTCGATGTCAAGCAGAATGACCCACATGATACCCAGCAGCCCCCACATCCCTGCCTCCTCCTGCTGCTTCCAAAACCCACCCCCTTCAGAGCCAGTCGGCGGTCATGCCAGAGGCCCCCACATTCTCACAGAAGAGAAGAGAAAACACACGAGGCGATGGCAGGCGCCACGTCAGAGAACCTAGGGAGACGACACTAACGCCTCACACGGCCAGGGTGCAGGCCGGGGCCCACGGATGCCTTCCCATGGATACACTCTCACGCAGGACTCGCAGGTCACGATCTTGTCTCCTTCATCTGGGACTGTACCATTATTTCTTAAGCTTTAAAATGAATGTAAGAAGGCAGATGTGGCCATTTCTCAAGGTTGCCACCCTGAGAGCACTTCCCAGAGAGAAGGGGGGAGCATGCCCAGAAGGAACGGGAGCTGCTTTCCTCTGGGCCCTAAGCCCAGGTCACAGCAGCACTGGCTCTCAGCCCGCCGTACCACCCGGACATGCTGTGCTGCACCCAAGCACCCACATTCAACCTCTGGACACGAGCTTGAGGACGCGGGTCCAAGGACAGCACCAGGGTCCCCTCCTCCGTGCTCCTCTCGTGGGATACAAACATCCCGTAGGGACACGCTCCCATCTAGTCTCCAGCCTGTCCCACCAACCACACAGCCCACAGCAGGATCACGGAACCGAGTCACAAAGAAAGCCGGAGACGGGCACCACAATCCCATGTCAGTCTGCCTGAAACACCCACCAAGTGGAGAAGAGGAACTGGGCTCCTGAGGGGGGAAATGTCTGGGTCGACAGGGGGCCGGCGCCCACGGAGCGGCTGCAGAGCCCGTACCTGGGGTCCCCATCCTGGTCTTCAGCATGCTCTCCGGCACTGTTGACAGCGTATCTGCTACGAGGCTTACCTGAGTGAAGGCAAAAGGAGAGAAAAGCTAAGAAAACAGGACCCATCCACATATGGGAAGGTTGTGGAACCATTAAAAGTGATGGTTTCTGCTCTAGGATTAGAATTAATACTGTTTCAATGGCCATACTACCCAAAGCAATCTACACAGATTAATGCAGTCTCAATCAAATTACCCATGACATTTTTCACAGAACTAGAACAAACAATCCTAAAATTTATATGGAATCACAAGAGACTCAGAGTTGCCAACCAATCCTGAGGAGAAAGAACAGAGCTGGAAGAATAATCCTCCCAGACTTCAGGCAGCACTACAAAGCTACAGTAATCAGAACGGTGTGGCACTGGCACAAAAACAGCCCCAGGGACCACTGGAGCAGAACAGAGCGCCCAGAGACAAACCCGCACACCTACGGCCAACGATGCTCAACCACGAAGGCAAGAATATTCAGTGGAGGCGGGCTCCTCAGCAAGTGACCTTGGGAAAGCAGGACAGCTGCACGAAAATGAATGAAATTAGAACACTTCCTCACACCACACACGAAAGTAAACCCAGAATGGCTGAAGGAACTAAATATAAGACACAACACCATACAACTCCCAGAAGAGAAGATAGGGAAAGCCTTCTGACACAAATTGTAGCAATATTTTCTTAGGTCAGGCTCCCAAAAGAAATAAAAGTAAAAATAAATGGAACCTAATCAAACTCTTAAGCTTTTGCATAGCAAAGGAAACCACAAACAAAATGAAAAGACAACCTACAGACTGGGAGAAAATATTTAGTGATACAAATGATGTGACCAACAAGGCTTTGTTTCCGAAGTATACAAGCAGCTCATATAACTCAATATCAAAAAAACCAGTAACACAATCAAAAATGGGCAGAAGACCTAAACAAACATTTCTCCAAAGCAGACATGCAGATGACCAACAGGCACATGAAAAGATGTTCAACATCTCTAGTTATTAGATTGGTGGTTCAGTCACTAAGTTGTGTCCGACTCTTGCAAACCCATGGACGTTAGCCCGCCAGGCTCCTCTGTTCATAGGATTTCCCAGGCAAGATTAGTGGAGTGGATTGCCATTTCCTTCTCCAGGGGATCTTCCCAACCCGGGGATCGAACCTGGGTCGCCTACACTGCAGGCAGATTCTTTACCAACTGAGCCATCAGGGAAGCCCATTTCTCTAATTATTAGAGAAATCCAAATCAAAACTACAACTACACCAGTCAGAATGGCCATCATCCAAAAGTCTACAAAGAATAAATGTTAGAGAGGGTGCAGAGAAAAGAGAATCTTCCTACATTGTTGGTAGGAATATAAACTGGTGCAGTCACTATGGAGAACAGCATGGAGCTTCCTTAAAAAGTTAAAAACAGAGTTTTTGATTCAGCAATCCCACTCCTGGGCATATACCCAGAAAAGACAAAAACTCTAATTCAAAAAGATAAATGCACTGCAGTGTTCATAGCAGCATTATTTACAATAGCCAGGAAATGGAAGCAACCTAAGTGCCCATCAACCGATGAATGGATAAAGAGGATATGGTACACATATACAATGAAATTTTGTTGTTGTTGTTCAGTCACCAAGTCAAGTCTGACTCTTTGCGACCCCATGGACTATAGCATACCAGGATCCATGGGGTTCTCCAGGCAAGAATACTGGAGTGAGTTGCCATTTTCTTTTCCAGGGGATCTTCCTGGACCAGGGATCAAATCCATGTCTCCTGCATTGGCAAGAAGATTCTTTACCACTGAGCCACCAAGAAGTCCTACAACGGAATGCCATTTTGCAGCAACATGAATGGACCTAGAGATTATCACGCTTAGTAAAGTAAGTCAGAGAGAGAAAAATATTATATGATTATCTAGAATATAGATTATGTAGAATCTAAGAAATAATACAAATAAATTTATTTACAAAACAGAAACAGATTCACAGACACAGAAAACAAATATATTAAGACAAAAACCCAAAAAACAAAAACAAATATATATTAACACATATGTGGAAACAAGAAAAATGGTACAGATGAACCTATCTGCAGGGCAGGAATAGACACACAGATGTAGAGAATAGACATGTGGTCACAGTGGGGACAGGGGAGGGTAAGACAAATGGGGAGAGTTCAGTTCAGTCGCTCAGTCATTCCGACTCTATGTGACCCCATGAACCGAAGCCCACCAGGCCTCTCTGTCCATCACCAACTCCCAGAGTCCACCCAAACCCATGTCCATTGAGTCAGTGATGCCATCCAACCATCTCATCTTCTGTCGTCCCCTTCTCCTCCTGCCATCAATCTTTACCAGCATCAGGGTCTTTTAAAATGAGTCAGCTCTTCGCATCAGGTAGCCAAAGTATTGGAGTTTCAGCTTCAACATCAGTCCTTCCAGTGAACACCCAGGACTGATTTCCTTTAGAATGGACTGGTTGGATCTCCCTGCAGTCCAAGGCACTCTCAAGTCTTCTTCAATACCACAATTCAAAAGCATCAATTCTTCGGCCCTCAGCTTTCTTTATAGTCCAACTCGCACATCCATACATGACCACTGGAAAAACCATAGCCTTGATTAGACAGACCTTTGTTGGCAAAGTAATGTCTCTGCTTTTGAATATGCTGTCTAGGTTGGTCATAACTTTCCTTCCAAGGAGTAAGTGTCTTTTAATTTCATGGCTGCAATCACTATCTGCAGTGATTTTGGAGCCCAGAAAAATAAAGTCAGCCACTATTTCTACTCTTTCCCCATCTATTTGCCATGAAGTGATGGGACCAGATGCCATGATCTTTGTTTTCTGAATGTTGGACTTTAAGCCAACTTTTTCACTCTCCTCTTTCACTTTCATCAAGAGGCTCTTTAGTTCTTCTTCACTTTCTGCCATAAGGGTGGTATCATCTGCATATCTGAGATTATTGATATTTCTCCCAGCAATCTTGATTCCAGCTTGTGCTTCCTCCAGCCCAGCGTTTCTCACGATGTACTTTGCATATAAGTTAAATAAGCAGGGTGACAATATACAGCCTTGACGTACTCCTTTTCCTATTTGGAACCAGTCTGTTGTTCCATGTCCAGTTCTAACTGTTGCTTCCTGACCTGCATACAGGTTTCTCAAGAGGCAGGTCAGGTGGTCTGATATGCCCATCTCTTTCAGAATTTTCCACAGTTTATTATGATCCACACAGTTAAAGGCTTTGGCATAGTCAATAAAGCAGAAATAGATGTTTTTCTGGAACTCTTGCTTTTTCGATGATCCAGTGGATGTTGGCAATTTGAACTCTGGTTCCTCTACCTTTTCTCAAATTGGGAGAGTAGGATTGACAAATATATACTGATAGCTAGCTAGTGGGAAGCTGGTATACAGCACAAGGAGCTCAGCTCAGTGCTCTGTGATGACCTAGATGGGAGAGGGGGCTGGTGGAGAAGTAGAGGTCCAAGGAAGAGGGGATATTATGTACACATAAAGCTGATCCACTTTGTTTTACTGAAGAAACTAACACAACATTATAAAGCAATTATACAGAATATCTTTTGAAAAGACAATAAATGTTCCACAGGAAAACAAGACACTCCTTTTGTTAATAATCTTGGACAGCAGAAGGCCTTTCTATGCAGAACAAAACTCAGAAACCACAAAAAGACTGAAAACTTGACTCCATAAAAATCAAAACTCAAAAGGCAAACTGGCTAAGAACGTACAGCTTTGTCACAAAGGCCTATTTTTTCCTAAATATATTAAAAGCTTCTTCAACAACAAAAAAATCAAGCAATCCAAGAGGAAATTAAGCAAAGGTTATGAGTAGGTTCTTAACTCAAAAGGAAATCCAAATGACTATAAAAACAGGAAAACATGCTCACTCTCAGTCAGAAGGCAAAAGCCCATTAAAACTACTATCGGATAAAAGTTTTCACCTATCTCATGAACAAACATAGAAAAATCTGATCTATTAAAAATACATGGCTCAACACAACAATGTAAAGCAATCTTCCTCCAAATAAATAAATTTTAACACATGACTCACTATTAACCCGAGGATCCAAACATTTTATTTCTGGGAACTGATCATATATTCTGCAGAACAAAAAAAACATACATAAAAGACATTCACACTGCTAGCAAAAGACTGGAAACAAATGTCCGTCAACAGAGGACTGGATGAATAAACCATAGTAAGTTCTTCCTATGATTCTGACCATAGTTTTAAATCTATATCCAACATGTAAAGTGAAAATGAAAACAGGGCAGAGAGTGTGAACAGCGTGTTCACTTGTGCTTAGAAAATAATGTACGTATATGCTTGCATTTACACTTAAGATTCTAGAAAGATGCACAGGAAAATGGTAACAGCATCTGACCCTACAAGGGATGTGCGTGGCTGAGGGTCAATGAGAGGAAAGAACCACCTTTTCATAATCTAAACTCCTCTGGGCCTTTAAAACTTTTTCCATGTTTACAAATTTTAAAATAATTTTTTTAATTAATTATAAATTGAACATCCACAATAGTGAAAAACCACAAGTAACCTAAATGTCCATCCGCAGGGAAAGAGTATGTTCCTACCAGGCAGCTGTGCGCTACACCAAGAGGGAGGTGATCTGTCTGCTAGGCAGAAAAAAGCTTCAAGACAGACGGTTCAATGGAAAAAAAACAGCGACTGAGAACATCCTATGTGTGGGAGGGGGAAGAAGCCCAAAGTAATAAACTATTTTTTTGTGGATATATATTTGGTGTCTATGTTCAAGAGGAACGCTTTTCAAAGTGGTTATCGGGGGAGGAGCAGCAGAACTGAGGGGAAGTAGCCAAAGAAAACTCCGATGTCCCTGCATTTCGTAACTTCATCCTAGCTGAATACATTCACATTGTGGCTTTATCCCAGGTAAAAGTCTACAGAAACCGATGAAACGTTAGCAACAGTGATTTGACATGTTTAAACTATGAGTGATTCTTTTCCTGCTCCTTTTTACTTTTCTATACTTCCCCAGCACTCTGTGATGAGAAGGCACCGCCAGTACGGACACAACACGGTAGCCGGCTTCCCCGCTCACAGCGAGGGAGGCGGCGCCCGGCGCCCACTTACTCTTCTGGGACGCCGAATGCTCCTGGCTCCTCTGGAAAGGGTACCTGAACAGCAGCTTATTGCCCCGGCTCCCCGAGCTCACAAGAATCACGCTGATGGGGCTGGTGTTGTCCCCCATCCTGCCGGGAGCCCGGGGAGGGGTCGGCCCGGGGCCTGGGTAGGGGCCCCGAGGACGCCGGGCGGGGGAGGGGCCGGGACCCGGGACCCAGCGCCTTGAGGAGCACGGGCCGTGGACCCGGCGGAGGCGGACGGGTCTGGGGAGAGGGGCGGGTGGGGCTCTGAGGAGGAGCGGCCCGGGGGGGAGCTGAGGACCTGGGACCCAGCGCCCTGAGGAGGGCAGGCTGGAGGCGGGGCGCCGAGCGGAGCCAGACCCACCGAGCCCACCGGCCCGTCCCGCACCCCACACTCGCGAGAGGCTCGCGAGACTTCGCGACAGTATGAGGCAAACTTGCGGAAGCACCCTGTACGCAGACCGGCGACCTCTGCGCAGGCGCAAGCTGCCGTGTGCGCAGGCGCGACGCTGGCTCTGGGCGCTGGGCTTATCCCAGTGCCGGCGGCGGCCTGCTTCTGGCCAAGGGAGCCTGCGGCAATGCAAATAGAAAGCTGCCTGGCCTAACTTTCTGGCTCGAGTTCGGTTCAGTTCAGTTCAGTCGCTCAGTCGTGTCCGACTCTTTGCGACCCCATGAATCGCAGCACGCCAGGCCTCCCTGTCCATCACCAACTCCCGGAGTTCACTCAGACTCACGTCCATCGAGTCCGTGATGCCATCCAGCCATCTCATCCTCTGTCGTCCCCTTCTCCTCCTGCCCTCAATCCCTCCCCGCATCAGAGTCTTTTCCAAAGAGTCAACTCTTCTCATGAGGTGGCCAAAGTACTGGAGTTTCAGCTTTAGCATCATTCCTTCCAAAGAAATCCCAGGGCTGATCTCTTTCAGAATGGACTGGTTGGATCTCCTTGCAGTCCAAGGGACTCTCAAGAGTCTTCTCCAACACCACAGTTCAAAAGCATCAATTCTTCGGCGCTCAGCCTTCTTCACAGTCCAACTCTCACATCCATACATGACCACAGGAAAACCATAGCCTTGACTAGACGGACCTTTGTTGGCAGTAATGTCTCTGCTTTTGAATATGCTATCTAGGTTGGTCATAACTTTCCTTCCAAGGAGTAAGCGTCTTTTAATTTCATGGCTGCAGTCACCATCTGCAGTGATGTTGGAGCCCAAAAAAATAAAGTCTGACACTGTTTCCACTGTTTCCCCATCTATTTCCCATGAAGTGATGGGACCAGATGCCATGATCTGGCTCAAGGGATGTCTCTAAATGTGCCTTTCTTTGCTGTAAAAGTTATTAAAGTACCCACGGAGTGGGGGAAAATGTTTGCAAGTCATATATTTGATGAGACAATTGTATCCAGAATATATTTTTTAAAAAACATAACTCAACAGGAAAAACACAAGTGACCCCCTAAAAAGTGGGCAAAAGACATGAATAGATAGTTCTTTGAAGAATATAGACAAGGAACCTGGAAACACGTGAAAAGATGTTCAAACATCACTAGTTAGAGAAATGCAAATCAAAACTGGTGGGGGACAGGGAGGCCTGCCTTGTTGCAGTCCGTGGGGTCCCAAAGAGTCCGACACAACTGGGCGGCTGAACAGCAACAAATCAAAACTAAAAAGAGACGCCATATCACACCCACTAGGATGGCTATACTTGGAAAAAAATAGTGAGCAAATGGTGAAATCGGAATCTTTAGACACCACCTGTGGGAACTGAGGGGCTGGGGGTTCCTTTGGGGTGATGAAAATGTTCTAAATTGTGGTAGCTGCATAACTCTCTGAACATACTAAAACCCACTAAACTGCACACTTTGAATGGGTGGAATGTACGATATGTGAATTCTATCTCACAGAGCAGCTGCTTTTAAAAAGTAAAAAAAGCACTCCACCCACCCCACCCCTGTGGTCCCAGGAGGTGACTGTGGTGGACAGTCTACTGCGACTGTTTTCAAATCTTTTCAAGCACATCAGATGGATGGGAAAGTAATCAATGGGCTAAAGAAGGAGCATTGTCTTTTATTTATCTAGTTGTGTGTGTTGGGTCCTGGTTGCTGCATGCAGAACCTTCACTGCATTAGGCAAGATCGCCCCTGTGGCGCACGGACTCTCTTCAGTCCTGGCAGGTGAGCTCAGCAGTTGCTGCATGCAGGCTTTATTGCTCCAAGGCATATGGAATCTCAGTTCCCTGACCAGGAATTGAACCCAAATCCCTCGCATTGCACGGCAGATTCCTAACCACTGGACTACCAAGGAAGTTCCAGGAATGGAACTTTGGCATTTTCATTGCCAAAGTAACCTCTTTCACTGAGGATAACACAAATGTGTATTTTGAAGAACATACTCATGGGTTGACTCTCCCAGGGTAATGGGTACATATCTCTGAAATGTCTCAGATGTTCCCCACAAACATATTGCCCTGCCCAGGACTGCATAGCATTGACTTTTTTAATCCCAAAAAAAATGTCAAAAAAGGAAAATAATGTCTCATGTTGCATTTTTGTACTACTGAGGAACAGAATTAACTGTATTGCTTATTTACCAGAGCCTAAGAAATGCCTTTATGTTTCCTTTTGTGTTGTGTGTCCTTTTTAAAACCTTTCTTACTTCCTTATATGTTTGGCTGCAGTTGGGTCTTTATTGTCGTGTGCGGGCTTTTCTCTGGTTGCGACATGTGGGCTTCTCTCGTTGCGGAGCACGGGCTCTAGGACACACGGGCTTCAGTAGCTGTGGCTCAAGGACTCCAGACTGCAGGTGCAGTCGGTGCAGTACACGGGCTTAGTTGCTCTGCCTCATCTGGGACCAGGGATCAAACCGGTGTCCCCTCCATTCCAAGGTGGATTCTTAACCACTGGACCACTAGGGAAGCCCGTTTATCCTTTGTTTATGGGATCTTTCTTTGGTGAAATACTTTTATATCCATGGCCTAAAAAATGCTATAGATATTACGGATAAGGAAAGAGACATTTCTTCCGTACAGGGCCTCATGTTCTATGTAAAATAAGGATAATAACACAAATGTGTCTTCTCTCGTAGCTCAGTGGGTAAATAATCTGTCTGCAGTGCATGAAACCAGGTTCGATCCCTGGGTCAGGAAGATCCTCTAGAGAAGGAAATAGCTACCCACTTCAATATTCTTGCCTGGAGAATCCCATGGACAGAGGACCCTGACTACAGTCCATGGGGTTGCAAGAGTCAGACACGATTTAGTGACTAAACCACCACCACAGCTAACCTCTGTTACAGATTCTGCAAGCCCTTTTTCCAGTCTAGAATATATTGATTTTTTAAAATATTGTATTTACTTATTTGACTGTGTCCGGTCTTAGTTGCAGCATGCAGGATCTTCATTGCAGTGCCTGGACTTCTGTACGTGCAGCACACAGGCTAAGTAACTCCACAGCAGGATCAAACCCATGTGCCCTGCATTGCAAGGCAGATTCTTAACCACTGGGCCACCAGAGAAGTCCCTAGAATATACTGATTTTATGTATCATCAAAAGGTTTCCGAGTTCTCCCCCAGTTCCCATGAATGTCCTCAGAATGGAAACAAGGACATAGGAGCAAGAGGTGAGGCTGGGAGAGCTGTATGGATGGGGCCTCCCTGCCGGACATTGGGAATCTGTGGGCACCCAGACACGAAAGCCAGGACTCTGGCTCAGGTCTGCTTCTTCTGACTTTCCTGGACATGCTGTTGCGCCACTGGATGGGCCTATGACCCCAGAACTGGCTGTGCTTGGGCTGGGGTAAGGCCCAAAAGTACAGAAACCACCATTCCTATATTACCCTCTCAGGGCCCACTTCATGCTAGGAACCTTCCCCAGAGCATTCATTGTGTATTTTCTGGCTGTGTGGCTCATGACTTTTCATTGTAACAAGCACTGGAATCCATGAATGGTGAAGGGAGCTCACCAGGACACATCCCTTCCCAAGGCTCAGATGCAGGACTGTCTCGGGCTGGACTGAAGGGAGTGGGGGTCTGAATTCCACAGCACCCTCCCCAATGGCACCTCAGTGTCCGTGTCCATCTGTGTTCCCGGGCTGTCAGGGAAACCAGGGGCTCATGGTCACTCCCTGGGCCATGCAGCCAGCTGCCGGCAGCAGAGGGACTGAGGGTAGGTGGCCCCACTTTGGACTCTGATTCCCCACCAGGAAGCACAGTGGGAACTAACAGCCTCCCGGGCAGCATCGTGCCAGGCTCAGCCTCTGCTCACTGCAGGGTGTGCCCTCAGACGCCTCCCTGCCAGCGCCCCACATCTCCAAGTCCTCATTTTCTTTGTCTTTTCTGAGGGGAAGCCATGCCTTGTAGCTTGTGGGATCTCAGTTTCCTGACCAGGGACTGAACCTGGGCCACAGCAGTGAAAGCACCGAATCCTAACCCAGGGCAGGGCCAGGAGGCTCCTTGGACAGCTAGGCCTTATCAGCCCTGCCACTCGGTCTGGCCCCGATAGAGCCACCCTCGACGGTCGAGCGCCAGGCGGGGCTCACGAACCCTATCTCAGACCGACGTGATATCTCCACCATCCCTACCGCAGGGTATCTGCCCAGGAAAATCGTTCACCTACAACAAGAACAACAATAATCTTGAACTCACGCTGCTGTGTGCCGAGGTCACACGGCAGCAGCTCATCCGTCCTAAGAGTGAGGTGGAGGACACGCTTGAGGTTAAAACAGTGAAACCAGGGCTCACAAGGGAGCTCATCCTGCCCAGGGTCAGCCAGGGGTTGCTCTCAGTTGGGGGAGGCGGGGAGGAAGCATTTGCAGACCCCTGTCTCAATCTTCTGCTGAGACCACAGCCCCTCTGAGCTCAGCCCCAGTATACAAGCTCAGAACAAGCCTGGCACTTGGAATTCGGCCCAGAGACCAGCAGGTCTCAGGGCCCTGAGGCCCTGCACAGGCCCAGCCCCTCTTGTTTCAAGTGGGAGAGCAAGGACCAGACACAGAAGGCCTCGCACACAGCAAACCTCGGTCTCCTCTGCCCACTGGGGCTGCTCCTCCTCCATGGAAACTGTGAACGTGTAACCTTCCCGAGCCTGTGTTTCCTTATCTGAAAACACGTCATCTTGAAAAATAAAACTTCTCTCACAGAGCTGTGAGGGGCAAACACCCAACATGAGAGTGCCCAGTCCACACCACGCCCAGGACTTCGAGAACACTCAGTTCACACCAGCCAGAGCCTGTCCGCAGACCTCACCTCACTCCACACAAAAGCAATCCAAGGTGGACTGTGGCCAGCTCGAAGGACCAAACGGCAAAGTTCTTAGAAAAGTAATGTAGAAGGTTCACTTCACCTCAGCCTTCAGCATAATGCTTACTCCACTTCTTAAAAATTTGAGGGAAAATTTGCATAACACAAAATTAACCATTTGAAAGTGAAGTTAATTCTGTAGCATTTCATATATCCATAATGAGTACAACCAGGATCACACTAGTTACAGAATATTTTCATCATCCCATCCTCCCCAACCCCGCCCCCAGCCCTTGGCACACACTCGTCCACTTTCTGTCTCTTTGGGTTTGCCTGTTCTGGACACTTCATATAAGGGGAGTCACACAGTATATGGCTTTTCATGTCTAGCTCCTTCACTTAGCGTAATATTCTCAAGGTTCATCCATGTTCTGTCAGTGCTTCATCTTTACATTGTTTTCAGTCACTCGGTTGCATCCGACTCTTTGCGACCCCTGGACTGAAGCACGCCAGGCTTTCCTGTCCTTCACCATCTCCCAGAGTTCACTCAAACTCATGTCCATTGAGTCGGTGATGCCATCTAATCATCTCATCCTCTATTGTCCTTTTCTCCTGCCCTAAGTCTTTCTCAGCTTCATTTTCATGTCTGTTTAGTAAATATCTCACTGTATGGAAATACCATCATTTGTTGATCCATTCATCCATGGATGGACATTTATGTTACTTTCACCTTTTGGCTGTTACGTATAGAAAGGTACATTTTTTTTTACCTGAATTTTTAAAAATCACTTAATTTGACTGCATTAAAATTATAAATTTCTGCTCAACCAAAAACAGCAGTAAGAGCGTGCAGGCAAAGTACAGACCTGGGGGAGGTACAATATATGAAACTGACAAAGAACTTACATCCAGAATACTTTTGTAAGTATTCAGTACAGTTCAGTAGCTCAGGCATGTCCGACTCTTTGCAACCCCATGAACCGCAACACACCAGGCCTCCCTGTCCATTAGTACTTTTAAAAATTAGTTATTTATTTATGGCTGCGCTGGGTCTCCGTTGCTGCACGCCAACTTTCTCTAGTTGTGGCGAGCAGGGGCTACTCTCTGGTTGCAACACGCAGGCTTCTCACCGCAGCGGCTTCTCTTGTTGCCAAGCACGGCCTCCGGGCGTGCTGGTCAGTAGTTTCAATGTGTGGTTCAGGTTCAGCTACGCCTCTGCCTGTGGGACCGTCCCAGATCAGGGATCATACCGTAGCCCCTGCATTGGCAGGTGAGTTCCTAACCGTGGGACCACCAGGGAAGTCCCTACCTAGAATCTCTTTAAATTTCCTATAAATCAATAAGACTGGCAACACAGTAGAAAAATGGCCATGACTTGGAAACTTCCACAAAAAAAGGAAATGCAAATGTAATGCAAAGGACAGCAACTGTGTGAACAGGGACCTAGCTCAGCAGTGTCAAGAAAGTGCAAATTAAGACCACGTGAGAAGCCAGTATACACCCAGCAGAAAACCTGAACCCTGAGACCCCGCCTCCAACCGGGACCCAAGTGACAAACTTTCAGAAGGGTGAGGAGCAAGAGGAACTCGCACATCACTAGGTGAGTGCCAGGCAGTACAACTGCTCCAGAAAACATCTGCCATTAACTGCTGAAGCTGAGAACTCCACGCCCTGGACCCAGCAGCCTCCATCCTGGGGATATACCCAACAGAATGTTCACTGCAGCGTCGCTCACAACAGCCAAGAACTAAACAGCCCAAATGTCCATCCCTGTTACCCTGGGTAACTTGTGATATGTCCCTACCAGGAAGCACAACACGGCGACGACAACCGATGCCCACAGCACCTCGGGCACGTCACAAAGGTGGGTGATGGGAGATGACCCACTACACTGTCTCATGGACCTGACAGCCAAAGGCAGGCAACACCAACTAACGCGCCTAAGGACACACAGTAGTAGTAGTGTGAGTTGCTCAGTCGTGTCCGACTCTTTGCGACCCCATGGACTATAGCCCACCAATGTCCTATGTCCGTGGAATTCTCCGGGAAAGAATACTGGAGTGGGTAGCCATTTCCTTCTCCGGGGGATCTTCCCAACCCAGGGATAGAACCCAGGTCTCCTGCGTCGCAGGCAGATTCTGTACCATCTGAGCCACAGGGAAGTCCAAGGACACATAAGTGTGTAGTAAAAGCTTACTGTAAAGCAAGAAAGTAGGTTGGGGTCACCTTTGGGGAGGACTGGGATGCTCAGTATGTGACTTATAATATTTCATTACACTGTGACGTAATCTTGTACTGTATTTTACAATGAAAAAAAGTAAAAGAAAAAGGGTGCCTGCCCACACCAATGTTTTGCAGGCCTTGGAAGTTTCAGAATCAAAGTGGCTTCCTGTGACTCTCTGTTCTGTGAAAGCCAAGGATGGGGGAGGTGCTGCCAAGAGGGGAGTGAGGACCAGCCCCACGGCGGGAGGCCGGGAGTCCACACTCCTCACCCCCAACACTGACTCCTGGCCAAGACCCCGGACGCTGTAGCTGGGGGCCTTGTCCAAGGCACATCGCTCACTGAGGCCCCGCTGTGCCTCCCCTACCTTGTCCAGCAGGTCAGCTCCACCCTCACCCAGGACCTCCAGACTCCCTCCTTCTGCCTGAACTTCCACGTGTTCCTCAGCCCCTTCTGTCTCCCTGGCTCAGTCTGTTTTCTCTGCCAGTCTGTCCATCTGTCCCTGTCTGTCTCCCTTCCTTCTCTTCTTTCTGGGGAGCTGAAGCCTCAGGATCAGACTCGCACACCCTGACTGCAGGCCTAGATGTGGGCAGCGGCCTGGAGTCTCCTGAAACAGGCGTGAGCAGGGAGGGCTGGGCTCATCAGTTCTGGGGTGAGCCCAGAGAGGCAAAGTCACACACCCTGTGAACACCTGGGCCCAGAGGCAGAGCACGGCCAGGAGAGGTGACCACGAGCGCAAGGCCAGCAGAGGGTGGGCACACCCTGGGAGAGGGAGACCCTGTCACATGAGAAGAGGGCACAGCTGTGAAACATAAGGGGAGACCTGGAAGGGGCTTCCAGGAAGACAGACTCGGCCTCCAGGCCACAGACAGGAACTGACAGCCCCGGGAGATCCCCGCCCTCTCTGCTCAGCAGCGGGGAGGCACCCCGGGAGGCAGCACCCGCCCTCAGACCTCCAGTCTCATCAGCCCGGGCTCAGGCTTAGGAGAAGCAAGCCTCATAGCACAGTAACACTCCAAGCACAGAAGGTGCTCAACACTTGTTTATTCTTGTGCACATGTTTTCCAATCAGAGGGCTTGTCTGAGCCTCACAATTTTCTCTAAGAATAGTTTAGCAAAATATCTGTGATCAGAACTCTCCACACAGGAAACGTTTACCTCCATTCTGAAAAACTCCTAGGCTTTTGTGCAAGTAACTCTTTGACTAACTCTGAAACTCAAAAAGCAGAGACATCACTTAGCCAACAAAGGTCCGTATGGTCAAAGCTATGGTTTTTCCAGTGGTCATGTATGGATGTGAAAGTTGGACCACGAAGAAGACTGAGTGCTGAAGGATTCATGCTTTTGACTGTGGCACTGGAGAAGACTCTTGAGAATCCCTTGGACTGCAAGGAGATCAAACCAGTCAATCCTAAAGGAAATCAATCCTAATTATTCATTGGAAGGACTGATGCTAGCAGAAACTCCAATACTTTCATCACTTGATGTGAACATTGGAAAAGACCCTGATGCTGGGAAAGATTGAGGGCAGGAGGAGAAGGGGACGACAGAAGACCAGATGGCTGGATGGCATCACTGACTCGATGGACATGAGTTTGAGTAAGCTCCGGAAGATAATGAGGGACATGGAAGGCTGGTATGCTGCAGTCCATGGATTCACAAAGAGTCAGACACGACTGAGCAATTGAACAACAAACAAAAACTCACATGGGAAGGCAAAGGAACCAGAGTCACCAAAATCGTTTTGGAAAAGAAAAATAATGATGGAGGAATGACATCACCCCATCTTTTAACACCTTAATTGAGATAAAATTCACATACCATACATCCCGCCACTTTAAGTGTGCAATTTGGGACTTCCCTGGTGGTCCAGTGGTTAAGACTCTGCACTTCCACTGCAGCAGGCACAGGTGTGATACCTGATCAAGGAACTAAGATCCCAAATACCATGCTGCACAGACCAAAAAAAAAGAAAAAAAATTAAGTGTCCAATTCAGTGGGGTTTTGTATATTCAGAGTTATGTGACCATCACCACAATTTTAGAAACTTTTCATTACCTCGAAAGAACCCCCAGCCCCATTAACAGTCACAGACCCCCAACTACCCTGGCTCCAGAAAACCTAATCGACTTTTATCTTTTTTTAATTTTATTAATTCGTTTTTGGCTGTGCTGAGTCTTCGCTGCTGCACGCAGGCTTTCTCTAGTTGCAGCAAGCAGGGGCTGCGCTCTAGTTGTGGTGCGTGGGTTTCTCGTGTGCTGGTTTCTTGTGGAGCACAGGCTCTAGGCAGGTGGGCTTCGGTAGTCGCAGCTCAGGCTCTAGAGTGTTAGGCTCAGTAGTTGTGGTGCATGGGCTTAGTTGCCCCTCAGCGTGTGGAATCTTCCCGGACCAGGGATTGAACCCATGTCCCTTGCATTCTTAACCACTGGACAAGTTAACCACTTAGGCAAGTTCCCTAAGCTACTATCTGTCTCTAAGGACTTGCCTGTTCTTGACATTTATGTAAACGGAATCATACAATATGAATTTTTTCAAGATTCACTCACGTATCAGTACTTCCTTCCTTTTTACGACTGGATACTACGCCACTTGGGGTTTCCCAGGTGGCTCAGAGGTTAAAGCATCTGCCCGCAATGTGGGAGACCTGGGTTCAATCCCTGGGTTGGGAAGATTCCCTGGAGAAGGAAATGGCAACCCACTCAGTATTCTTGCCTGGAGAATCCCATGGGTGGAGGACCCTGGTGGGCTACAGTCCACGGGGTCGCAAAGAGTTGGACACGACTGAGCGACTTCACTTCACTTCACTACTCCACTGTCTAGATTATATACCATACTTGATTCAACCTATTCATCACTTGAAGGACATTTGGGTTGTCTGCACTTTTTGGCTGTTATGAATAGCGGTGCTATGAACACAGTACAAGCTTTCAAATGGATGTATTTTATTGGGTGTGTACTACAGAATGGAATTGCTGAGTCATGTGGGAACTCTGTTTAACCTTTTGAGGAACTGCCAGGCTGTCTTCCATAGTGGCTGCACCATTTTACATTCCCATCAGCAGTCTAAAGATTCTAATTTCTCCATCTCCTTACCAACAATCGTCATTTTGTCTTTTAAATAGAGCCATTCTATACGCTGTAGGTAAGGTTAGGATTAGAGTTCAGGCTGGGGTTTTTGATTACAGCCATCTTAGTGAGTATGATGTGCTATCTTTTTTGGTTTTGATTTGCATTTCCCTAATGAGTACGGAGAAGGCAATGGCACCCTACTCTAGTACTCTTGCCTGGAAAATCCCATGGACAGAGGAGCCTGGTGGGCTGCAGTCCACGGGGTCACGAAGAATTGGACACGACTGAGCGACTTCACTTTCACTTTTCACTTTCATGCATTGGAGAAGGAAATGGCAACCCACTCCAGTGTTCTTGCCTGGAGAATCCCAGGGACGGCAGAGCCTGGTGGGCTGCCGTCTATGGGGTCGCACAGAGTCGGACACGACTGAAGTGACTTACCTTACCTTACCTAATGAGTAATGATGCTGAGCACCTTTTCACGTGTTTATTGGACATTTTATGATTTCTTTAGAGGAATGTCTATGAAAGTACTTTGCCCAGTTTTCAGTTAGCTGTCTCTTCTTGACTTGTAAGATTTTTTTATATTTTGGATCAGTCCCTGATCCGATATATGATTTGCAAATGTTTTCTCTCATTCTTGGGAGACTATCTAAGTTTAAGATATGACATAAAGCTACAGTAATAAAGCCTGTGTGATTTTGGTGAAGGATAGACACATAGGTCAGTGGAATAAAAGAAAGAGTAGAGAAATAGATGTGCAGAAATATGTGCAATTAATGTGCAATTAATCGCTTACAAATAAGTTAGAGAAGGCAGTTCAATAGAGGAAGTATAGTGTTTTCAACAAATGGTACTGGATAAATTGGACACTCATAGGTAAAGAGAAAATACAAACAACCCAGGACCTAAGCCTCATACCTTAAACAAAAATGATCTCAAAATAGATCACAGACCAAAGTGTAAAACATAAACTCTGAAATACTCTGAAAGTCTTAGATGAAAACACTTAGATAAAGGCTTTGTGACTTGGGATTAGGCAAAGAATTCTCAGGCATGACTCTAAAAACATGAATCCTAAAAGAAAAACTTGATAAATTAGACTTCATCAAAAAATAAAACTCTGGCTCCGCAAATGATACTATTAAGAGGATGAAATGACAAGCTACAAACTAGAAGGAAATATTTGCAAAGTGCATATCTGACAAATGATTGCATCCAGAATACATACAGAACTCTCAAAATTCAACAGTAAGAGGACAAACAACCCCATTTTAAAATGGTCAAAATACCAGGAGAGATATTGCAGCGAAGAGAAAACCTGGATGGCAAACAAGAGTGTGAGAAGACGCTCCACGTCACTGGCTGTCAAGGAAATGCAGACTGAAGCCAGTGCGCCATACGGCCCCAAAACATCACAACAGCCAACGTGTGGAAGTGTTGACAAAGACACAGAGCAGCTAGGACTTTTGCTGGGTGGAATGCAAAATGGTGAAGCCACTCCGGAAAACAGATTAGCAGTTTCCTACTAAGTTAAACATACACTTAGCACAATCCTACTCCTAGATATGGTATTATCCCAGAGAAATAAAAATACATGTTTACATAAAGACCTACACAAGAATGTTCACAGGAGCTTTACTTGTAATAACCCCAAACTGGGAAAAACCCACACATTTGAGTGGGAGAATGAATGAACATTACTACCACGGAGTACTGTTCTGCAGTAAAAGGAAACCAACTATTGATACGGGCAATAACATGCATGTATCTCAAGAATATTATGCTGAGAAAGAAGCCAGTCCTGAAAGATGACATGCTGTATGTTGACAAGCTGTATATTTCCATTTACAGGACATTGTTAAAAGAGACAGAAGTACAGTGGTGTCAGTTTAGGGGATAGAGGAAGATGAGGCTGCAAAAGGGCAGCCAGTGGGAGTTTTGGGGGTGATAGAGCTGTGTGTCCTGATTGTGGGTGAGGTTACACAAATCCATACACGTGTCAAAATTCACAGAGCAGCATACTAAAAAAAATCAATTGTATTGTAGGTTGAAATAAAATTGAAAGGCATATCTGCCTCACTTTGTTTAAGTTATGACTTGGTGAGCAACACTGCAGAACCTAAAATCACACGATATTAGAAGGATTCTCTTCTGTTTACTTGCCACTTCCCCAGCTTTTCAGAAACCAGCCAGTACCTCCCTCTTCAGGGCCCACCAGGCAAGACCATGCATTGTTTTCTTGGAGGAAACCCAGGGATTCTAGAGCCAGTGTGTGCATTGGGCAGGGGGGAGGTGTCATGTGGGTCCAGCCACAGCCTAGTCCAGCAGTAATGGGGCCAGCAGGGGCACGGGCCAGCCGGGAACCGGACAGTGTATGGGCAGTCCTCTGGCTTCTCCCATTCTGGGATTCTGAAATGGACAAGAAAGTGCAGCGCTGGGCTGCAAACGCAGGATGACCTCCTGGGCTGACTGGGCCCCTATCTCCCCTGGAGTCTGGTCAGGCCCAGCAAGGGTGGCCGGAGTGATAGCCCCTCACCCTACCAAGCCCACCAGGCCCTGACCACCCATGGTCACTGGATCTGATAAGAGATCCACACCCACGGCCCCCTCCCCTCCCCCAACAATGACCACAGAGTGGCCCCCACCCTGGTTTCACGTATATAAGCGGACCCTGGGGACTGAGCACCAGGACGCCAGTTCTCAGCGCGCCCAGCTCCGGCTCAGCCGCCACCATGTCTCTGACCAGAGCTGAGAGGACCATCATCGTGTCCATGTGGAGCAAGATCTCCACACAGGCGGACCTCATTGGCACCGAGACCCTGGAGAGGTGAGCACCAGGTGGGCTGGGATGGAGCCTGGAGGGGACCGTGTAGGTCAGTGAGGAGGGTGAGTGAGGAGGGTGAGTGAGGAGGGGTCATTGAGGAGGGGGTCACTGAAGATGGTCAGTGAGGAGGGTCAGTGAGCATGAGCAGGTGAGGAGCGTCTCGGGGGTCAGAGGCAGGAGGAGGAGGTGATGGGGGCGGTCTGAGGGTCACCTGTGTCTCTCGGGGCCCAGCACCCAGGTCCCCACAATCACGTGGACGGAGGGAGGGAGGGAAGGAAGGAATGACTTGGAGACGGGCGGTCAGGGTGAGGTGGCCAGACAGTACTGAGCAGCGGCTACCGCAAGAGTCACCCAGAGCGGTCACTAACTCGCCCGCCCGCCCGTAGGCTCTTCTCCTGCTACCCGCAGGCCAAGACCTACTTCCCGCACTTCGACCTGCACACGGGCTCCGCGCAGCTGCGCGCGCACGGCTCCAGGGTGGTGGCCGCCGTGGGCGACGCGGTCAAGAGCATTGACAACGTGACGAGCGCGCTGTCCAAGCTGAGCGAGCTGCACGCCTACGTGCTGCGCGTGGACCCGGTCAACTTCAAGGTGGGCGCGGGGCCCCGGGCGCGGGTTTCGGGGCCGGGGCCCCGGGGTTGGAGGAGGTCTCGGTGGGCGGGGTCTCGGGGCGGGGCGAGGCCTCGGGGCGGGGCTGCTCCCTGGGCCGGGGTCCCGGAGGGCGGGGCGAGGTCGCGGAGGCGGAGCTTCGTCCGGGCCGCCAGCGCTGACCGCTCTCCCTCCCGCCCCAGTTCCTGTCTCACTGCCTGCTGGTCACGTTGGCCTCGCACTTCCCCGCCGACTTCACGGCCGACGTGCACGCCGCCTGGGACAAGTTCCTGTCGATCGTGTCCGGCGTCCTGACGGAGAAGTACCGCTGAGGCCGCCGCAGGACCCCCAGGACGGAATGGGCCCCCAGATGCTCTAAGGAGTCTCACACCCCACCCCACGCCTTCCCCGAGACGGGCCAATAAACGAATTAACGTCCACTTTGTCTCTGTGGTCACTGGGCCACTGTGGGTGGGGGTGGCAGAGGTGGAGGGAGGATGCAGGGCCTGCCTGGGTTACATGGGAGGCCTGCAGGCATCCTTGCACTGACCCCCTCTGTCTGAGGGCAGAGATCAGATCGGCTCCCTGTAACCTGGGGGGAGCACTTTCTCTTCTGCAGAAAGGGCGCCTCTAGGCCTTTACTTGGGGATGGGGTGGGAGGCAATGCTGGAACCCAGCTGGCCCCTCTGGCTGTCTCTGGGGCTTCTGATGCTATACTCTCTTCTTCTGGAATTTATACTGTTTCCTGGTTTATGCCTGATTTCAGTAAGAGGAGTACTGAATATATTCATTAATTCATCCACCCATTCATTGCTCCATTAAGCAATCATTTATGAGCCCGTAAGAGGCCCAAGCAGAGAAGGCAATGGCACCCCACTCCAGAACTCTTGCCCGGAAAATCCCATGGATGGAGGAGCCTGGTAGGCTCCAGTCCATGGGGTCGCTAAGAGTTGGACACAACTGAGCAACTTCACTTTCACTTTTCACTTTCATGCATTGGAGAGGGAAATGGCAACCCACTCAAGTATTCTTGCCTGGAGAATCCCAGGGACAGAGGAGCCTAGTGGGCTGCCCTCTATGGGGTCGCACAGAGTCCGACACGACTGAGGCGACTTAGCAGCAGCAGCAGCAGCAGCAAGAGGCCCAAGAATATTTCTAGGCCATGCATACGACCACTTAAACCAGCAAAGCTCTTGACTGGTGGAGCTGACAGTCTAGTGGGGGATACAGATCAGACACGGAAAAGGGAAAGAGGTTCAACCTTGCTCATAACAAGAGAAATGCAAAGTAACACTAAAAATTTCACTGGGATCATTTCTCACCTACTTGATAAACAAAAAGCCAAGACTTTGACCATACTCTGCTGGCGGCCCCCCACAACGTGGCTGGGAGTAGAACACAGATGTATAGAGCCACTGGGGCAGCTGAATCTGCTATAGTCTGGAAAACAGTCCAGAGTGATTCAACGACAGAACAAACCATGAACATCCACACCACAAGGAACTGGGAATGGAAAAAAAAATGACAATTTCTTACAATGATTGTGACATGATAGCCAGGATTTACAGAGTTAAAAAGAAAAAGAAGTGAAAAAGTAGATTGGTGTATGTATAACATGATTTCTTTTCCGTGAGGAGGGGAAATTCAAGTATGTGTGGGCACACATGCATGTGAGTTCACACATGCACAGAGTTCATTGACCTCTGTGTGCCCTTGCAGGTGCTCATCTGTTAGTGTGTGTTTGCATGTTTTTGCAAAAAGCAACTATGGACAGATAAACTGGAAATGATTACACATGGCAACGTGAATGGGGTTGAAGGCGTGCTCCTCCAAGCCTAACTCTCTTCACTCTCTTGACCTTGAATCATGTTAAATCATCAAAAAGAAATTTTAAAAGAGCAAAAAATAAAACCATCAAAATAAGAATATAAGTTACATGAAACTGGTTGAGGATGTAGGAATCTAACGATCAGAAAAAAAGAACTATTCCAAGTGACTTGTGAACATAGTACCCTGGCTGTGCAAAGAATCTCTAATATCCAATAACTTATTGTTATTACAACACAGATACTGTGAGTTCGTAATCTTATATTTTAAAACATTTTCAAACTGTCAAAAAGCAACTGTAAAAATAAGACAAAGATGGAGAAATAGGAGTGACTGCTAGTGGGTATGGGGTTTCTTCAGGGGATGATGGAAATACTCTAAAATTGTAATAGTTGCACAATTCTGTGAATGTATTAAAAATGAACTGTTATGTTTTAAGTGGGTGAATTGGATGGCATGGGAATTATATCTCAGTCAGTCAGTTCAGTTCAGTTGCTCAGTCGTGTCCAATTCTTTTCGACACCATGGACTGCAGCACGCCAGGCCTCCCTGTCCATCATCAACTCCCAGAGTTTACTCAAACTCATGTCCATTGAGTCAGTGATGCCATCCAACTGCCTCATCCTCTGTCATCCCCTTCTCCTCCCAACTTCAATCTTTCCCAGCATCAGGGTCTTTTCAAATGAGTCAGTTCTTCACAGCAGGTGGCCAAAGTATTAGAGTTTCAGCTTCAACATCAGTCCTTCCAATGAATATTCAGGACTGATTTCCTTTAGGATGGACAGGTTGGATCTCCTTGCAGTCTGAGGGACTCTTAAGAGTCTTCTCCTACACCACAGTTCAAAAGCATCAATTCTTCGGTGCTCAGCTTTCTTTATAGTCCAACTCGCACATCCATACATGACTACTGGAAAAACCATAGCCTTGACTAGATGGACCTTTGTTGGCAAAGTAATGTCTCTGCTTTTTAATATTCTGTCTAGGTTGGTCATAGCTTTTCTTCCAAGGAGCACACATCTTTTAATTTCAGGGCTGCAGTCACCATCTGCAGTGATTTTGGAGCCCCAAAAATAAAGTCTGTCACTGTTTCCCCTACTATTTGCCATGAAGTGATGGAACCGGATGCCGTGATCTTAGTTTTCTGAATGTTGAGCTTTAAGCCAACTTTTTCACTCTCCTCTTTCACTTTCATCAAGAGGCTCTTTAGTTCTTCTTCGCTTTCTGCCATAATAAACCTACAAAATATGCTAAGAAGACAAAACTTCCAAATATTCATCAGGATTCCCCAGTTTACAACTTGCCTTCACTTGCTCTTCCTTTCTGAGTCGCTTGAGAGTAGAATGCAGGCATGACTCCCTTTAATACTCTCAGCATCCCTAAACACCTGTAGATTTCCTAAAGTCAACCAGAACACTTACCTGGACAGCCAGAGAACTACCACCAAAATCACGAGATTGTGAAATGAAAGTTGCTGAGTCATGTCCAACTCTTTGCAACCCCATGGACTGTAGCTTGCCAGGCTCCTCTGTCCATGGAATTGTCCAGGCCAGAATACTGGAGTGGGTTGCCGTTTCCTTCTCCAGGGAATCTTCCTGACCCCAGCATCAAACCCAGGTCTCCTGAATTGCAGGCGGATTCTTTACCATCTGAGCCGCTGGGGCACCTGCATAGGCAGGTGATTAACCTGCCACCAAAGTCAGGAGATTAACACCAGTCCAAAGCCATCAACACAGATCTCATCACACACTGTCCTTCCCAAGAATGGCCTTTACTTGTCAACATCAAATTGCTCGTTTAGTCTTCTTCAGCCTGGCTCTTCAGTCTATCTTTGCATGATCTTCATGTTTTTGTGGACATTATGGGGTTTTTAAAAAATATTTGCTATTTTATTTATTTGGTTGCTTAGTTGCAGCATGTGGGATCTAGCTCCCTGATCAGAGATCAAACCTGGGCCCCCTGAACTGGGAGTGCAGAGTCTTAGTCACTGGACCAATTTAGGGAAGTCCCTGAATTGTGGGGGGTTTTTTTCTTCAATGTCTTAATATGAAAAGAGTTGAGTATGACATTGTCGGACAGAAGAATGAATATTTTGCTGAATAAAAGCCCCAAGTCAGGATACATGCACAGCAGAAATGGGGCCAGGCTCCCAGCACTTGTGTATAATTAAAGAAGGAATTTTTAACTTAAAAAAGTCAGTAAAAGAGGATACAGATGAAAAAGGCAGCAACAACACCAACACTGGCAAAGCGGGAAAGGGAGCAAGCTTCTCTCGGGGGCTTGCCCGGAACTGGAGAGCTGATCGGTCTCAGGGAACTTCAACATTTGGATGGACTCTAAACGCAAACCTAATCTCTCCAATCAGGGTCTTGTCAGAACCAGTAATCCTTTTCCCTGAGACCCTATATAAAGAACTCCTGTCCTCCCATGACAGGGAGCCTAAGCAAAGAACCCTCACTTTTGACACCACTTGGGATAGATATTGGGCCCCAGCAAACAAACCACCACCTCCCAGACAGAAGCCCAGGAAAGTTGCCATGCTCAAGAAGTTGCTTCAGACTCTAAGATTTGGGAAATCTACATCAGCTGCTAGCTTAGCTTCTGGGGAGGATGTTGGGGTTCCAACATCCTGATGCCCTTTCTAACCACTGGGAGGTACCTATAAAATGACCCACTCCCACCCTTCAGGAAGTTACCTGGCCATGGCGAGTCTCCCCCAGCTCTCAAGCCACCAAACCTGCAAAACTAACCCATAAAGTAGCAAGGGCTTGAGGAGGCAGAACTGCTGGCCCAGCCCATACTGCCTTACCTACTGGTGAGCAAAGACCAGCAGCTAGACTGGGGAGCCAGAAAGGAGGGGGTCTAGGCAACAGGATCCCCCTACTACCCCACGGCTTTCTCCTGACTCTGAAGCAGCCATGATGACGGGCCCAGAAAACCCACACACCTCACTCCACACGACAGACAGCTTAGACCTCAGAATTACTGCCATGAAGAGCAACAAGGTCTCTCTTTGTTTAAAGTACAACAAGGGAAACTCTTGAGAAAATTGGGAATGGGCCTGGAGAAAATAAGAGCTTAGACGTCTCTGCCACCTTTCCGAAAGGAAAAAGTTCATGCAAGTAGGAAAGTCAGGGTCTTTCCCTGCTTTGTGTTCCTGGCTAAACTCAAGACTAAGAAAATCCCCTGGACTTGCAGCCTCAGTAAGTATACAAGTGCCCCACCAGCACACGCCACCCCCCCACCAAGGTTAGCCTCTGGCATGTGAAATGCCCAAGAATTTGCCTTCTAGTCCAATCCCCACCGACCTCAACCCAACACAAAGGGCATCTGCCTGTGGTTCTCACCTCTCCTCAGAGAAGAGGATCCTAGCAGAGCCTCCAAGGTACAGTCAGGTGCCAAGGAACACAATGCCAGACTGTCTATCAGGCCAGGGCAGGGACAGCCAGCTTCAGATCAAAGAGAGAGAGGCTTAGTGTAACAACCAGTGTCATTTCAGCAGGAAAGTAGAGGGCAAGTGGTGAGAAGGGCTCCTATGGGCACACCTTCCTGGGGACGCAGTTCCTGTCAGTTGCCTCCTCCTGCAGGAACATGTGTAGGCAGCGTTCATTCTGAGCTGGTGGATGCCCAGCATCCATCCAGTTTATTAGCAATTCTGCTAATAAACTGTTTGAGGCCCTACCTCTTTTCTCCAATAAAGGACTCCTCAAAGACCCTTTCATTTCCTCGAAAAGGGAGCTGCCATTTCAAGACTTTCCCGGGCAGTGGTGGGACTATTAATACAGTCGTTCCCTCTTGCTCCAGCTCATTTTCTAGTCACTCAAAGTTACTGCAGCACCGTCATACACAGGACTCCTTCAGTTTGAAAACAGGTAGTTTTGTTCACATGCAAATCTCATAGGTGGGTGAAGCAAGCGCAGCCCACGCCTACCGTCTGTGGATTAAAGATGTTGATATCCAGAAAGTTACTTGACAGCCTATAAGCGTTGGTCAGTTCCTGCAGCTTCAAGTTAAGGCTCCAGGTGTTAGCTACTGCCAGGTCTGACATCTTTCCAAAGGAGAGACCTGGACTGGGGGCTTCATTGTGGTTTTGATTTGCATTTCACAAACAAGTCACGAAGTTGAGCATCTTTTCATGTGTTATTCTTTTTTTTTTTTTTGATAAAGTCTATTCAAGTCCCTTGTCCATTTTTCATTGGGTTGTTTCTTTTTGTTGTTGAGTTGTAAGAGTTATTTCTACCTTCTGGATATAGTTCTTTATCAGATATATGGTTTGCAAATATTTTCTCCCATTCTGTGAGTTGCCTTAGTTGTCAATAGCTTTTAACCTGACCTAATCAAGTCTTTTGATTTGACTTCCAGGGTACAGGAAACACATGGACAAAGGAACCAGCTGAATAACACTGCAGAGAACCTATCAGAGCAACCCCAAAATGAAATAAATATTCTACAAGTCAGTAGGCCTGAACTGTTCTGCAGTCATTGATAAGGAACAGTGGGTATGGGGTGGAGAGCTTCTGGAAGAAGAAAATGAATAGGCAACTGAAAGCTACATAAGAACCTGGATCAGATCCCAACCTGAACAAACTGAACAAATGTGGGGGATGAACAGGGAATTTCAGTGCAAAGGGAAGTTCACTTAGATTGAGAATAGGCTTGTGGTTATTTATATAGAAAGTGAAAGAAAGTGAAGTCGCTCAGTCGTGTCCGACTCTTTGAGACCCCATGGACTGTAGCCTACCAGGCTCCTCCCTCCGTGGGATTCTCCAGGCAAGAGTATTGGAGTGGGTTGCCAGTTTCCTTCTCCAGGGGATCTTCCCAACCCAGGGATAGAACCCGGGCCTCCCGCGTTCCAGGCAGATGCTTTAACCTCTGAGCCACCAGGGAAGCCCATTTACATAGAAGGATCTCCTTATTCTAGGAGATCTGTGCTCAAGTTTACACAGAGACATGATGTCATCACACGTGACCCCAGTGTTTAGAAGAAAAATAAAACACGTTGAGACACATCCCCATATACACTGACAACACAAATGTTAGCGATGATTGGTCCAGGTCGGGGACCGCAGCGGCTCAGCACGCTGTTCGTGATGTGCTAGACCCGACCTCAGCGCGCTCCCCGCCTGTCACTCCACCCTGCCTGGCCTCCTTTTTGTCTCCCAGACGATGACGGAGGCCTGGGCCCTCTCAGGGCCCTTGCACCTGGCGCCACTCACTCTTCCCCAAACATCTTGTGGTTGATTCTCCCAGCTCCTTCAAATACTCATTCAGAAATCCCCATCTCAGCACCATCTTCCCTGTTGACTTATCTATAAGTATGACCCCTCTGAGCTCCACGAACAGCACTTCCCTGCTCTCTCCTTTCTGATGGCAATGCCATCTGTCTCTCTCCAGCCAGAGACCAGCTGGAACACAGCCATGGCCAAACAGAGTTGGGTCTGTTAACTCACGGCCGCAGAGAAGACCACTGCCGTGGGGAGCCCTGTATCTGAGTCAGAGAACTGAGCCTGGGCTCAAGGAAGCAGGCTAGCTCTGGACTGAACCGGGAAGTGGGAGTCATCCTACAATCCAGTGTCTCAGTGAGTCTCATCTAGAAGATAAGCGATGCTGTGACTGACAGTGAAGCAGCAGCCGCTCATCAGCCAGGACGGGGGCTGCCGGGATGTTCCCTTGGTGGGAGTGGTCCCTGTTTTCTCTATTTGGACAGTGCTTTTCTGCCTGGAGCATGGCAGTTCCAGTGGCCAAGTCCTGATGTCATGTTCCAGAGGAGTGCACAAGCGTCGTGGAGAAAACCCAGATGTCCGGGGTGGCCTTCCTCCTTCTCACGGCATGTTTACCTGCTGCCCTCATCCTGTTCTGCACACCTTCCCCAGCAGGAGTGTCTTCTTGCCCTGGGCTGAGCACCCAGCAGTTAGCAGTGGTCTGGCACTAGTTAGAAGGTCATACATCACCCACGAGGAATACATGGAGCTTCTGGGCCTTCACAATCTTGCCCAAGGCAGCCCCTGCTGCTCGCCTGCCTTTAGGGTCTGGTCAGGGCTGCAGAACCCCTCTTAAGGGAGATGCCTCCTTCCCTTCCTCCAGGGAGGACTCTGACCAGAGGGACTGCTGCCCAAATCGTGGCTGTGGGATGTGGACCCACGCACCTCACTGCCCTGGAGCTCCAAGGAGCTGGGTCTCGGGCCTCCCCTCCCCTGGAGGGGAGTGGCCTGAGTGTGAGGAGTCTCTCCCCTGAGGCCCGGGCCTCAGCCCCAGTGGAGTTTGTGACCACAGCTGCCTCCCCGCTGTCTAAGCCTCAGCTTCCCCATGGGGCCAGGAGACCCTGGGAACCCTTCACGTTCCGAAGAACCGGCACCGTTTGCGCTGGTAGGCCTGCTGTTCTGTGGGGACAGGAGCCAGCACCCTTGTCCACCTTCGGGCAGGCCCCGGCCAGCCATCCTTGACCCCCAGCCCCGAGCTCAGCTCACCCGGGAGGCAGGGCAGGCAGGGGCATTCACTCACTCGGGAGGCAGTGCAGGCAGGGGCATTCACCGTCAGGGAGATGGTGGTCAGTGCACGCATGGTGCTGAGGCACAAAGACCCGTGGGTCACTAGACAGTTCTTTACGGGGAGCCAGCTCTGGGCTCCTGACTGTCCAGGAGGCTTCACAGACCAGCAAACAAAACCAAAACAAAATTCCCTCCTTTTCTGAGCTTACATTCTACTGGGTAATAAACATGTGTTTTTCTTGGAAAAAAGAAAAGTGTAGCAAGTTGAAGACTGGACAGGCCAGGTGAGGGAGTTGCAATTTTAAATGGGGTGGTCAGTGTGGGCCTAGTAATACGGTGACATCTGAAGGAGGACCTTCCCGGAAGGAGGCCTGGAGAGGACGGAGCAGGCTAGAAGGAGGCAGCTCGGGGCCTGGAGGAGGACAGAGGAGGGAGGCAGAGCTGGGGGCAGGGAGCCTTCCCTCATGGAGGGTCAGTAGCCACAGCAGGGCTCAGGGGTGAGAAATGAGGGTTGGACAGGCCTGGGGTCGCTGGTCTGAACCTCAGGAAGGAAGGATGGAGCAGCTATCTCCAGGAGGGATGGGAGGCAGGGGAGGGGATGTGAGCCTGGGCGGGGGGTGGGGGTGTCTCCAGAGCACAGGTGGAGGTCAGTGCCGCCAGGTGGACTAAGGGCAGACGGAGGAGGGTTAGGATGGGGACGGAGCCAGGGCCCTCACCCCCTCCATTAAAATCAACTCCCTAGGCACAAGTTTGTGGGGTCAGGACACAGACTACCCAGGAGAAGAAAGAAAGGCAAGAAAACAGTGGGGCAAAGCGCGTCTGTGCACCACCTGACAAATGCTAAGAAAAGGAGCAGTCAGCCACGGCCCCAGCCCAGAAGGAGGGGCTCTTCCCTCCTGCCCTCAGGCCCTCCCTCGATTCAGCCCAGCCTTCCGGCCTGCAGGCCCCTGCCCCGGCCCGAGTTTCTGGGGGCCGAAGGTGGCAGTTCCGGGCTGGGGTCCTGCAGCCAGGTTCTAACCCAGCCTGACTTACTTTGCCCGCTCCTCCCCCCGTCACCTCCCCCGCCCACACAGGTCCACCGAACCCCTGCTTACACCTGGCACCCTCCATTCTGGCTGGAGACCCCCCTGCTGGGGAATTCCCAAGATGAGGGGCTGGCAGTCTCCTGTGGTCCCTGCTCTCTCCAGCCTGGAGCCCAAACGTCACCCCTGTCCCCAATGATCCCGGTCCTGGACCTGAAAGGAAATGGTTTCTGCTGAACTTGACCTCACAGTGACCGCCACCGCATGGGGCTTCGAAGGGTGCTCACGGGGAGGCTCAGGTGGCTGAGCTTGGGACTGAAGTCTAAGCTTCAGAGTGAGCTTCCCAGACAGTTGGTTCAAGTTCACCCTCAGGGCCAGCTGTGCTGGGCACACTCTTGCTGGACCGAGGGACTAACAGTGAAGAGAAAAGCATCAATACGCTGGAGGCACTTCAGGGAAGTCAGCTAAACAAAGAAATACACAAGGGTGAGTGGTGACCCAGGAGTCTGTGTTCTTCCTCTGTGGTGTTGGTAGGAACAGGAATCCTGACTGTTAGGGAGCCTCTGAGGACACGATGCTGGCGGGGCCCCCGGAGCGGGCGGGGAGCGGCCCTGCGCATGCGCTGTCCACGGCGCGGGGTTGTCACTCCACTGGTAGCTCACTCCCAGGAAATGGATAAAGAAAGGTCACCTGCGCGGGTGAGGCGGACAGAAGGGAGCTTTCGCTTTTCAAGCTGGGCTTTTTCCAGGGCTGCTGTGACAAATAATATGCATAATGTGCAAAATCTTAAAATATTAATTGAAATACATACAGAAAACATGTGTTAAAGAAAATGTAGACAGAAGACCCTGAGTGTGTGAGGACAGTGCATGTGTGTCTGGAGACTGATCATATGTGTGTCAAAAAAAAAAAACAAGTTACAAAAATACACCCTGAACCCATTTGAACACTGAAAAGGAATAAACAGATTCTAATTGCCATGTAGGAAAATGCTCATCCACCCCAGGTAATAAAACCAGGTGTCCCTACACACATTATTAATACCACCAACAATCAAGAGTTGAAACTGGCCAGCACGTGAACATGGGCTCCCTTGGGACAGTGCCGTGGATGGGGTGTTGAAGGGGGTCAGCCCCTTCTCTAAGCACCCCTGCTGCTTCCTCTGCGGCAGTGGACAGAGGGCTGGGGGGACACATGAGCGGAGTAACACTCCAGAGGACCAAGGCCTGGGCTATGGAACCCCCGGCTCAGACACAGAGACCGGGGCATGGTGCCAGGCCGCCCACAGCTCAGCTCCACCTCATGGCACGTGGTGGTTCCAGGAACCTGTGCTCAGGAGGAAGCCCCATGAAAACATGCAACACCGAGCAAGCTAGAACTCCTGCAGACCCCATCACCTGGGGACAGTTGTTTTACCAGTTTGCTGCCTGCTATCCACCCCTTCCTTCTATTTAAATAATACTGGGGGGACTTCCCTGGTGGTCCAGTCGTAAGACAACATGCTCCCAATGCAGGGGGCCCAGGTGTGATCCCTTGTCAGAGGACTAGATCCCACATGCCACAGCTAAAGATCCCATGTGCTGCAACTAAGACCTGGCACAGTCAAATAGAAATATATCCATATATACTACAACGAGCTACCACCGCACGCCGGTCAGAATGGCCAAAATTTAAAAGTCTACAAATAAATGCTGAAGAGAGTAGAGAAAAGAGAACTCTCCCTCACTGCTGGTGGGAATGCAAGTTGGTGCAGCCACGATGGGAAACAGTACGCAGGCTCCTCAGAAAGCTAAACATGGATTACCATATGATACAGCAATCCCATTCCTGGGCAGATATCCAGACAAAACTATAATTCAGAAAGATACATGCACTCCTATGTCAAAGCAGCATTATTCACAATAGCCAACACGTGGAAAGGGCCTAAATGTCCATTGACAGAGGAATGGATCAAGAAAATGTGGTATATACATACAATGGAATACTGCTCAGCCATGAAAAGAACAAAATAAAGCCATTTGAAGCAACTGAATGACTTCCCTTTCACTTTTCACTTTCATGCATTGGAGAAGGAAATGGCAAACCACTCCAGTGTTCTTGCCTGGAGAATCCCAGGGACGGGGGAGCCTGGTGGGCTGCTGTCTATGGGGTCGCACAGAGTTGGATACAACTGAAGCGACTTAGCAGCAGCAGAAGATGCAACTAGAGATTACAATACTAAGTGAAGTAAGTCAGACAGAAAGACAAAGAGCATATGATATCACTTCTATATGGATTCTAAAATATGCCACAAACAAACCTATCCTGGAAAATGAAACAGACTCATAAACAGAGCACAGACTTGTGGTTGTCAAATGGGAGGAAGAAAGAGGGAAGGAGGGACTGGTAGATACAAGCTATTACATATAGAATGGATAAACAACAAGTCCTGCTATATAGCACAGGGAACTATATTCAATCCCTTGGGATAAATCCTAATGAAAAAGAATATAAAAAAGAATGTATATGTGTGTATAACTGAGTCACCTTGCTGTGCAGCAGAAATTAACAGAACATTGTAAATCAAACATGTGTTATGCTGTGCTTAGTCGCTCAGTCATGTCCAACTCTTTGTGACCCCATGGACTTTAGCTTGAGAGGTTCCTCTGTCCATGGAGATTCTCCAGGCAAGAATACTGGAGTGGGTTGTTATGCCCTCCTCCAGGGGATCTTCCCAACCCAGAGATCAAACCTGAGTCTCCCGCTTTGTAGGTGAATTCTTTACCATCTGAGCCACCAGGGAAGCCCAAGAATACTGGAGTGGGTAACCTATCCCTTCTCCAGAAGATCTTCCTGACCCAGGAATCGAATCAGGGTCTCCTGCACTGCAGGTGGATTCTTTACCAGCTGAGCTATGAGGGAAGCCCAAATTAATTGTGGTATATCCAGTTTCTTCCCCTTCTTATTAAAAAAAATCCTATCTTTCAAAAGAGATGTGCCTATAAGGAAATGTTTATAAGAATTAAAAATTTTTAATCAAGCTACAATCTGTTAAATTTTATATATATATATATATAGTTCTCGCTGTACTCTTTGCGAGAACAAGGAACCCATGAAGCACATAGAAATGGTTGCCTTGGGGAGGAGGGGATAAGCTAAGAGGGTAAAGCAGGTGAAGGCACCAGCTGGGATGGAAACCCAGGAGGGAAAACCGTGGGTTTCTGTGCCCCAGGCACTGTGTGAAGGGCCAGCCCCTCCCCTGGGTGCCAGCTGGCAGAGGCCCCCACCAGGCATCTGGGGGCCTGTGGGTGGAGGAGACCTCAGAAGGAGCCTCAGCCGGGTGAGGAGGGATCTACAGCCAAGGCTGGAGAGGGCCAGAAGCCAAGACTGTTACTCCCTCCTTGTGACACCTGGCTTCACTTTTCTCATCAGGTGGAGCCGCAGAAACTTAAAATAAGAACACAGAACGCTTCTGGGAGGGACGCACCCCAGGTCATCCTTCCCTCAGAGGGACAGGCAGGTCAGGGACAATCATTATGGAGGCTGGGCCCTGGGCTGGGTGGACACACGGACCCTTCGCCAGGCCAGGGCCCCTATCTCCCTGTTACCTGCTCTGGCTGTGGCTCTGCAGGGGCAGCCAAAGTGATAGCCCCTCAGCCATCAAGCCCACCAGGCCCTGACCACCCGCTGTCACTGGAAATGATAAGAAACCCACCGCATTGCCCTCTCCCTTCTCCCAGTGATGACCCTGGCCCCAATCCTGGTTCCACATATATAAGGGGACCCTGGGGGCTGAGCATCACCAACACCAGTTTTCAGGAAGTCAAGCTCCCGCTCAGCCGCCACCATCTCTCTGACCAGGACTGAGAGGACCATCATCGTGTCCCTGTGGAGCAAGATCTCCACACAGGCGGACGTCATTGGCACCAAGACCCTGGAGAGGTGAGCACCAGGTGTGCTGGGGTGGAGCCTGGAGGGGACCTTGTGGGTCAGTGAGGTCAGAGTTCAGTGAGAACAGGGGTCAGTGAGGAGGGGTGACTGAGGAGGGTGAGTGAGAAGAGTGAGTGAGGAGGGGAGAGTGAAGAGGGTCAGTGAGGATGGGTCAGTGAGGAGTGTCACCGAGGATGGTCAGTGAGCATGAGCAGGTGAGGAGCGTCTCGGGGGTCAGAGGCAGGAGGAGGAGGTGATGGGGGCGGTCTGAGGGTCACCTGTGTCTCTCGGGGCCCAGCACCCAGGTCCCCACAATCACGTGGACGGAGGGAGGGAGGGAGGGAAGGAAGGAATGACTTGGAGACGGGCGGTCAGGGTGAGGTGGCCAGGCAGTACTGAGCAGCGGCTACCGCAAGAGTCACCCAGAGCGGTCACTAACTCGCCCGCCCGCCCGCCGGCTCTTCTCCTGCTGCCCGCAGGCTCTTCTCCTGCTACCCGCAAGCCAAGACCTACTTCCCTCACTTCGACCTGCACACGGGCTCCGCGCAGCTGCGCGCGCACGGCTCCAGGGTGGTGGCCGCCGTGGGCGACGCGGTCAAGAGCATTGACAACGTGACGAGCGCGTTGTCCAAGCTGAGCGAGCTGCACGCCTACGTGCTGCGCGTGGACCCGGTCAACTTCAAGGTGGGCGCGGGGCCCCCGGCGCGGGTTTCGGGCCGGGGCCCCGGGGGCTGGAGGAGGTCTCGGTGGGCGGGGTTTCGGGGCGGGGCGAGGCCTCGGGGGCGGGGCTGCTCCCTGGGCCGGGGTCCCGGAGGGCGGGGCGAGGTCGCGGAGGCGGAGCTTCGTCGGGGCCGCCAGCGCTGACCGCTCTCCCTCCCGCCCCAGTTCCTGTCTCACTGCCTGCTGGTCACGTTGACCTCGCACTTCCCCGCCGACTTCACGGCCGACGCGCACGCCGCCTGGGACAAGTTCCTGTCGATCGTGTCCGGCGTCCTGACGGAGAAGTACCGCTGAGGCCGTCGCAGGACCCCTAGAACAGGCTTCAAGCCCTCTTCTTCCCCTGCACCCTATTAGTGTTTCATAGGGACCCCCAATAAATGGATGAGGATGGAAGGAGCCTGGTCGTGCGTTCTCAGTATTGGGGGAAAGAAGGGAGAGTGACGGGAGAGAATGGGGACTTCGCAGGAACGCAGCCCAACACGGTGTCACCCCCCGGCCTGGAGTGACTCCAAGGGGCGCTTTGGAGCGGTCCTTGGCCTGCAGAGCCCAGAGTCGCTACCGAAGGGAGCAGGGCAGCCCAGGACCGTCCACGCCGCGTTCTCGGGTCAGACCTGCACTGGGACCTCTGTCCCACCCCATGTCACCCAGTCTGTGGCTTCACTCGGCGCGGTGGGTATGCGTCGGGACTCAGAGTACTTCCCTCAGAGTTTGTCATCCCAGCTGACCGCTGCGAGGACCCTTGAAACCTCCTGGCCCCTCGGATTAAGGGGGCTCCCTGCCCCACGCACTTTCTCCCTGTCCCTCCATTGGCTCTGTCTGGCGGAGCAGTAACTTTGCCTTCAGGGGAATAATTGCAGACCCATCTAAAGTCTGCAGCAAAGGCACCCACACACGGCGTGATTTAGTTTCTCCGCGGTGAGGAGAACCTGGCTTGGCGACCTGGGTCGCCAGGTTCTCGCCGCGCTCCTGAAGATAAGGGCGGGCGGGGCGCCACGAGGGGGCCGCTATAAGGAGGCCGGGGCGGCTGGCGCGGCCCCTAAAGCACGCCACGCCAGCGTCATGCTCAGCGCCCAAGAGCGCGCCCACATAACACAGGTCTGGGACCTGATAGCCGGACACGAGGCGCCCTTCGGGGCGGAGCTGCTGCGCAGGTGGGTTGGGGCGGGGTCTCCAGAATCGCCGGGAGGAGGAGACCAGGGTACTGGGACTGAGTCCCGGGTTGGTGGCGAGTCTGAGCGGGTTTTCCCGGGGTCTGCGCAGCGCAGACGCTGGAGGGACCGTCCTCCCCACATCCCTGCTCCCGCAGGCTCTTCACTGTGTACCCTAGCACCAAGGTCTACTTCAGACATCTGGGTGACCACCCAGACGAGGTGCAGCTGCTGAGCCACGGTCAACGCATGCTCCAGGCGGTGGGCGTGGCCGTGCAGTACATGGACAACCTGCGCGCAGTCCTGAGCCCGCTTGCCGACCTGCACGCACAAGTGCTGCGCGTGGACCCCACCAACTTCCCAGTGAGCCACCCGGGGCGCAGCAGGGCTCGCGGCGCAGCCTAGGCGGGAGGGGAGGCGGGAGGGGAGGCACCGGCGAGGACAGGGCCCTTCTCACCGGCCTCTTCTCCGGCAGCTGGTGATCCAGTGTTTCCAGGTGGTGCTGGCCTCCCACCTGCAGGGCGAGTTCACGGTGGAGATGCAGGCGGCGTGGGATAAGTTCCTGACGGGCGTGGCCGTGGTGCTGACGGAGAAGTACCGCTGAGTTCCGTGCCCCGCGGGTCTAGGTCTGCGAAATTCAATAAACAGGCCTCAGTAGGCTGGAACCTGCGCACGTGTGTTCTTTGGGGAGCAGACGGACTGGCGTCGAAGTCGCCGGTCGGAGAACCTCCGGGTCCTGAGGGGAGACTCCAGGAACCGTAGGGTGCAACACCGAATCTTTGCTGACAGTGGAACCAGGGGCCTAGGAGCAGGGCCTCTGGCACTCAACACAGCCTGAATGAGGACATTTCCAGGGCTGACAGTCCTGGGTCTGGAACGCGCCTGGCACCCTGAGACAGTTGCCCTCCTGGGGCAGCGTCATGTGGTGGGCCCATGGAGTACTCCCTTTCGGCATCGCGGCTGCCAGACGGTTGGCTAAGCACGTCCTCATTCACTCTCATCTCCATTGCTAGCTCCCTCAGGAACTGCAAGTGTCAATCTTCCCCTCTTTAACACACAGTAGCGGGCACCAGAGACCCTCAACCAAGTTTCTGGCCTGAGGTCAAACAGACTTGGTCCAGGGATCCCTGGACCTCACCTCTGTTCCTCCTCCATTTCTTCCAACTCCAGTCTCAGTCTCAGTGCCTGGCCCTCGTCCGAATTAGTCCCTTCCTCTGAATCTCCTGGGGCAGAGAGTGGGGTATGTCGACACATTCCTAGTCCACATAGACACACTGTGTGACACTATGCATGTCCCTAAGCAATCTGAGCCTTATGCACCCGACCAAAAAAATCCCCAACTTCACTGGGTCTTTGAAGTGATTTTTGAAATAATAATCCTAAGGAAGGCTGGTTGTCTGGCAGGCCCGAGTTTACCCAACCCCCACCCCAGCTCCAGCACTCTGGCTCAGTCTCTGCAGCCCCTGGGCCATAGCGCCCCATCTTATACACAGACAGACAGACACACACACTGTCAATCTCTCCTCGGCAGCACTGGGGCACGGATCTTAGCTATCAGTCCAGAGCCTTTGCAAAGACAAGAGCCCAACCCTCCAAGCTCTCCAAACTCTGAATGAGGATGGTTCCCTGGATGACAGTCTCAGGTATGTTCAGGGCTGGACACTCATGTGACCAAGTTTGAAGGGGGATGCTGGACACTAACCCCTCACCCAGACTGGGCAGAACCCCCCCTCGGTCTCTGCCCTTTAGTGCGAAAGCAGCTTGCTTCACTTCGGAAAAGATTGTGTTCCTCTCTCAGACTGGCAAACGGAAACCTCCATGCTACCCCAGCGTGGGTACAAACTCGGTTCCAGGGGGTTTGGGTGGCTCAGAAAAGTGCGTGAGCTGTTCAACCCACAGAACCAGGGTAGAAGTTACCATAAATAGCTGCATTGCAGCCAAAGCGGGACAGGGCAGGGGCCATCTTGGGACCCCGACACCCCACACACTCTCCAGACCCATCTTTCCAGGCCAGCACCTTCTGGCCTCGCGCCAGCCAATGAGCGCAGCGCGGGCGGGCGTGCCCCTGGCGCCGGGAGCATAAAAGCTCGCGCACTCGCAGCCCCGCACTCTTCTGGTCCAGACCCAGACTCTGAGAGAACCCACCATGGTGCTGTCTGCCGCCGACAAGGGCAATGTCAAGGCCGCCTGGGGCAAGGTTGGCGGCCACGCTGCAGAGTATGGCGCAGAGGCCCTGGAGAGGTGAGCACCGCACTTGCCCCGAGGGGACCGGGCCGCACGCCGGGCGCGTCCTTGTCCCGGGCCGCTCGGCCTAAGCCCGGCTTTCCCGCCTCTTCACCCAGGATGTTCCTGAGCTTCCCCACCACCAAGACCTACTTCCCCCACTTCGACCTGAGCCACGGCTCCGCGCAGGTCAAGGGCCACGGCGCGAAGGTGGCCGCCGCGCTGACCAAAGCGGTGGAACACCTGGACGACCTGCCCGGTGCCCTGTCTGAACTGAGTGACCTGCACGCTCACAAGCTGCGTGTGGACCCGGTCAACTTCAAGGTGAGCTCGCGGGCAGGGCCGGGACAGATCTGGGCTAGCGGGGCAGAGAATGCGGCGGCGCCCCCACCCAGCCCCCGCCCCCCTGACGTCCCCTCTCTCGGCAGCTTCTGAGCCACTCCCTGCTGGTGACCCTGGCCTCCCACCTCCCCAGTGATTTCACCCCCGCGGTCCACGCCTCCCTGGACAAGTTCTTGGCCAACGTGAGCACCGTGCTGACCTCCAAATACCGTTAAGCTGGAGCCTCGGCGACCCCTACCCTGGCCTGGAGCCCCCTTGCGCTCTGCGCACTCTCACCTCCTGATCTTTGAATAAAGTCTGAGTGGGCTGCAGTGTCTGTAGCCTCGGGTCTCTGTGTCCGCGAACCGGCCGGGGTGGGCGTGGTTCTCAGTCCCTAAGAGTGAGAGGGTGGAGGAGGGCGGGGAGCTAAGGCTGAGGGTCCCAGAATCTGCTGAACCAAGTTCCCCTCCTGGGAAGACTTTCAAGGGTTCTCTCTGAGGTGGGGAGTGCTGAAATGGCCACCCTGTTTTGAAATTTTTCTGATCCCCCTTAAACATAGTTAGATGAAAACAAAAGCAAACCACACAAATAGGCTCTTCCTTGTGCAAAAGTAGGGGCAGGACAACCTCCAGGAGATTCCACTTCCTCCCTATCAGAGACAAGGGGGATCGGAACAGGGATCGCGGCCCAGGCACCCGTCCTGGGTCACAGGAACTCTCTGCGGCGTTGCGGGGGAGGGGCAGTCAGTGAGAAGAGGGGCCTCTAGCTCGCTGCCGTCTTCAGCAGGCTCCTCACTCCCTTGTCCCTGGAGTCTGCGAAGCTCACTGTGCCCCTAGCCCTGCGTTCCCTGGCCTCTAAGCCCCCTCCCCACATCCATCCGGGCTTCTGGGGTCTCCTGGCAGTTCTGCCTTGGTCCTGTGAGCAACCTTCAGAAAGGCCCTTGGACTCCACTCTGGAACCTCGAACACCCAACCCACCCTGTAGCCCTTAAGGACCCAATCAGCGCCTCCAGCCCAGCCCCCCACCCTCGTCTTCAGGGCAACTCTGCGTTGGATAAAAGGTGAGGAGGGTGGCGGGGCCACTGATGATCACGTTCTTTTGGGGCAAGGACCTCTGAACAGCTGGGGAGTTACTTCCCCTCTCACCACGTACTCTTCCACTATCCCGCAGCCCCATTCACTTTTATTTAAATGTAGAAAATAAATGAAAAATTAAAATCCACCTACGTTTTCACAGGGGACTTCCCCAGCGGTTCAGTGGTTAAAAAAAAAAAAAAAAAAAACTGCCTGCAAAGCAGGAGATCCAGGTTCCATCCGTGGGTCGAGAGTATCCCCTGGAGGAGGAAATGGCAACCCACTTCAGTATTCTTGCAGGAAAATCCCATGGATAGAGGGCCCTGGCGGGCTACAGTTCATGGGGTCACAAAAGAGTTGGACACGACTGAGTGACTAAACAACAACATTTTCACACACACGTGCACCTTTTTTTATGTTATTCAAAAGAGTGAGAGAGTCCCTCCATCCTGTCTCCCCAACCCCCACAGAAACAGCTGATTTTCAAAGTCTGGGACTGAGCCCACTGGCTTCTATTCTGTGCTGAGGGGATGCAGTTATGTCTATAACTGTACCTTTTTTCCCCCCAAAAAATATCATTCTACCTTACATATGTTTTCCTTCAACTTGCTCTTCTCACTGATCTGTGTATCCTCTACCTGTTTTCTGGCCAATTCATTCAGTTCTGTCTCACTTATTTCGATATTTCTGTTAATTTTCCAGTAAAATCCTTTGTCAATTGTTCTCATAAGTCATTTGTCTTTTCTTATATCTATGCTGGAGGTCTTCCCATATTATGAATGTAAGCCTTCGGCTGAGAAACGTTCCTCAAGTCTTGCCTTAAAAGGGCCGGGGCTGCAGGAACCAGCACCCGGGGAGAAGAGACTTGAACCCAGAGCTCCATGCAAATTCTGTAACCCGCTCTCAGTATCTGTTCGTTCCAAGACTGCCACTTAGTTGCATTCAAAAACTCTCTGCGGAAAGAAAGGAATCTGGCGCCAAGGCTGAAGAGGAACAGGAGGCTTGGACTGGGGTGGGGGTGGGGTGGGGAGGAATTCGCTGATTACATGTGAACGGTGAGCCAAGTGTGTTACTGGCTGCCTCTGGCATGGACTAGGCGCACTCAATCGCCCGTTCATTCACTGATACTGCCCAAGTTTAAAATGCCCAGAGTGTGCCAAGCCTAGGTCCGGGGTGGATAGCACGGGCTGACTTACTCCCTTCCGTTCTCAAGACAGCTGACGGACTCTTACAGGATGCAGGAGCGGGCATCCACCCAGCTCCACAATCCCGCCCCTGCCACCTGGCGCGAGGCTACCACTTTCGGGGAAGGTGGACGCAGCGGGCGGGAAGCAGACGGTGGAAGCAAGAACCCCGGGTCAGAGTCCAGGTCTCCGTGGGTGGGTGAGGGAAGCACCCATCGCCCGGCCGGGCGCAGGTCGGACGCCGCGCGCCCTCTGCGGTCCAGGTCCGGCCGCGCATGCCGCGTGCCAGCCAATGAGCGCAGCGCGGGCGGGCGTGCCCCTGGCGCCGGGAGCATAAAAGCTCGCGCACTCGCAGCCCCGCACTCTTCTGGTCCAGACCCAGACTCTGAGAGAACCCACCATGGTGCTGTCTGCCGCCGACAAGGGCAATGTCAAGGCCGCCTGGGGCAAGGTTGGCGGCCACGCTGCAGAGTATGGCGCAGAGGCCCTGGAGAGGTGAGCACCGCACTTGCCCCGAGGGGACCGGGCCGCACGCCGGGCGCGTCCTTGTCCCGGGCCGCTCGGCCTAAGCCCGGCTTTCCCGCCTCTTCACCCAGGATGTTCCTGAGCTTCCCCACCACCAAGACCTACTTCCCCCACTTCGACCTGAGCCACGGCTCCGCGCAGGTCAAGGGCCACGGCGCGAAGGTGGCCGCCGCGCTGACCAAAGCGGTGGAACACCTGGACGACCTGCCCGGTGCCCTGTCTGAACTGAGTGACCTGCACGCTCACAAGCTGCGTGTGGACCCGGTCAACTTCAAGGTGAGCTCGCGGGCAGGGCCGGGACAGATCTGGGCTAGCGGGGCAGAGAATGCGGCGGCGCCCCCACCCAGCCCCCGCCCCCCTGACGTCCCCTCTCTCGGCAGCTTCTGAGCCACTCCCTGCTGGTGACCCTGGCCTCCCACCTCCCCAGTGATTTCACCCCCGCGGTCCACGCCTCCCTGGACAAGTTCTTGGCCAGCGTGAGCACCGTGCTGACCTCCAAATACCGTTAAGCTGGAGCCTTGGCGACCCCTACCCTGGCCTGGAGCCCCCTTGCGCTCTGCGCACTCTCACCTCCTGATCTTTGAATAAAGTCTGAGTGGGCTGCAGTGTCTGTAGCCTCGGGTCTCTGTGTCCGCGAACCGGCCGGGGTGGGCGTGGTTCTCATTCATTGCCTCGGACTAAGGAGCTCTCAGGCAGAGGGAGAGAAGGGGAAAATGGGACGGAGGGGTGGGGGTGGAGCCTGTCCCACGGCCACTGCCTGGGATTCTCTGGGCAGCCCTCACCCTCAGCCTGGAGTGATTTCTGAGTACATTGGCCCTTCCCTGAATTCATCCCAGAGCCTTGCATGTTCATCACGGAGATTTTTGCGCAAATGATCAATTTGTTGGCCGACCTCCAGCCAGGACTCGGAGCTCTCCCGGGGGCTCCCGGAGCTGGGTGGTGGGGAGAACACAGAGGCCCTCTGGGTGCCTCCCTCCCCACCAAGTGCTTAGAGGAAGGTAGGGGTGCGTAGTGCCCTTGTAGAGCCAGGCCAGGTCCTGGAGGAACCTCTGTCACCTGGTACACCCACCCCTCCAGGACACCCACCGGGCGATTGAGGGTCTGAAAGCCTGATTTTGGGCACCCAGCTTAGGATCCACTGCACTGCCCTGAGGCCCACTGACTCCCCCTGGCGCTGCTGTGGAGAGGAGAGCCAAGGCCAGGGTGCCTACACTCAGAGGTGCTTTCTTCCCATGGAGAATGCCCCTAGCACCTGTGGCTTGAGGTGTCCAGTGCAGGCAGTGGTCCAGCCCCAAGCTTTCAGCTGGGAGCAGTGTCCTTTCTTCCCTGGGCCCAAGAGTCATCGTCAGAAAATGGATGGCAGGTTTCCTGCTTTTAGCATGTGAGCTCTCTGTAAGAGGCAGTCTTCCTTATTTTACTATTAGGCAAAATGAGAGCCTGGACTAAAAGTGGAAACAACCCAAATGTACATCGAGAGATGAGAGGACAAACAAAACGTGGTCTAAACAGACAATGGAATAAGTTATCCAGCCATAACAAGCAATGAAGTGTAAATACATGCTACAAACACAAAAGACCACGTACTGCATGATTCTATTCACATGAAATGTCCAGAATAGGCAAATTCACAGAGGCCAAGAGCAGACTGGTGATGTCCAGAGGCTGGAGGGCAGGGGTTACGGACTGACTGCTGATGGGGAGAGTGTTTCTATTTGGGATGATGAAAAGTTCTGGAATTAGATAGTGGTGATGATCACACAGTGAATATGATTAAAGTCACTGGATTGTACACCTGAAAATGGCTAAGACAGTAAATTTTATGTTATGCCAATTTCAATGCATTTTTTTTAAAGGATGTATAGTGATGCCTGGCACAGAATGAGTGCTACATGGGTATTAGCCATTATGTGGAGGATCTATCCTGTACTGTGCCAGGTCGCTTCAGTTGTGTCCAACTCTTTGCGATCCTATGGACCACAGCCCTCCAGGCTCCTCTGTCCATGGGATTTTCCTGGCAAGAATACTGGAGTGGGTTGCCATGCCCTCCTTCAGGGGATCATCCTGACCCAGCGATCGAACCCTTGTGTTCCCAATACTCATGTCTCTTAAGTCTCCTGCATTGGCAGGTGGATTCTTTACCATTAGCGCCAACTAGATTTCTATTTGGGATGATGAGAAAGTTCTGGAATTAGTGGTGATGGTAACACATAGTGTGAATGTAGTTAAAGACACTGAATTGTATACCTCAAATGGCTAAGACAGTAAATTTTATGTGAATTTCAATGCATTTTTTAAAAAAGGATGTATAGTGATGCCTGGCACAGAATGAGTGCTTTATAGGTATTGGCTATTATTTCTAGGATCTATCCTAGCTACTCTGAATGCTCATTGTCCTGAAAAGGGCATCTGCTATGAACCAGGAACAACCTTGGGAAGAAGAAACTGTTACCTGCCTTATATTCCATAAATGAGAAAACAGACTGACGTTCAATGCCAAACTCCATGCTAAAATTCAGGGCCACCTAATATTGACACATACTAAATATTAGTTTCCAAAAATAGGGATTTCAGGGTCCAGGGCGATTGGGAAGGCCCCAGGTTAGAGCTGACGCTCCGTGGAGAGCTCCTAGACCCCTCCTGGCCAGATTCTGCGACCAGAGGCCCGGTGCCCCCTGGAGGCCAAGGGGCCAGCAGGCCGAGAGGCGCAGGCGCAGCCCAGGCTTCACCGAGACGCCTAGCGCGGGGCAGGCCGGTCTCCACCATGGTGCTGGCGCCGGCGGACCGCGCTGCAGTGCTCGCGTTGTGGCGGAAGCTCGGGACCAACGTCGGCATCTACACGACGGAGGCCCTGGAGAGGTGCGCACAGGTCCTGGCGCCTCAGAGCTCACCTGTCTTCAGCGCGCTCGGGGGATGCGTCCCCCGCCGTCCTATTCCGGAGCCCTTCCTCCCCAGGCCCCGCCATCAGGACGCGCCTCACTCGCCGTTCCTCCCGCAGGACCTTCGTGGCCTTCCCTTCCTCCAAGACCTATTTCCTCCACCTAAACTTGAGCCCCGGCTCCGCCCAGGTCGCAGCCCACGGCCAGAAGGTGGCCGACGCGCTGAGCTTGGCCGTGAACCACCTGGACGACCTGCCGGGCACCCTGTCGTACCTGCGCGAGCTGCACACGCACAAGCTGCGCGTGGACCCGGTCTTTTTCAAGGTGAGCTCGCGGGTGGGGCCGACGCCCATTGCCGGGGGAGGGGGCTCTCACCAGGCAAGGGGTGGTGCACCGCGTGGGAACCATTCTGTCTGCAGCTGCTGTGCCACTGCCTGCTGGTGACCCTCGCCCGGCACTACCCCGGAGACTTCAGCCCCAACATGCACGCCTCGCTGGTCAAGTTTCTGAACCACGTGATCTCGGCGCTGGCCCCCAGCAGTGGCTAAATTGGGAGGGTGGTAGCGGGGGTCTCCAGTGTTTGAGTAAAGTCCGCAGTCCCGGCTGTGCCCGTGTTCTCTTCTAGGGGCCTGACGAGGGTGGGACGCCCTTCCCAAAGAGAGGCGGGAAGTCTGGACAGGGGTTCTCCACTCCCACGTGGTAAGCCCCGACGCACCATGCCCTTGAGCGTGGCCACTTAGAGGTGTCGGCTGGGCCCCCGCCCGGACCGTCTTTCCCGCTGCAGCCTTCGGACACCTCACATGCACCTAGTTAGTACCGCCCGGCACAGCTTGCGAGGAAATTAGGGACGGGCGCCCCTGCCGGGGTGGAGCGGGACTGCACCTCCTGAACTGAACGCGCAGAGCACTTTCAGCAACCGGGAAGCTTGGGGTCAACGGTGCCTTTGCCAGACTCCGGACCTGGTCGGAGGAGGTGGCCCCTGCAGCGCACCCTGCCCCCATCCCACACACCAGACAGAACTCAGAGCGTCTTCCTTTAAAAATTTTTTCTCATGGAATCAATCACGGTCATCGCAGAAACTTCAGGAAACGACTCCCAATTGCTGCACCTCAACTGCCCATGCCTTCCTGTGGGTTCCGGACATACATTAACAGCATGAATTTCTTTTTCCTTCTTCACAATTTCAGATACAGGATTCGTTCTTACTGTATATCTCAGCAACCTCAGCACGTTTTTTTCTTTCCTTATTAACTATAACATTTTTTCACTTAAAGGAAGCACTTGAGGTCTTTGGTGCATTAACTCCTCTTGGGCACTGAGGCCACTATCAAATAAGGGTCACTGTGAACACGAGTGCTGCGGTACTAGGACAGTCCACCTGGTACCAGAGAGGACCACTAAGTGACCAGAGGGGTGACTCACACCCCAGTGGGGAGGGGTGATGGCACATTTGGAGAGATTTCTCATAAGAATATATTCAGTTTCACATTGACATGATCAGAGGAAACTTAACACACACGAGATGGCAGCAGCTCCCCCTAGGCGGGGCCAGAGGCAGAGAAGGCAGGCACTCGGTCTAATCCCAGCAAAGGTGTGATTTTTCACTTATGTTTTCCACTTTCACAACTAATTTGCAAAAAACCTTCCCTGAGTATTTGTAGCTAAAAGCCTACGCACTAACATTGTCATGCCCTTGGAGGATTTCTTCAGAAGTAATTTCTGGCTTTTTGAGAATATCGCCAAAATTGCTTTCCTGGGTTTCGCCAGCAGATGAGCGCCTTGCACCCTTGGCCGCCTCACTTGCTCACTGCTAGAAGACCACCCACTTCCCAGGGTAGCGTTCTTCCTCAGGTTGATCCAGATTTTGCCCATTTTTTCCCGGGTATTTCCTGGGGGGACTCTTTCCTCCAAATAAACCCAGCCCTTCCTCAGGTCTCTGGGCCCAACCACGCTCCATGGCTCTGCCTGTTCTGAGCTGCCATTTCCGATCTACACCCTCATTTATGACAATTAGGAATGCTGGATAAGACCCTTTCCACCCTCTAACAGCAAGTGGATTCGGAATCTTCAGACCAGATAACTAAGTGAAGGTGAGAACTCAGATGTCACAGCACCTAAACCACTTGGGTTCTGAGGTATTTTCCAAAATGAGCAAACTTGAGCTGAAATTTTTTCCTTACGGGTTCACAGTTCAAAGGGCCAGTAAAAGGTGATATACCCAAAAGGTGACTTTCCCATAAACCTGGGGCCCTAAAGATATCCCACTGGGTTATCCTTTCTCCAAATACAGGGACTGGTAAAAAGAAATAATAAACAGAAAGAAAAAAGGCCCTGGCTATTCAGCAGAAAAGAAAACATGCTTCCCTAATAAAATGAAATCACATGCTGATATGCAAACAAATCCCCCCACCCCCCGCCGAGAAATAAGTACTTCACAGGCCACAAGGTGCCAGGGCTGACAAACTCACCAGGCACACAGGGCGAGGCACCTGCATGAAAGCCAGCAGCCACTGCAGATGCCACCTTCAATGCAACTTGGCTTGAAACATCTGCAGGGAACCACAGAATATAAAAAGGCACATAGCAGGACTTATCTGGTGGTCCAGTGGTTAATCTGCCTGCAACTAAACTTGAGTGCCACAACTGAGCCCACATGCAGTGAAGAAAATTTAAAAAGATAGAAATAGGTTTTCTGAGAGTGCAGAGCAGTGTGGTGCTTGTGAGCTTCCAGCATGGCGTACCAGGGCCAGGGCTGGAATGTGCAGAAGGGGCAGGTGCAGCCCATCAATCTCATCTTCAGATGCTTGCAAAATAGATCGCGGATTCAAGTGTGGCTTTATGAGCAAGTGAATATGTGGACAGAGGGCTGTACCATTGGTTTTGATGAATATATGAACCTTGTATTAGATGATGCAGAAGACATTCATTCTAAAACAAAGTCAAGAAAACAACTGGGTCGGATCATGCTAAAAGGAGATAACATTACTCTGCTCCAAAGTGTCTCCAACTAGAAGTGACAGATGAAGTGAGAAATTGTTTGGCAATACCGTTGGTTTTTTTAGGTGTCCTTTGTTAGAGATGTAGTTCTAAAACATGTATTCATATTGTTCTGCTCACCCTTGTTATTACCAGATGACAATAAATGCTGTGGGACGTTTTTTTTTTAAGATAGAAATAGCGTTACGATTTCCAAGGTGACAGAGTAGAAAACAGGGTGTTAAAATATTCTAACACAACCCCCCAACCCCGGGGAGGAGGGCTGAGCTGGGCAAAAATGGAAGGAAAAATGTAAAGACCCCAAAATATGGCATCAACAAAACAAAGGAGGAATTCCCTGGCGGCCCAGTGGTTAGGACTCCACACTTCCACTGCCCAGGGCACAGGCTCAGCTCCTGGTCAGGGAGCTAGTCTCACTTGCTCTGTGGTGCATGGGTTGGTCAGTCAAGTTCATTCTGGTTTAACTTTCTGGCCAACCCAATATTGACTGTGTGACTTAAATGACTCAAAGAAGGGATAAAGATCAGACTTGAGGCTTAAAGATGAAAAGCGCAAATACAGTAAAAAGAATTATCAATGGATCCAGAGACTAAAGTGGACCCTGCAGCGCTCCCTTCTGGTGTTCTCATGTGGGCACCTCCCCTTGTGTGGCTGTTCATTGCTGTTTTTAAATTTTATTGGCATATTGTCGCTATACAATGTTGCATTAGTTTCTGCTATATAACAAAGCGAGTCAGTTATACAGACATGTAATAGTTTGCATTTGTTAATCCCAAATTCCCCATCCATCCCTCACTGAAGCTTTTTTTAATGTGGTAAAATACAGGGCTTCCCTGTTGTTCACTGGTAATCTGCCTGCAATGTAGCCGACCCAGGTCGATCTCTGGGTTGGGAAGATCCCCTGGAGAAGGGCATGGCAAACCATTCCAGTATTCTTTCATAGAGAACTCCACAGACAGATGCCTGATGGGTCACATCAGACAGATGCCCATGGGGTCGCAGAGCCTGTCAAACATGACTGAGTGATTAACACTAACTCATGCAAAATATAGGTAACACACACTTACCAGTTCAACCACTGTAAAGAGTGCGGCTCAGTGGCATTCATTTGATTCACAACAGTGTGCCATCACCACCTCTAGCCAGCTCCAGAACTTTCTTACAGCCCCAAAGGAAGCCCTTTGTCTACTACCAGGCACCCCCTCCACACCCCTCCCAGCCCAGCCCCATGGCTTTACTGATCCTGGCCTTTCCATGTAAATGTACACAGCTTGTGGTCTCTCGTGTCCAGCATGTCGCTCAGCACATTCTCAAGGCTCACTGGTGCTGGACCTGCATCTGACCTGATGCCCTGATGCTCAGGAGCTGTGGGACAATTAATGCGTGCTGTCTGTGGTGATTTTCAAGGACAGCAAAGCTCTCTGGAAGGACTGTGGGGCAGATGAGGGCACCGAGGAGCCGGCGATGTACCGCAGGTCCTGTCTGCAGTGTTTTGTGCTCTCTTCTGCTCAGAGGCGGGGCCTGGCCTGGGGCTGAAAGGCCTGGATCCCAAGGTGGCTGCACTTGGGCAGGTGTTCCAAAGGGGACAGGAGCAGCCCCAGAAGGCCCAGGACAACGTAATACTGCACTGTAACATATCACGCTGTTGTTCAATTGCCCAGTCGCCTCCAACTCTTTGTGACCCCATGGACTGCAGCATGCCAGGCCTCCCTGTCCCTAACCATTTCCGAAAATTTGCCCAAGCTCATGACCACTGTATCAGTGATACCATCCATTCATCCCATCCTCTGATGTATCACACTAAACACCATTCTGTACTGCATACTTGAAGTTGCTGAGTAGTGCTTAAAACTTATCATAGGAAAAAAATCATTTTGCAAAATATATCAGGTCATTAGAACGTACACATAAAACTAAAATAACATTTGTCAATTTAATTTCAATAAGAATTTTAAAAAGAAGGTGGCCAGGATCCAGGTGGGGGAAGTCCCCTTGGCCAGCAGTTAGCAGCTTCTCTCTTGAACTGTGAGGACAGCACCACCTCCTCAGGAGGGCAGCCCTGAGCCCACGGGCACCAGCAGGGGAGTCAGGCAGGCAGGCTGGGGGTGGCACGGGGAGGGCAGAGAAGGGGGAGAGCAGACGCAAGAGGGTGGCACTCGCCAGCGCTGTGGGGGCTCAGGACACGCAGGGACCCCCAGGCTTCCCTCACGGGCTCCCAAGTGCCCCTGGGTGGGAGCAGAGGGCCGCCTCAGGCCAGGGTTCACTGGCACCTGGGGGCAGACCTCGTGTTGACCCCTATCACATGCCACCCTGTGCTGGGGGTGTGGGTGGTTACCTGAGGGCCTGGCTTAGGGCTTGTGGAGTGGACATAGAGCAAGCCGCTCACCGCGCCGCGATCAGGCCCAGGATGGCTCTGCCCTCTTCCCCTAGGTCCAAACAAGTGTCAGCATCGTATGTGCCAATGACAAGAGCTAGGAGACCTGCCCTAAGCTGTCCCAGAGATGCCACTGAGGGCTTGTGGCCCAGCTGTCAGGGTGCTTCGGACCAGCAGCAGCCCGGGTAAACAGCTACATTCTTGGTACTGGTACAGGCTAGAGTTGGTGGGGTGGACGAACCCTGTTGACACCACACTCAGAAGTAACTGATGTTGATCACAAGTCGCATTCTGCGATTCCAGAGACAGACAGCAGACCAGTGGCTGTCAAAGGCTGGGGCCGAGGGGCATGCCTGCTGGTGGGTGTGGGGCTGGGGTGACGAGACGCCCCAATGCCACAGTGATAAACACGACACTGCAAGCACACTGAAGACCACTAGACCGTACGCTTTCGAGCGGCTGAAATGTTGAATTTTATGAGATAAGTTTATCTCCATCAAAAAACCAACCAACCTACCTGGAAAAAAATAAAACCTACATTCTTGGATCCCTCCCCTGATCCACAGGAAGCCTAGAGGGGCTCACACCACCTGCTACAACAAGGCCTGTGGGTGACAGGGGCACGGGATGAAGTCCCAGCACTGCTCAGCTCAGCCCGGCCGCCAGAGCAGGACCACCCTGTTTAAGGCAGGGGACCCTTCCGAGGCACAACCCCTTCTCCACATGCACAAACCATGGCTGGACACCGGCCCCACCCCTGGAATCAATCCCTCCTGGTTCCCAGGCCAGCCGAGTGCACGCACCTGCTGCACAGCCCTCACCCTGGGAAGATGGCCCGTGTCCACACGCCGCAGCAAGGGTCTGGACCGCCGTTAAGGCCGTGGAGTCCCACAGAGCTGCAGGGCCAACACCATCCCTCCAGCCCTCAGGTCCCAAGACTGCAGGCCTGGGCCTTGCTAGAGACCCCCAAAGAGAGGGGCAGAAACCAAAGCATCCCTGCCCCCAGCTACAGGCCCCCCGCCTGCCCCATGGACAGACTGGGGCCTCCGTGCCACACCCCTCACCCCCGCTCCTGAGCGGAAGATTGGGGCTGGGGGAGTCCCTGAGAACTTGGGGACTGAAGGGGCCAAGGGCACCACACAGCCCTGGGTCTGACCACAGGCCCCTGGAGATCTGCACCTATGGGCTCGGCCAACCCCTCTCTCACCGAGGACTGCCATCACCGCCCGCTCCCGGCATCCCTGCTAAGCCAGCGCTTCCCCACAGCAGCACTCTAACAAGGACGAGAGGGTGCGGGTGAGCGGTGCCCTCCTCCCAGCACCCTCCCGGTGCCACCCCTGGAGCCGCGCTCACCCAGGCAGGGCTGTGGCCTCCAGAGCAGCCCGCTGTACACCTGCGCCCAGTGGAGTGGAGCCAGCTGAGGAGCCGAGGTTCAGGGGCTGGGGGGATCCAGGCAGCCCCTGCAGTCAGGCCAGGGCACGCCAGGGGCAGGCAGGTGCCTCTGGACTGACGAGCAAGCACCCAGCTGTGGGGGGAGCAGAAGCCTCCCCCCAGGCATCTTTGACCCCAGCCCATCTGCTTTCTCACTGGGACCTCCAGGCTCCTATAAGGTCAGGGACGCCATCTACCCGCTGCCTCTTCAAAACCAGCCTCCAGGGATGGCAGCAGACAGAGTGCCACGCAACCGTGCGTCAGAAATGCAAGCATGTGTGCCCTGTCACCACAACACAAACAGAACAGACCCCCAAACACCCCCTTGGGAGGTTAAGAATGGAGACCTGAGGAGCTGGGCAGTCTTTGCCCTGGCTGCCCACTCAGTCCAGACCCCTCCGTCACGAGCCGGGTTGCAGGGTGGAGTCAGGAAACCACCAGCACAGCCTGGGCTTCTCTGCCTGCCCCCGCCCACACCCACCTCTGCCCTCCTAGGGCTTTCCGCCCTGCTTTCCCAGGGCTTTTATCTACTTCCCACAAAGATGGCACGTCCCCTGCTCCCCCGCAGGTACCTACCTGGTCTCTCAGTGGCCACTCTGGCCCAGCCTGGCTGCAGGCCAGGGCAACACCCCTGGGCGGAGGAACATCGCTGATGCCAGACCTCTTTTCCGTGGACACAGGTGGCTGGGGGAGACCCTGCCAGAGGGCAGCAGAGCAGCCCACTACCCACATCCCTCCAGAGGGAAACAAACCGCAGTGAGGAGCCTAGAAGACGACCACCGACCACGCCCTGGGGCTGGCAGCCACACGACCCAGACCCAGTGTCCATGTGCTCTGCACAGGGGTGTGGGTGTGTGTTTCACAACGTGGCCATCAGAAGCTACCTCCAAAAATAAAACCACACACTCCCCTGATGAACTTTCCTGGTAGCTCAGACGGTAAAGAATCTGCCTGCCAATGCATGAGACCTAAGAGACACAGGTTCGATCCCTGGGTCGGAAAGATCCCCTGGAGAAGGGAATGGTAATCCATTTCAGTAGTCTTGCCTGGAGAATCCCATGGACAGAGGAGCCTGGCCGCTACAGTCCATAGGGTTACAAAGAGTCAGACACGACTGAGCACGCCACAGTCATCCTCCCCCTGAAAAGTGAAAAAATGAAAGAGCTCCCAGTTGTATCTTCAAAACAGCTCACTTTAGTCTCGAGATACAAGCGGAAGAGCTGAGGGAGACTGGATAATACCACCAGCCCTGCCAAGGGTGAGCAGAACCACGACTGACCCCAAAGTCAACATGCCTTCCTCTGAGGACCTTGTGGCCATCATGTCGACCTTTCCGTGGGTCTTTCTTTGCTCTGACTAACTCCAAGAGGGGGGAACTGCAGCTTATTTGAGCTCCAGTGCTGGGCGGAGGCTGCTGACCACAAAGACAAGCAGTCCTCCAAAGAAATGGGGGAAGAGAACAAGCTTGGACCTCAGAAAGACACATGGGGCTGGGAGAGCAGACGGCTGAGTGCCTCTGGCTCCGTCAGCGCGCAGAACGCCAAAAGGCAGAGGGGAGCCCGAGGATGAGTCACATTTCTGGGCTACGTGCAGGTGACCTGGGCGTGCCCCCCACCCTGTGGAAGGCTCGGCAAGTCCAGCGCAGCCAGGACAGCAGAGAACGCACCGCGGCCGCCAGGAGGCAGTCTGTCAGGTTGTTTATTCCCGCTCGACACAACCCAGAACACAGGAGCAACTCTGTACACCTCTAGAAACTCACAGCTAGCTCCAAAACAATAGAAATGTTAAACTACAAAAGATGAGCTGTATTCAGCAAATAGAAAGGGTAACGTGAGGCCGTGTCAGACGTGGATCGGACTATTTACAGTGCCTGGGCGTGGGCTCAGATCTCGCCGGCCTCCTTCTCCTCCGACCTCCGCGATGCGGCCTTCCCGTTGGCACTCTCAAGCCTCCAGTCGGTGGCCCCCCGCTCACTCCGCCCGCGCTCCCAGGACTCCTCCCTTGAAGTCCGCTCTCGGGAGAACCTGGGAAAAGGGAACCAGAGGCTCATCGAGGGCTGGCCCTCCCTCCTGGGTGCTCCCCAGGCACTGACACCGTGGACTGTCCGTGCGAGGAAAGGGAAGACCCACACAGCTGGGAGGGCCCAGCAGGCACCGCACAGGGAGGGCAGGGCCGCCAACACAGAGTGGCATTTCCAAAGGGTTCTAGTAACAGGAACAGCTTTCACTAAAATGTAAACAGTGCAAAGGAAAATATAGCACGAGTTGATCCATTATGTAAAAACACAATGGAGAAAAAGTATTACCAAAGCGAATGGTGGGCGTCTCCAAACATGATCATTAGTGGTGTGTGTGTTTTTTTTAAATCACCACAACCGAGGTGAGCAGCCTACTAGGGCTGTGTGTACCAAGTGGCGGTGCATGTGTAGCCCAAGCATGGCCACGCCTACACGTGACACCTCTGCAGCTCTCAACTGTCCAGCCATGAAGCCACCTGCTGCCCCCAGCAGGTGGACTCCCAGAGCCCTGGGCCCCGTCAGGACCCTCAAGGCCTCAACGCTCAGTCCCTGGGTGACAGACCCCAGGCCCTGGCGCACTGAGCAGGGCTCACCTCCTGCTGCAGATACTAAAGGAGCAGAGTAGTTACTTGTATTTCGAGCTCCGGTCCCTGGATGCCCGTCGATGGCCACGGCTGTGGCTCCGGGAGCGGCTTCGGTGGCGCCGGTGTCTGTCTCGGGACCGGGAGCGGGACGACTTCCGCCGCTCTCTGGAAGTTGACCTCGATCGCCTGCGACGTCGGTCCCGGGAGCGCGACCTGCAACAGAGGCTGTGCTGACACCTTACTGCTGTCTCTGCTCTCTCCTCCCAGACTTGTAACCCGGGTTCACAACCCTCCCCTCAACGGCACCCTGGTCATGAATAACTGCCAGACCCTCCCCACCGATGCTTCCGGAAACATGCCAGGAACGTTCTGATCATCCCTCTCACTGACAGTGGACACCCACCCCATGCTGCACGGAGCCCCAATCAGGGCTCTCCTTCTAACCCACGCTCTGTGCCCTTCGCGACCAACCCTGACCCCAGACAACAAATGCCAAGTTATAAAGGCTAAGTATCAAGAAAAAAGCACATGAAAAAGGACATCTTACTGAGAATGTATCAATAGAAAACCTACCTCCTGCGATCTCTTGTTCTTGATCCAGACCTAAAATGGAAAAAAAGATGAGCAATTTCCTAAAAACAGCCCAATTCCTTACAGCTGAGGGGAGGTGCCCCACGTCCACATGGTGACGAGGGTCAACTTCCCACAGGACCTGCTATGAGGCCCGCCCCGGGCCCCCCACCTGTTGGAGGGAGAAGGAAGAGATCAGCACCCAGGGGTCCACGCTGCACTGAGCTGAACCAGTGGTTCTGCAAACTTCACAGTGGACACCAACCCAGCTACACAGATAGTCACGGTGCAGGGCTGGGCAGGACACCCAAGCTCCAAACACAGGCTCACTTTCCCAGGAAACAGTACACAATCAGCAATCTAAGAAATGCACTCGAGGGACCTTCCCTGGTGGTCCAGTGGTTGAGAATCCACCCTGCAACGCAGAGGACATGAGTTCAATCCCTGGTCAGGGAACTAAGATCCCATACGCCATGGGGAAACTAGGATCGTGTGCCACAACTACTGAGTCTACGCGCTCTGGAGCCCGTGGCCCTACAGAAAGATTCCACATGGTAAGAGGAAGACCCTCAGTTCAATTCAGTTCAGTCGCTCAGTCGTGTCTGACTCTTTGTGACCCCATGAACCGCAGCACGCCAGGTCTCCCCGTCCATCACCAACTCCCGGAGTCCACCCAAACCCACGTCCATTGAGTCGGTGATGCCGTCCAGCCATCTCATCCTCTGTCGTCCCCTTCTCCTCCTGCCCTCAATCTTTCCCAGCATCAGGGACTTTTAAAATGAGTCAGCTCTTTGCATCAGGTGGCCAAAGTACCAGGAGTTTCAGCTTCAACATCAGTTCTTCCAATGAACACTCAGGACTGATCTCCTTTAGGATGGACTGGTTGGATCTCCTTGCAGTCCAAGGGACTCTCAAGAGTCTTCTCCAACACCACAGTTCAAAAGCATCAATTCTTCGGCGCATAGCTTTCTCCACAGTCCAACTCTCACATCCATACACGACCACTGGAAAAACCATAGCCTTGACTAGACGGACCTCTGTTAGCAAAGTAATGTCTCTGCTTTTCAATATACTGTCATATATATAGGTGGACATATATATAGGTTGGTTATAACTTTCCTTCCAAGGAGTAAGCATCTTTTAATTTCATGGCTGCAATTACCATCTGCAGTGATTCTGGAACCCAAAAAAATTAAGTCAGCCACTGTTTCCCCATCTATTTGCCATGAAGTGATGGGACCAGATGCCATGATCTTCGTTTTCTGAATGTTGAGCTTTAAGCCAACCTTTTCACTCTCCTCTTTCACTTTCATCAAGAGGCTCTTTAGTTCTTCACTTTCTGCCGTAAGGGTGGTGTCATCTGCATATCTAAGGTTATTGATATTTCTCCTGGCAATCTTGATTCCAGCTTGTGCTTCCTCCAGCCCAGCATTTCTCATAATGTACTCTGCATATAAGTTAAATAAGCAGGGTGACAATATACAGCCATGACGTACTCCTTTTCCTATTTGGAACCAGTCTGTTGTTCGCTACATGCCTCAATTAAGATCCGATGCAGCCAAATTAATATTAAAAAAAAAAAGAAATACACTTGACAACAAGAGTGAACTTCTCACATCCTGTTCTAAGCAGCGATTTTCAACCTGTGAAGGAGGAAGTGACAAAAGATGCTGCTCACACACCATGTGGCTGGAGGGTGATTTGATAAAAACTCCAGGAAAGTAATTTCCTTAACACCTACCAGTATTTATATATTAAATTCCTCTCTCCCAGGAATTCTAAGGAACTTTATATATACTCAAATACATTCAAGGATGATCGTGCTCGCACTCATTCAAAAAAAGTTTTATAATAAGTCACCAAAAATTAAAATTAAAAAGCAAAGTTAACAAAGGTCAACAAGTGGGACTACATCAGACTAAAAAGCTTCTGCACAATGAAGGTAACCATCCGCAAAATGAAAAAGCAACTGAATGGGAGAAAGTATCTACAAATCAAGAAACTGCCAAGAGGCATTTATCCAAAATATGAAAAGAACTCACACAACTCTAAATGGAAGGGGGAAAAAAAAAGATTAAAAAATGGGCAGAGGACCTGAACAAACATTTTGCCAAAGAAGACATACAAAGGCCAACAGGCACATGAAAAATTGCTCCACAACTTTATCCATCAAGGAAACACAAAACAAACCATGATGGGCTGTCAGTACACATCTGTCAGAGTGCTATCACCAAATGACAAGAAACACAGGTGCTGGTGAGGATGTGGAGAAAAGCCAAGTACTGGGGGTGGGAATGTAAACTGGTGCAGCCATCATGAAAAACAGGATAGAGGCATCTCAAAAATTAAAATGGAACAAAAATTAAAATTACAATATGATCCAGCAATTCCAATTCTGGATATTCACTTGATGGAAATTAAATCACTATTTTGATCAGATCAGATCAGATCAGATCAGTCGCTCAGTCGTGTCCGACTCTTTGCGACCCCATGAATCGCAGCACGCCAGGCCTCCCTGTCCATCACCAACTCCTGGAGTTCACTCAGACTCACAGCCATTGAGTCACTGATGCCATCCAGCCATCTCATCCTCTGTCGTCCCCTTCTCCTCTTGCCCTCAATCCCTCCCAGCATCAGAGTCTTTTCCAATGAGTCAACTCTTCGCTTGAGGTGGCCAAAGTACTGGAGTTTCAGCTTTAGCATCATTCCTTCCAAAGAAATCCCAGGGCTGATCTCCTTCAGAATGGACTGGTTGGATCTCCTTGCAGTCCAAGGGACTCTCAAGAGTCTTCTCCAACACCACAGTTCAAAAGCATCAATTCTTTGGCGCTCAGCCTTCTTCACAATCCAACTCTCACATCCATACATGACCACAGGAAAAACCACAGCCTTGACTAGATGGACCTTTGTTGGCAAAGTAATGTCTCTGCTTTTGAATATGCTATCTAGGTTGGTCGTAACTTTCCTTCCAAGGAGCAAGCGTCTTTTAATTTCATGGCTGCAGTCATCATCTGCAGTGATTCTGGAGCCCAGAAAAATAAAGTCTGACACTGTTTCCACATCTGTTTCCCATGAAGTGATGAGACCAGATGCCGTGATCTTCGTTTTCTGAATGTTGAGCTTTAAGCCAACTTTTTCACTCTCCACTTTCACTTTCATCAAGAGGCGCTTTTAGTTCCTCTTCACTTTCTGCCATAAGGGTGGTGTCATCTGCATATCTGAGGTTATTGATACTTCTCCCGGCAATCTTGATTCCAGCTTGTGTTTCTTCCAGTCCAGCGTTTCTCATGATGTACTCTGAGTATAAGTTAAATAAACAGGGTGACAATATACAGCCTTGACGAACTCCTTTTCCTATTTGGAACCAGTCTGTTGTTCCATGTCCAGTTCTAATTGTTGCTTCCTGACCTGCATACAAATTTCTCAAGAGGCAGATCATGTGGTCTGGTATTCCCATCTCTTTCAGAATTTTCCACAGTTTATTGTGATCCACACAGTCAAAGGTTTTGGCATAGTCAATAAAACAGAAATAGATGTTTTTCTGGAACTCTCTTGCTTTTTCCATGATCCAGCGGATGTTGGCAATTTGATCTCTGTTTCCTCTGCCTTTTCACTTGATGGAAATTAAATCACTATTTTGAAGATACTTACAACTCCGTGGTCACTGCATTATTTACAATAGCTCAGACACAGGAAAATCTAAGTGTCCGTTGATAGACAGACCGATAAACATGATGTAGTTGTATATATACAGTGGCATGTTATTCAGTTAAAAAAAGAAGGAATTCTGCCATTTGCAACAACACAGATGGACCTTGAGAGCACTACGTTAAGTAAAATAAGTCAGTCAGGAAAAGATAAATGCTGTATGAGTTCAGTTTATGTGGAATAGAAGAGAGCCAAACTTACAGATACATAGAGCAGACTGGTGGTGCTAGAGGTAGGAAAACGAGGGTGGGCAAAGGTGGGAGGATGGAGACAGGTGATGACAACGTCGCAGAATGGTGCTGTGCGGCCAAGAGCACGCCCGCTGTGGGGGCCAAGGACCCGCGCACAGAGCCCACCCCGCGACGGCGGTCACCTGTGTGAAAAGACCCTCGTGTCTGTACTTAATATTTTTATACTGTTCCAGTCTCTTTATAATCAACATGTTACATAATTAAAATAATGAAAAACAAAAGTTAGCAAGTTGTTCACAAAGGAATCCCTCCAGGCGTCTGTGTGCCCAACATAGAGCCTTGGCTACTCTGGGCTCCAGACACTGCCCTGAACTCTGACCAGACCCACCACCCCTACCTGGCTGCTCTCAGGCTTCCCAGCCCTAACACGGTCAGAACCACCTCCCCTCCCAAAACTCCGCTCCCAGGCTCCCCTCCTCTGTCACCATCAGCGGCCACTCCAGGCCAGCTCCACTCCCGCTCTGCACAGCTCACACCGTCCGCTAGCAGATGCTATCAGCTCTGCCCCCAGAGCACACAGCTCGTCCCTGGCCCCTCCTGGGCCTGGACCCTCCCAGCCACTCACGTTCTCCTTGTTCCCACCCAACGAGCCTCAGCCCTTGGCCCACTCGAGCCCGTCCCTGGTGGATCCCGCCATAGGGCTTGCGCTGGGCAGGAATCTTTTTGCTCCTTTTCATGGCCACCAGGTACCTGGCAGACCTCAAGTGTCACAGGCAACAGCAAGACTGCCAAGTACATGGGGTGTCCTTGGGATGGGGGGCTGTCCTCAGGCTCACCTTCTGCTCAGCCGCTCCTCCCGCTCTCTCTCCTCTCGCCTCCTCAGCCGATCCTGATTTCTCTTCTCCTGCTTCTCAGCCACAGTTTTCTAAATAAAACGGAAAACTGGGAAGATGAGAGAGGCACATACACACTAGGGTGTGAACAGTGCTGAACAAAGAACGTTTACATGACCTCAGTACTGGCGATTTAAGAACCTTAGGGAAATTCAGGGAACAGGAACACAATTCTTTTTATTAACAAAACCTCTTAACAGAAAATACATGGAATAAAAACTGTTTTATGAATTCAGTGACAAACTACTAACAGGTGCTGTACTTCTAAGTTACAAAAAGTTTATCATATGACTTCAAATCAATCAATAAAGTTAAGGTTTTTACCCAAAGAAGACTCCACAAACTTTATGTGAAGGAGAACATGTGTATTTGATCAAGCACATCTTGCTTAGGGGAGCCAAGCTACCCAGCCTTGTTGCCGCCTGTCCTGGGGATGGGTTGTAGTGGACATGGAGGGAGGGAGGAGCACAGGAGATGGCCTGGAGACCCTGCCACTGGAGCACCCCAAAACCCACTTGGAGCCTTTCACACCATCTCATGCTGCTGAGAAGGCCTCCTCACCTCCCCCTGGGGAGGGGGAGGTATCCAGAGCCACAAGACAATGTCCAAGAGGGAGTGCAGCATGACCTAAAATATCAGCGCTGACAAAAGCCAGGCCCCCAGGAAGAAAGGGCACGGCTGGGGGTGCGTGTGTGTGTCTGCGTGTGACCTCAAAGCATCTGGGCCCAGGCTCTCCTATGCAGCTCCTCTAGCTCTGCCCTCTGACGTCATACATCCAACACTGGGAGCAGGACACAAGGACGCTGTCCCAGCACCTCGGTCTCCACACACACCCTGTCCAAGAACCGGGCTGGGGCTAGCATCAGCTCCTCCCCAAACCCTCCCCACTCCCTGAAACATTAGGTCCCCCCACAGGCAAGTCCTCACTCTTCTCCGCCTCCCTCCGCCGCGTCCATCTAGGTCCAGAACCTGCAGGTGTGCACACCGCCGGGACCACTGAGTGAAGCCCTCTCCAAACTGGGCACAGAGCTCCTACTCTCCTCATAGTTAAGAGGTGCACTTCCAAGCAACCTTTTCTGCTGATAGTGTAATAGCTATTTATTGAAATCTGCAACTTGGCTGTATTGTTCTATCAACTATATACTGCTCATAACCACAATGACAAAATACCACTTTTAGATAAGTGAATACTTAAGTTCTGAAGATTTCAGCAAAAGAAGTTTCAATGTATGCTGATGTAAAAAAAAAAAAAAAAAAAAAAAGACTTCCAGGTATAAGAAACATTAGGGCAAAATTCTGGGGTGTTATGGAATGGAATGACAATTTAAAGGAAAATAGGAATATAAGGAGTAGATTTTTTATGAAGATGGTAGCTGTCACCAAATTGTTATTTATACTATATTAGCTACATGGAATATATGCTTATACTTTATACCATAAACTTATAAAAAAATTTCCAACTTAAAACCATGTGACAGAAAGTATCACTTTTCAGAATTCCCCTGGAAGCACAGGAGATGCTCAAGACCAGTGGTGAGCCTGCCAACCGGCTCCCTCTCCAGTCTGAGCGCACACCACCTCCAGGGACCCTCCCTGGGCATAAGGGCGCCCGCCACCCACTGCCCATTCCTGGGGCCACACGTGGCCAGGCCTTGACTGTCAAGGTGGCCTACAGTTAGGGGCCACATGTCTGTCCTTCCAGATTTCGGGCTTCTGGAGGAAAGGCCTGCATATTTCCCAGCATCCTAGTACACAGCCAGGGAGGTTTCATCAGTCTGAAAACAATTCAGCTTATCCCAAAGTTGCTTAACTTTCCTTCTCAGCATTCCATATGCAGGACGCTGAATGCTGTAATCTAACCCAGGAAAACAAGGAGCCCCGAGGAGGGGACAGAGGCATCCAGCCGTGGGGCAGGGCCACCAGAAAAAGTCCCGTCACCTTCTTATGCTTCTAGCCTGACCACATTCCACAGGTCCACCCTCGCCCGAAGAGAAAAACCACAGGCTACTGGCTCTCTCTCACCTCCAAAGAGGTGTTTCCAGAGGGGTGCACGAGTTCTCTGTACCTGGGATGAATTCTGCCATTGCTCTCTGTAAACAAGGGGTAGTAGACTAAACAAACATCCCAGGCCCTGCTGGATTCTGAGATCTCAGGGAACACAACAATGACACCCGAGTAGCTCACTGTAAAGCTAAAGTATAAAACCAAGGCCTGATACCTCCACCAACAAAAAAAGAACACAAGGTTTGCTACAAGCAGAGACATGAAGACGATCACGATTTCGCAGGCTTCTTCAGAAACACAGCACATTAACATACCCTTAACTGATCGAGCTTCTCACGGATCTGAATGAATCCCAAGTGTAACTTGCCCCCGAAGTGGTCTGCAAGACGACGGTCATTGTCATGGAGGCCAAGGTAGGCCGAACAGACCTCACAGACACGAAGCTTCTGTTGCTGAAAACTGGACGCAGGCATGGAATTTCTGTATTCTTCCTGGAGAGCAGGAAAAGAGTGATCCAAGTGAGGTTAACTCAAATGCCACTGTCCACTCAACCCCTAAAGTGGGAAGTACATGAAGGGAGGTGACTTTTATTTTTAGCTGCCCAGCTTGCGGGACTTTAATCCACAGACTAGAGACTGAACCCCACGGCCTGGCAGTGAAGTGCCAAGTACTAACCACTGAACCACCAGGAAATTCCCTAAAGATGATTTCAAAATACATAAACCTGAATCGTTTACAAAGCTTCAGATTCTTGTAATTAAATTATAATTTAATTTCAATAAATTGTAATTAGATTGTAATCCAATTTAAACTGTTTATTTAAGAGATGAACTAAGAGTCATGATTTCAAAGCAGTGAGGGATATTCAGAACACTGAGACACACAGGAGACTGTGTGCTAAAGGCCAGCGGGGAAAGGGAGTCCCTGCGATGGCGGAGAGCTCTGTGAAGACCAGACTACAGGCTCCTCACAGCGCCCCTAATCACACCAGACATGGTGGAGCTCTGTTAAGATCAGACTGACTACAGCGCCCCTATCACACCAGACAGACGGGCAAAACACAGAGCATCCAGAGTCTGCCCCGGTGCTCAGGAATGCCCAATGCAGCCCTGAAACCTAAAATCTGGAAGGAGAAACACGCCAGACATCTCTTCAAACGAGTAAGTGTGCCTAAGGGAACAGAACAAAGCGCACGCACATACATATACCCCCTACCCCGGCCCAGCAGCCAGTACGGTCTGAGTCTCATCACAGGAAGACACTGTGCCTCAAAGGAAAACACACAAATACAAAAGAAAACGACCCAGGACACAGTGATGGCTGCCTGTGCTCAAATTAACACACGCCTTCAAAATCTAGGTTGAGGGATGCATTTCAACATTTGTCCTTAAAGGGAAGACAATGTAATAATCTTCCATTAATTCATACATTCAAAACATTCCCTAAAAAATGCAAGTTAAAATAAGACATCATGTCACTCACTAGACTGACGGAGACACAGAACACCGGGCCCTCCCATACCCTGAAGCTGGCGCCCGTGCAGCATGGTTACTGTGGGGGCAGCCTGTCTGTAAAGGTGGGGTTACCGGAAACATCCCTCACGTGAGCACATTGCTGGACACACAGAACCCGCCGTGAGATGAGAAACCATCAGTGACCTGGAAAACCACCCATGGACAAACAGCCATGTGCCCCTAAAATGCAGTCCCGCAGCAGTAAACAAACTGAACCCATCTGCCTGCAGCAGCCTGGAGAGCGCTGCCCGGCGATGCAAGTGGGAGGACCTGCAGCACCAATGCGGACGCCTACACGCCTGCCCAGGAATGCACATGGTTTATGAGCCCAGGTGTGCAATGAACGCACACGAACGCCCCTGGGGACAGAGCGGGAAAGACCGGGAGCTCAGATTTCCATTAGAGTGAGGCTTCTTTCCTAAAGAGTCAAACAGCTTAACAAGAAACACTAAATGTGGTGGGTGAGAGTTATCTGAGATAATATTCTACACCTTTCAGTAGTTTTGAAATTACGAATCCCATCCTCTCATATCCTTCAAAATAAATTCTACGCTGAGTGAAAAAAAAGTCAATCCCTAAGGGTTACAGACTGTGTGAATCCATTATGCAATGTTCTTAAAATGAGCAAATGCTAAGAATGGAGGGCAGACTGGTGGTCAGAGAAGTGGGTGTGCTGTGAGGGCAGCAGGCAGGACCTACGGGTGGTCAGCGGTCACTCTGTAGCTGTTCTGGGATGGGATGCTGTGTTACAGTTTTCTAAGACAGAACCACTGCGGGAATCTGGGTAAAAAGCACACAGTGCCCCTCCCGCTCCACTTCTTAGGATACCAAACAGCCTTGCCTGCCACTAAGGGCAGGGTGGGCACTACCCAGACCAGCACAGCGGAGGCCTCCCTGCTCCAAGCCACCCTGTCTTGTCTGTTTTAAGTAAGGGGGGAACTCAGGTGATAAGGAAAGGGACAGTGGCCGAAGCAAGGCGCGTGGAGTCCCCGTGTATCTGACTCCTGCTGCCCTTGGGTCTGTCTGCAGACATCCGAGTGGTGAGCCCCGCATCTACATTATTTCAAGTCTCGGATCCACCTCACAGGTTTCTGGTGTCTGCTTTACTCCTCAAAGCAGGAAGGCTCGGCCTCAGGATTCACTAAAAGGCTACAGAGCTCCTTCCTTCCTGACCCTCTGGCCTTTCTGCTGGGTACTGTCAGCAACCCAGGGAGCCTGACTCCATATACTCAAATTTTCCCTTTAAATACACAGAGGTTTGGATCCTATGTAAGGATTCTGATGCAGGACCTGGGACTCCCCACGCACATGCCACTGCCTCAGCGGGCACTCAGCAGGATTCATGTGTTCAGCTGTCATCACTGAGCTCCACTTCGTCCCAGGTGCCACAAGGAGCCAGGGGACCAGCAACAACCAAAACCAGCCCTGCGCTGGCACGCTGCCCACTCTGCCATCGCATCTCCATCCACCATCTGAACAATCTTCTCTCTGGGTCTCAGCAAATGGCCTTCAGGATCACCCTGCCCTACCTGGACATGCCCTGCACCCCAAGTCACTCTTAAACTGAGACCTCATTTCTTTTGAGCGCCCGTCTTCATCAGAGTGAATCTTAGCCAGTGCTCACATGCATTCTGCCTGGCCCACAGGAGGAGTAAAGGTACACTCCCGGCCCTCTCTCCCTGACTCTAACCTTCCCACATTCTCGAAGTCGATCCAGGCCACCTCCACTCCAGTGGTGAGGATCTGAGAAGCAGAAAACCCAACAGAGGAAACAGTCCAGACAGTCCTGGACTCAGCTTCTGCACCACACAGCAGAGTCCTGGCCTGGCAGCCCGAGGACACCACCTGGGTGCTGCCCATACCCTGCAGGGGTCTCTCTCCTGAGGGCACAGAGTCACTAATAACCCAAGGCCTCTCTTCACAGCAACTGTAAAGCCAGTCAGGCCCCATCACATCAGCTGAACACCTTGCACGCCGGGCCCTTCCTGGAAGCAGACGGACGCAGATGGGAGGTGCTCACTAACACGGACAAGTTACACTCAGGATGCACTCTACACACGGGAGTGATGCTCAGAGCTCCAAGTGCCCAGTCTGAGGCCTCAGGGGTCAACTGAGCAGTGAAGACACAAACCCCAGGGTGGGCTGACTTGAAATTGTACCATCCTGACATTATCACTCTACTTCCAACTCCTCCTCAATATTCAAGAAAATGGAGGCATGGCTCAGTTTTAGCCCAATGGTCAGCTCTCCGAAGTTACCATGTTTTCTTCCCTCTTTAAGACATTTTCCTCACCAACCTCAGCTTCTTTTTTCTTTGCACGGACTTTCTCCACTTCCATGAGAATCTTCTGTGATTCATCCACATTTCCTTCAGCTCCCAGCTGCTCAGCTTTAGCAAGAAGCTTTCCTATTTCTTCATTCAATTCATGTACTTTTTCTGCCTGGAGAGAAAGAGACAGCCAGGTAAGACATCTAAAAACAAAAGACGAGAGCTGGGACAGAGGCTGAAGGGGTGGTGGTGTGTGTAGTTATGACTGATTTGTGCTGTTGTATGGCAAAAACCAACACAACATTGTAAAGCAATTATCCTCCAATTAAAAAAATAAAAACAAAAGATTTTTTAATGCAAAGAGTGTTTCTGTTGTTGCATTTCTGCTGTTTCACAGAGAATACACCAACAGCTGGAAACTTCACTGATGATGTGAATTCTAACAGTTACAACACCCATACTGCCACCACTGAGACCGACCGTTAAGTGTCAGACCCTAACCCGTAAGATCTCTGCACTGAATCCCAGCAGAAGCAAGAACACATGCCTGTCACTTCCACAGGCTGTAAGGCCCATCCTGTGGGCCAGCTTCCAGGACGTCACTCCGTATACCTTCCAGTACAGCTCAGCCTCCAGGTGAGGGTAACAAAATGTGTGAGCCTAAACACATACATTACTTACCCTTTAAGCAAAATGACTCATTACTGGGAGTTTCTTTTAGAAATAAACAGCACCACTGGGCTAGTTAAAAACTGTCTATCTCCTAAGAAATCCTTTTATAAAACTGAAAGGAGAAAAAAACACACTGAAGAAAACTCCACTAGAGAAAGGCAAGGCCTTCTAAATGATGTACACGCCGACTGCACCAGGTCTACCCTTTTCTTCTGTGACACAGACACACCAGAATTTAATCATTTCCCTGCTAACTTACCCCATTTCCTGTTCTGCGGAGGGATGTTAATAAAGTAACTTTACGACATATGCACAGCGCAGTGACAGGCTGCGAGCTTGGTGACGGCTTCCCTCCTTCCCTCGAACAGGCAGGGCAGTGGACACCCACTGTCCACCCCAAAATGCGCACTTGGCACTGACAGGTCCCAGCCCCGCTTTTATACCAACGACTTGAGGTGGAGGCCTCCCTCCCCGCATACCTTCGCAGAAACTTCTGCACTGATCTCCTCCTGCGTCTCTGCCAGCCGTTTCTTGGCAAGCTCCGTTCTCCGATCACACTCAGCAATGAAGGACTCCAAGTGATCCATCGCCTAGCTCAGGAGAGGCAGAGGGCTCCGGTCAGTGACCTGCCTGCAACCTCAGAGCTCATGTGTTCGATAGGAAGTGCAGTCCTGGGTTGGTTCTTAAGGCCTGTCGGTTCAGTGGGAAGATCTGCACTACTGCTAACATGTCCACAATCACATTCAATCTAGGGGCTTTGTTAAACCAAACGACCGTGCACAAGTATGGTCTTCTCATCTGATTTATCTTCAAATGTGTCAAAGAACCCCCATCCCTCAACAATTTCAAGAGATTCTAAAGGAAGTTGAAACACCTGGCATAACTGACTGTTCTGAGGGACAGGAGAGACTAGGCCGTGTTATCATGTCAGAGGCCCTCCGCTGGTGAGGCGGAGGGGTGCAGATGTACTCACTGGTCTTTGTGAGCCACGTATATATTATTCCCTCATGTTCTGAGGGTAGAGTTCCCCCTTCCACCTCAAAACAAAATAGAACAAATGTTACTTGAGCGGTGAACACGTTCAATTATGGCCTACCATCTAAAGCAGTGGGAAAACAGGTTACTACTTACCCAAAGAGATAATGGAAAAGACACTCTGAAAAGAGTTGGTGGAAAAAAATAAAAGACTAATCAATAAGTGGTCATATATGCTAAGCAGTTAACTTGCTGTAACTAGTCAAGGCCCCAACATAACTTCAGATAAACATACAAACAGGACACCCCTTTTCCAATCTCCAGGCTAGAACCAACCAGCGCTGGGCAGCAGGTCCCACGCTGCGCGTGTTACACAGACAGCAAGTGGGAGCGGGTGGCGGGATTAGACAGGGTGAGCAGAGCGAGGAAAGCCCTGGGCGCAAATGGTAATAAGGCAGATGAAAGTCAGGCCAAGGGACCAAGAAGTGATGACCTATGTCCCTGCCTCCAGATGTGGTCTGGAGAAAGCCCCCAGCAGGGATCAGCGTTGACAGTGGGATCCCCGTTTTTCAAAGGAAAGCACACTCGGGCATTGGAAGAGACAGGAAAGAGGCTCTGTGATAGCGCTACACCTGCGGTCCACCAAGGCAAACTCCCGGACTCCACACTCCTGGAGCTAAAGACCTCCTTCCTGTTATTGGTCCTCAAATATTCTCGATGAACATTTCACTATGCTCACATCAAACCATCAGGAAAGCCAGTGACCGGCATTCGTTGGCACGCATGCACTGCATTTCCTGGAAGGATGTTGAGCTGACCAGCTCTGCTGACAAGGTGGGAACTTGACAGGATCAAAGTGTAAATCAGGCACCACCCATGCTCTTGGGGACAAGGGCTCCTAACAGACCAGCCGGAGAGGCCCCAGGAGCGCCCGCGCACAGGTGCTGAGACCTGGGTACAGAGTTCCTCTACTGCCTCCCCAGAGAGCAACCTCACACCCGACATGGAACCAAGACTCCACTCATCAGGGTTTGAGTGGGCAATTCTGCCAGTGCCTTTGCCAAGCAAAGAACCACTGCACCTTACACAGAATATAAACTGCCTATGGACTCAGACATCTGACCAGCTAACAATAAAATGGTAAATTTCATAGCACAGAACAGGCAGAATGCAGAGACATCTCAACTGAATGTTCTTTAAAAGATGGCTCTGTTCTGCTGCCCCTCCTTCTCTTCAATGTGCTTCTCAATTTCATTTTGCTTCCTAAATCAAAGAGCAGGTTTAAATGATGAAAATAAAATTTACAAAGAAGGTATTCAAACCTACAAATTAAGTGCTACTGACAACCTACCACTTACTAGGAAGTCATGCACCTCTACCCTGTAATTCAGGGGTGGCGTGATGAACCACATACTGCTAGGGGGGGTTGAACTCATGGGGGTGCACAGGTCTCACTGCTGCTGAGGCTGCCCCCTGCCCCAAGACGGTGAGGTGGTCTCCCTGACCCTCCTGCCCAGCAGCATCGGCAAGCCTGAGAGGAGCCCGTGCTGCCAGCTGAACAGTCAGTGCAAACACGTGCCTCGGGACAGCCATCCAGGGCTCTCCAGGCACCAACTCCCAGATGAAGGAAAGGAAGCACAGTCTCCAGAGTCCTGAGGGACAGCGTCAGGAGGCAAGGACCCCTGTGATCTGACTCCACAGTCCCTATGCTTGGCCCTCACAGCTGAGGCAGTACTCACCAGCCCCATATATAGAAACTAGAAAAGGGCAAAGTAATCTGCCCAGGGTTGTACACGGACTCTAACCCTGGACCTAAGAGAAAGTGTGACTGCCACACTACGCACCTGTAAGACAGAGAGCAGTGGTCCCATTAGGTGAGATGGTGTGTTGCTCTAGAAACCTGTTACATCTCAAAGGAAATCAACGTGGGGAAAAGGTGAACTATATTTTCACTGAATAGAGAAAAATGTTTACATCTTCCACATGCGAACAATGAACTAACGGTGCTCTGTGTGTCTGCGTCCAAGTTGAGATACTTGAGATGCATTTACACAGATGACCTACTCCTTCTCCTAAGGAACTCCTGGTATAACTCTCTCAAGAAACTAAGGCCAGGTCCTGGGGTGGTCAGGCCAAGGCTGTGCTGGACTAGAAAGAAACAATGGTGAGGTAATTTCTCCCAGGTAACCCAAGTTTTGGGTGGAGGAGCCAGCCACCAGCTCAAGTTGAGGGTCTAAGCAGGGTATACCTACACAAAGAAACACCTTTATGACAACCCTGTCAGGCCCACGAAGAAATACATGCTTAAACCTCTCTGACTGGCAAAAACTGGAAGTTTGGTAACTCGCTCTGTTAGTGAAGACGTGAAAATGGGAACTCCCAGGTGCCGCTGGGGGCAGCACTCACCCTCTGGAGAGCATGGTGGCACTAGCCGCCAAAATGACAAAGCACAACCTTTCTGGGCAGACAGCACCGCCTCTAGGGATCTTTCCTAGACACACTCACGAGGTGCTGATGTGTACTACAGCACTATGACCATCAACAGGGGACCAGTCCTATAAAACAGAAACCCATCCTCTGGAATACTATGTCATCACAAAAAGGGCAGAGTTAACTATATGACAGGGAATAATCTGAGATATATGCTAAAAATTAAATCAAGATGAGGGAAGAGAAGACAGACAGAGCATGTGTCCAGGAGACTATTACTTGTGTTTTAAGAAAAGTGAGATACATGCCCCTCAGGTTCCACATAATCTCCAAAGGGAAGAGAAGAAACTCGAAACTCAACACCTGACTACCTCTGGGGCCAATCAGGGGGCTCAAGAGCAGAGCAGGAGACAGGCTTCACAACATACCTTTCGTATCTCAAACTCTGAGCCATGTGAACATCTTACGTGTTTTACAATTAGTGACAAGCAGCAACCCTAGTGACGTAACTGATCTAGGCAATAATCCTCACTGCTGCTGGATGCATGCGCCCCAGTCTGACGGGGGCCTGTGCAACTAGCAGCCAGGCTGCCCACGCCACTCCAGCCCACTGACATCATCCACCGAGGTGACGCGCCAACCACTGCCCAGCTCCACCTCTGCGCTACTCTGTCAAACAAAAAACCTGATTCTGACCATCACACATCCAGATCTAACTTCCAGCTTACAGGAAATTTCAAATATAAGGGAAAACATATTAAAAAGACTGCATCATAAGGATACAATCAGCAAAATCCAGGATATGAGAAACATTAATTTCTTCAAACAGATGTAAAAAGACTTAGGAAGCATCCTAACGTATAGATCTTATTTTGGTATCTGAGTCAAACAAAAGACTGTAAAAAAATCCTTTTTGAGAAAATCTGGGAAATTTGAAGACTGTTAGATAAAGTTAAGAAATTATCCTTTAAATAATAAATATTTTAAATAAAATTATCTTCTAGATATATTTGCAGTACCTACAGATGAAATTCCATCTCTAGGAACTACTGTAAAATAATCCAGTATGCAAAGACAAAATAAAGATGAAACAAGTCTTCACATCAACAATCACTGAAAACCGGGAGATGAAACCCAGAGATGGTCACTATAGTATTCTACTTACACTTGTATGTTTAATTTTTTTCTCAACACATTTAAAAAGACATGCTAATAACATACAAACTACTATATATAAAATATACAAAGAAGGTCCTACGTACAGCACTGGAAAATATACTTAGTATCTTGTAATATACTATACTGGAAAAGAATCTGAAAAAAAATGTATATATACATATAACTGAATCACTTGGCTGTACACCAGACACTAACGCAACACTATAAATCAACTGTACTTCAATTAAAAGAGAAAAACATGGTAATAAGTACATTCTGTCCCAACCAACTATAATACCAGATTTTTGTATGCAGAGTAAAAATAACTTCACAAGTCAATGGCAACACTGAAATATTTACAGATGACAGGATGTGTGAAGTCTGAGATTTGTAAAAAGTCAGTTGGCCATGAGCTGATCATTCCTGAGGCTGAGTGATGGGTACACGGAGATCCATTAAGCCGTTACACCTCCTGCTGTCTGAGATCCTCCAAGGTAAAACAAAACAAAAAGCAACTGGCCATCCAAGGTCGCCTGCAGCACTTGAAGAGCAAGCTGTTGCTCCTTTTCCACCTTGAAGCTGTGGTAGGGGACTGCCTCCAGGGAGTGGGAGGGGCACAGGGAAGGAGGCTTTCTGGGTTTTCCATGACAGTCTGGGGAATTCTGATTTGGCCACACACTTCCAGGGAGAGCACACAGTGAGTTCCAATACACACACTTACCCTTTCTTGCTCAGGACGTCCTAAGGAATTTTAAGTCACTGAACGTTCAGGTCTCACAAACATTTATTTCAAGGGCACAGTCTACCGTTTGAGTCCCTCATAATCTGTTCATTCATCACTAAAGCATTTTTGTTGCATCCAATTTTTCAACCTTATACACGATGCTACAACAACACTACTTGGTGTACCACTGTTTGCCTGTGTTTTCAATCACAGTTGACCCTTGAACAATGGGCGGCGGGGTGGGTGTTAGCGAGGGATCCTGTAGCTGTGCAGTATGCATTTACTGAGAAAAATCTCCAAGTGTACCCTCACAGTTCAAGAAACAAGTGTTGTTTAAGGGTCCACTGTACTTTCTTAAGACTGAGGATTTGTAGAAATAAGTTATAATGTAGAAGTACCTTTAAATTTTCATTTCTGCACACTATATTAGCAATTCAATTGGACCTAACAACTTCACATGACTTAAAAAGCATAATTCTTTCTTCCTCCCTAAAAAATAATCATTTGAGCCTGGTAAATACCTTTTAAAACTGTATTAAAACACATATACAAGTACACAATTTTTACTCCATCTAGGATAGTTTTTAAAGCTTTTTCATTTTTTACATCAATGCACACATTTTCTATGATCTATAGCTGTGCAGCATTTCACTGTTTTAAAACAACTATATCCATTCCATAGTAAGTATATATTTGCATTTTTTCACCTTTCACTAATTCAGAACAATGCAATAAACACCTTAAGTCTTCTCATACACAGGCAAATACTCTAGGACCATTTCTTACTAACTGCTTAGAGAACACTAAAAGCTTATAAATATTTTAAAATTATATACAGAGCTGATGAGCTCTTATAAAAGATTTTTATACTGAAAGTCAAATGTCACCTAAGCTGAGCAACTAATTCAGAAATGAAACAGACTGGAACTACCCTGGTGATCCAGGGGCTGAGACGCCACACTCCCAGTGTAGGGGCCCAGGTTTGATCCCTGGTTGGGGATCTAGATCCCGCATGCCAAAACCAAGAGCTCCTGCTTGCCATGACTAAAGACGTCGCACGCTGCAACTAAGGCCCAGCGTAGTGAAATTAAAAAAAAAAAAAAGAAAACAGACTAATAATGATGCTTTCTATAAAAGCATAATTTTCTTTTAAATTAATGCATCGACTTATTAATAAATCCACTAAAAACTCAAGTTTTAGAAGTTTCTCTTTTCTGAAAGAATAGATGAAAGGCACCTAACACGCAAAAGCCTTCATGCTGATATGACTATAATAACCTGTTCTAAAACCACTGTCTCTAATACAACCTGGATAAAAACAGCTCCTAATCACCTCTGACTGATCCACTCAATAAAACAACTCTCCCAGGGTCATGTGATGATGCTTCCGTGACTTCTGGCAAATAGCACCAATCTTATACTTTCAGAGACTCTGGAGATAAATGGTAGGCCCATCTCAAAGATTTACTGTCAACAGTGAAGAGATTCTACCAAAACACTTGGTAAGATACACAAATATAAGTTACTAAGAAAAACCATGGATTACTGACGGTTCACAATTTGTGAAAACAAAACCTGTCTCCATCTTACAGTAGTGATGACTACACTGTACTCCCTCCAGGAACCAAATTCAACACCATACAGGAGCTGCTGGTTCCACGCCTGGGAACTGAACCATCCACATGGCCATGTGGAGGCTTGGAGCCTCACACCAACAGCAGTTCCTGAGGAGGCAGCAACAGGTCAGCAAGATCAAGAGTCAGCTCACTGACTGGCCAAAAGCGCTTCTGAGGTGTTCTGATTTACCAAGATTGCAATTCAACAAGAAACATCGCAACTAGCTTTTGCTATATACATGTGTTCACCCTGAAAAGCCTATCTTCAAAAGATACAAGTGACCCCTGGAGAGGCACTGGATAGGAGTCATGTGGAAAACGGCAGACTTTTCAACCTGGAATCTCTAACAGTTGTCTTACCTATCAAGAACATTGCAAAAGTTATTCCATCAAGTTTTTGTAACAAACCTGTATTCTAGGAAAGGACTTTATTTTTTCCTTCTAAGTTTATTCTGCATAACTAAGGAAATAAATTATTTTAGCCTGGTATTTCAAAGCCAGGCCACATTTAGTGTATTAAAGTAACCCATGCACATCCAAACACTACTGATATGTATTAAAAATTCAAGGCAGGATAAATTTTATGGCTTGTGAATTTTACCTTTAGGTCATTATTTTAAAAAATAATAGCAAATAAATAATAAATAAATAAAATAATAAACAAGCTACTCATATTTATTTAAATAAAAATAATAAATAAAAAGTTATGGCAATATCTTCCTAGCACCCAGAGCTCCACAAAGCACCATTCACTGTATGAAAGGGCGATAACTAATGTAAGTGGTCCTTGTTAATAAACAGCCCCATTAGATCCTTCTCTTTTCACTTTAAAAAAAAGTTGCAATGAGCACCTTTTCTGTGGACTCATTAACACATACCATTAAGATACAGTCCCAGCAGCAGGATCCTGGAACGAGTGTATACATGCATTTAACATGCTGACAACTACTTGCTGACTGCCCTCCCACAAGCGCAGCTGCTCCAAGTCACCCCCAACTCGTCAGAACAGGAAGACCTCCTCTGGAGGTTCAGCACTAGCTAGCAAACATTTCAACATGAACCATCTATAAGGTAAAATATGATTTTTTCTAAATCAGAGAACATACCTATTCTTTAATATATATATTATATTTTGTCTACAGCTTGTGGGATCTTAGTTTCCAGACCTAGGATTGAACTGGAACCCTTGGCAGTGAGAGGAGGAAGTCCTAACCACTGGACCATGAGGGAATTCCCTCAAATATGACTTTTAAGGAGCTGGAGGGAGAGGTGGTCACCTTTTAAACTGGAAAAGGTATTCCTCTAAATGGTAAATTTTCACAGTACAAAAACATCTTTTGACCTACTCTAGCCCTCCAACTGAGACAAAAGTGTTCAAAGTCTCGTGGTTTCTTCTAAAACCACTCTGTAAATCTAAGGATGTCAACAACACTAAACACTCTTTCTTTTAAAAGTCACACTATGGAAGTCGTCATAGCACACCAGTTTTCCCACCTCACCTTGGACACAATTTCACTGCCTCAGCCCTCTTTCCACAGCCGCACATCATCCCACTGTGGAGAGCAATGACACGACCCAAGCCCTCACGGATGGAGTCTGCAGGCTGCAATGCTGCAGGAGTATTCTGAAGCAGATTTACCTTCATTAATAAGCAAGTGTATCATCAGATACGCTTTCAGAGCTAGCACTGCTACCATGTGCTTTCCCATCCTCGGGGGCTCAGTCATCCAAGAGCTGTATCAGAATTACTTAACTCTCCAACTCCTAAGTCTGAGTGAGGGTGAACACCCATCACAGGATTAGATGCCCACTAAAAATGTCTTTTATCCTCTGACTGTTTTCTATTCAGCTGTTGCTACAGGTCCAGTCATGATGAGCTTTATCATGAAAGGTACCTGCCCTTCATATGCTGCAGATATTGTATCTCAGCTGAATTCTTATTTTATATATGGGAATTCTTGATACGCTAGTATTTTTTAAGTTTTTATACAGAAAACATGTATCCATCTTTACCTTACAGCTTCTTAGGGTTTATAACATGTCAACATGGCAAAACAAAATTCTCTTTTGGGGGATCCAACCCGGTTTTTCACTAACTGGGTAATCCACAGTTTCTAATACTGTTCATTAAAAAAACTCATCTTCTCCACAGTGGCTGAACAATGCCCCACATAAAAATACTAAATTACCATATGTTTCAGTCTTTCTGCGCATAAAAATACTAAATTACCACGTTTTAGTCTTTCTGCGCATAAAAATACTAAATTACAGTATGTTTCATTCTTTCTGTAGTCTCAATTTCTTCTATTACTCTGTTCTTACATACTGAATTCATCAGGCCATTTAAAAAGTACACAGACATTCTAATTCAGCAGAAATCCTAACATTTGTGATACAAAAAGTTACATAACTCAAAGTGAAAATTTAACCCGTACATCTTTGTTCCTCTGCTTCTGAAACCTGGTATCCCAAGAAGATTCAACACTGATGCACTTGAAAAAGAAATGGTAATTTTAACCACTTTTTAAGATTACTGATTTAAGTAGAATTTACTCCAGCTACAATACATCCTCTAAAATGTCTATTGGGAGAAAAAAAAAATGCCTTTCCTTGATATTCCTTTCCTCTGATTTCCTCCCACCAAGCTCAGTGTCTCCCCAGTCTTCACCCAGGAACCTGAAGGGCATCAAACCCCTCACTGACCTCTGCTAACTCTAGGAATGGAGGATTCAGGAAAAGAAAAAAACTAAAACAGAGTGGCTCTATCAATCCCTATGGTCCAGTGGTTAGGACTTCACGCCTCCACTGCAGGAGTCCTTGTTCAGTCCCTGGAAGGTGATCTAAGATCCCACAAGCTGGACAGCATAGCCTAAAATAAATTAACAAAATAAAGTGACCAAATCATGCATTCCCAATGCGGACAGGAATGAAAACTGGTCTCAAAGAGTGAAGAAAATCTTAGATAGTACAATGATAAGTGACCTGTAAAGGATCACAGTACATAAACTGATATGCTGGGTATCTGTGTTATCAAAATTTCATGCAGGGGACAACCAACAACAACAACAAAACAATTCACGGAGGGGAGATGGAGGAATTAGGGGAAAGGGCCTAAAAAAAGGCTCTTTTGGGAGGGAAAAACGACAAAAGTTATGAAATACTAATTTATAATGACTAAATTGCTAAATATTTAATGACCTGATAATACCAAGCATTGGTAAGGGTATGTTCACTGTTATTAAATGGGTAAACGGATACATTTCATCAAAAATTAGGGAGGAAGAAGAAAAAGAACTACCTTGCAAGAATAAACATGTGCAGCTTCTACGAGCAAGCAATTCTTCTCTTAAAAATATACCCTAGGTTAACTGTTGTACATGTGCACCAAGATATTCCATAACATTTATAACGCTATTCATAATAAAAAACACAAACAAAAAAAAACCCACTAGAATCAACCCAACTGTCTATGAATATAGAATGGGTAGTTCAGGGAACTATGAAATGCAGCAATGAAACCAAGCCATACCGAAAAAAGTATGTGAAGGAACATAGCACTGAAGGAAAAATAAAGTTACTAAGATTACCTACACTACAAATCCATTTTTGTAAGTTCAAAAGCAAGAATAAACATAATGTCCAAGAAAACATAAAATATATAAGAAACACTCAAAATAAAACAATACAGTACAAAACGTAGAAGAGTTGGGATGGTAGACACACAGACGCAGAACAGTCCTGGCCACATCCCAGCTCCCAGCCAGAGAGTGGTGGAATAACATCTGTTTTATCATTTTGCGTCATAACTTACACACATTATTCTTGTTAGTGCAGTATTTGGCTCTTCACAGTAGGGAACAATTAACATCAAATAAAACTTACATCCAACTCAAAAAAGAGGTCCCTTTCTTTACTTGCAATCTCATAATCTGCTCGGAGGGCCAAGTCGTGGATTTTGGTACATTCTCCTAAGTCCATGCGCTGTGAAAGAGAAACAAAAATTGACATACAAACATCTAACCATTTGTAGGAAGCACATGACCTGGTGGTAACTGTCTTCAAAATCAACAATGCTTTTTTGAATGCTGACTATGATAAGAAAATTAAGAAACAATGTGGCCAAGAAGTCTTATTTTCCTTTTTCTACCATGATTACAGGACACTCAGAAAAGGTGCATTTCAGTGTAATGATCTCTATCTCCTATGGAACCAGAGATTACTAGACTATTTTTCATTACTTAGCTTTCACCATCATTATCTCATGAGTGTAGAAACGTCTATTCAGTAAAGAGCAGCATGGGGGAAGGGGTGGCAAGAAGGCCAGGAAACAAGAGTATCCCTGACAGCAACAAGTTTCCATGCATTCCTTCTTGTAATCCTGACCACTGAAGTCTAAATCACAGAGACAAGAAGAGGAAAGAACAGACAGAAATCAGGTTTTGGGGTGCTACCACATAACCTAACACCTGACGTTAGGTAGCTCTTTGCATATCAAAGGAAATCAAACACAACTGGCTGACTCAGAGCCCAGAATCCATTCTCCCAACCTGGCACAGGACTCTGGACACACATCTGGGACGAAGATTGGACCACTCACTCGCCCCACGTGAAAGACAAAAGGCTCTTTCACCAAAACAGATTATTTGGGTTACCAGTAAGACCAGCCTGATGTGCTACTGCACATTGTGAGCACAGACAGAACAATCAGACAGCAGCGTGCATTTCTCACCTAAGTCCTAAGTAAAGGACCCTATATAGGGACCCCCTCCACTCCTGTCTGTGGTCATCTCAACAGCAACAGGGACGTTCGGATGCTGAGGGTCAGGTTAACAAGTCAGAAAGTGCCAATTAACAAACCCCAACAGCCTGGTGAGCAGATGCCTCGGGAACCCATGCTGCTGCAAACAAGCACAACTACCTAACAAGGGAACAGAGCAACAGAGTCCAGAAATCCTCCAGCTCAAACTACAAGTGCGTTCAAAACGAGCTTAACAAAATACTCCATGGATCACAAAATCCGTAACATCCTAGGACAGGATCCAGCTCTTCAGCCCTAATCTCAGAAGATGCAGCCATCCTTATGACAAAATGTCCCACAGCATCGCCAGTGACACAGCCAAGAGGCGGCTGCCCAGGGTGGAGCTCATATTCATTTTGACCAAACGGTAAATGCAAAAGCTCTGTTCTCCTTCATTATGCTTACTATGAGGTCACTTGCAGCTTCTGTGTGTTGGTTACACGGGGAATCCAGAGGTAAGGAAACACAAGTTCTAAAAGCCAAAGCTGCAACTAGAATTGCTGTCATTGTAAAGCTGGCATATTCTGCTTCATTCATTATTTTAAATACCACACATAATCCTTAAAAAATACACAGCTTCTGAAGTAAGCCCATGGGCCACCACTACTGAGCTGTTGTTCTAGAGCCCGAGAGCTGCAACCACTGAAGCCCATGCTCCAAAAGAGAAGCCACTGCAGTGAGAAGACAATGAATGAGGAGACCGCTTGCTACAACTAGAGAGAACTCCATGCAGCAACGAAGAACCAGCACAGCCAAAGATAATAAATGAATAAATGTATTTAAAAAAACATATATTTTATATATATATACACAGCTTCCGGATTTCCCTAGTGGTCCAGTGGTTAACACTCCATACTTTCAAAGCAGGGGGTGCGGGTTTGATCTCTATTAGAGGAACTATGATCCCACATGCTGCAGAGCCCAAAAAAATCACACAAAGGTAACTAAGTGCTATAGCTGAAAAACGAGAGACAGCTCTTAGAAATTCTTTAAATGCTAACGAACATTCTACTGCTCAAAGAAAAACTTTCAGATGAAGCAAGCAACAAAACCACTAAGTACTAAACATCTTAAGTGCAAATCAACTTCCATTCTAAAAGCTTCAACTGTCAAGGAAGTTTCAATATTAGGGAACCACACATGAAGCAAAATTGACCAACACCTTCCTTCAGATGGGAGCGCTCAAGCGGCCACTGCAGAAACAGGTGAAAGACAGGCCTGGGACTCCATGTGTCTCTGAAGGTCGCTCTGCAACTCTGCCAAGGAGACAGAAGTACTAGCCAACTCCTCTGGCAGCCAAACACCCAGCAGAGCTGAAATACCTCACTCGTTTACTTCTTCCAAAATACTTAAGTGGCTGTCAAATGCAGCATGCCAGACCTTTTATCTTCTTTTTAAATCGCACAAATATCTGTGCTCTCTACCCTCCAGAGCTCTCACACAGCAGACAGGGAAGAGCAGTAAAGGCTCTTTAGAGAACTTTCAGAAAACCAAAGTTCTTCCACAAGTTACACTCTCTTCCCTCCAGCTATCCCTCTGGTCTTACTATCAACACACCATTTTCCCATTCCATTCCTCTGCTGCCTCACCCCTATTGACAGGAGAGGGCCTGGAGAAGCCCTTAGCATGCTGAGGGTTCTAACCACTCAGTCCACCTCCATGGAGCACAGCAGACTCTACCCCTACCACCCAGGAGCCCACAGCCATGAGGCTCCATCTTTACACTCGCCACCCAAATTTCCAGCCCTCATCTCAACTGACCTCAGCAGCCCCAACACTTATTCACTGCACCTTTGCATGAAAACAGGTCTCCTGGGCTCTCTTCTCGGTTTGAGTTGCCTGTCCAACGGGGACGGCAGTGACACTGCTCAGTCCCTGGCCTCTCATCAAAGCCCCCCAGTCTCTGCCTCCTCCCCACGACCCACACCAACCCAGATGCACTCCTGCTTCCCTTGGCTCCACCAGCCACCCGGAGCGCTATTCCCCTAAAGGTGCACATGTGTGTTTTCACAGCACTGAGGTCTCTGCTCCCGTATCCCGAGAGGCCTTTCCATATCGCGCTATCCAAAACAGTCCAGAACCTACTCGCTATTTACTGTCTGTCCTGTTTATCCATCAGATGAGAGTCAACATTTTTTGTACGACATCCGCAGTGCCTGGCAGAGTACTTGTCCAGTAAATACTTGGCAGATTAAACTATACCTAATACACTAACCCAAAAAAGATGTCCTTTTCATTATAGGTGACTGGAATGCAAAAGTAGCAAGTCAAGAAACACCTGGAGTAACAGGCAAATTTGGCCTTGGAATATGGAATGAAGCAGGGCAAAGACTAATAGAGTTTTGCCAAGAAAACACATTGGTCATAACAAACACCCTCTTCCAACAACACAAGAGAAGACTCTATACATGGACATCACCAGATTGTCAACACCGAAATCAGATTGATTATATTCTTTGCAGCCAAAGATGGAGAAGCTCTATACAGTCAGCAAAAACAAGACCAGGAGCTGACTGTGGCTCAGACCATGAACTCCTTATTGCCAAATTCAGACTTAAATTGAAGAAAATAGGGAAAACCACTAGACCATTTAGGTATGACCTAAATTAAATCCCTTATGATTCTACAGTGAAAGTGAGAAATAAGATTTAAGGGCCTAGATCTGATAGATAGAGTGCCTGATGAACTACGGAATGAGGTTCGTGACACTGTACAGGAGACAGGGATCAAGACCATCCCCATGGAAAAGAAATGCAAAAAAGCAAAATGGCTGTCTGGGGAGGCCTTACAAATAGCTGTGAAAAGAAGAGAAGCGAAAAGCAAAGGAGAAAAGGAAAGATATAAACATCTGAATGCAGAGTTCCAAAGAATAGCAAGAAGAGATAAGAAAGCCTTCTTCAGCAATCAATGCAAAGAAATAGAGGAAAACAACAGAATGGGAAAGACTAGAGATCTCTTCAAGAAAATCAGAGATACCCAGGGAACATTTCATGCAAAGATGGGCTCGATAAAGGACAGAAATGGTATGGACCTAACAGAAGCAGACGATATTAAGAAGAGATGGCAAGAATACACAGAAGAACTGTACAGAAAAGATCTTCATGACCCAGATAATCACGATGGTGTGATCAGTGACCTAGAGCCAGACATCCTGGAATGTGAAGTCAAGTGGGCCCTAGAAAGCATCACTACGAACAAAGCTAGTGGAGGTGATGGAATTCCAGTTGAGCTATTTCAAATCCTGAAAGATGATGCTGTGAAAGTGCTGTACTCAATATGTCAGTAAATTGGAAAACTCAGCAGTGGCCACAGGACTGCAAAAGGTCAGTTTTCATTCCAGTCCCAAAGAAAGGCAATGCCAAAGAATGCTCAAACTACCGCACAACTGCACTCATCTCACACGCTAGTAAAGTAATGCTCAAAATTCTCCAAGCCAGGTTTCAGCAATATGTGAACCGTGAACTTCCTGATATTTAAGCTGGTTTTAGAAAAGGCAGAGGAACCAGAAATCAAATTGCCAACATCCACTGGATCATGGAAAAAGCAAAAGAGTTCCAGAAAAACATCTATTTCTGTTTTACTGACTATGCCAAAGCCTTTGACTGTGTGGATCACAATAAACTGTGGAAAATTCTGAAAGAGATGGGAATACCAGACCACATGATCTGCCTCTTGAGAAATTTGTATGCAGGTCAGGAAATAACAGTTAGAACTGGACATGGAACAACAGACTGGTTCCAAATAGGAAAAGGAGTTCGTCAAGGCTGTATATTGTCACCCTGCTTATTTAACTTATATGCAGAGTACATCATGAGAAACGCTGGACTGGAAGAAACACAAGCTGGAATCAAGATTGCCGGGAGAAATATCAATAACCTCAGATATGCAGATGACACCACCCTTACGGCAGAAAGTGAAGAGGAACTCAAAAGCCTCTTGATGAAAGTGAAAGTGGAGAGTGAAAAAGTTGGCTTAAAGCTCAACATTCAGAAAACGAAGATCATGGCATCCGGTCCCATCACTTCATGGGAAATAGATGGGGAAACAGTGGAAACAGTGTCAGACTTTATTTTTCTGGGCTCCAAAATCACTGCAGATGGTGACTGCAGCCATGAAATTAAAAGACGCTTACTCCTTGGAAGAAAAGTTATGACCAACCTAGATAGCATATTCAAAAGCAGAGACATTACTTTGACAACAAAGGTTCGTCTAGTCAAGGCTATGGTTTTTCCTGTGGTCATGTATGGATGTGAGAGTTGGACTGTGAAGAAGGCTGAGCGCCAAAGAATTGATGCTTTTGAACTGTGGTGTTGGGAGAAGACTCTTGAGAGTCCCTTGGACTGCAAGGAGATCCAACCAGTCCATTCTGAAGGAGATCAGCCCTGGGATTTCTTTGGAAGGAATGATGCTAAAGCTGAAACTCCAGTACTTTGGCCACCTCATGCGAAGAGTTGACTCACTGGAAAAGACTCTGATGCTGGGAGGGATTGGGGGCAGGAGGAAAAGGGGACGACAGAAGATGAGATGGCTGGATGGCATCACTGCCTCGATGGACGTTGAGTCTCAGTGAACTCCAAGAGTTGGTGATGGACAGGGAGGCCTGGCATGCTGCGATTCATGGGGTCTCAAGGAGTTGGACAAGACTGAGCGACTGATCTGAATACACTAAACATTTGTAGGAAATGCCCTCCCTCATCAGCATTCCAGAAAAATACGGCTGAAATGTTTCACTCTGGTGCATGTCCCTCTACTTCCTCTGACTTCTTCCACTAAGACCTACCAACAACTGCAGGTTAGGCCGCCGCCTACTCCAGGTTAGGAGCACACTCCTGGCTGCCTGCTATGACCAGTGGAAGGCAGCAGTCTACAGTGATGGCACCCCCATGATCCAGAGCACTCAGCAGTCACCCATTCAACTGCAGGCAAGACCTCAGCTAACAGAGGCGTGAGGCTTTGCAGCCATTTCCTATTTGCTGTCAAAAGGTCCAGCCTGAGAATACTTAATACACCAGCTAGGTCAGTGTTCCAGAAACTCCTCCCCGAAATGGTAATAACAAAAGCACTAATTAATCCTAAAAAAAAGTGTTCCCTAGCACATGCATACTGGACCCTTAAAATAAGGAGACAATTTTTACATTACATGAGGGGTTGTGACATCTTAAAATGGTAATGGTGTTTATGGGACTCAATTTCTGTAAGTGGCTGAATCATGGTAGATAATCTGACACTCTTTAGTCTTCTTAAATACTATCTAACTTTGAATAAATGTTCATTCTGCAAAACTAGCATTTATCTGTTTGGTTCATCTGAAACGAACTTAAAATTGTAGAGTTCTATACTTATCAGGTCATGTACTGACTTCTTGAAAGGATGGTGTAACACAAAACTGCAAAGTAATATTAGTCCACATATTTCAAAAACCTACAATCTGGGAAAACCATACCCTGATCAAAAAACTAGTATGTGTTTAACCTGAAAACAAACCAACCCATAATCTTACAGAGCTACAAGCTAACCTGAAGTACTCTTTTTGCTAAAGCCAAGGGAGACTAGTAATACTTAACTTGTGAATATCTCAGTATAAATAACTCTCCCCAAACCTGAAAACCTTACAAACAGAACTTTATAGAAGTAAAATAACATTATATAAAATGTCACCAAACTAACAGAACCTATCATTTGAAGGACAGTAAGTAATTTCTGCTTAGCAAAGGAAAACACAATTCAACCTGAACACCCCCACTGCCTGCAGAGCACCCATGTCTGAGTATCCTAGGACATCCCCCCCAGATGCACCTACCGTCCCAGCCAGAATGTCGTGGGGGCAGCAGTCCAGAAGGTGACTCTTGCAGACACGGTCATCTGTAAACTTGACCCTCTGTCTGGTTTCGTCTCCTGAAATTCATGTGTGGTTTTAAATAAGACAATATTATCACATTAAGCACAAAAGCATATCTGGTACAATTCACCTGGATGATTTGCAGACTACCAAATACTCTGAAAAGCTGACCTAGACGTTTTTTTTTTTTAACAACTGGAACAAAATACAGATGATTTTTGATACTACATATATCATGAAGAATGACGCTTAATGAGATCTGACTCCGTCATTGTGCCAAAGAGATCAAGGAATCAGAAGTAAAATGTTGAGCACCAAAAGGCCATTAGCCCCACACATACATGTGGGCCATGAGATACCAAAAGCCGTGCTTATCAGAGGGCCATGAATCACCACGTATGACTTAGAAGCTGGTAGTTTCCAACAAAAGCTACTTACTAATCATTTTGCTATAGACAAATGTATAGGCAATATTTTGCCCAAAATTACATGAAGAAAGCTTTCCCTTTCTATTACTGACTGATAAATAACCTAGACTTAGTCTACCTATCCCCCTTTAACCCCCACCCTTAAAAAAAAGAGTTGGCACCTGGGAGTCACTTTTAACAAGACAATACCAAGGGGAAAAAAGCAAAAAAGGAACTAGGTTAGTCAATACACACTGTGAGCTCCAACACATACTGTACCCATCTGCATTCTTCAAGACCTCAGCTGCAGAATTTTATGCCCGCTGTTGAAAAGTTTTAAAGGAAAAGTTTTCTTGCCCAACCTGCAGTAAGGAAGTCAGGGGAATGATACATAAAAGTAAAGGCAAAGTGGAATGTGACAGATTTTAAAGCTAATCTGTGTATATGACACAGAGCTGTGTAAAACTAAAGGAGGAATATATTTCAGGATTTGCAAGCATCCAGGATTAATGTAGTGTCTTTTTATTGAAAATGTTTTCTTTCTAAACTACACTTTTAAAGTTACTTGTGAAAAAAAGCAAACACTTTTTTGTTATAACAGCTTAAAAATTGGTTGTGACTCACGGCTCGATGAACATGAGGCTTTTCTGCAACTCCCTTGCAGATTGATGTAGGCAGGCAAAGATACACTGAACCTTTATAAATAAAATAGAGGGGCCACAATTGTTCAGTTTGTATGAAATAAAAATATGGGAAGCAATTCAAAAGCAACTCAATATACAAAGAAAGCTAAAAAGCACTTATTCACCTATGAGATAAAGTGCAATGAATCTGCACAGCCCTGCGAATGTGCCAGTGTGAACTTACAACTTCATTACTTCGGTAGAAAAGAAAACACAAACCACAGCAGGTACATAGTTTGCAAAGATGCAACCGCTTTCTCCTGAGACAACCATCATGATATTGCGTTCCTCCCTACAGCACAACCTACCTAACGACTGCCAAGCGCAGGCTAAACAGCTCTCCAGTGTGGCTGGGGAAAGGGGGGGGCTGGAAAAGCACGCGGCAGGAACCCACGTTAGAAAAGCTCAATTTACGGCTCCCCTTACAATGGTACAGAACAACAACGGCAGGGTTTCCAGGCCCATCCGGCTCCCTCGGGTGAGGAGCTCCGCCAGCCCGCTGCCAGCGACCTGAGCCCACGCTGGCTGCAGCCCTTCGCCGACTCCTGGTTCGGGGAGAGGCGAGGGCCGCCGGAGGGCGGAGAAATCGCAGCAAGGTCAACCGGGAGGGGGCTGGCGCCCCACCGACAGCACAGGCTCCGAGGGAGGAGCCCGCCGGGAACCCACGCCGGCAGGGAAGGCTCAGACAAAGGCCCGGCGCCCGCGGTCGGAGCGCGGGGGAGGGGAGGGCGCCCGCGCAGGCGCAGACGGTCGCGGCCCCCGCCTCAGGCCGCCCGGCGGCCTCGCTTCGCTCCCGCCCCAGCCCTCGTCTGGCCGGCCGCCCCGACTCACCGTCCCGGGCCGTGCCCATGAGCTGGTCCAGCAGGGCCCGCATCTGCGCCTGGGCGGACATGGTGGCCGGCGGGAGCGGCAGGGGTGGCCGCGACGGCTTCTCTCAAGTGGCGGCAGCGGCGGCGGCGGCGGCAGCGGCGGTGGCGGCGACGAAAGCTGCTCCTGTCGGTCTCGAGCCCACTCGGCTCCTTCTCGACGCGGGGAACGCCGGGAGGAAGTGCGTCGGCGCCGGCCCATGGCCTGCTGGGAAATGTGGTCTGAAGGCGGGCCTGACGTTCCGTGGCGCAAATTACGCAAGCAAACTGCTCAGGGGGTGGGGCTAATTCCCTCCTTGATTTTACTCTGGAGCCTAGAACTTCCAAGCTCCACCTAGACGAAAATGCAATAAAGGGAAATAAATTTAGACAGTCCCAAACAGGAAAATAAATCCCGTGTTTTCTTGCTAGTCGTGAACCTGTAAATATCATTTAGCCACTTTCAGACTATTTTTTTACACCTGTGAAAATGGTGCCTGACAAATGACTTTTGTGAAAGTTAAATTGAGCGTGGAATTAGTTAGGTTCTGTGACTACTACTTGCTGGTAGTCCCTCTCTGAGTTCAGTAGCCTGGCCACTTCCAAGACTGACAGTGAACCTCTGACACATGCGTACGGCAGACAGTAGGGAACTGTAACTCCTACCACTAGAACGGTCCGTGTCTCCAGATGTGTATTGGAACGTCTTGTCCACGCTTGTCCTGACTGCAGTGTCCCCACACCCGAAGGCCTGCAGGAGGCCTGATTGACTGACAGGGGATCCTGAACAGCGTTGCCTTATATCAAGAAATCCATTTTACGGTAAAGAAGATCAAGTATTTATTTCTGTATAGCAAGTCACTTCAAAACATAACAGTGCAAAGCAAAAGTGATTCATTATTTCTCATTTTTCTGCGGTGCTTAGGCAGGGATTAGCCGGCCCTGGGCTCCTTGCTCTGGGTGGTTTGGCTGGGTTCACAAAATTGCTTGTGTGAAACTAAGCAAAGATCCAAGAAGGCTGCGCTGACATGCCCAGCCCCTCTGTGGTGCTCCATGCTGCTTCTATCTCTGTATGTGAGATCATAACATTCTTAAGTCTAGCCCACGTTGCTATGGCAGCTGGTTGCCCCCAGGGAAGGAGTGGAAGCTGTCAGTCCTCTTAAGGCTCAGACCCCGAGAACTCTCCTTCTACCATTATCTGTTGGTCAAAGCAAGTCAAAAGGCCAATGAAGATTCAAGAGGAGGGGAAAATATGCCTTTTTTTTTTTTTTTTAAGCTGCACTGGGTCTTGGTTGCTGTATGCTGGCTTTCTCTAGTTTTGGAGAGCAGAGACCACTCTCTAATTGTGATATGTGGGCTTCTCATTGTGGTGGCTTCTTTTGCTGCAGAGCACTGGCTCTAGGGTGTTTGGGCTTCAGAGGTTGCAGCTCTGGAGCACGAGCTCAGTAGTAGCGGTGCACAGGTTTAATTGTCCTATACGATGTGGAATTTTCCCAGATCAGGTACTGAACCCTTGTCCACTTCACTGGCAGGTGATTCTTTACCACTGGACCGCTAGAGAAGTCCCAGATGCTACCTTCTGATGTGAGGACCAGCTTTTGTGTATAAAGATGGGATTTTTCAGTAGTCATATTTGAAGCCTCTGACTGCAGTCCCCAATACCCAAGTCATCCAAGGCTTTGGAATCAACGGTGGGAAGCCGTACTGACATCTCACCACTGCTCTCAGTAGCCGCATCACGGAATTTGCACTTCTTGCCCCACCAAGAGGCTTCCCTTGTTGTCACTGAGGCCTGACATGACCATGCATGCGCAAATCAGAAGCACAGAGGAGTTATATTCTGTGTGATGAAACTTAAACTTGGACCAACTGGAGGTATAATTTGGCAAATTTGTGACTTTTCCCATAACACTTCCAGCACCCACTGGCTACCTAGAGCCCAGGAACAGTCCTCTGGGAAAGCAAGGTACCCAGCATAACACCACGAAAGAGCAAAGGCCTGACACTGAGTCGGGGCAGTGACGCCTGCTCATTTGTGCTCTGCTCCTTCCATGCCTCACTGCTTTCCTCCCATTCCTAATTCCCTGCGAATGAGGCCCTTAATAAAATAGTACCAAAGCTTTGCTGTCAAGCTCTGCTTTCTGGGGAACTAAAGCTAAAACAGCACTAAATCTAGATTTGCACTAAAGGAATGTATAAAGGATGCCATTCAGAAAGAAAATTATCTCAAAAGACAGTCTGAGATGTATAAAGGAATGGTGAGCAAAAAGGAAAAAAAAAAGGTGAACATGTAAAAATGAAAACAAAATCATATATATAATATACACTGACCTCACACACTTCTTTGGAGCAGTTCTGAAGTTCAGAGCTTATTGTCTTCAGGGTTACTGTTTTCAGTAAATCCCAAGTAAGACTGAACTCCCTGCTCTCGTATTGTGTGTATCTGTGTTGCTGTTTTTTTTTTTTTTTTTCTTCAACATTGCCCAGAACTTCACCTCAGTATCTGCGGTTTCTTTCTGTCCCTTCCTGCTCTAATTAGTGGGATTTTATGCAGCATTAAGATATTAATAAATCTTAGTTTAAAATTCTTCCTCAAAGAATGCATCAGGCCTACCTAGTTTATACTGGTGAAAAAACTGGTTTTCAACTCAACTTTTTATTTCACACTTTCAAGTCCTTTTAATTAGGTGCTCTAAGAATAGGTCACCCTGCTTATTTAACTTCTGTGCAGAGTACATCATGAAAAACGCTGGGCTGGAAGAAGCACAAGCTGGAATCAAGATTGCCGGGAGAAATATCAATAACCTCAGATATGCAGATGACACCACCCTTATGGCAGAAAGTGAAGAGGAACTAAAAAGGCTCTTGATGAAAGAGGAGAGTGAAAAAGTTGGCTTAAAGCTCAACATTCAGAAAACGAAGATCATGGCTTCTGGTCCCATCACTTCATGGGAAATAGATGGGGAAACAGTGGAAACAGTGTCAGACTTTTATCTTTTTGGGCTCCAAAATCACTGCAGATGGTGACTGCAGCCATGAAATTAAAAGACGCTTACTCCTTGGAAGAAAAGTTATGACCAACATAAATAGCATATTGAAAAGCAGAGACATTACTTTGACAACAAAGTTCCGTTTAGTCAAGGCCATGGTTTTTCCAGTGGTCATGTATGGATGCGAGAGTTGGACTGTGAAGAAAGCTGAGTGCTGAAGAATTGATGCTTTTCAACTGTGGTGTTGGAGAAGACTCCTGAGAGTCCCTTGGACTGCAAGGAGATCCAACCAGTCCATTCTGAAGGAGATCATCCCTGGGTGTTCTTTGGAAGGAATGATGCTAAAGCTGAAACTCCAGTACTTTGGCCACCTCAAGCGAAGAGTTGACTCATTGGAAAAGACTCTGATGCTGGGAGGGATTGGGGGCAGGAGGAAAAGGGGACGACAGAGGATGAGATGGCTAGATGCCATCACCGACTCGAGGGACATGAGTTTGAGTGAACTCCGGGAGTTGGTGATGGACAGGGAGGCCTGGCATGCTGCGATTCATGGGGTTGCAAAGAGTCGGACACGACTGAGCGACAGAACTGAACTGAACTGAAGAAGAGGTCAGAACAGTAGGCAGCATAGGGAAGCTGGTGCTTCTTAAGCCCCTTCCAGCAACAAGTCTTCATCCTCTGGCAGCTGGATCTTGCTGGGATCATAGAAGCAGTTGGATTCCATGATGGGGAGGCCATTGGCCTCTGGGTATTTCACAAGCCTCTCAGCTTCCCGGCAGGCCCACTGCTGCATCCTGTAGTCAGGCAGATAAGCCACATTCAACCCAAGTTTTTAAAGGAACAGATCATTCCAATCCACAAACCTCCCCACAAAATATAAAAAGGTCACTGCCCAGTTCTTTCTGTGAGGCCAATAGAGTCTTAATAACAAAACTAGACAAGAATAGGAAAATGAAATGTGGTATAATCCAACCTCATTCATTAACATAGAGGCAAACATTCTACACAGTATCAGCAAGTGAAATCTAGCAGCATGTATAAGGGTAATAGACCATGAAAAAATTGGTTTAATCTAGGAATACAAGGATCAGTCATCTTTAGAAAGTTAATGGCATTTATTGCTTTAAAAGATTAAAGAAGAAAAACCACATGATCACCTTAAGGGATGCAGAAAAAAAAAGCCAGTTAATAAAATTCACTACACATTGATGATGCTGACAAAGAATAAATCAATTGACCTGAGAAAGAAATGAAAAACTTTATTCAAGTCAATTTGAGGATTATAGCCCAGGAAGAGCATCTCAGAAAACTCTGAGAACTGTTAGAAGTCAAGGAAGAGTTATATAAATTTTTTGAGACAGAGGGATGTTCATCAATGACATATTATTGACAATTTACATGGTAACCAGATCTAAGTGTCATCATGGCAGGTCATGTGGCCCTATACAAGATCAAGAAAGAATGTTATCTTTTAAGGAGTTATCTTGTTGGTGCTGGGAGAATGCTGCTCTTTATGGTTGAACTGGTATTCCATGAAGGGGAAGGCTGGTCCATGTATAACACAGATACACAATGCACAGTATGTGGGAAGAGGGGGCCAAAGGGCAGACAAGAATTTTTCATGTTTAAATTTTTCTTGTCTTGTCATAAAATATTAATTCTATTTCACAATGGTATTAGGAAATCAGGAATAGAAGAAAACATTTCTAACCTGTTTTAAAAAAGAAAAATTAGTCACTCAATCGTGTCCAACTCTTTGTGACCCCATGGACTCTAGCCTGCCATGCTCCTCTGTCCATGGGATTCTCCAGGCAAGAATACTGAAGTGGGTAGCCATTGCCTTCCCCAGGGGATCTTCCCAACCTAGGGACTGAACCTGTGCCTCCTGCATCGCAGGCAGATTCTTTACTCTCTGAGCCACCAGAGAAGCCCAAACCTGTTAAAGAATATCTAAAAAAATTTTTGAATTTTCTCAGAATATAATCATAGCATCTGAACAAAGACCATTTTCTTTCTTCTCCTTTTGAAAGGTTGTTGTTGAATCACGCGAATACACCGGGATTCTTGGCCCCCGGAGGAGAAGAATTCAATCCAGGGCCAGAGACGAGGCTTGATCGCTCAGAGCTTTTGTGTAATAAAGGTTTATTAAAGTATAAAGGAGATAGAGAAAGCTTCTGACATAGGCATCAGAAGGGGGCAGAAAGAGTACCCGCTTGCTAGTGTTAACAATGAGGTTATATAATCCAAAGAATGTCTGGAGGTTGTAAAGACCTCATCAGACCTACTCCCATAATTTACATTTTAAGATAACAGAAGGTTGAATCCAAAGACTGTCCTTAGGCAGGATACATTATTGTTATATAATCCTAAGGAATGTGGAGAAAGAAAAAAAGTTCGTCCTTTCTTCCTCCTTGAGAATTCCAGACCCCTCTCTCCTTGGGGACTCCTAGACTCCCTATCAATCTGCCTAGGAACTGACTCTCTCATTCCCCCCTTTTCTTTTAGGAGAATTATGTTGCCTACGGAAAAGGGGCGTCGTTCTCGTTACATAACTGCTTCCGAGCTGACAAGGGGCGTTGTCCCTAAATTGGTAAGGCAACATATTCTCCTAATCCTCATATTGAGGATATCTGATCCAGGGGCCCCAAATAGTTGTTGGAGGAAGCTACAGCAGTAGCAGGAGTTTGAGCAACCATTTGTAACTTAAAAGCTTTCATGCGGCTAGAAACAAATCCAGTTATACAATTACAGATGCAGGCAACATAGTCATTAAAACAAGTTAAAATCGAAATTAAAAGTCACATTATGTCCATAGTTAAAGTACAAAGTGTTGCACCAGTCCATTTTAGGGTTGGTAGATGTCATCAGATGAAGAAGAGGCATCCCATGTGATTGTAGTCGAAGGTATTCACAGACTTGGAGAAACTCTTTTCCTTGAAGTGGGGATGTCCACCACGGGAAGCCTTCCACTGACGAAGAGGGGAGCGCTCCGCAGACCCAGCAGTTAGACCGATTGTGGAATGTAGCATAGGAGTGAGCCCAGGACAGGAAGACATTGTCTTGAGGATCCAAGGGCAGACTCAGGATTTTTGTAGTCAGCAGAAGTAGACTCACATAGATTATCAGGCCCATCCGCTGCCCTTTGCTTAACTCTAGAGCTCGGGTCAGAGCCAAAAGCTCTGCTAACTGAGCACTGGTTCCCTGGGGGAGAGATTTTGCTTCCAAAACCTGTTCAGCAGTCACCACGGCGTAACCTGCTTTACGCCTTCCATCCCGAACAAAAGAACTGCCATCTGTAAATATTTCCATGTCAGGATTGTCTAATGGGGTATCCTTTAGATCCTCCCGAGCTGCATAGTTCAAAGTTAGGAATTGAAAACAATCGTGATCAGGTGTTTCATTTTCCTTCTCAGGAAGGAAAGCGGCAGGATTTAAATTTCCACAAACTTTAAGCTTAGTTACTGGTCCTTCTAACAACAATGACTGATACTTAAGAAGCCTACTGTCTGTCATCCAAATATTAACCTTAGAATTTAAGATTCCACTCACATCATGAGAAGTCAGTACAGTAAGGTTTCGTCCATTAATTATTTTTAAAGCTTCAGGTGCTAATAAAGCCACTGCCCCAGTTACTCTTAGGCAGTGGGGCCACCCACGTGAAACTACATCTAATTCTCTGCTTAGATAAGCAATAGGTTGCTGGTGAGGCCCTTGGGGTTGTGTCAAAACTCCCAATGCCACACCTTTTCTTTCAGTGACAAACAAATTAAATTCTGACCCTGTGGGCAAGCTCAGAGCTGGAGCTTGCAGGAGAGCAGTCTGAAGAACCTTAAAAGCCTTTTGAGTTTCTGGAGACCAAACCAGTTTGTCGGTTTGGGCCTGCTGAGTTTCACCTATAAGTTTATGTAAGGGCCGGGCAAGTTCCCCTTAACCCGGAATCCAAATGTGACAGTAACCTGTGATTCCCAAAAATCCTCTCAATTGTCAAAGTCATAGGCAGGGGGTGATTTGGTATAGGTTTAATTCTCTCAGGGCCTATGGCCCTAGACCCTTCTGATATGATTAGGCCCAGATATCTAACCGATTGTTGACAAAGCTGAGCCTTTTCTCTTGATGCCTTGTAACCACAGCCTGCCAGAAAGTTTAAGAAATCTTCTGAGGCTCGCGAACAAGCTTCCTCTGTCTCAGCACAGAGCAAAATATCATCTACATATTGTAACACCACTGCTTCAGAGCTATTAAAGTTTTGTAGATCCCGTGACAAACTTTGTCCGAATAAGTGAGGAATGTCACGAAATCCCTGGGGCAAAACTGTCCAGGTTAACTGAGAAGCTGGCTGCGTAGGGTCTTCAAAGGCAAATAGAAATTGACTTTCTTCCGCCAAAAGCACTGAATAGAAGGCATCCTTTAAATCAATTACTGAGAAATATTTGGCCCATTCAGGAATTTCAGACAATAGAGTATAAGGATTAGGCACCACGGGGTGTAAAGGAACTACAGCCTCATTTATTATTCGTAAATCTTGAACTAGTCTCCATTTACCATTTGATTTCTTTATAACCCAAATAGGAGTATTGCAAGGACTGTTACAGGGAATTAATAGTCCCTGCTCCTTTAAATTTTTGATGATGGGTTTTAACCCTTCCTTAACTTCAGGTTTCAGTGGATACTGCTTCTTATGTGGAAATACGTGTGGGTCTTTGAGCTTAACAACTACAGGAATAGCATTTTGTGCTCGACCCACAGATTTTCCATCAGCCCATACTCTAGGATTTACATTTTGTTCAACTAAAGGGAGAGAAAGGAAGGGCTCCATATTCACGAAAACAGAGGCATGGACCTTGCTCAGTATATCCCTTCCCAAAAGGGGTGAGGGAGATTCTGGCACGATCAGAAACTCGTGTGAAAACAGCACAGAATCCCAGTTGCAAGATAAAGAATAACTGAAATAATACCTTTTGGCTCATCCAGACAGTCCCATTACGGAAGCGGATCAGGAAGAAAGTGGGCCAGGGGCTTCAGTAAGCACAGGATAAGTTGCCCCAGTATCTAAAAGGAAATCGATGGATTGGCCCCCCACAATTATTAATACCCGGGGTTCCTCAGGTGTAATTAGGACAGGAGCTTGTGTGGGGACCCCCGGGCACCTTCAGTCCTGATTGTCTTGAGAGTCCAACCCCGGAGACCTACGCCTCTGGGAGCAGTCTCTTCCAGTGTGGTCCTTTGCAGACCGGACATGGAGCCGGGGGGGGGGGGGGGGGGGGGGGGGGGGGGGGGGGGCCGGCTTAGATGCCTGAGGGCAATCCCGCTTGAGGTGCCCCTCCTTTCCACAGTAATAGCAAGCCCATCCCTTTTCACCTGGGTCCCTCTGGGCATTTTTCTCAGGCTGTTTAAGAACATTTTTCATAGCCGTGGCGAAGGCTTCCGCCTTTTCCTTTGTCTTTTTTTGCCTTTCTTTCTTTTCCTCATATTCCCTACCATAATAGAGTATCTGAGCCAGTTGTAACAGAGTATCTAAAGACTGATTTGGTCCATACGCCTGTTTTAATAGCTTACTGCCGATATCTGGAGCCGACTGAGTGAGAAATCTATCCTTTAAGATCACTTTTCCCTCTTCACTTTCGGGATCAATCTCAGTGAATCTGCGAAGGCCTTCTCTCAGTCTATCTAGGAATTTACCAGGAGCTTCCTTCTCCTCCTGTTCTATGTCTGCCAATTTGCCATAGTTTAAAGGCTTAGAACGTGCCTGCCTAAGTCCTTCAAGAATACATCTAACAAAATGACTCTGATCCCATCTTCCTTTAGCTGTGTTGTGGTCCCAGTCCGGTTCTATAGTTGGGACCGCCTGATTCCCAGTGGGGAGGGCTGCTATTTCGTTCTCCCTCTTCCCTACTGATTCATTACCAAGCCATTCATCTCCATAAGCAACCGCTTTTCCCAAAACTCGAGTCTTTGACTCGGGAGTCAGCGTTTGTCCCAAGATATACATCACATCCTTCCAAGTGAGGTCATAAAGCAGAGTAACACCTTTAAAGGCTCTAATATATTTTTCTGGGTCCTCTAAATAGTCTCCCAGATCCTCCTTGATTCTTTGTATTTCTTGATAAGAGAAAGGCTTATTAACTCTCACAGACTGATTATATCTCCTGGTGGGTGTTTCATAAAGACGCAACAGCTTGTGTGGCTGTTCCTCAGTCTCTCTGGCTGCTCTGCTCATATGATCCCAGAGATAGATTGGAGAAACCTGTCTTTCCTCTTTTCTTTGTCTCCTGTCCTCCATCTCATCTCTTACTTCGATGGTCTGAGTTTCTACTGAAACCAGAGTAGTCTGAGGTCGTACTGAGACAGGAGTTGTTTGGACCTCCACGTGGGCAGTTTGAATCCCAGTTTGGAGTCCCAGGTATGGGGGCAAAGTAAAAGGACAGGAGGGAGCTGAAGGTTTCACGCCCAAATCTATATCCTTAGGACATAAGTCTGGCATATTTCGCAGACAGAAAAAGGGCAACACATATGCTACTTCTACCCATTTCCCTTGTTCCTTACAGAACCGGTCTAATTGTAGAACAGTATTATACTTAAGAGACCCTCCAACTGGCCACCATTCGCCGTCCTCCAATGGATACCGCGGCCATGCAGTATCACATAGGAAGACCAGGTGTGTCTTCTTTAAGCCCTGGGGATCAAATCTATCCCAGTTTTTCAGGATACAGTTCAAAGGAGTGAGGCTGGAATTGTTAGCTCCCATCTGTAAGAGAGAAAAAAAGCGACCAAGGCCATTTTTCTACTGGAGGCGTCCCTCCCTGCTCTAGATGGGGGTGTAGACAGACGTTACACCAAAAGCTTTTTCTTCCTGGTCGGACTTAGTCTGTCCCTTACTGACGCAGGCGCAGTACTCGTCCCTCCCGGTTCTACCACCGAGATGGGGTGGGGATGTACCAGGGGTAGACTTGATAGCATCCCTACTTGACGTCCAGCTCTTCACCTTTAACCTTGCTTGCCTCTGATGTCACCCAGGGTAAATCAGAGTAACCTTCCGGAATGCCTCCCAAGCTAAGACTACTAGGGGAAACATTCGTCACCTGAGTGCCTGTGCACAACGCTGAGTATTTCCTGACTACAATAAGACCGACGCGAACATAAAACTGAGATGTTCTTTCCAAGCATCACCACACCAGTATAATAGCCTCCTCTGATCCACTAAGAGCCGGCGTTACCAAAGAAAAAAAACCCATCGCAGTACCAATCTGAGTAACCTTTAACCTCAGAGATGTTCTGGGAGCTAGAGCTCCATCTAGCTTCCGAACTTTCGATTCCTAGCGAGGCTAGGCGCTTTATTGGCTACCAATCCAAGTTTGGGACCTAAGCCACAGTACACAGTAACAGTATAGATCACAAGTCCCTTGAAAGTCTATGATCCAATAGATTAGGTTAGTACTTCTAATTCCCAAGGAGTTATGAAATGGTCAAAGAGACCGAAAAGTTTGACTGAGAAAGGAGAGTTCGGTCCACACGCTTTGCCCATTTCTGGTCGGTTCCCAAAGGAGACATTGGGTGCCTCTTGGCATTGGCAGGTCGGTATAACACCCCGACAGGTTTCTGCCATAAGCCCTATGAGATCACCGTGGAACTGCAGAGCAGGGCTCCTTACTTGCTTCACACAGGGCATGCCATTCATTCACACAAGCACACGGTAGAGTTAGTAAAGCACAGCAGAAAACGTGTTCGCTAAGAGAACAAAGAACTAAAGCTCCAAGCATCCTTACCTTGTCCTGAAGGATCCTGGACGAGCCCCCAAGATGAAAGGTTGTTGTTGAATCACGCGAATACACCGGGATTCTTGGCCCCCGGAGGAGAAGAATTCAATCCAGGGCCAGAGACGAGGCTTGATCGCTCAGAGCTTTTGTGTAATAAAGGTTTATTAAAGTATAAAGGAGATAGAGAAAGCTTCTGACATAGGCATCAGAAGAGGGCAGAAAGAGTACCCGCTTGCTAGTGTTAACAATGAGGTTATATAATCCAAAGAATGTCTGGAGGTTGTAAAGACCTCATCAGACCTACTCCCATAATTTACATTTTAAGATAACAGAAGGTTGAATCCAAAGACTGTCCTTAGGCAGGATACATTATTGTTATATAATCCTAAGGAATGTGGAGAAAGAAAAAAAGTTCGTCCTTTCTTCCTCCTTGAGAATTCCAGACCCCTCTCTCCTTGGGGACCCCTAGACTCCCTATCAACCTGCCTAGGAACTGACTCTCTCACTTTGATCCTTAACTCTTTATTCTCTTTATTGTAACTGCTGTCATGTGGCCCCAGCACACCGGAATACATACTGATCCCAGAAAGAAGCTATGAGCAAATAAGACTTCTCTCCATTTCCCAGTGCTCCAAAAAAAGCCCTAGTCCCCTGAGACTCTTCACATACTTAAAAGAATTGCGTCAGGGCTAAGTCACTTCAGTAGTGTCCAGCTCTTTGCAACCCTATAAACTGTAGCCCGCCAGGCTCCTCTGTCCATGGGATTCTCCAGGCAAGAATAATGGAGTGGGTTGCCATTCCCTTCTCCAGAGGATCCTCCACACCCAGGGATGGAACCTGGGTTTCCTGCATTGCAGTGAGATTCTTTACCATCTGAGCCACCAGAGAAGCCTGGTGGAGAATTAGGTCTGTAGTTATTTGTCTAGTTAATTGCTGTGATTCAAAAATATAATAACTTGCCTTATCTCTCTGAGAGGGTCAAGTAGTTACAGCCTGGCTTGTGTGCCCAGGTACTGAGGAGAAAGGCTGGTTATCTTGATCCAAGTGTTTACATTTCAAGGATAGTGAGGTCCAGGAGTCTTAAAAGTCTAGACGTAGGAGCCTGGGGCTGCCTGGGTCCAGAGAGATTCATCTACATACTAAAGGACTCAAATCTGGAGGGGATCCAGATCCCCTCTCTGAACAGATAGAAGTGATTTTTCTGAACCTCTCAACTGCATAGCATGTGGCCACTCAAAAAAGACAAATTTCCATCTGTTCTCAGTGGGCTGGGTGGGCATGGGGGAGGCCTGTGGAGGGTGTTTCATAGTTACTGTTATTGTGGGGTAATTGGAGAAGGCAATGGCAACCCACTCCAGTACTCTTGCCTGGAAAATCCCATGGGTGGAGGAGCCTGGTAGGCTGCAGTCCATGGGGTCGCTAGGAGTTGGACACGACTGAGCTATTTCACTTTCACTTTTCACTTTCATGCATTGGAGAAGGAAATGGCAACTCACTCCAGTGTTCTTGCCTGGAGAATCCCAGGGACGGGGGAGTCTGGTGGGCTGCCGTCTATGGGGTCGCACAGAGTCGGACACGACTGAAGCGACTTAGCAGTGGGGTAATTAATAAAAAACCTAATTTAATGCATTGTGTGAGCATTAGGACAAAGTTAATAACACTTAATATTAAAAACCCAACAGAAACCCATGCATATATAGATTTTTTTAAAAATGGCAAGTGCCATTGCACACTGCTGGGGGAAAGAGGGACTAATTCAATAAATGGTACTAGGAGTGTTGGTTATCCAAATAGGCAAAAAATGAAGTTACCTATTTAGCCCATACTAAAGCTATTCCAAACTGAATTAAGGACTTAAATGTTAAAATCAAAACTTTAAAATGTGAGGGAGTAACTTGGGGTAGGAAGGATTATTTAAACAAGACAAAGAAGGCACTTATCATAAAAGACTGGCACTTTTTATATTGAAATAGAGATCCATAAAGTGAAAAGACAAGGCGCAAAACGAGATACGTAACGACACAAGCAACCGACAAGAATTTAATATTCCTGAGCGCTAGGAAACAGTACGGAAACACACCCCACTGAGAAGAAAACTGGACCAACGACCAGAATAGGCACTTCCGGAAGAGGAAGCGTCGGCGAACACACGGAAAAGCTACGAAAGAGGCTCAACGCGCAGACAACCGCGGAACCGCAGCAGAGCAGCCAAAGCCCCAGGTGCAACTCGCCGGGCGGACCCGCACCGCCGTCGTCGTTGCTCGGCAACCATGCGGCCGCAAGGCGGGGCCGGACCTGGGGCGCTTCCGCCTGGCCCGCCCCACCCGACCGGAAGTGACGCCAGAGGCGGGCCCGAGCGGCCTGCGGCGGCGCGGCAGCAGCTCCGGCAGCCTCGCGAGGGCGCGGCGGCAGGTGAGTAGCGCGTCCTCGTCCTCCTCGCGCGTGCGCGCCGCGGGGCTAGCGCGGTCCGCCTCCTCCCTGCCCGCAGATTGTGTCCGCGCCGCCGCGGGGTCCCAGGAGACCCCAGCCCCCAGGGCCCGATCGTGCTCGCGCCCAGCGCCCGGCATTGGGGTCCGCGCTTGTCCGCGCCGCCCGGTGGGTGGAGGCGCTCTGAGCAGATCCGACTCCCGCAGCCCAGGCTTCAGTTCACCCCCAGGACAGGATTAACTTCCACCCCTCGTTAGCTGCTCGGGAGGCGAGCCAGCCATTGCTTCATGGGTTGCCTGGGAGTAATTTTAAAATATGCTAAGACACGATATCCGTCAGCTGCCGCTACCCACAGTCAGAGATCCACGTCCTGTTACTAGGACAGCGCCTGTCAGACGACCGGCCCGGTAACCAAAGCTCAGCTGACGGTTACTTATCTATGGGGTGATCGCTGTCTGCAGCCGGTCTTCTAAGCAAAAGCAAGGCAAAGTTGAAAAGGAGGAAGAACGCTGTCGTCTGTGAGACTTCAGCTCCCCCGTGAACTGACCGCCTGGGAACTGACAGGCAAATCCTTGCAACCCTGTAATTTCAGCCGAGGAGCTTGTGCTATGGGCTTGCCTCCTCCTAGGCTGCAGATTGCCTGGAGAATTCCATGGACAGAGGAGCCTGCCAGGCTACAGTCCATGAGCAAAGAGTAGGACACGACTGAGCGACTCACTCACTCAGGCTGCTGATATCTTGAGCCTCACGCAGACCTCTCCCCTCCTCTCTTGCACTTTGACTGTGAGCCTGAAGTTACAGCAGCTCAAGGGAACTCAAAAAGTGCGAGGGAGAGTCGGGGGCGGGGGGGAGGCATGGTTGTCTGTGCTGAGGATTTAGCACTTACCAAGGAATTCCTGTTCTCAAGGAGCTTCAATTCTATGGTAAGATACAGATAGTAAGTACAATAAGTTAGCTAAATTAGGAGCAGGAAAGGGTGAAATGAAAATGGCCCTGTTAACAACCAAGTGAAGATTTGCTTGGGCATTTTACCAGTTCTGTGAGCCCATGTTGCACTGGTTCTAGTGCTTTCAGCTTCGAGTGTCAAGCATCTATTAAAACTAGTTCAACCTCTGGAGGGACTCCACTGCCTTTCATTTAGGAATGTCCAGGGGACCAGAAGCAGATGGGGCCAGCAGCTTAAATGAGACCATCAGCATCTGATGATGGCACATGGGGTCTCACTAGTATCACCTCACGTAACTCTTTAATCTGTTTATGTGTTGGCTTTCTTCTCAGGTTCCTGACTCTGTCCTACCTGCTTGTATTAGTTATCTGCTGCTCTGTAACAAATCAGCACAAAGTTTAATGGATTAAAACATCAAACATTTATTATCAGTTTCTGTGGGTCAAGAATTCATGAGTGACTTAAGTGATTATGGTTCAAGGACTCTCATGGGGTTGCAACCAAGGTACTGGCTGGGGCCACAGTCCTCTGACATCTTGATTGGGACTGGAGGTTCTGACTCCAGGATAGCGTGCTCACTCAAGCCCTCAGTGCCTTCTGGGCTGTTGGTTGGAGTCCTAATATCCCAGCTTGGGGGGCTTTTGCACAGGGCCCATGGCCTCCTCGCCTCAGAGCAGGACGTCAGAGAGGAGAGGATGGTGAAGCCACCACACCTTTATGAACTTGTTTTGCAGTTTTGCTGGTTCTCCCGCCACATTCTATCTGCTAGCATCACTAAGCACAAAAGACTTCACCTTTTTATTTTTTAAAAAAACAATATGACCAGGGTATATTGGATATACCTAGAATGTATCCGGTGGGTCTCTAACATATCTAGGAAGCCCCGGTCTAAGCAGAATTTTGGCTGGTTCTGGGTAGTCATAATGGGAAGTAAAGTGTTTTAGGGAAGTTTTAAGGGGCATAGTAGGCATTTATTTATTTACTTACTTATTGGCTGTGCTGGGTCTTTATTGTGGCATTCGGGCTTGGTTGCTCTCCAGCATGTGGGATCTTAGTTCCTCTGCCAGGGGTGGAACCCACGTCTCCTGCATTGAAAGGCAAATTCTTAACCACTGGACTGCCAGAAAGGTCCTCAAAGACTTCACCTTGAAGGAAGGCACATCAAAGAGCTTGTGAACTTATTTTAAAACCACTTCTATGGGAAGAGTGCCTCTGTAATTCCGGTTGGATCCTAACCCCTGTTAGCTAACTAACCCCTGTTAGCTAACTGATAGCGATGGCACCCCACTCCAGTACTCTTGCCTGGAAAATCCCACGGACAGAGGAGCCTAGAAAGCTGCAGTCCATGGGGTCGCAAAGAGTCGGACATGACTAAGCGACTTCCCTTTCACTTTTCACTTTCATGCATTGGAGAAGGAAATGGCAACCCACTCCAGTGTTCTTGCCTGGAGAATCCCAGGGACAGGGGAGCCTGGTGGGCTGCCGTCTATGGGGTAACAGAGAGTCAGACACGACTGAAGTGACTTAGCAGCAGCAGCAGCTAACCCTAGACAAGGAGCTCTCCTCAGAGTTATCAGAACCACAGTCAGCTTGTGGAAAAGTGCATTTACCCAGAGAAAATCCAGGTGCTCTTATAGAAAGAAGGAGTAGATGTCAGGTAGTCAAACTGACCCTGACATCTGATACACGCTATATATTTTAAAGGAGGTTTTAAAAGTCACGTGCTCCTGCACAGTGTATATTTCAAAATAAACTGTTAATAAATGCATTTATGAAAAAGCCCACAAAAAGAAACACAACAGCAACAAAAAATGCATTTATGAATTACTCTTGCAAGAAAAGCTGACAAGCAGAGCATAGGAAGAATTGGACATTTATTGACAGGTGAACGTGTGTGTTTATTTTATGCCATGCACTATGCTTTATCCTGGGAAAACAAAGGCCACAAAGAAGGGATACCCTCTGAAGTTTCTGCCATCCGGGGCAGGTCTCACCGGTGGCTCAGTGAGTAACGAGCAGTGGCGGGTGCGGACGGGGTGGTCTGGTTTGAGTGGGCGTTTAAGGCCTTACGACTGAGGGAACAGTTGCTTGGTGTAGGGTTTGGGGAGAGATGACACTACAGGTTGGCAAAAGCCAGGTGGTGAAAAGACCTGCAGGCAAATTGTGAAGGGTTGGTCAAGAGTTTCAAGCAGGGGAATGACATAATCAGATGTTTTAGAAAGATGTCTCTTGCAGCATGAAGGCAGGGGGTTTTTTTTGTTTTTGTTTTTTTTTAATCAAGATTTGAAAAAAAAAAAAAAAAAGATTTGAGATGGCTACAGAAATCCAAGGAGAAATTATGAAAGTATGACCTAAAGTAGTTGCTGTTGGTAGGAGAAGCTAATTGAAGAGCTAAGTCAGAAACTACAGGGTTTGTTGGTTGTTTCGAAATGTACCGGATACCTCGTTCAAAATCAGTCTTTATAAAACCCGCAAACTTGGTGAATTTTGTTCCCTCTCTCACTGTGTTAAATCCTTCATGGAATTTGGATATGGTATCCGAAAAGAAGAAGAAGAACACTGATTCCTAAATGAATAACCAGGAAGCAGATGTTGAGAGAGCAAATGGCATGTCTCCACAATCGGAGCAACTTTTTTAAAAACTGGAGGTGGGGCATGGTGGAGAAGAGTGCTGGTCTGTAGACGGAAACGGTTGGCTCTGTTAGAAATCACTGAACTGGGTGAGAGGAAGGATGGGGCTAGGGCTCTCTGCGTTCACGAATATCTAAACGTTTGTGTGCCAAAAGCTCTTAAAAAATAAGTAAATTCAAGTGAGGACCAACTTATAGGATTGATGAAAGGTGATCACATAAGAGTTATTCTTTATCGTCTTAAAAGCTCTGCCTTCCCTAATGTGAGGACAAGAAGAAACACTGGTTTGTGGGGGAATCAGAGGAAATTCAGAGAAGGCAATGGCAACCCACTCCAGTACTCTTGCCTGGAAAATCCCATGGATGGAGGAGCCTGGAAGGCTGCTGTCCATGGGGTCTCGAAGAATCGGACATGACTGAGCAACTTCACTTTCACTTTTCACTTTCATGCATTGGAGAAGGAAATGGCAACCCACTCCAGTGTTCTTGCCTGGAGAATCCCAGGGATGGCAGGGCCTGGTGGGCTGCCGTCTATGGGGTCACACTGAATCGGACACGACTGAAGCGACTTAGCAGCAGAGGAAATTAAATCTGCCTTAGAACTCAGGTAAAAGGCTTCTTCCATGTGATTTTATGGATAAATATGCAAAACCTTGTTCTGTGTAATAGTCGCTCATCTGAAATGCAGGTGGCTAGTCCTTCTTAGCTCACTCTTAGGCAGTGTTCCAGCCACCCTCACCCGCTCTGACAGGTGTGGTCTTGAGTCTTGTGAAGGAAAAGGATTGTGCTGAGGTCTGGTCCCTAAGCACTGACCTGCCCGTGAAACACTTGTCTTTATCCGGGAACCGTGAATGATCTTAAAATTTGACCTCATTTGAAGGATGATGAAGGGCGTCGTCTTTGTCTTGAGATTATTTGCTTAGTGACAAGAGGAAATAGTTGTTCGGCTGTAAACAACTGAACACTGAAGTGGGCATTGTCTGACTTCTGCTTTGCTCAGCCGAAAACCCAGTTTGCCCAGTTGGGTTCTGTGGGCGTCTCTCACATGCATACCTCTGGTTGAATGCTGTTGGAGCAGCCCTGATGTAAAGACATTCCTAGGCCGCTTGTGTGTGTCACAGCTGGCTTTGGGGACAAGCTTTGGGGCACTTGTACGTAAGGTGGATTCATGATTACAGGTCAGGAGGTCTGAGCACCAAGACAAGCTCTTGAGTGAAGCTTTCTCCCCACGTAACTGACACTTACCCAGTGTCTGCCGTGTGTTTGACACCGGGGAGTCTGCCTGCCCTAAAATAGCTCCTGGTCAGTGGCTGCGGGAGGAGTATGATGGGCGCTTTGAAAGAAAAAGGCCGAGTTCTCTGGTGGAAGGTGGCCCGCCCGGTCCATGGGGCTCGCGCAGAGCTTCCTGAGGTTTGATGCGGTCCAGCCGAGGCTTGGAGGATTGAGAGGGCCTCCTGGCAGGGGACCCAGCCCCACAGAAGACTTGAAAACCAGCCCCCTTACTGGTCAGGTCACAGCACGGCCAAGTGAGCAAAGGCAGTGGATACACGATTAGATGCTGTGTGTTCTGTCCTTTATGATTCCTGTGCCTTTGAAATATAAGCCCGGTGAGTGTGAATTAGGGGGAGAGATGCCCGTGGAGAGAAGTCTGCTTCCCCCTCACCCCCACAGTAAGAGTCTCGCTGGACCTGATCAGTCCTCGATTAAACCTTTTCCTGGTTTAATCCAGTGACAAAATCCTTTTGGTTTCTCTCACTAACTGGTGAAGCTAAAAGAGTGAGGTTAATCTATAGTCAGAGTTTTTCCTGAGTTTTCCCTGCATGTTTTTCATGTTTTCTAATTCGCAGTTACCTTTGATTAAAATAATATCTGCTTTGTGAGGCTGTCACCCTCGTAAGGTCAAGTAACAGAAGCAGCTATTCCTGCATGAGTGGAGGAAGGTGGTCTGTGTCTCCACCAGGACTTCTGGGCAAATACCAGCGGTGCCTCCTTCCTTCTTCCCTCACAAAGCAGACTGTGCTTCCATGTTCTGAAAATTCTCAGCTAAAACCAGAGTTAAGATTTTAAGGCAGGCAGTTTAAACAAAAATTTACTTACTTTAAGCCAATTTTTAAAAATATGCAAACAGCCTTTCTGTTTGAAGTGCTTAATTTTCAACGTCTGACCTCTTTGAATCGTAGTCTGAAAATTCCTTTAAAAGAATGCTGTGGGGACTCCCCTGCTGGCCCCAGTGGCTAAGAATCTGTCTTGCAATGCAGGGCACATGGGTTCAATCCCTGGTTGGGGAACTAAGATCCCACAAGCCTCTCTGCACAACCAAAAAAAAAAAAAAAAAGGAATGCTGTAAATTTGAACATTTTAAAATTGGGCAGGGGGTGGGGGTGGGGGACACGTTTCTTATTAAACTCCTCTAAAATGATCTCTCCAAAAAACAGTTACCAAATTTTAGTTTAAAAAGTTAAGCCCCTGCTTTCATAATCCCTGTAGAATTGTCAGGTCTTTGTCGGGGCAATTCTCCCTTGTTAGACTCTTTGTTAGCCTTGTTAGACTCTGTGCTTTCACTGTGCATCAAAGTTAGGGTGAAGCTTTTTTATTTTTGACTTTTCTGTTGTCTCTGACTCAGTAAACTCTTCTCAGAGAAAGAACTCTTGGAGGAAAAGGAGTTATTTCTTTTCTCCAAATACTGCATCTTCTTGCCCCTCCAAATGTTAACTCTTGCTGGGTGTTCTGTCCTTCCCTGCTGGGCGGGTGCGCAGATTTGGCCTTGAGCAGACACACCCAGGGGAGCTGGGTGAGGCTTCTTAGTGCTGGGGGTGGTGGCAGGGCAGGCGGCTTTGAAAAGCCTCACACAGTGATTGCGTGTTTATCTCAAGCAGGTGATTCTTAGACTCATACCTTTTACCTTAACAGATATCATCTCCATGCATTTTCTTTCTTAACCTCTCACTTTTCCCTTCATTTCTTTTTTCTGTTGGTTTACTTCTGTAGTTATTTGGGAAGCTCAGAAGCATCAGGAGAAAAAAAACCCAGTGACCGAAAATCCTGTGAATCAGCTTGATTTCTGTCGTTAAGTCCCAGAGCAGCTTAGAAATGACAGAAAAGGACAGGGCTGCAAATGAGGTCAGGATTCAAATCGCTGAGCCTCAGGGCCTTGCCCTTTATTATCTTTGCTTTCTCTGTTGTATCCTAACAGCTGTTACTTGAGGTGAAACTGAAAGTCACTCAGCCGTGTGTGACTCTTTGCGCCCCCATGGACTATACGGTCCATGGGATTCTCCAGGCCAAGAATACTGGAGTGGGTAGCCTTTACCTTCTCCAGAATCTTCCCAACCCCGGGATCAAACCCAGGTCTCCCACATTGCAGGTGGATTCTTAACCAGCTGAGCCACCAGGGAAGCCCAAGAATACTGGAGTGGGGGTAGGCTATCTCTTCTCCAGTGGATCTTCCCGACCCAGGAATTGAACCGGGATCTCCTGCATTGCAGGCGGATTCTTTACCAGCTGAGCTATCAGGGAAGCCTCATTTGAGGTGAAAGCGGCTTCATTCCTTCGGTGTCCGTGTGCCCAGCGTGGGCTGTGCTTTCCTTCAGTATCTATTGCCGTGATACTGATGAGGATGCGTACACAAGGCTCCCACGTTGTTTTGCTGACGTAAAAAATATGCATTCCATGCCCAGGCTGGTCTGTCTTTCCAGCGGGCCTGTTACTGAGAGCCCATCGGTGGGGGGCTGTGGGTCTTTCCTGTGTTGGCAGGTGAGGGCTAGTTAATCAACACACCTGGGTTTGGGCTTCGTTCCGGGGTTAGGGTTGCAGAGGCTTCATTGCGGTATTAGAGGCAAAAGACCTGTTAAGTTTCTCTTATTCCCCCTTTGTGTGGAATTGAACCAGAGCAGCTGCGACCTGAAAGAGACTGGAAAAAAGCCTGACGTTCACCGGCTGACTGATCCGGCTCCGGGGAGACTTTGGGCACTGTACTCTGCATCTGCCAGGCTCAGGGGTCGGGCTGACACCCTGAGCCACTCTCAGCGCCTTCAATTGTGAGCGGTGCTGTGGGCACCCAGGCCAGGTCCAGGTGTACCCTTGGCTTTGGGGACCCTGGAGCCCCGCCACGCCCTCACGGGCTCCCCTTCTGCCCAGGCAGGCCCTTCGTGACCTCAGGCACCTGTGCTGTCTTCTTCGGGGACTCGCTGTACGTGAGCAGCAGAGAACCAGAGGGACGTTCTCCCCATGGTGGGGAGGGAAGTGATTGCCGTGGGGGGCCTGCAGAAAGGCGGTGATTGGTTTGAAACAGGCGGGGGGATGTTGGCTGTTCTCAGAGGTCTTTGCAGAAACTCCACTGTGGTTGATGTTCTGCCAAGAACAAGCAGAACAAAGCACAAACAGTTCTCTGACTCTGGAGCAGAAGCCTGGAGATCAGGCAGCTCCAGGGCGGCGCCAGCACTGGCAAAGCTCTGACCCCCGCTTCTTTATTATTTTTTAAACTGTGTACTTGGAACTAATTATAGGCTCACAAGATGTTACAGAAAGCTCGCAGGGCTGGCCCCGGCGCTGGTGACGTCCAGCGTGGTGTCGGAGGCGCTGTAGTGCAGACCCGCCTCCCCCGGCCGCCAGCCCCCGCGTGCGCTCCCTTGTCTGGGGAGTGGGGGGGCGGTCGGCAGGCAGCGCGGTGGGCGTGTGGACCCCCCACCTGACAGGAGAGCCCCGCCTGGCCAGCTCTAGGGACCCAGGAAGGAGGAGGAGTCCAGGGAGTGGTTTAGAGTCTTTCCCCAGTCTTCCCTCTGTGCGTGGTTTGTTTCCAGGTGAATCAAGTCTTGTACTTGGTAAGGTTTCTCTCCTAAGAACACAAACCTTCCCCAGGAAGGAACACAGTATCCTTCACCTGTTTGTTACAAAGTATCTTTAACTTGCAACTCTGTTAATGATTAAAAGGAAAAAAGTTATTCAGAGTAACTAGAGTCAGCTCTTGACTCAGGGAGGTGCCTGGTGTTCTGGCTCCTAAGGGAGATAGGCAGCAGGGCGGACGGCCAGCCCTGCTCCGGCCTCCAGCCAGAGACACCCTGGGCCCGCCCCGGCACACTGTTACCTCACAGGAGCTGAAACGGCTCTCGAAGACGCTGCAAGGTAGAGCTCAGTGTTTCACTTTCCGGAGTGGCTTACTAGTGGCCCCTGAGCCATGCGTGCAGGCTCTGCCTGAGGTGAGGGCGGTGGCCTTTGGCCTTGCTTGGGGCCTGCGTGGTGCACAGCAGGATGGAGAGCCTGTGCTTCCGCGGGGCTAGTCTGTCTGTGCGCCTGCAGTGCTGTCTCCTGACTCCTCCAGGGCCCTGTTGGGAGGGTGCAGGGCTGGGAACGGGGCCAGCCCAGGGGGTGGGCGGTCCACAGTGGATGCACAACCGGAGGGGTGACCAGCTTGTCCCAGGAGCATCCCACTGAGAGAGCCCGAGGCAGAGCATGGTGCCAGCGCCGACTGCCCCCAACTGTGGGCCCGAAGGGCCCCGGCCACCTCAGGTCCCTGGTGCCCACCGATTTCTGAGTTTGGCTCTCCGGCTCCCCTCCATTCTGGCACTGTCTGTGTGACTTAGCCACTGAACCATGCAAACAACAACCTCTTTCCAACAAATTCTCTTTCTACCAATATTAGCTGCTGTATTTTGGCAAACAGGAACCTTGGGTGGTGTAGCGAGGTCGGATGGGTACCTTGGACAGGACACCAGAGAGCCCGCACCTGTCATGGGCCGCAGCTCTAGGGGCAGGCGGTAGCCTCCTGAACATGGTTTTTCATTAATGGTCTTTAGACGCTGGGAAGGCTTACGTGTAAGAGAGGGATTAGATGTGACTCCACAGCACAGAATCTGGGCCAGGAGCTGGTCTCGGGAGGCAGATTTCAGCTCGCAATACCACAGGTTCCCAGCAACCAGGCCTGTGCGTCCCCGCCGTCTGCAGGCCCCACACCATTTCTGTGCCACCGCCCGCAGGACAGCAGTGTGCTCAGTGTCATCTAATACTTTCCTCAGTCAACTCACTTTTTCTGGGTTTAATACACTTGACGAGAACTGCCCGCGGGGTCGGGGACACAGAGCTTGAGAGGGGGCCGCATCCCAAGTCCCCATGGCCGGGGGGGCCGGGCACAGCACCCGCACCCTGACTCCCAAAGCTCTGCTGCTTCTCCGGATACCAAAGCGGGGCTGAAAATGCCCACCACTTGGCAAAAGAGGTAAACCTCCCACCATGAGGGCGCCCGTTCAAAACACCGGTGTTGAACGACCTGTCTGTGAGCCAGCTTCCCAGACCCTCTCTCCTAGCGCCCCCCTCCTCCCCTGCAGTCAGATTCTGGGCTGAGAGGAGGCCCTGGTCACAAGCCTTGCTCCATTTCCTGTGTCCGGCTCATTTCCTTGACAGGCTCACTTTTTCACGATGTGAAAACTCCTGTCTCAACATTGAGGAGAAGGCACAGGCATCTGGTTTTTTCAGTTGTGGTAATGTACACGTAACATGGAGCTTACTATCAGTGACATTTAGTACATGCGTGAGGTCTGCAGCCATCGTTACATCACAGGACAAAGCAATGCCCGATAGCAGTCGCCTCCCCTGCCCCTGGCACTCACTCACCTACTCTCTGCTTCAAGGGAGCTGCCTGTTCTGGACACACTGAAATGAAGCCGTTCAGTGTGTGACCTGTGTCTGCATAGTCTCACCAAGGGAGTGTTCACAGCTGTGTAATACTCCATCACGTGGGCAGACCCGTGCTGCTTACCCACCGCCTGTAGAGAGACACTGGGGTTATTCGAACCATGAAGCTCTGAGCCTCAGTGTGTAGGGGCTCTGGGTCTCCTGGGGGGGCGCCCGGGAGTGGCGCTGCTGGGTCAGACCGTGGCCCCGTGGCTGACCATCCAAGGAGCCGCCAGGCTGCCTCCACGGCAGCTGCCGCGATGCCCGCCCCCTCAGCCGCACACGACTGTTTACCCAGGGTCCCCACCTCCTCCTCCACGCTTACATTTTTTCACTTTATTACTAAAGCCGCTCTAGTGGGTGTATACACAGGTTTTTATTATATAAATAGAGAAAAGCCATTAAAGGGGGAAAGTAAAAAGTTTATACAGGGAATCGGCGCTCTCTGTGGCTTCTTCCTGCTTCCCTCACCCACCCCGTGGGAGCCCGTCACACCGTCCTGGTTTTAACCTCCAGCAGGGCCTCCCTCTCGGGTAGATGAGGATTTCACCCACTAAGACCCTGTGATCCCCTGCGTCCTCTCAATGTGATCTGTGTCTGTTAGGACACTGGTTTGGCTGTTTAAAAAGAATCAAAATAACAAATACCTGGCCTTCCACGAGACAGAAGTGTGGGACTTCCCTGGTGGTCCCGCGGTTTATCTCCACCGCAGGGGGCTTGGGTTCGATCCCTGGCAGGGGAACTGAGATCCCACGTGCCAACAGGCATGGGCAAAAGCTAAAATAACAGCAGTGTGTTTCCTTCTCACACAACAAGGAGCTTGGGGCTTGGTGGTGGTGGTGTGCAGCTGTCAGTGGGTCACCTCTTCAGAAGGGTTTTCCCCTGTGTTTTCCGAGCCAGCCTTCCCGGGTTGCCTCCCTGCCCACGCCTGGTGCACTCAGAGATGGGGCAGGAAGAAGGGAGGTGGCCCACACCCTCATTTCCCGCAGCAATCAGCTTGCCGCGCTGTGTATCAGAAGCTGTACCTGTGCTCTCTGTGCCTTTAGCACGCTAAGCCTCAGCCTCCTGAACACTGTTCCCTTTCACAGGGACGGACGCAGGCCCCAGCAGGTCTCACCCAACGCCCAGGTCACACCGTGAGTAAGCGCAGCCCCTCCCTGGGGTCTGGCCCTCTCTTGGGGCAGGCGGGAGGCCAGTCAGAGGTGCCTCAGTTCATGGTTAATGTTTAACGCGTGCTCTGCTGTAGTCTTGCCTAGCTGGCCTACCCGGGTCAGCAGGCGGGAGCCGTGGTGTCTGCTGCCTCTGAGACCACAACCTCCCGGTTCAGAGCCCTTCTCCAGAGGAGCCGTGATGCTGTCTCCTGGCTGATGGGCCACAGCCACGCCAGCTCCTGACCGCCTCTCCTTCTGTCGCCACTGCAGTGGCCGGGAGGTGAACTCAGGGATGTGCACACGATGACGGACGGCAAGGACTTGGAGGCCGAGATCCACCCGCTCAAAAGCGAGAACAGGAAGGTACCGGAGAACGCGGGGGCCCTGGCAGGAAAGGAGCCCCGCGGGACGCCGGCCCCGCAGACTCGCCTCTCGCACTGCCGGACCGCGGCCTTCTTCCTCTCCCTGTTTGCCTGCCTCCTCGTGGTGTTCGTGGTCTCCTTCATCATCCCGTGTCCGGACCGGCCGGCGTTGCAGGGGGTGTGGAGGATCGATTACAATGCGGCAGGTGTGGGCGGCGGGGTCGCCAAGGGACCCCGGGTTCCCTGGAGTCTCAGAAACGGGAGTGCCCTCGGGATAGGGAGTGGGGTCGGGAAAAGAAAGGGGCCCGTGTGGTTACTTTCCTGACTTAAAAAAAGATATTAGCAAGAGAGCCCTGGCAGAATAGATGCAGAGAAGGCCGTCCCAAAGGTAGGAACCAGGCCGCTGGTCTGCTGTGGGCCTCCTGCCGGGTTCCAGCCCTCCCTGCCGTCTGGTGCCCATGATTTGGGCCTGCAGCTGAATCTGCTTCCTGGGCACGCCCCTGCCCACTGGGTGCCGTCCCGCGTCGGGGGCCTGCGTGCTCACAGCCTAGCAGTGCTGCTTTGAACAGACTGGAAGCCCTCTCTGGTGGAATAGGGCTTCCCTCATAGCTCAGTTGGTAAAGAATCTGCCCGCAGTGTGGGAGACCTGGGTTCAAACGCTGGGTTGGGAAGATCCCCTGGAGAAGGGAAAGGCTACCCACTCCAGTATTCTGGCCTGGAGAATTCCACAGACTGTATAGGCCTTGAGGTCACAAAGTCGGACACGACTGAGCAACTTTCACTTTCTGGTGGAATGAGGGAAATTTCTTCCATGAGCCCCACTTACAGTCGGTTCTGTTCAGAATTTGGTGCTTAGTTTTGAGAGCGAGTGGTAACATGTGCTTCTGTGTTGATTTTTATCGGGTTTACTGAGAGATAATTCATGTATCATTATATCCACCTGTGCTGAGTGCATGACTTGGTGACTTTTAGTCAGCTGAAGGCCTGAGCACCTGGGCAGCTGTCTCTGCATCCAGCACTGAGACCGTCCCCTCATTCCTACCCGGCTCCTCGCCGTGGCCTGTCCCCACCAGCAGCTCCTGTCCACGTGCACTTGCCAGTCCTGGACATTTCACGTGAATGAAATCCTGTAAGACACGTCTTCCCTTCTCTCACATGAGTTCATCCGTGTTCCTTTGTGTGGATAGGGTGTTCATCCACTGACCAGCTAGTGACCATTTGCATCATTTCAGTTCCTGACTTTCATGAGTAACACTGCTGTGAACATTTGTGTACAAATCCTTGTGTGGACATGTCCTGTTTTTCTTGGGAAGACCGGCAGCAACAGGGTTGTTGAACCTCACACTAAGTCCGGTTTGACTCCGGTTCCTTCCAGGCCTCCGTTTCATGTCCCCACTGGGCAACGCTCGTCATGGTCTTTGCCGTGTGGCCTTCCTAGTGGGTGTGAAGTGGTGTCTCACTGTGGTTCGCGTTTCCCTGGTGGCTAGCAACGTTCACGTGAATTATCGGCTGGTCTTACTCCTTCTGTGGTGAGCGTCTATTCACATCTTCCGGTCACTTAAAAGTATGATTGTCTTATTATTAACACAACATTGTTAATCAAATATACGTCAGTCAAAAATTTTTAAGGTTTTTATATTAATATCTTCCAAGTACAAGTCTTCCATCACATATATGATGTGTGAATATGTGTGACTCATCTGGGGCTTGTCTTTTCATTCTCTTTAGGGTGTCTACTGAAGCACAAAAGTTTTAAATTTCGATGAAACCAAATGTATCCATTTTTTTAGTGTGGATTTATGCTTTTGGTGTCTAAGAACTCTTTGCCTAAGTTACGGCCATGAAGATTTTCTCCGGGTTTTCCCGTTATAGTTCTCGCTCTGCCATTGAGGTCTGTGATCCACTCTGAAGTTGCCCACGCCCCCACCCCGCCCACCCAGAGGGCACTCGCGTTTTCAGTCCCTCTGGCGGGAAGCTGCTGCTTTCTGATCTTACCGCGTGTGGTCCCCGGCTGACGCAGGGTGGGCAGCCCAGAAAACTCTGGTTATGTGTCTTAAATCAGTGCTTTTCCAATAATGGGGGAGAAGGCAATGGCACCCCACTCCAGTACTGTTGCCTGGAAAATCCCATGGATGGAGGAGCCTGGTGGGCAGCAGTCCATGGCGTCGCTAAGAGTCGGACACGACTGAGCGACTTCACTTTCCACTTTCATGCATTGGAGAAGGAATGGCAACCCACTCCAGTGTTCTTGCCTGGAGAATCCCAGGGACAGAGAAGCCTGGTGGGTTGCAGTCCATGGGGTCGCACAGAGTCGGACACAACTGAAGCGACTTAGCAGCAGCAGCAGCAGCAGCTCCAATAATGTGCGCCTTCAGTCTGCTCCCAGAGTCCTGAAATGGGAGCTTTTCACAATTCTATCTCATTTTACCGTTATTTTTGGAGGAGAGGGTTTATTTGCCAAGCTCTTCACCACTTAACTATGAAAGTCTTTTGTCCGGTATTCAATTTTTATTTTTGTGGTAAAACACATATCACCAAAAAAAATTGCCATTTTAGAGTAAACAGCTGAGTGGCGTTCGTTCAGAAGACCGCGTGACCATCATCACTTTTTCAAAACTTTTGTCACCTCAGAAGTTCTATGGCCGGTGCAGGGCGCCTGTCCACCCGCCTTCCCGCCCAAGCGCTCCCTCTGTCTGTGCTGCTTCGTCTCTGGGGGGGGGCCTGTGCTTAGCCCCTCACGGGACTGGAGGTGTCTTTTGTGACTGAGGTGTCTTTTGTGACTGGCTGACTACACTCGAGGCTCATCCATGCTGCAGCCTGATGCAGAATTTTGCTCTTTTTTTATGAGTGAATAACAATCTGTTTTATGGATGGATCACATTTTGTTTATTCTTCGAACCATGGACACCTGGCTTATTTCCATGTTTTGGCTTTTGTAAATAACGCAGCTGTGAACGTTCCTGTACAAGTGACTACTTGAGTCCCTGCTTTCGGTTATGCTGGCTGTTCACCCAAAGAATGGGAGTGCCGGAGCCCAGGCTAATTCTGTGTTAACTTTCTGAGAAACTGCTGGGCTGTTTTCCACAGCAGCTGCCACATTTTACATCCTCAGGAGCGAAGGACAAGGGCTCCGGACCGGAAACTCCGGTTTTCTTTTATTTTAATAATCGCCGTCCTAACAAGTAGGAGATGGTGTCTCCTCACGGTTTTGGTGTGCTTCCCTTAATACTAGTGATGTTGAGCGTCTTTCTGTGAGCTTATGGGCTATTTGTACATCTTGTTAGGAGAAACATCTTTTCCAGTCTTTTGCCTATTTTTGAGTTGGGTTGTTTTTGTTGCTGTACACTCTGGATCCTCCTCGTCAGGTGCGCAGTCTGCAGACGCGTCATCCCTCTCTGTGGCTCTTCTTCCCCCTCTCCTGACAGTGCCCCCGATCAGGTCGTTTGCCTGTTTTTCCCTCTTGTCGCCTGTTTCTTTTGTTGGTTTGCCCCAATGTTTCTTTTTCTAAGAGTTTTATAGTTCTGGCTCTTCAGTTTAGGTCTTTGATCCATTTTGAGAAAATTTTTGTATCCGGGGTGAGGTAAGGGCCACATTTCATTCCCTTAGATGTCTGATTTTAAAGCATGTAGTTTGTCGTCTGAATCCTTGAATGGAGGAAGGGTAGCCCCTGTGAGCATGGACTCCAGATCCCAGGCTAATTAGGGCGGGCCTCGGCCCTGATACAGGGTGCTGCCCAGGTGTCCTTAGCACCTGGTGCCCCCTCTGGAGGGCATGGGGTCGCCAGCCCACGGAGGCGGCACTGCCCTGCTTCCCTCCGTGCGCAGCCGCACCCAGCTCTGGCCCCATGGCACAGAGCGGGGCACGCCAGGCCTGGCCTGGGAACGTGGCTGGTGTTTCCTTTCCAGTCGCCTATGACTTTCTGGCCGCAGAAGACGTGAACAAGGACAAGATCCAGGATATTCTCTTTCTTTATAAAAATACCAACAGCAGCCGCGGCAATTCCAGCTTCTCCTGTGCTGATGAAGGTACGTTTTGTTTTTATCCCAAAGCTGAGCACTCCCTGCAGGAGGAGGACGGGTCCCCTGGCCTGCTCGGGGTTTGGGGGAGGCAGCTGGCGGAAGTCCTGGACACGCCCACATCGCCCCCTCCCTGTCTGACCCCTGGGGCTCGGGGCCAAGGCCCGGGGTCACGCTGCAGCCAGCGGCTGCCCTCCCTCCAGGTTTTTCCTGCCCCTGCACCTTCGTGGCTGCTGTGTCCGGGGCCAGCGGCAGCGTCCTCTGGGAGAGGCCTGTGGCCCAGGACAGGGCCTTCGTGGAGTGCGGCATCCTGCAGCCCAGGGGCAGCGCGGCGCCCTCTGCCTGCGTCGTCCTCGGCAGGCCCGGCTCTCTCGTCGCTGTGGACACGCTCACAGGTGGGCTGCTCCCTGCAGCGGGCCCCCTGGGCTCGAGGGTCTCAGGGCTACACACTCCTCAGGGGTCAGCTCGCCCTCCCCAGGGGCAGTGAATCTGGACAGGAGGGAAGGCCCGGGCTTGGGGGTCGTGAGGAGTCACACTCCATTGTCCTCCCCTCCAGTGCGGCTGCGGGCACCTGGGGCTGGGGCAGCCAGTTGCTGCCCACTCGCGGGGCAGGTGCAGGTGCCAGGCCAGGTCCAGGGGGAACAGGGTGTGCGCAGGTCCAGCTCAAGCCGAGAGGCGCATACACGCCTTAAAGACAATAGGCCCAGGTCCCCTTCCAAGGCCCTGAGGAATCCTGCACCTTGTCACTAGGGTGGTTCAAGGTGGCACTTGCTTTATAAGCTGTGGTTTTAAGGACAGGCCGGATGTGGGCAGGTTGTACCTGGGTCAGACGCCGTCAGGTCAGCACCTGCGGCCCCCGGGTCCCCACCAGCCTGCACCTTCATTCTTGCCCGGTGCGTGCATGTGTGTGACCCCAGAGAGCAGCAGTGAGCCATGCCCTGCCTACCTGGGAAGGGGAGGTCCACATCAGCCAACGTGAAAACACGAGGCGGGCAAAGGAGGACACCGTTGACTGTGCCTGCGGGCCACCCAGCGGTCACGCACACAGCGCTTGTGTCCTATGTTCCGTTTCAGGGAAGACCCTGTGGAGCCAGCCTAGCAGCTTCGGGGGAAATGCGTCCGTCCTGAGCCCTCTGCTCCGCGTGCCTGACCTCGACGCCGACGGGGCCCCGGACCTGCTGGTCCTTATCCAGGAGGAGAACCAGGTACCGCCCCATCCCAGCTGTGCGGCCTCCCCATCGGGGCCTCGTTCGGGGCCTTGAGACGGGCAGAGAGCACACTCCCCGCCAGAGCCGCAGGCGCAGCTCTGAGAATGCGCAGGCAGCCCCACAGCCTCCAGCCTCAGCCCTGGACGCCCCGCCAGCGGCCTGAGCCCCGTCTCCTCCGCTTGGGCTGCAGATCAACGGCTCCATCTACTCAGGTGGCACCGGGCAGCAGGTCAGCCCCCCAGACAGCCTGGGTGTGGACGGGACCAGCGGCTCCATCCTCCATGTCACCAGGGCGGGGGCCCACTACGTCCTCATCCCCTGCGGTACGTGGCGCCCACGGCCCCAGGATGGCCTCCTACGTGGGCCTGCTGGCACCCGGGCGGAGACGGGTGTGGGGCTGGCTGTGCCTCCAGGGATGCGAGGGCCTCACCCGCTGAGAGGGGACAAGGCTTGTCTATGTTCCCAGGCACTGCCCTTTGTAGCCGCTCCGTGAAGGGCCTGTACGAGAAGGTCAGCAGGAGGGACAGCCCGCTCAAGAGCGACCCTCTCTGGGAGGACATGCTCAGCGCCGCATCACACAGGCTGGTTGTGCACAGGTGTGGGGAGTGAGGAGCCGTGGGGGGCGCAGGCTGTGTGCCAGGGATCTAGGGTCACCCTGGGCTCAAACTCAGACACTTGGCGCATAGAAATGGAATAAAAACTGGGAGAAGATGGGTCCCCCCAGGCTCGCTGGTCCCTGCATCCAGCGAGGGTCTTGTTATCCTGAAACTGGAGAAGCAAGAAACGTGAGGCTGCGCCCTGGGAGCCCCACAGGCGCCCCGGGGAGTGGGGAAAGAGGACGAGGAGCATCCCGCCCACCCCTGTGGGGCCCCCACCCCACCCCACCCCTCCCACCCCTGCAGCTCTGGGGCCATCCGCTACTTGATGAACGTGCCAGGGAAGGCGGGCGATGACCTGCTGCTCGTGAGCACCGAGGCCTACATGCTGCTGGACGGGCAGGACCTGACACCCAGGTGGACCTTCGGGACAACCCAGGTCCTGAGGTATGGGGTCCTTCTGCAGGGAGCTGGGCCCCCCAGCCTGTCCCCCTGTGGAGACCTGGGGACAACGCCACTGCCTGTCACCTGGTGCCACCCTGCTGGGGGGGGCGGTGAGACCCCCCTGATGACAGCAGCCCCTCCTCGCTGGCATGCCCCCATCTCGGGCACCTCCTCACAGAGGCCCTACATGAGCCCCCTCGTTTCTCTCCTTCCAGAAAACCTGTTCTTGGCTACTACAAACCCGACACCCCAGCCGTGCTTGTCGAGAATGGGACCGGCCCCGACAGACAGGTCAGCGGCACCTCCTTCAGCCTCAGCTCTACTCGCAGCTGGGAGCGAGACCAGGGCCCCGCGAGCCGCCCCCAGGGCTGCGACCTGTCCTATGCCCCCGACAGGTGCTGCTCCTGGACCTCGGCTCCGGGGCCGTCCTGTGGAGCCAGGCCCTCCCGGGCCTCCCTGGGGACCCGCCGTCCGCCAGCCTGCCCACCGCAGACCACCGCTCCGCCTTTTTCTTCTGGGGCGTCCACGAGCCAACTGACTCCAACCAGACGGTAGAGTCTTGGGTTGTGGCTGACAACATGGGGCAGACCCAGTGGCTGGGGGCGTGCAAGGAGACAGAATCCCCTGGGGCGGGCAGAGACGAGGGGGACTGGGAGGACTGGGGGTAGCACCTGGAAGACCCCGAGAAGGGTCAGGCAGGGAAGGGGGGCAGGAAGTGGGTGCAGTGCTGGCACTGGCGTTTCCCGGGACCCCAGAGGACACAGCTCCGGGCAGGGCCTTGGTCATGAGCGTTGGCCTCACCCTCCACCCTGCACTCACACAGGAGCCTGGAGCAGCTGGGCGCCGCCTGTACATGCTCCACCCCACGCTGCCTGGCGTCCTGCTGGAGCTTGACAACGTCTCCGTCCCCATCGTCGCCTTCCAGGGTGAGTGCGCCCCCTGTGGGCCCAGGCCCGCCAGCTGCAGGAGGCCCGCGCCGGCCAGCCCCCCGCCCTGATTGCCGTGTCCCCGCAGTGGTTCTGCTGGAGCCGGGCCGCCACGCTGCCTGCATACTCCTGACGGGCCCAGCCAGCCCCAGCCCGCCCGGCCTGGTCTCCGTGACCAAACACAAGGTGCAGGACCTCGTCCTGGCCGGCAGGGTGGTCCACCTGGCCGAGGGTGGTGCCGAGAGCGACCAGGCCGTCCGGGACCGGCTCTCCCGCCTGCGGTACCGGAGCGAGGCCTAGACAGGCCGGCAGAGCCCACAGGGAGGAGGCCGCTGCGGTCACACGTCCCGGGACGTCGGTCCATCACTGACTCAGTCTACGTGCTGACTCCTGACCTGGCCACACACTCTGCACGGGTCCTGCCACCCCAGGGACACTCAGGTCCTCACTCAGCCCCCCGTCCAAGCCCCTCGGGGTTTCCCCGGGCAGGGCCCCAGGCCGACAGCAGCTCACCCTTGCCCCTCCACGCCTGGCCAGAGACACAGCTGCCTAAGTCCCCAACCCCCTTCGGTCTGAGCCTCGTCTTCTCTGCACTGTCTCCCGGGGTCACAGCTCCTCAGGGGGTGGTAGGCCACTCCAGACCCCCACATGGTTGTGGTGAGTTACCCGGACAGCCTGTGACAGGGCCACGAGGAATGGGCCTGGCAGGAGGATGTGCCGTGTGGAGCTGTGAGTGCCCTGAGGCCCTGGCTCCACATACCTGGCTCCACGTGCACCCCTGATGCACACCAGGGCTCCTTGTCCCTCAGGGGTCCCTGCAGCCCTGACTGTGGCCAGCGGCCCCTCCTTCCTGGTGCTGGGACATCTCCCCACCCCAGATGGTGTCACCTCTGTGCCTTGTTCGCCCCAGACTTCCTGGTGCTGTGGGGCTCCGCCGTGACCGGACAAGAGCACGCAGCCTGATGGCCCTGGGCACCTCGGGAAGAAATCAGAGTAAACACTGGTTTTGCACCATCGGGAAAGCCCTGTATGTGCCTGTGTCTCTGCTGAATCAGTGGGAAGTCTGTCTAGAGGGAGGGCGTCCAGCACCCAAACTGGCTGACCAGTTGTGGGGGGCATCCAGCACAGCCTCCAAGTGTGCCTCGGGTCTGCGACCCCGCCCTGCTCACCCAGAACAGGGCAGGGGCCTGGCCTGTGGGTGTACTTCCCTCTCTGGGACCTGCGAGGGGTCCCCCAGCCACCCAGCAGGAGCAACCCAGGCAGGAGCTTCAGTGACTCGCGGGTCTGGGCACAAAGCAATGGGGCCATGTGGGGAATCCTACAAGAATTTACTAAAAGTGTTTATATGATGAGCCTGCTTCCAAAACCAGCTCTGCTTCTTGCAAAAGCCTCGGGCATGGCAACGCGGCTGGAGTTGAAGGGGTGCATCCCTTGTTCCTGTGAGAAGCCACAGAGCCCCCGAGGCCCAGAGCAGAGCTCACACCGCAGAGAGAGGAGCCTGTCCCAAGCAGCGAGCAGCCTGCAGGCCTCAGGACTGTGTGCCGGCAGCCAGGAGTCAGGGCCCAGAGACAGCCTCCCCCGTGCACCTGGGCCTGTGAGTGAAGCTGCTGTGCCCGTGGCCACTGTGCTCCCGGGGGCTGTGGCTGGCACTGTGCTCCCCACAGGGGTGCCTTCAGGCACAGCTGGCCCTGGAGACCTGGGTTCAGCACCACCCGGCCCCCTGGAGAACTTGGCATCCATGTGGCACCAGAGCACAATATTCTCGCTGGATCTCCCCCCAAGGCCCAAACCCCAAGTCTGCAGCCTGAGCTCTGCCCAAGGCCTGTGGACTCTGCGTACGGGACCCTGAACCCACAGCCTCTGACACCCAAACTGCCCACTGCTCACTTCACCAGCGATCGCCGCCTCCACGCCACGCGCACACGCACCACCAATGGGACCACAGCACCGCGGGCTCAGAGGGAGGGCCCGGAGGCCTTTATTTCTGTGCCGGAGGCAGGAGGGTGTGGGCCACCCTGAGGGCGGTGGCGCTGCCCCTCCAAGGAGCAGCTGGACCTTCACCCCGAGTCTGGGGGGCCTTCCGGGTGGGGAGCTCTGCTGCCCTGGCCATGAACCGGGCCCGGCTTTCCGAGGACCAGTGGTGCTGGAGCAGTCTCTGTCTCCGTGCAGGTCAGGAGAAGCCGTGGAGGCAGGCAGGCCCAGCGGGAGGGCAGGGCCCCCTGCAGGCTGGCGCCCCTGCTGGCGACCACCTGACTGCGCCCGGAGTCTCTGGCCGGGTGGGCGCCAGCACAGGACACCGGACCTGCCATCTCGTCTCCGCGCAGGGCACCCCTGCCCTGGGAATCAGCGCCCCCAGGGAGGGTGTGACAAGGGAACAGGACGCTGCTGGCCCTGGATGCTCAGGGCCTGCGGGGACGCCTGCACAGCGGGTCTCAGCAGCTGCCAGGGCCCTGGGTGGAGCAGCTGACAAGGGCCAGATGGTGCCCCCTCCCCCAGGCCCCCTAGGTCTCCCCATCACCATCTCCACCCACGGGCTCCCCAGAGGCCGAGGCGGGAAGGAGAGCAGGGCTGGGGCTGGAGTGCCGGGGCTTCCGCGTGAACGGGAACACCCTGCGGGCGAGAAGGGGCCTGAGCGCTTGGCCACCGGCCCCCCGCCCACTGCCCCGGGCACAGCCTGGCTCACCGTCGCTTGGTCTCCAGGGGCACCACAGCCTCTGCCAGCAGGTCTCTGTACAAGTCTGACTTCAAGAAGCGCGGGTAGGAGTCCTGTGAGAGACAGCATCCCGCCCTGAGCCCTTCCTGCTCCTGCTCAGCCATCACGGCCGGGCTCACCTGGGGCCGGGCCTCGGACAGGGGCCTCCCCCGCCAAGACCAGCTCAGACTCAGGGAGACTGGCCCCCATCAGGCAGGAACCTCCGGCGACAGGGACCCGTGTCCCTGGTTCTCTGGGGCCCGCAGAGAGAGGGTGAGGGCGTGGGCCAGGATGACACAGGATTCAGTAAAAAGGGACAGGAAGCTATGAACCCAGCTGCTTATGTTTCAAAAAGAAAAACAAATACACATTTACATTGTTAACTTCAGGTGGAGGAACAGGGATATAAACAAGATTCAGTGGAAGGTACTTTGCTTTATAGGTTAGATTCTGAAGCAGTGCGGATGTTTCACGTGATCATAAAATAAACAAGTGATCTAAACAGATATTGAAAGTGAAGCGGGGACAGGTGAAGCTGGGCGTCAAGTGGGTGACATCACCCTGACCTCACGTAACCAAGCATCCGAGGGGCTACAGCCAAAGGACCAAGAAAAAAAAACAGTAAACGACTTTCAGTGACTTTGAGTGGTAGCGCTGTGATCCTTGGCTCAGCTACTGAGTAACTCTAGAGGAAAAGTTGAGTGATTTTAACGGTACCACTGAGAACCCAGATTTTCAGAAGGGGAGTGAGAAGAAAGAGGTTAAGGGAACGCTATAATCGTGATTCCAAAGTAGAAGCTTCAGTACGAACTCCTGGTGTTTTATTTCAAACACGCCCTGATTCTGTCCACCGGAAGGCCTGGTAACCATGACTACCCCTGACGCTACCGACCAGTCTGGTTTGCAGGTCAAGGCTTCCGAACGCCACTACAGGGAGAAGGCCAAGGCCTCGGGGAGCTGCTGGCTCTGGGGCAGGACGGCCCCATAGAAAGGAAGGAAGCACCACAGGTTTCAGACACATCAGAGGACTCGAGAGCAGCTAGCCAAGAGGGGGTTTCCGCACCTCCCATGAGATGAGGGGCCCAAAAGCCATCCCATACAGTGAAAATGTGAACAGTGGCATTAAAAACATCCCGACATCACCAACTGCCCTCAGCAGATACCAGGGCTCCAACCGCCTATTCTGAAAAGTGGTAGAGGAGGAACCAAGTCCATCTCTCCGTCCTGTCTCTCCTCTACGATCGGCACCGCTGGGCCAGCAACGTGGAGAGAGGAGGCAGTGGTGTGTGAGACTGAGGGCCTGGGTGGGGCTGTCAAGGTGGGGCTTCGCCACGAGAAGAGACGGCTGGCCCTGCGTCCCTCCTGAGTGGAGAGCACGCAGCCACCACCTGTGCAGCAGCAATAAAGACCCAGCGGAGTGAAACATAGAAATAAATTTAAGATCCCATTGTGCCACACCTGGAGATGCTGCTTGCTGTAGCTAAGACCCGGTGCAGTCAAATAAATAAAAGTAAAAAATATTTTAAAAATACAAAAAAAGTAAATAAAGAACACTGTTGGTGTTTGGGATGTGAGGCTGGCCTCTGTGGCCACATTGAAAGGAATTAGAGGTGGGCATGTCCTTTAAGGGAACTTCCTGCAACACCTACAGACTGGGAGTCTGGAAATGGCTTTCAAGTCAAGGAGGGCAGTGGGCAGGAGGGGCGGTGAGTCTGGACAGGCCTGGGCTGCAGTCTGACCCCAGCTCCCAGGGGGGTGGGGACACCCACCTTTTTCATCAGCAGGTAGATGTGCCTCTGGGCGTCGTCCAGCACGTGGCGGTGGGGCTGGGTCAGGCCCGCCAGAGTCTGCTCCATCGTCCGGCTGTCGATGTTGACCCAGCGGGCGGCGCCGGGGGCCAGGAACTGCCTGTGCGGGGGCGGGGAGCCTGGCAGATCAGGCCCGCGGGGCTGCCCACGGCTGCCACCCCAGCCCGCAGCACTCACTGGTACGCTGCGTCCACCAGGGCGGGGACCTGGGCCTGGCCTCCGTGGCGCAGCTCCTCACAGGCCTCCCAGAAGCTGAGGTTCTCGGCTGGGGGTCCAGGCACCAAGTCAGGCCCACCACAGGCTGCTGGGCATCTGGGGTCGGGGCTCAAGCAGGCAGCAGGGTGGGGGCTTCTCACCACTGAACTCTTTCCCGAGAAAGTCCATGAAGTGGGCCCGTCCCACGGGGTCTTCCAGGAGCTCCCGGAAGCTGAAGGCCCACTGCTCCACACGGAGCCTGGTGGGCACGGCCGCGCTGGTGAAGGGCGGGCAGGTCAAGAGTGTGAGGAATGGGGTGGGCACTCCTGCACCCCTGGCCCACCTGCTCACCTGGGTGCGTTCATGGCCCAGTAGGCATCGTCGTCTGTGACCCAGGGGTTGCTGGGCAGGCACCCCGACATGATGGGGTCATGTGGCCCATGCTGGCTGCTAAACTTCAGGTACCTGGGGGTGGGGTGGTGCCAGGGCTGCTGCAGGGGGGCTGTGGGGACCAGGGCGCAGGGGGAAGGGTCTGGGCTCAGGGTGCCAGCCGCCACCCCCATCCCACTCACGCCTCGAGGCAGGTGGAGGACTTCACCCGGGCTCGGCCCAGCGCCCTGCGTAAGCACTCGACCTAGGACAGGAGGCCTGTGAGGGAGGCCAGGCCTGGGAGCCGCCGGCCCCCCGCCCTCTCCTCCCCCCACCTACCTCCCGCCTGTAGAAATCCAGGGTCTTGGTCTGCAAGGGGCCGGTGGGCTGCAGTTAGAAGGCAGGCCCCTCTGGGGCCTGATGTCCCACCCCTGGCCTGCCCCTCAGAGCCCCTGCCTCTATTGCAGGGTCTGACTTTTCAGGAAGCTCCCTGGGGCCCCAAGTCTGGAGGTTCCAGGGTGTTGACCAAGCCCTTGGATGCTCAGAGCTGCCTGAGGTTCCTCAACCATCACTACTTCCTGCTTAAACGTACCACGGGGAGGGGAGAGGCATGGCACCCCAGGACACCTGTGATGCTGACCTTCTCTCTCAGCTGACTGATGGAAGTGATAAAACCGTGACCACAAAGCATGATTCTTAAATCGGGAAGACCAGAAGAATCTGCCCTGTTTCGGGTGTCATGGGATCTGACTGAGGACTCAACAGCGACCAAGTTCAGACGTGTGTCCTGGTCCAGTCATGCTCTGGAGAGCGTGGTTCTTTCTGCCAGGGTCCCTTGGGCCTCTAGCCCTGCCCACCCCCTCCAAGGCCCTGCAGACTCTGATGCTGCCCTGGCTGGGGGAAGCCCCCCGACCATAGGGCCCGCTGTACTCACTTCCACCCAGGGCAGCAGGTGGGAGGCAAGAGAGAACAAGTTAGCAGGGGGCTGAGGTGGGGGCATTGAGGCAAGGAGCAGAGCAGAGCAGCCGAAGTGACCGAGTGCCGGGACCGGCTGACGGACAGGTGGGTGGGCAGTCCACAGCAGGTCCCCGGTGGTGAGGGGGTGGGGGAGGTGGGGGCACATGGGGTGGGGTGGGGGGCGGGGGCGAGCCCGCAGGGCCCTCACCATCGGCACTCGCCCGGCCGTGCAGGGGCCCCGTCCTGGCCCCTGCTCCAGCACGCTGGGGGCCCCTGGCTGCAGAGACAAGAGGAAGTGGGGACACAGCTTGGGTGGACTGCAGAGACCCTCCTGACCCCCGAAGCCAAAGGTCCGACCGTGTCACCCACACCGAGGAAACGTGCTCAGAGGAGCCTGGGCCCCGTCTCCTCTCTGCCAGCCAAGCCCACCCCGTCTCCTCTCCTGCCCTGACCCAGCTCCTCAAGTGAAGCCCATGATCTGCCCCAGGCCTCTCGTCCTTCCTCGCCTGGGCCAAGCTCACCCCAGGCTCTGGGTTGCTCAGACCGGAACCCCGGGAGGCCCTGCTGAGCCCGTGGGGTCCTGCCGCCCCACCACCATGGGTGCCCACCCCGTGGGAGGTGGCGGCTGCCCTCCCAGCTAGTGGCCCAGGAGCCCTCGTGGCCCTCAGTCCGCTGCTCGGCCTCGGCCACACCCGCCCGTGCCACCTCCCCGTCCTGAGTTCGGGACCCCCAGGTGGAGGGTTAGGGGTCATCTTCCCAGAGACGCCAGCCACACCTGATGGAGTCATCACGCCCCCGGTGCCTGCTCCCGCGGGGACGTCCCCCAGCGCACCTACTGTGGTCGGCTGGCACTGCCCGCACAGCTGATGGCCACCAGACTCTCCAGCGGGGCCTCAACCCACCTTCCAGGCCCCAGGCCAGCGCCCCAGGAGCCTCTGGCCTGCAACCTCAGACCTTCACGCTGCAGCGAAGCCTGGCCCCCACTTGCCCCTCAGAGCCTTCAGGTGACCCCACCCGTCACACCCCCCCAGGGCAGTGTTGTCCTCGGTCAGATTCCTTAGACCCAGAGAGAAGCAGGTGTGCCCTGGTCTGCGGGCAGGGGCGGCTCAGGCCTGGCCTTGTGACCTCTGGGTTGTGACGAACCACAGAAAGAGAACTTCCTATCACCCGACAGAACCCCTAAAAGCATGTCCTTCCCAGGGGTCAGAAAGCAGGTCCTGCTCAGCGAGCACATGAGGCAGCACACTGACCCTGGGCAGGACCCCACGGCTGTGCAAGAAGCTCCCCCAGGGGCTCACCGGGGGCCTGTTCACCAGCCAGTACGTCTGCTCCTGGCACGCGATGACCAGCCTGTCCCCCTTCCTGCGCTGCTTAGCTGCCCTGGTGGGGGTGGGCGAAGAAGGAGGGACACCGTGTCCACGCCAGCAGCCCCACCCTCAGGCCCAGGCCTGGACAGTCCCGCGTGGGAGCGGGCGGGGGCGAGCGGGAGGGCCTCACCGCAGCTGCTCCCGGGCCTGCATCATCACCAGGTCCCAGGCGTGGTTGATCTTCCTGTGCAGCTGCTGGTAGTGCTCCTGGGCAGGGTTGAGGTCTCCAGTGGGACCCTCCCTCCTGCGCCCAGCTCTGGGGCTCAGACGCCCACCTCCCTTTGAGTCACCCCGTGTGCTCCAGGGCCTCAAGTGGGGACTGGCATCCCCAGGCTGGCTTCAGCCTGTGAAGGGAAGGATGCCCACCTTCTCGTGGTCCACCAGGGCGCCCTGCTTTCGGATGTTCTTCTTGGCCAGGTAGATGGCTGGAAGGGCAGGCACGGGCTGCAGAGGAACGTCGGCTCCCCTCCCCTGCAGCCTCACACCCAAGGCCACCAGCCCGAGGCTTCACCCGGGCTGGCCCACCCCCCTTACTCACCATAGTCCAGCTCGGCGGCTGGCCACAGGGTGCTGGTCCAGAAATAGGGCGTCTGGCAAGGGGCAGGAACAAAGGTTTCTGGGACTTTCTGGGACGTTCTGTGCCTTCCCCACCCCGAGAGTTTGTCCCCACCGTCTCAGCTCCCTTGGGAAGAGACTGGGCCAGCTGGGGGGCATCTGTCGACCACCCCCAGGCTCAGCTGACCACCTGCCATTCCCTGACTCCAGGCTTCCTGCCCAGGACCCTGATGCAGTTGCTGTGCTGGGGTCTGGGACTGAGGGCAGGTCCTGCCGGGGTCCCTGGTGTGGCCAGGAGGGGGGCCCCATCATGACTGAGAACACACACTGAGATGCAGTGCTGCCTTCTTCAGGGCCCTGACAGTGGGGGAGGCCTCAGGACCCGGGTAAGCTGGCGGGGTCCTCAGCAGGGACCTGAGGGGGCCCCCCTTAGGGGGCCCTGCTAAAGGTTCCTCCTCTTGACCTGGTCTTTCTGTCATGGGGACACTTCCAGTCCAGGCCTTTTGGGGAGTGGCCAGCGGACCACCAGACGGGCAGTGCTGCTCCAACCACAGCCCCACCCCTCCCTGGAGTCCCCGACAGGGTTGGGGGTGCAGCCACGGGGGGGCGCCCCACCTGCTCCCAGTCCAGGCTGACCTGGAATCTATAGGGCGTCTCATCGGGCCGGAGCTCGAGGCGGCGGGGGTCGCGCAGCGGGTAGAGGTAGCCGTGCTGCACGAGGAGGCTGCCCAGGTGCAGGGCCTCTGGGAAGCCAGGCGGTGAATTCTCAGGGGCGGGAGGAGCCAGCGGGCTTGGCCCCGGCCCCAGGGCCGCGTGGGGCGCAGGAAGAGCACCGACGACCCCTTACCATCCTCCGCGATGGAGTACTTCTGCATCAGCCACTCCACGATGTCGCTGCCTGCGCGGCAGACGCCGGGGTGAGCCGAGGCCTCGGCGGGCACCCCACCCCCACTCCACCCCCGCCCTCAGCGGCCTCACCGTTCACCGCGTGCGGGATGACGGTGACGAGCAGGCGCTGGCTCCGCATCCTCACGCCCTGGTCGGGGTCCTGCATGGTCACGACCATCCGCTCCATCTGCGCGGAAGAGGTTGAGGGGCTACGGCGGCCGGCCTGCCCCACCCCCAGATCCGGATCCCAGGAACCGGCCGGGACGCGCCGGATCAGTGTGCCGGGAGATTAACGCGCACTGATGGTGCGATTTCAGGCCAAGGCGGAGCGCGGAGGCGCGGGGCCGTGGGGGTAGGGGGGCGCGGGCGAGGGGCGACCCCAGCCCCAGGGTCTCCGTCGCCCCACCCCGCTCGCACAGGGCCATCGCCCCTGACCCGCGGCCACACTAGCGCGCTCGCGTAGCGGCCACACTCGCGCGCACCCGCACTCACTGCTCTCCGGCCCCTCCCGGCCTCGCGTGCCAGGAAATCGGGGGGCGGGCGGGACCCCGGCACCCACCTTGCTCAGATGCGGCCTCTGCACGCGGGGGTGCCCGCCGAGGGGCGCGGGGCTAGCGGCCATAGCAAAGGCAGGCCGGGCGCGGCGAGGGTGTCCGCGCGCCCCGCCCCGCTCCGGCCGCCGCCCCGCCCCGCCCGCGTGTTCGCCCGCAGCGGCCTCGAGGTCTGGGGCTGGGGGGCGCGCGGGCGTCAGAGCATCCGCCTCAGGACAGGCTCCCCTCACGACACGAGAAACCGATGTCCGTGGGGACTTGCCTGGCGCTTCGAGGGGGTCTTGGCCCCACCCGGACTACGTGGGGGATGAGAGAACCGGGATCAGCTGGGAGGAGGTTCAGAGATGGACGAGGACTCGGGAAAGGCTGGGGCGCAGATACAGGAGAGGACTCTGGGAGGGGAGCGACTCGGGAGAGGAGACGCGGGGGAAGGCGCCTTAGGTGGGGGTGCTGTGACCCCTCCTCCATACCTGCTGGGTGCCCGGAGGTCAGCCGTGCGGGGGCTGTGGGGGCTGGGTGAGGGGTCTAACAGCCTCACAAGTGTCCCTGCAGTTGTGAACCTGTGCCTGACCCCCGCGGTGCTCCCGGGTTGGGGGGACACTGCTGCGTAGGGGTGCAGGTGGGGGTCCTTGAGGCTTGGGGAAGACTGCAGGCAGCACCCTTCCCCTCAGCTGCACAGGGGCCTGAGGGGGCCTTTGGAGAGCAGAGACCCCACCCAGGTTACCCTGCGGCTGTGGGAGACTGGGATGGGGCTTTACTGCAGAGAGATCTCAGCACCTGCTCCTGAGATTCGTGGGCATTCTCTGGGCTGAGGGCCCAGCCTGGCCATTTCTCTCCCTCCTCCAGCATCTTGGCTTCCCACACCCCTTTGTTGGGGCTTTTCTAAAGTGTGCAGACAGGTCTATTTCTGTTTTTTAGGTGCTGGGGGGTGGAGCAGGATGTTGGCATTGGCCTTTGGCCAGAAGCCTCAGTCATGGCGATCTGAATCCATTTCCACTGCTGGCGAAACCAGGTCCAGGATGAGCTGGGGAGGGGCCTAGAGGAGGCTCCTACCCCTCCAGGCATCACTCTCCCCTAGATCCCAGTGAAACCCACCCACCCAGCCCCACCCACATTGGTCGGGTCAGGCTGACCGTAGGCCTACCTAGCTGTCCTCTTCCAGAGGGGTTGAAAGCCACCAGAGGCCACAGCTGTCCCCGGTCTGAGGACAAGTGGCCTCCTGGGCCCCTGCAGTGGGGGAGGTGGGTGGGATGTGACCCTCGAATGGCTGGGGAGATCCTGCCTCGGAGAGATTGTAGGCAGGTGGGCTCCAGGGGGGACAGTCCCCGCCCAGCCTGCGTGCCCCCAGCACCACGGCCGGCTGGCCTCCTCCAAAGATAGACGCTCCTTTGGGCAAGGGCAGATCTGAGATTTGGGTGTCCTCAGAAACGGGGTGGGGGGGTGGACTCAGGGGTGTAAGGAAGCAGGGGGACTCCAGCTGGTGTTCTGCACCCCCCAAGCTGACCTACAGGGCCCCAGCCTGCAGCCCAGCTCACCCAGCCCCCGCCCTGCTGACCCCAATCTGCCTGCCGCAAGGTCTGTTTAGGCATCGAGACCAGAGAGCCCTTCTGTGTCCCCTCTCAGCTCTCCACCTCCACCTGTTTTGAATCAGTCCCTTTTCTCCCCCTACCAAGGACAGGGGCTTCGTGAGCACAGAGCATACAAAGGCCCCTCCACCCAAGCCGCCCTGGCACAGCTCGGTCAATAAACACTCGCATCGTGGCGGGGTGTCTCACTGTGTGGGGGACCCCGGCCCTGTGTGTGGACGCTGGCCCGTCTGCGCTGACGCCGGTGAACCTCTGGGGTGCGCAGCTCCCCCACCCCCCGAGGCTGGGCACACTCCAGGGGTCCTCTCTGCCCAGACTGAAGCTCCAGAGGGTGTAGGAGGAGGGGGGGCCCCCAGGTGCGGCCTGCGCTGCCGTCAGGTAACAAGAGCCTGGGGACTTGGGTGGGGGACGCACCTGCTCCCCTCGGCGCCCCGGGCCCCAACTGCCCCGCCCAGAGGGCTTCCCCGGAGACTCCCCAGACTCCCGGCGGCGCCGCGGGGGTGGGGCCGCCCTGATGGCCAGAGCGGGGTGCAGGCGGGGCGGAAGGCTGGGACCGTGACCGCGGCCGTGTGCGTCTGTGTCCGCGGCTGCCGTGCGGGGTCCGGGTGCGCCCGCGGCGGGGACGACCGGGTGCCGGCGCCGAGCGGGCGACACGCGCGTCTCTGCGGGGCTGCGCGGGGTCCGCGGAGCGGCTGGGGGCGCGCGGCGCGGGCGCGGCGCTGGGCGCGGGGGGCGCTCCCGGCCGGGATGAGCTCACCGCAGTCGCGCCGGGGCTGAGCGCCGAGCCGGGCGGCGGCGGGGCGGGCGGCGGCTCCTCGGCGGCTCGGCGGCGGAGCCGGGCCGCGGGCCACCATGCTGGGCCTGGACGCGTGCGAGCTGGGGGCGCAGCTGCTGGAACTGCTCCGGCTGGCGCTGTGCGCCCGAGGTGAGCGGCCCGGCTGGGGCCAGGGCGGCCACGTGGGCGGGGGGCTCTGGGCGGGGGCGCTCAGCCCAGGGCGGACCCGCTTCTCCCCTGCGGAAACTTTGGGGGCGCTGGTGGGGACCTTGCGGTGCGGTCCCCCCGCCGCGCTCTGGAGAGGGTGGGGGGCTTCTCCCAGGCTAGACAGTCATGGGGCAAGGGGCCAAGAGGGGGCGGGTCTGCTTGTGAAGCCAGGACCGCCGGGGGCCCCTCTCCCCGCGGGAACCTGCCCCTGAGGTCCGCTCTCCCTTGGGTGGGGCTCGCGCCCCTTGGGGAGGGTGAGAAGCCCGCAGAGACCCGGGCGCAGTGGGCAGGGACTCAGAGACCCGGCCCCAGGGCACCATGGGAGCCGGCTCCCGGGACTGTGCAAAGGACTGGGAGTGACCCCCATTAAGGCCTGGGGACCGGGCTCAGCTGACAGGGTCTGGAGTCACCTGGGGCGGTGGCCTCAGAACATAAGCAGAGGGGTTTGGTGAGAACCAAACATTGTGTGGGGCATTGTGTGGGGGAACCCCCCGCACCGCGTGGAGGCATTCAGGGAAGCTAGCTCCGGGCAGTGTGGTGGGGACCCAGAGCTGTCCCAGAGCGCTGTGGGAACGGGGCCCAGGGGCCCTGCAGGGCGTCGGGGAGCAGCCTCTGCTCCAGAGATCTCAGTGGTCAACACTCTGCAGTGTGGACCCCGGCCCCCAGGGCTGCTCCCCATCTGGGCCCTTCCCTCTCCTCACCTTTGGCCTCAGAGTCAGGGAGGGGCTCTACATGAAGGGTCGGGCCAGGGGAAAGTGGCTGGTGCCTCCAGGGGTCCATTGCCTGTCTCTGGGAGCCTCCTGTACTAGCCAGGCCCCTCCTGAAGAGGCTGGGCGTGGATGCTAGTCTGCATCTTCCTGCCCACCCGGCTCCCAGAGCCCTCACCGGCTGCCTCTTCAGTCCCCTCCTTTGGGCGGTGGGAGGCCCAGTTGGCCATATGGCAGGCTCCAGCAAAGGCCAGGGTCAGCTGGCAGCAGCTGCTCACACGGCCTCCCCAAACCCCAGTCCTCCTGACTGACAAAGAGGGGGGGCAGCTGCCACCGGAAGAGGCGCTGGACGAGGCTGTGCCCGAGTACCGGGCCCCGGGGAAGAAGAGCCTCCTGGAGATCCAGCAGCTGGATCCGGACGACGAGAGCCTGGTCAAGTACAAGCGGGCCCTGCTGGGGCCTGTGCTGCCTGCCGTGGGTACGCCCACGCCCTGGGCCTGGGGGGAGGGCGGGATAGGGGCACCTGTAGACTCCTGGTTTCTCTTCAGATCCAAGCCTGCCCAACGTTCAGGTGACTAGGCTGACACTGATATCTGAGCAGGCCCCGGGGCCCATCGTCATGGACCTCACAGGTAACTCCCAGATGCCTGGCACAACCCTGAGCCCCAGGCAGGGACCTCACAGGTAACCTCCTCTGCAACTGATCTTTGGGGTAGAGACCTGAGTTCATCGCCATGGACCTCTTAGGACCCAATTCCAAGTCCTCAGACTGCAGAGCCCACAGACACAGGCCCCCCGTGGGGGCTCCGGGCTCAGAGTCTCATCCTCACAGGAGTTCACACTTAACTGCACTTTCCCTAACAGGGGAGTTGGCTGCGCTGAAAAACCAGGTGTTTGTCCTGAAGGAGGGTGTTGATTACAAAGTGAAGATTACCTTCAAGGTGAGGGTGCTGTCATGGGGACACCAGCCAGCCCCAGGCCCAGCCCCAGAAGTTCCCGTTAACACTGTCTGTCTCTCAGGTCAACAAGGAGATCGTCAGTGGACTGAAGTGTCTGCATCACACCTACCGCCACGGCCTGCGAGGTGAGGGTGGGGTGCAGGGAGCAGCGGGGGGCGGGCTTGGAGAGGGGCAGAGGGCAGCCCCCAGTGCCCTCATTCCCCCGCAGTGGACAAAGCCGTCTACATGGTGGGCAGTTACGGCCCGAGCGCCCAGGAGTATGAGTTCGTGACTCCGGTAGAGGAGGCGCCCCGAGGCGCGCTGGTGCGGGGTGCCTACGTGGTCACGTCCTTCTTCACCGATGACGACAGAACCGCCCACCTGTCCTGGGAGTGGGGCCTCTACGTCTGCCAGGACTGGGAGCGCTGAGCGCCCCGCCCCGGGGCCGCTTCCCATTGGCCCCCCCGCTTCTGTCAGCTGCTGCAAGGGACCCCTGAGCGTTCCCTGGCCCCTCAGTGGCCATCCCCCCACCCCCTGTCCTGTCCCAGGATGCCCCCAGGCCTGGCACTGTGCCCTGAACAGCCCTATTAAACGTCGCTCTGCCTCGGTGCCCTTGGTGTTGCCTGTCTGCCTCCCCTCCCCGGGCGGCGGGGGGGGGGGGGGGGCTCCTGGCCTTATCTCTCCTGCGACCAGGCCTGGGTGCCACGTGGCGGCCGCTGCTTGGCCCCCCGCCCCCTTATCTGCCCCCGCCCCAGGGGCCCCCGCACCGCCATGGATGGCCAGTTCCTGCCGGTGCTGGTGCTGCTACTCGGGGCCTCAGGCCTGTGCGGACAGGGGCTGGGGCCTAGGGGTCCCTTGGAGGAGCCCCCAGAGGAGAAGCCCCCTGAGGAGAAGCCCCCCGAGGAGGAGCCCCCGGAGGAGGATGGGGTCTTGGTGCTGAGCCGGCAGACCCTGGGCCAGGCCTTGCAGGAGCACCCAGCCCTGCTGGTGGAATTCTGTGAGTGCCAGGCCAGCATGGCCGGGGACCCTCAGGGGCCGCCTGGGTGCTCTGCTCCCCCCTCGCTGTGCTCCTGGGGCTCCATCAGAGCCCTGGGGCAGAGCTGGGCCTGGGGTCCAGCCTCACGGTGGGGAGGCACAGGTGCAGGGGGGATCCAGTCAGTGTCCCCCAGGCTATTCCGTGAAGGGCCAGCCAGCACTCAGGCTGGGGTTGTACAGCCCATTCACAGGCAGGAGCCACTCCCAGCCGGCAGGCCTCCACAGGCAGATGGCGGGAGCTGGCCTCATGGGTGGCCATGGAAGATCCATCCCAAACCCACTCTAGGGACAGTGCTGGCCACTGCAGTCCCACTCGGGGGCCCTCAAGGAGTCTGGCCTCCGGTGCTCGGACTCTGGCCGAGGCTCAGGTGGGCCCCTGACGAGGAGGGTGTAGACTGGACGTGTTGCTCCCTACCGGATCTCAAGCGTGGAGCTGGCCCCGAGGTTGGCCGGCTCTGGCCAGGCTGGAGCAGGGGCTGTGGTGGGGGTGGTGAAGGCCTGGGGCACTCATGGGTCTGTCCTCCAGATGCCCCGTGGTGTGGGCACTGCAGGGCCCTGGCCCCTGAGTACAGCAAGGCAGCCGCCCTGCTGGCAGCAGAGTCGGCCAGAGTCACGCTGGCCAAGGTGGATGGGCCCGCGGAGCCAGAGCTGGCCGAGGAGTTTGCAGTGACAGAATACCCCACGCTCAAGTTCTTCCGAGAGGGGAACCGCACACACCCAGAGGAGTACACTGGTGCGGGGCGGGCGAGGGGGCGGGCAAGGGGGTGGGCAGGTGGCAGAGGCTGGGCCTCAGCTGAGGGGAGTCTCCGCAGGCCCCCGGGAGGCCGAGGGCATCGCCGAGTGGCTGCGGCGGCGGGTGGGGCCCAGCGCCAGGCAGCTGGAGGACGAGGAGGACATTCGCGCACTCACGGACACCCGGGACGTGGTAGTCGTCGGCTTCTTCCAGGTGCGCTGCGGGCCGGGGCCGGGCCTGGGAGCAGGGTGTGGGCCCGGCGGCCTCACAGGCCCGGGCCCCTCAGGACCTGCAGGACAGGGACGTGGCTACCTTCCTGGGCCTGGCCCAGGATGCCCTGGACATGACCTTTGGCCTCACCGACCGGCCGCAGCTCTTTCAGAAGTTCGGCCTCACCAAGGACACGGTGGTCCTCTTTAAGAAGGTGGGTCAGGCGGGCTCAGGGAGGAGCCGGGGTGGGTGCGTTGGCTCCCGCTGACCCGCTCGGCGTCGTCCAGTATGACGAAGGGCGGGCGGACTTCCCGGTGGACAAGGAGCTGGGCCTGGACCAGGGGGACCTGTCTCGCTTCCTGCTCACCCACAGCATGCACCTGGTCACAGAGTACAGCAGCGAGGTGAGTGGGCTGCCGGGCAGGTGCGGGCGGTGGGTGGCGGCCGTGGGGGCCTCCACGAGCTCCACCTGCCCCTGCAGACGTCCTCTAAGATCTTTGAGGCCAAGATCCTTAACCACCTGCTGCTGTTCATCAACCAGACGCTGGATGCCCACCGGGAGCTGCTGGCAGGCTTCCGGGAGGCGGCTCCCCCCTTCCGGGGGCAGGTACTGGCTGGGCCTAGGGGCTGGGGTGGTGGGGCTGCGAGGAGCCCACGCGGACTCCCTGCTGGCAGGTGCTGTTCGTGGTGGTGGACGTGGGTGCCGACAATGACCACGTGCTCCAGTACTTTGGCCTCAAGGCCCAGGAGGCCCCCACCCTACGCTTCATCAACATCGAGACCACCAAGAAGTATGCGCCGGAGCATGGGGCGCCGGTCACCGCTGCCACCATCACAGACTTCTGCCGCACGGTCCTGGGTGGAGGGGTCAAGGTCAGCGGTGGGTTGCCCATGGGGTGGGAGCAGCAGCTAGCGGGAGACCCCTGGTGAAACCCCTGGCCCTGTTCCCCTAGCCCTATCACTTGAGCCAGGAGGTCCCCCCAGACTGGGACCAACGGCCAGTCAAGACCCTCGTGGGCAAGAATTTTGAGCAGGTGGCTTTTGATGAGACCAAGAACGTGTTTATCAAGTTCTGTGAGTGTGGCTGTGGCGGGTGGCGGGCAGAGGGTGGCGGGGGACCTGCTGGCTGTGCTGACGTGTCCCATCCTAGACGCCCCGTGGTGTGCCCACTGCAAGGAGATGGCCCCAGCCTGGGAGGAGCTGGCCGAGAAGTACAGGGACCACGAGGACGTCATCATCGCCGAGCTGGACGCCACAGCCAATGAGCTGGAGGCCTTCCCTGTGCACGGCTTCCCCACCCTCAAGTACTTCCCAGCAGGGCCTGGTCGGAAGGTGCGGCCTGGGCTAGGTCTGGGTGCTTCCACCCTCGGCTGGAGGTGGGCATGGCCTTGGAGAGTCAGCCTTGGGTCCAGGAGGCGGGGTCCCCAGACCATGTCCCTCCTCAGGTGATTGACTACAAAGGCGCCAGGGACCTGGAGACCTTCTCCAAATTTCTGGACAGTGGGGGCGAGCTGCCTGCAGAGGAGCCTGCAGAGGTGCCTGGAGCCGCCTTCCCGGTGGGTGTCTGTCCCCAGGCTCCAGGCCTCGGGCCAGTCCTCTCGAGAGTAGCTGTGGGTGGGCATGGGCAGGGCTGGGCGGAGGGTGTGGCACCCAGCTGGGTCTCTGTGACCCTTGCCAGGAAAAGCCAGGAAACACCACGGAACCCAAGGACGAGAAGCCAGGAAACACCACGGAGCCCAGGGACGAGCTGTAGCTGCCCGCCGTCAGCACCCACCCAGGAGCCGTGTCCAGGCCCGTGAGAGCAGCCGTGTGAATAAAGAGCTCTGGCCCTGGACTGTGTGTGGTTCCTAAGAAGGGCAGCTCTGGTCTTGGTTTGGCTGGATTTCAGCCCCTGGGGCCTCTACATCCTGGGTGGGGCCCGGCCCTCCTGATGGGCACCTAGGTCCAGCCTGGGTCTGCAGCCTCACCGGGGCAGAAAGGAGGCCCACAGCACTGCTGCTGTGTTGGCCCTGCCCTCTCCCCCAAGCTGCCAGCGTGGCTCTGTGCCCCGCCACCCCATGCCCCACGAGGCTGGGCCCGACCTTGAATGCTGCCTGGGAGGCAGGGCACGTACGCCGGGAGCCCGGCAACCATGTTGGACAGCTGCAGTCCACAGCCAGGGAAGGTTCAAAAATGGTTTTATTTCATTATTATCCAAGTACCTTTGAAAAGATAATTGTACAAGTCAGCGCATGAAAAACGGGCTCAGGGCAGCCCCCCGCTGGTGCGGGCCTGAGAAATGTACATATTTACAGGGGCCCTGGGGAGGGCAGCCCGGGACCCGCTGAGCCAGCTCGGGCCTCGGTGCTCGGCGCCGGGCCCACACAGTGGCAGGCCAGAGACAAGCTGGTTGAAGGCACTCGGTGACATGGACGATGGACAGAGGCCCCGAAGCCCCTGCACCCTGGCTCTGGGGCAGGCCACGGCAGGCAAGCGCCAGGGGCGTCCGCTTAGCAGCACGGGGTCGCTGGGCAGGGTCTCCAGGTGGCCCCATGGCGGGCTCCCCACGGGTGCGGGCTAGTGCACATCTCTGGGAGGAGGCGCCGCAGCAGACTCCCGCCCTCCTGGACACAGAGGGACCAGGCGGGCTGCCTGGACAAGCACACCACCCTGCCAGCAGCTGCACCCACTGCACTCTCGAGAGCGGGCGGCCTGGCACGGGCCCTCGTGGAGCCCGGAGGGTGCAGCGGCCAGGCCGCCAGTCAGTCCACCTTCTCCACCTTGCCGATGATCTTCTCCTCGAAGACGGGCAGCACAGCCGTGTCCTCACGCACCTCTTCGAACACCACGCCGCACTCGAACTCGTCGCTCACTTTCTTGAAGTAGAACCTGTGGTCGGGAGGAGGCACTGAGGGTGGCGGGGCCAGGCAGCTGGGCGGCCGCCCCCCAGCACCTCCTGCAGGCCCGTGAGCTGGCCCTGGTGCCTGAGCGCCGGTGCCAGATACGTGCAGTGACCACATGCGGGTCCCTGCCCCGGCCTCTGCAGGGAGGGGTGGGTGGGCTCAGGGTCCCCGTTCCCTCCACTGGCTACTGCATGCACTCGGCCCTGCAGTCCAGGCCTCTCCAGCGGCAACAGCCCCCAGTGGGGTTTCTCGGCCACTTGGTGGACAGAGGGAAGCACTCAGGCAGACCCTCTGTGGGCTGGCCCCAAAACAGACCCCACCGGCCCCAGCGTGTTCTGCAGTGCCCCTAGGGGCCTCCAGGGCAGACCTGCAGTAGGGCCCTGGCTTCCGCGGTCCCGTAAAAAACGCCTGGTCAGGAAGCCAACACAAGGCCGGCTAGGGCCACACCAGCTTGGGTGCCCTGGTCGGCCTGCAGGACCTGGGCCCTAAGCCGAGGCCACACACGCCTCACCTGTCGCAGGGTACGCGCCAGCAGCCCACGGCCAGGCAGACAGGGTTGGGACTCAAAGAGAAGGGAGCACACGGCTCTGTGCTGCGAGCCCCCAGCCTCTCACCTGTAGTTGCCCTTCTTGGTCAGCAGCTCCTTGAACTGGCCCAGGGTGACCGCGCGGCCCCGCACCAGGGTCCGGTAGGGGATGGGCTCTCCGCAGAAGTAGTAGGCCACGACGATGCTGTCGCATGGCTGGGTACTCCCACCTCCCGCCTTCCTCTGTGATTTCGTCCTGAGGGCCAAGAAGCATTGTGACCGCTGGGGCTGGGGCCCTACCAGACGCCCCAGAAGATGCCGGGGCAGAGCCTGCAGGGTGGGCTGCACCTCACTCGGAAACGCCGGGTGTCCACAGGCCCCACTGCCTACCCCGCCCAGCCACGCCCACCCCTGGGGGCTCGCCCTGCACACTTCCATGCTGTGCCAGCCCGGACCAAGACGCAGACACCGACAGCAGCTATCCGCCACTGCTGCCACCTGCTTCGAAGCCCTGGTCTCACTGTGGCCTGGCTGGCCTGGGGGGCGGACCTACCACCCAGACCACATGAAACGGGCTAGCAGGCTTCTCAGGAGGACCCCACGGTGGGCGCCTCTGCCAGGCGGCTCAAGACAGCCAGCCCCTGGCTCTGAAATAGCAGGCTGGGTGGCTCGGCCCATGTCCCTGTAAAGCCACCTTCAGAAACATCCCAAGGCCAGGGACTAGACAGCAGAACCGCTGGACCGGAAATGGACCCGCCTCACAGCAGAGAGCTGCTCACAAGACCAGAGGCGGCAGCCGGCCCCTTCTCCAGAAGGGACCGAGGCCCACAGCGCCTCCTGCACGGGCAGCGAGAGGCTTCCTCTCGACGGGTGGCGCCTGTGCCCTCCCGAGTCCTGTCCAGTGACTGCCCCAGCTGCCCAGTGGGCCCAGGAGCAGCCCTTGGCCCTGGCCAGATGAGCGGCCAGTTTTGTGTCAGGAAGGCCCTGAGTCATAGTGGGCTCTCCTCTCCGTGGGGAGCCACCACACTGGTGCTCCTGGTCACACAGCAGGCAGTCACCTCAGCTGAGTGGCCGCCCCCAGCTTGAGCCAGGCTCCTGATGTCTGCTTCCCTTCCTTCGGTCCTCTGACCTCAGGCCTGGCCCATCCCAGGAGCCGCCTGGGATTCCCAGGGGCTCCATTCTCTACAGAAGAGCACCCCCCAGAAAGAGTAGCAACGGGGAGGCTGAGAGCTGGGCCCTCGGCCACGCACGACAAAGGACTGGGGGGTCGGCCGGCATAGGCTGAGTGGGGGCCCCTCTTTCTGCTCAAGGACAGGGTGGCCCGCGCTGTCCACATACGGCCCTCAGGCCCTGGACGCCCAGCCCGGCCCGTGTGCATGGGCGTGGACCACGCGTTCCCACGGTGCACGCAAGATTAGAGCCGGCTCGCTGTGCACACAGCGCCCGGGGCCTGTGCTTTGGTCAGCAGTGTACAAGGGAGTCAGGGCCGCAGCCCTGAGCCCATCACACCAGGCAGGTCACTGCAGCGAGGGCCGAGGCTTTGTGCGGGGCGTGAGGCCTCGTGCGGAAAGCGCAGACCCCTCTCGGGCCTGTCGCTCGCTGCCCCCACGTGGACGGCCAGGGCTCCTCTCACAGACACACGAGCAGCCCCAGCTCTTCAGGCGCAGCGCCTGAGCTCCCGTCGCGGGCCGGCCGGCACTGGGAGGACCCAGGGGGGCGCACGTACTCTGTCTCGGAGAGCTCCAGGTCGGACACCGCCGGCACGGCGCTCAGCACGGGCGTGCACGCTGGCCTGACGCAGCAGCGCCCCCGCTGGATGACCTCCTGCACATACCTAGGGAACAACGCGCAGTGAGCCGCCGCCCGGGCCGGGCCTCCAGCAGCGCTCAGCTCAGCCACGCTCCACAGCAAAGAGGAGGCGCCTGCTGCGCGGGGCCGGCAGGACGGCAGGACGGCAGGACAGCAGGCCCTCGTGGTTGTGGAGCTGGAGGTCAGGGCTCCGTCAGAGCAGGCGGAACGCCGGCGCTTCTGCCCACCAGGTCTTCACCAGGCGGACCTCAGTCTCCTGAAACCCGCAGGTGCCTGCCACTCCATGCACTCAGAGGAGCCTTCGCCTCCAGAGGGGAGCAGGCCCCAACCTGGCCCTGCAGCTCAGTCACTGCCAGCTGAAGAGAGCACACCACCCACCGCTCCTGTCCCAGGGCCATCCACCTCGGGTGCGACGCTCTGTGGCCCTGACGTGACTTCTATTTTGACCGCCCTGGGTGGGGTCACCCCAAGAGGAGGACGCAGCGGACCTCTGCTCTGGGGTCTTTGCTGTCTACAAAAGGCACACATGTCCTGGACCGACCAGTGTGGAGCGCCCGAGCCGCCCGTGGCTCAGCTGTGTCACAGCCAGACAGGACCTGCCACTGGGCAGGGCCCGTGGGCGCTGGTGCAAAGAGCAGACCAAGGACGCAAGACCACAAGCAGGGAGCCCTGCTGGGCAGGCGCAGCAGGACGGGCCCGCTCGCCCCAGTACCCTCCTGGGCAGCCCCATTGCTGCCTTCCACCCTCCAGCTCACGGGCTGGCCCGCCGGGCCTCAGGCACCGCCCTCACCCCGGGCCACGTGGACCAGCAAGACCTCAGCGCGTGACACGGCTGCTGTAAACGGGGTCACCTTCAGTGACCGGGGACACGCATGGGCCTCCCGCGGGGCGGTGGGCTGGGGCGGGTCTGCACCTGGGCGCCGGCTTCCCCAGGGCAGCACGGATTCTGCAGCGAGGCCCCGGCCCCAGGAGCCCAGCTGACTGAAGATTGGACATGGGGACCAGTAACACCCAGGACAGTGTCACCATCCAGCGACCACACTCCCATCTCCAGGCCCTCAGAGCCCAGACCACCCGGGAAAGTGACTGCAAAGGCCCCACTGCCAGGGTCCAGCGTGGAGGAATGACCTGCCCCACGAAGGGCTGCACCGGCCCTGACAGCCACGCAGGGCGCCGTGAGGAGGGCCGTGGGGCTGGGCTCTCAGCACCGAGAGTGAGACACCAGGGGTCCCCTGCATGGCTGGGAACAATTCAGGCCCCTTTGCGGATGCAGTGGGCCTCAGCTGGCACCCACAGCGCAGCCGCAGGCCAGCCGAGGTGCAGAAGGGCTCCCGCCCCGGATGGATGCTGTGAGGACCACGCACCTCTGCTTCGAGGGCGCCTTGCTGGCCCTCTTCTCCTCCTCCTCCAGGCGCCGGCGTGCCTCCTCCAGCTGCGTCAGGGGGTTGGGGGCAGGGTTGGGTGGCATCGTGGGGTCTTGAATGAAGAGATGCGAAGGCTGCACCGAACTCCGGAGCTGGGCACTGACCCAGGGGTGCACGGCCCCAGGGCGCTCAATGGACAGGGGCCTGGAGCTCTCGTGGGCCTGCTGCTTCTTAGCCCCGGACGACCTTCGGGGGCAACAGAAGCAGGTGAGCCGCGCCCAGGCTCTGCACACCCCCCACCCCTGATGCACGCCTTTCTGGAGACCTGCTCTGCACTGTGCTCATCGTGTTCTGAAATACAAATCATACCCTGTGTGGACACTTTCTTAATGTTTCCCCACGAAGACTTCTTTTACATAAAGGTTTTTTTGTTTTTGAAAAGTATTTTGATATTAGAATAAGTGTTCTTGGGACTTCCCTGGAGGTCGGATGGCTGAGACTCCCAGCCCCCAATGCAGGGGGCCTGGGTCTGATCCCTACTCAGAGAACTTGCTCTCACATGCCCCAACCAAGACCCAGGGCAGCCAAACAAAAGCTTAACCTTTATCATTCCTTTAAAAATATAAATAAATAAGTGCTCTTTGTTAAAAACTTGAAATGTTCAGGAAATTCTAAGAAAAAAATAAATATGACTTAGCGATAGTCACTCGGTACATTCAGCGTATTTCCTTCCCCACTGAAAACACCTGCCATGGTTGGCATGATTCTGACCACGTGCTTTTTCCTGACTTTCTTCCACGTGATGCCACCTTCCCTGCCATCAGATACCAAGAACCTTCTACATCTGTGTGACCTGCCATCACTCAACCACTGCATGGAATTCAAGTGAAAACATTGCCTCTCTCAGCTGGACTAGAGGCCTCAGAAGGGGGGCATGTCCCCAGGAGCAAAATGAGGGAATCCCAGGAATGGCACCCTGGGGGAGAGGGCTGATTCAGCGCCTGTATGATGTGACCTGCCCCATGGGGAGGTGGACTCCTCCTAGAAGGACCCACGAGGCCCCCAACTCCTCAATTCCTGCTCTGTGCCCTGCCTCCAGGCCCACAGACCCCAGAAAGGCCTGCACGATGGAGCCCACAGTGCACCCAGGACACTGCTTCTGGACTCGTCTTCCCACGGAAACCCTCCAGCTGGGGTGGGGCAACGGCCAAGGAGTGAGCCACCGGGACAGGTTTTGTGAGTACAAAGGGTCTGGACCAAGAACTCAGGACCAGGCAAGTCCACGGCTGGCCGGCCCCAAAGCCCAGGCCCCTGCCCACCCCGCCCCCACCACGAACAGGAAGGGTGACACTGAAACCGACATGGAGCCGGAGGAGCCGGAGCAGAGGCGTGTTCTCTGGCAGTTGGGGTCAAGGAGGCCAGATCCAGAGGCTCCTCCTGGAGGGACAGCCACAGGGCTGTAGGATCCTGCCCAGTGGGGCTGCAGCAGCTGACCCCACCACTGGGCACTCCTGCCCGGGACACTGACGTTGTCACCAATGCCCACCCTGTCACAGGGCCCACACAGGGCAGGGTTGACCTCACGCTGCCATGGGCTGGCCCTGGTCGAATGGGCACATGGCCTGCAGAGACTGCTGCCTGGCGCTGACAGCAGGCTCCAGAGATGGCAGGGACTCAGAGCCGGGGGTGGGGGGACTCAGAGCCGGTGGGGAGGGAAACAGAGCCAGGGGCAGACGCAGCTGGAGCTGGGGGGAGGGGAGGACTCAGAGCTGGGGCAGGGGGCGCTCAGAGCTCGGGGGTGGGGGACTCAGAGCCGGGGCAGGGGAGGACTGAAAGCCAGGGGTGGGGGGACTCAGAACCGGGGGTGGGGGGACTCAGAGTTGGGGGGTGGGGGACTGAGAGCTGGGGCAGAGGAGGACTGAGAGCCGGGGGTGGGGGGACTCAGAGCCGGGGGTGTGGGACTCAGAGCCAGGGGTGGGGGGGACTCAGAGCCGGGGGTAGGGGGATTCAGAGCCAGGGGTGGGGGGACTCAGAGCCAAGGGTTGGGGGTTGGGGGGACTCAGAGCCAAGGGTTGGGGGTTGGGGGGACTCAGAACTGGGGTGGGGGGACTCAGAGCCGGCAGTTGGGGGGTGACTCAGAGCTGGGGGTTGGGGACTTGGAGCCGGGGGGTAGGACTCAAACTGAGGTGGGAGGACTAAGAGCCAGGGGAAGGGGACTCAGAGCCGGGGGGGGTGGTGACTCAGCCGGGGGCCCTCACCCGTGACCCGCCTTCCGGTGCCGGCTGATCTCCTTCTCGCCCTCGATGATCCACTGCATGATCTTCTGGTTCTTCTCCGCATCCTCAGACGGGCCTGGCGCCTCTGTGCTGCTGCTCTTCCCCAACTCCGCCTTCTTGGAGTTTCTCTTGGAGGTCGTGCCCACCTTCCCACTGCAAGAGCAAGGCCTGGTCACTTGCTACTTCAGCCAGCCCAGGCTGGATGGCTGGCCGGGACCCGCAGGGCTGGGGACGACAGCCCGCAAGGGCCCTGCCTGCACGTGGGGCCTTGGCCACACTCCTGCAGGCGTGGTTGGGCTGTTTTGGGCCGACTCTGTGGACGGAAGGTGTCCAGGCAGCTCGGGCCCAGCCACCTGTCCTCACCCAGACACCACCCCCGAAACGGGCTCATCCAACCCAACGGTACTTCAGGGCTGGAGCCCCGCGGCTGTGCACCCAGGCGCGCACTCCTGCCAACCTGCTCTGGCCCTGGCTTAGGGACTCCTCAGGGGAACTCTGGCCCGAGGGTGGCACGAAGGACCCTTCTCCGGGGCACACCACCTGCACTGACGTGGGCCAGGGCGGGGGATCGCCGCTCACACTCACCCGTAGGCCAGGCCGTCGCCACCGGCAGGGGGGGCGCCCGTGCTCTCCACATGGCTGCGGGGCTTGGCTGCGTGACCGTGCAGCTCCGGGCCCCAGGCGAAGCTGCCCGGGACCCGGCGGGCGGCCTCAGCCTCAGCTGGCTCCTTGGGCCGGGCCGCGCCGTGGTGGCCGTGGTGGTGGCCGTGTCTGTGGAGGTGCAGCCCAGTCGGGTCCAGCTTTGCCCCCAACTTGGGCGCATGTTTTCCATGCCCGGGCATGGCACCCCCCAGCACCCCAATCTTGGGCACGTGCGCGCTGTCTGGGGAGCGGTGACCGGGCCCCGGCGACTGGCAGCCAGGCGTCCTCATGACTCGCTGCACGTGCTCGTCCAGGATGCTCTCGGGGTTCTCCTCGTGCGCGTCCCGCAGCCCTGTGCAGCCCACGTCCGCGTAGCGGGAGGGGAAGTGGTGCCAGGCCGGGGCCGAGGGCAGCTTATGGCTGGCGCCCTGGGGGCCAGAGGGCATGTCGCTGTCCTCGCCTTCCTCCTCCTGCTGGAACAAGACAGCATGGCACCTCTCGGCACTGGCTGCATCGTGGAGACCCCGTGCTTGGGGACACAAAGCACAAAGGCCCGAGCCCTGAGCTGGGGACAAGGCCAGGCCAGCAAAGTGCAGGAGGGGCCGCCCGATCCAGAGTGGCCCCGAGCCCCACGCCAGTGTGGCCGAGCTCTGGGAGGAGGACGAAGCGCATGGGGGCTGGCCTGGGCTCCCCTCCCTGGTGCGGGGACAGGGCCACACGCCACGCGGAGGAGGGCACAGCACCAGGGCCGCACAGACCACCAGGACGCCTGGCACTGCTTCCACGTTAAGCTTCTCAATAAAAATGTTTATCTTTTTCAACTGTTTTCCTACTCCTCAATTTTACTGCCGTATTTTCCATCATATTTTCCCAGGAAACACTGCCCCTATACAGAAGAGCTCCTGGTTTTTCCTTATCTTGCTACAAGTGTTAATAAATTATCACATCAAACTAGCAGAACTTCCTTTGACTCTGAGAGTTGCTATAAGCAGACCTGTAAACATACACATTCAATCACTTCAATCCTGAAACACACGACTGACGTTCACTGTCTAGTCTTATTGAGTTGCCCTGAGCGGATGCTGAGAGACTGGATGATTGAGCCACCCTGCGCTACATGAACAAGCCCCCAGGAGTCCCCACAGGACGCCGCACCGCTGTGGAAGTGCCTGCGGTCAGCCAGACATGCCGCCAGCTGTGGGCACCACAACTCAGAAACGGCACCCGAGAGGACAGGCTGGGAGACAGGGGCAGACGGGGGGACACGCAGCCCTGCGGGTGAGCTGGGAGCCATCCTAGAGAGCCCCGGACTCTGGGCTCTGCACCCTCTATCGCTACCTGGACCCTGGGTCCCTGCACTCGCCCTGTCCCCACCCCGACCCTGGTGCTCCGTGGTTATCAGGGGGTGGGGACTCGGGAGACCCGCACCAAGGGGCACCCGTATTGATGCCATTCACGCCCTCCCAGGGCAGCAGACTATAAAATACTACACATTTACGTAACCCTTCAGCACTAGTTTTCATTTTCTTCTGTTCTGATTTTCCAAGCTTTACAGTAAACTTTAATTATTAAAAAATTTGTAGGACTTCCCAGGTATTCCAGTGGGTAAGAATTCACCTGCCAATGCGGGGCACACAGGTTCGATCTCTGGTCCAGGAAGATCCCACATGCCATGGAGCAACTAAGCCTGTGTGCTCCAAGTACTGGCTCCATGAGCCACAATTAGTAAAGTCCACATGCCCTAGGACGGGTGCTCCCCAACAAGAGAAACCGCTGCAGTGGGAAGCCCATGCACTGCAACAAAGAGTAGCTCCTGCTTACCACAACTAGAGAAAGCCCACGCATTGCCAGAACACCCTGCTCAACCGAAAATAATTGATTACTTAAAAATCTGCAGTGGGAATTCCCCGCAGTCCAGCGGTTAGGACTTGGTGCTTTCACTGCAGGATTCCAGGTTAGATCCCTGGTCAGGAACTAAGATCCCACAAGCCACAAGGCATGGCCCCAAAAATGTCTGAGCTATTACTCGTAAAAAAGGATTCTTGTTTATATCATGGTTCACATAGCTTACAAAATCACTCCCGGCAACAGACTCAAGACCACACGGCCACTGCTGGGCAGTGAGCCACCCCCTGGGGCGGAGGGACGCCCCTGGGAGCCGGCCGGCTACACCCCCGAGGCTGGGAGCCGGGACCCGAGGACTAGGCGTGGCAGCCCTCCTGAGCCTGAGGCCCTGAGCAACTGACACCGGACGTTTGCTGGGACACGTTTGGTCACGTCAGAGAACACTGCCGGGTCCAGCCCCCTGAGAGCTCGTGGGCTGCAGGCACAGCCGTCCAGCGCCTGCCAGGGACGCAGTGGGAGAGCCTCAGACGCCGTCAGAAGGCTGGGCCGCCTGAGTGCGCCCCTCCCACCCTACGCCACCGGCCAGGACCACATGCACACAGCCTGAGCCAAGGCCGGAAGCACAGCAGCGCATCACAAAAGCCCAGGTCTGCAGTGAAACCTGCCAGTCTGCAGGTTTCCGAAACTTCTTTCACGAAACATTACGGCTTGCCTCCTGAGCCTGTTTTAAGCACTGTCGATGGCAACGCGCTCAGGACAGCCTCACAGAGAGGCAGTGGTGGAGATGCTGCCAGGGCACACGGCCTCCTCACACGCGTGACCCGGGCTGAGTTCCGCCAGTGCACTGGCACATGCATGAGTCTGGTCTGCATTTGTTCTAGGCAGCTCCCAGGAGGCAGAAACCCTCAGCTCTGACGACTAGCGCATCCCTAACCCTGCCCGCTGGTCATGCCCTCCTGAGCAGTGATGGGGCGAGGGCCTTGGGCATGCCTCGGGCTGCACCTGCCCTGCCAGGAGGCCATGCCATCGCCACATGGCGGGAGGGAGAGCAGGGCACGGTCCCGCGAGGCCCCTCATGGCACAGCACGGCCTGTGACTACCTCATGCTCGGGGCTGTTTCCGGTACCTCCAGGGGTCCACGGTCCGCCCCGCGATGAGATGTGCCTGCTGACTCCGTGTAGGGAAGGCAGGGGAGCCCAGCCTGTGTCAGGGCCAGGCGACTGCCCACCTGCCAGGCCCCTCACCCACCCTGACGGCACTGCCCTCAGTGGTGGTGCACGGGGCACCCCTGGGGAACGTGGAACCCGAAACAGAACCCCCTCGGGTTCTGACAGGGTCCGGGGAGGGCTCAGGTTCTGCAGTTTAAACAGGAAGATCAGATGATTGGTAGAGAAATAATTCCTACAAGAAAGTCACATTTTGAGTTTCAGATATTGAACAAAATACTGAGAAGAGAATGAACTCCCACCCTGAGAGGCCTGTGTGCCAGAAGCCTCGAGGCCCACAGGTCCGGGGGGCGGGGCACATGAGGGGGACGGGGCGGGGGCACGCCTGTCACAGCACCTCTGCCCAGGGGCCCCTCGTGTGTAGAACGACACACGTGTGCAGCAGCCAGGATGGGAGAGCGCCACCGCAGGCAAAAAAGACAGGCATGCAGGCCCCTACAGGCAAAGAGTTACAGCAAATAGATCGGGTGTGCTGAGACTCTCAGCTCCTGGAATTCTATCAGAAAGGCTACCGGCCAGGAAACGAGACAGACAGAGCTGTGTCACTGGTCAGAGCCTCAGGCTGCCCTGCCCGAGGGAGGCCATCTGGGCTCCACGCAGCAGGGAGGGCGCGGAGCAGGACGCAGGCCTCCAGCCCTGACCTGTCCGGCTGGTGGGGAGATGCCCTCCACTGCACGGAGAAGGCCAACGCCTCAGGGGCCCGCTGTGGCCCGCGCCACAGCAGCCACTCACCATGCGGACACGCTTCAGCCGCTCCTCCAGCTCCTCCTCGGCCTCCCGCGTCCGCTGCACGGCCTCCAGGCGGTGGATGAGCTCTGCCGCGAACTTCTGGGGCTCCACGCGGACTTCCTTTGGCATTCGGTATGTGCGCTGTGAGGAAATGCCACAGTAAGCCCTGATACACCGTGGTGAGCAGGGCACGGTCTGCACTCTCCTCCCTGCCCCGGGCTGACCGGCGGGGATAAGCAGACACGGCTGCCTCCTGCCTCCCACGACCATGGGTGAAGACCCTGAGGAGGCCGGGGGCTACGCCTCCTCGGGGACGGCTACCCTGGCGCCCACAGCCCAAGGCACCCACCCAAGGCTGCCAGCCAGCCCTGGAGAAGGGCTTCATGTGACTGACCAGCCAGCTGTGCAGAAGCATCCAGCTGTGCAGACCCCTGAGGTCGGGGCTGAGCCCGGGCGCCAGAAGGGCAGGCGCTCTGCAGCGCCCACCCTGCACCCAAGGGGCAGCAGCACCCGACACGGGAGGGGGGCCCGGGCCCTGCACCCCGGATGACTGACACAGAAGCTGGGTGCAGGGAGGAGCCGGGGAGGGAAGGGGGAGCCATGTTCAGAGAATGCAATTCCACGCACGCCTCACAGCAGCACGCCGCACAGCTTTGGGGGCGGGTATGAGCTATAAACTGAAATCGCTTCAAATCCAAAACACTTGTAAGCAGAGCGAGAAACCCTGTACGCAGTTACCCGGACCCTCCAAAGGACCAAGGGCCACCGCCCCTCGGGTGGGAGCAGGGCGCACGCAGGCGGACACTTACAGGAATGTGAGGTAGAGGCACCCGCCCGTTGGCCTGGACGCTCTCCTGCATCTCCCGGCGGTGCTGCCTGCGGGTCCTGTAGGGCGGGACTCCATCCCTGTCAGAGAGACACTCCTGTGAACATACGCAGGGCTCGGCCACGGCCTCTGGGAGCAGGTCCGCACGGCCTGTCTCCTGAGCTGCACTGGCTGAAGACGACTTTGCATTCTTAAAAAGAACAGGACGGGTTCCTGAATCCTGCTTTCTTCCAGGATAAGACAGTAAAGCAGCATAATCTGTCAGATGCTCAAATTTGTTCTCTTGACGTGATTTTAGTTACAACCCTTCTGAAGACTGATGTAACCGTAAGTCAAATCACATACTGCCTTTAAAATGACTAAGCACTTATCTGAGAAGCATCTGACTTGCTCGCCTCCTGCTCTCTGGTACCCGTCTCCCAAGGACCTGAGGGGTGGCCCCCTGACAGCCCCCAGCCTCCCGGGTCTCCTGCAGGGGGGACCCACAGTGCTGGCGGTCCCTGGCCCCTCACCTGCTTCCCACGCACGGCCCGCGCTGACTGCTGCTCGGCCAGCAGAGGCGCCCCAGGCACACGGTGCTCGGTGTGCCCCAGCCTGGCCCAGGCACACTCAGCCCAGTGCGAGGGAAGGGCGGCCCTGGTTCGGAGCAGGGCATAGCGGCAGGGGTGCTGGGTGCCCCAGGCCTTCAGGACCCCAGCTGGGGCCACAGTGCAGCAGCGGGTGCAGAGGTCCAGGGGGCTGGGCCTCAGGGAACAAGAGCCGCAGTGCATCTGGACGCCCTCACAGGGCTCAGGTGTCCTGAGCCCCGTGTGTGAGGCTCACGTGCTCTGGCCGTGCACCTAAAGCCTACGCCTGGGAGGCCAGGCGCTGTCCATGGAGCCTGTGCCCAACGGCACTGGACCGTGAAGCCCTTTGCCAAGTGGAGGTGATGCTGAGTTGCCAACAGAAATAATTCAGATGAAACACATGATCCTTTTTTTTGCCTCATATATTCAGTATATTTAAATATCTGCCACAATCTTACATTCCAAGTTCTTAACTATTCCTATATTTTTGAGTCTCAGTGTAAACCAAGATGAACAGAGTATCGGGGAAATTCTTTTTGTTGTTTTAGATCTTCCCTTTAGCAAACATATGTCCTTCCCTTAGAAAGAATTAAGAGATTAATTGACATTGTAGTAACTGAGTTTTGGGGAAGAGAACAGAATGCGTGCTGTCAGCCGCTCCCGGGGGCTCTGAGGGGCACAGCTCATTGGAACCCTTTAACACGACATTTTATATTCATGGCAGGTAGTGCTGAAACCCCAGTAATATCAAGTAAGTTGTTAAAAACATCAACATTTTCTGTGAAAGAGTCAAAACAAAGAAGAACATAATGATGAATGCCAACTGCCCCAGGATGACGTCCCCATCTTGCGGCCCCCAACAGGAGGAGAAAGGGCTCCCGATGTGCCAGACGCGGGGCTGTCAGACCAGAGCCAGACCTGGGCAGGCGGTACGAGGCGCCAGGAGACAGGACAGACCACAAGGCAGGGCCACAGCACAGAATCACCCAGTCACCTGCAAGGACAGGCGAGCCGGCCTTTTCCTCCTTACTGAAGCCTGTCTGACCTCCAGACACCACGCAGGGCAGGGACACAGTCCCCACAACCCGCTGACAGGGTCAGGGCCGCAGCCCACGTGCCGTCGCGGGGGTAGATGCCCACACACCTGCCGGCTCCAAGCCAGAACCTCCCTGTCGGGGCAGAGAGACAGCAAACGGTGTGTGACTGAACGCAGGCAAGCCTGACGCGCGTGGGCGGTGGAGCTGGTCCCCGTGTGACCCCAGCAGGCAGACAGGCCATGCCCTGGCGTGACATGGGCAGGTGTGACACCATTACATCCTGACCTGCGCCAAGGTCCCCGAAGTCATTGGCAAACTAGAGAGAAAGGTGTCAGAAGTGAGCACTTTCCCCAGGGGAGGCATCCCTGGACAGGGGTTCACGGCACCCTCGAGGGTGCAGAGGCTCCTGTGGCCCTGGCCGGCTGGCCGGCACAGAGCCACACCGAGGGGACAGCAGGCCCTGCCAATCGGGTGAGACGGCTTCCAGATCACAGTGGGGCGAGCACAGAGCGGACGACTTGGGGTGGCTGCCCTGGACGCACCGCACACACCAGCACCACTGAGACCAGGGCTGGGTGCCGCCAGGCAGCTCTGGCCAGTCTCGCCTGGAGGGAAGCAACTGAGGCTCTGGTCTGCAGGAGGGTCTCCAGGAACAGCCCCCGTGGTGCTGGGGAGGGGGCGGCGGGCACTTACACGCTGCTGTCGGTGAGGGACAGGCTGTCAGCGTCGCTGGACAGGCTCTGCTGCTCGCTGTCATTGGCGCTGGTGGCGGGGGCGAGGGCGTAGCCAGAGTTGACGTAGTAGGGGTTGACGGGCTCCCGCCACGATCCACACCTGCCAATAAGGATGTACGTTAGCAGCCGCCAGGCCACGCCCCCGCGCACTGATCCTCTTCAGGATCACCTGCAACACCAGCACGTGGAACAGACCCAAAGCATTCAGAAGAGACAGGGCAGAAGAGGCCGCGGTCCGCCCTGCCCCCAACCCCGCGCTTCCGGGGAGACGGGCACCCCACGCCGCCCCTGTGCAGCTGGGCAGCCGTGCCCGTGAGCACAGCTGCACACACGTGCTCTCTGCCGGTAACTAGAAATGGCGCCAGCTCCGCGCCCCCGCCCCTACAGCGCTCTGCCGCAAACTCACTGACCCATAGAGTGCACCCCCGCGCCCGCCCCGTGCCACAGCCGTCCTCGAGGGCCCCGGCCAGGCCTCCGGGGCACAAGCCTGAGCACTGGCACAGCGTGGACGAGCAGGGGCGAGCGCAAGGGCCGTGGATGTGAGAGCGGCTGCCATGCTGCCCTCTGGGACATCAGTGCCCATCCCGCACCCCCTGGGCAGGACGCGCCACCATGGGTCGCCGAACTAGCCAGAAATTGACACTAACAGTTTGCATTTCCCTGGTAGATGGTCAGCAGGGGGAGCATTGAGATGTCACTTAAGTTAATTCTTTCCTCTTTAAATGACCTGTTCATACTTTGTATTTTCTGTTAGGCGGTTTATGAGTTTCTTAGTGATTTACAGATGTCTTTAAATATTCTTGAACTTCCCTTGTGGCTCAGCTGGTAAAACATCTGCCTGCAATGTGGGAGACCTGCATTCGATCCCTGGGTTGGGAAGATCCCCAGGAGAAGAGAAAGGCTGCCCACTCCAGTATTCTGGCCTGGAGAATTCCATGGACAGTCCACGGGGTCGCAAAGAGTCAGACACAACTGAGCGACTTTCACTTAAATATTCTCACTATTAACCTCTGGTTACAAATACGTGAAAATACTTCCTCCCTAAATGTCACTTCTTAACTTTGTTTATGTCGATTTTGGTATTAGACAAGTTTACTTCTGTGAAATCAGACTTACCAATCTTTCTCCTTACAGATTTTTTTTTTGTATCTTACATAGGCCAACTTTCCTCATTTGACAATCGTAAATATATCCCTCAGTTTTTCTCCAAATACTTCAATATTTTTTAAGATCTCTACCTAAAATATGTGCATGTAAAATCCACTTACTCCTCTGCATCAAAATGGAGATCCAGCCACGAGCACTGAGCACCACACCACCACCGTGTCCTGAATCCCCGCACACCTGACCCCACACACGCCCCCCTTTCTGGAGTCTCTGTTATGCTCATCCTGCGAAGGCCCCGCCAGTCCCTTGCAGCTGTGGCTCCCCGCACCACCTGCTCTTCCCTGAGCCCCCTGGAAGCAGCGGTGGTCAGTCCCCAAGGGTCGTGTGAAGCGGGGACATGACGAGGAGGCCTCTGAGGGCTCTGACTGCAGCCTCATCCTGGTCAGGGCTCTCGTGAACGGCAGCCACACTGGCTCTGGGGACCCGTGTGCTCGCTGCAGAGAAGGGAGCAGAGTGCTTCTGCATCCATGGGGCCCAGGGGGACGCCGTGGTGTGAGCTGTGGATGCTTGGGGAAAGGCCAGCCCACACCTTGCTACCTCAAAACGCCAGTCACGCAGGACGCGTGAGCTGGGCCGGGCCAGGCAGTATCGCTGGAGAGACCCCAGCGAGCAGCCCACCTCCCCGGGGCCACGCACACAAGCAGAGTGGCCAAGGCACCTCCAAGACGGTGACAGTGCTCACGATTGCCCTCCAGCTCAGGACCCGGGCTCATTACCCCACATCACGGTCCTCCTGAGCCCCCAAAGCAGCCAGGTTCCTGCCAAATGAGGGCGGGCACAGGGCCCAGAGGCTCCAGGGAAGGGACAGGGGCCGCCCTGGGCCCACATGAGCGCTGACGCAGAGCCCACATCTGCAGCACCACGCTCTCCCTAAATGACACTGCTATTCCTCTGGCTGTTTAAACACAAACCATCAATGCGATCACCAACACAGCCACTGCGCTGGAATTCAGACCACAGACAGCTGAGTCGCCCCTCCATGTCCCCCTACCTCAGGGCCAGCACCTGCAAGCCCCAGGCCCTCACCTTTCCCGAGAGGGCAGGATTGAGCCTGCAACCCCAACACCTGCACGGGCTGCCTGTGCCCTCCTCCGACGGGGCCCAGGAAACCCAGCTTTGAGGTGACAAGCAAGGAAAACATGGGTTCTTTCCCCAGCGTCCAGTGCTGAGCAAACCCTAGCACACACACAGCTCCACGTCCAGACACACGGGGAAGAAAAGTGAGTGGGGAGAAAGAGAAGGAGGGGCCGGCAGCGAGGCCAGCCCTCGGGACAGGCGCCACAGGCTGCCGTGACACAGGAAGCTCTGCAAAACGTCACCCGGGGGCCACCGGCTGCTCCCCACAGGACAGCCGGAACCGGAACTCAGACGCGGGATCTAGCGACACCTCCGGCCTCTCTGTGGCTTCCAGACCTCACGACAGAACCCGCAGGACCCCCCGGCCTCTGGGGCCGCTGAGTGCAGGACTCCGCCCTCCACACTTTCCCTCCAACAGTTCCCGCGTCCTTTTGCTTCTGTCTCCTTCCTGAGCAGCTGCCTTCCCACGATCTGGTCTGACAGTTCTTCCTTTTAATCGCCTCTCCGGTCCTGCTGCGTTCAGTGTGGCTACAGAGTGGATCCACCGGCTCACTGCTTGCTGTCGGTCACGGCTGTTCTATACTTTGTTCCTCCTTGCCTTCTTTTGGAATACTTTCTATTTTCTGTCTCCTCCCTCTAATAAAGTAGCTCTTTCACTGTTCTTTCAATGGTTCCTTCAGGGATTACAACAGGTACCCTTGATGCATCAAGGTCCAATTAACTGCATTCTACCTGTTCCCAGGCAACACATAGTCAGAGGTAACTCCACTCGGGAGTTCCCTGGCAGTCCAGCAGGTAAGACTCTGCACTTCCACTACAGGGGTGCACGTCCGACCCTAGGTTGAGGAACTAACAGCCCACGTGCCACATGGAGCAGCAAAAAAGAAAAAAAAAAAACAGAATTAACTCCACCCACCTCCCACACACTCATGTGCTGTTGGCATTTGGGTTTTGGATCCATGTGGTATCTTAACCCCAGGAGACATCACCAGTCTTGCTTTATCCTTCAACAGCGGCCTGGAGTCACCACGCCCTCCCCTGTCCCTCCTGCCCTGAGAGCATTTTCTCGGCCTGAAGAACACCCTTCAGTACATCCGTGAGTACAAGTGCTGCAGCTGACACTTCCTCAGTGTTTGCTGGTCTGAAACTGTCTTGATTTCCCCTTTATTCCTGAAGGGTAATTTCAGTGGGCTGAAATTCACTTTCACTGCTTGGTAATCCTTTCAGTTTCTGTGGAACTTCGTAAGCTTTTGACGGGGGTGTAAACAGCAGAGACTCGGTGGGACACAGTCTGGTAGTTTCTAAAACTTAAAACAGTTGCCGTAGGATCCAGCAATTTCCCTCCTTGGTAAAAGCCAAAGGACTCAAGAGCAGGGTCTCGGGAGAGCTCTGTGCCCCCAGGCCCTGTGCAGTGACCCTCCTGGTCATGACCTCTGCAAGCCCCTCCTGGGAAGGCGAGGCTGGCCCGGCCCACACCTTCCCCACCCAGCCTCTAAACCTGGTGCCCCAGGCCAAAGCCCAGTGACCTGGGACGCAGGGGCGACAGACAGACAGAGAGCAGCAGGAGGCAGAGCGCGGAGCCCTCCCCTGGGCAGGAGTGGCCTTGAGAGCCATTCCGATGTCCCAAGACCCAGGCCACAGCCGCATAATGACTGTCCAGTCTTCAGACGCCCACAGCCTGTCCCGCTGGGACACTCTCAAGGGCCCAGACGGCCTCCTGTGAGATCCCGGCAGGCGCTTCCAGGAGCGGCACAAAGGCGATGCCGCCACGCTTCCAAGAACGTCCTGCAGGCTGGTCCAAATGCCAGCGGCAAACCCAGTGCCTGCAAAGTTTCTCCTCTAACTTCACTGTTTTCCTTTGTAATTAAGAGATGATCTCGTGGGACTCCCCTGGTGGTCCAGTGATAAAGAGTCCGCCTACCAACGCAGGGCACGCAGGTTCAATCCCTGGTCTGGGACTGAACACGCCGCGGGGCAACTAAGACTGTGCACCGCACCTACTGAAGCCCTCATGTCCTGCAGCCTGCGCTCTGCAACAAGACGCCACCGCGAAGAGAAGGCCAAGCCTGACAACTAGCGTAGCCGCCACTCGCTGCAGCTAGAAAAAGCCTGTGTGCAACAACCAAGACCCAGTTCAGCCAAAACTAAAAAATTATTTTTCAAAAAAGAGGTGATGAGTGGCAGAGATACTTTAGGATGATGCACATTCTATTCACACCCGTCGTCTGATCTGTGTGTGCTGGGAGGATGCACCCTTGTAGCAGGACATCTACCTGCTGTGCCATCCTCTTAGCCCTGAGCAGCCCCGCCCCACCCTGACGGGTCTTCACCAGGCAGGCGTCTAGAGCCTGTGATCTGTGCTGTGAGGTGGCCTCCCGGTCCCACACGCCTTTTATTTATTTTATGACCCTTTACTTATTTTTATTACCCAACTGGCACACCGCACCCACTACCATGAATGAATGCTGAATTGCACAACACGCCAAAGGGCATCAGAGTCAAGACTGAACAGTAACAACAGAAGGATCTACGCTCTGTGGAAAAGGCAGGCACGGACTGGGCGTGGTGGTCACGGACGCCACACCCCGGCCCCCCACAAGGCAGGCAGTGGAGGACCCTGGCCCCAGAGTGGCCCCCAGGGCCCATATGCCCTCACCACTGCTTACCAGCACTTGACTGTGGGCAGGTTACTCCTGCAAAGTGGATTGACGATGGCCACCTCTTTGAAAGGGGTCCGAGCACCCTTCAGGAGCACACAAGGGGATGCCGAGCACCAGATGATGCAGAAACCGCTAGACTTAGATGGGCCAGCACGTCCGGCACAGCATCCCGCACGTGGAGTGGGATGAGGCTGGGGGCTAAGGGCTGCAGGACGGAGATCCCCCCTGACTTCCTGTAAGATGCTGAACACAGCAGATTCAAGGCGCTAAGGTCAGAATCCATGCTCAAGGGAGACCATGCACTCCTGGCTTGAGAGATTCACGGGTCAGCGAGGGGGACTCCCTCTTTGCCACAATTCTTGTGTGCAGCTGTGAACACCAGTAACTCTTTACGATAAACCAGCAACTCTTTACAACACCTGCTAAAGATTCATGCTGTGAGTGACATGGGTCAGGGCCCATCTGTGCAGGGAGGAGGCCACACAGATGCCAAGAAGATTTGAGAGGGACCCAGTTAGATCACTTCTCACTTATCTGTATTTTTCAATTTTCCTGCACCAAATATATTTCTTATATAACTTTTGCAACGTGTCCCTGGATGTTCATTGCTGCAGAGCAGTTGAAATCTATGGAACAATATACGTGAAGAGCACGCTGAAAACTGTAAAGCACCGCAACTGGAACTCGCCAGCAAGAGCTCAAATGAGGGATGAACCGGAGCAGAAGCCCTGCTCATCTCTGCTCCGCGCAAACACTGCACGTTTACATAAGCTTTTCTCTGCACAGCAGGCTTCTCAGACAGCAGAAATCCTTCAGGGCCTGGACTCACACAAATGCTTCACATCAGATCTTTAGATTACATGGATCTGATGAAGAGGAACTCCATGTGGCAGTATTTAAAAAGTGTAACAAAAAATGTTTCACAGAATCTGCCACCGTGATTTTTTTTTTTTTTTTTGGTATTCATTTAAAAAAATTTTTAGTTGAAGAAGAATTGCTTTACAATGTTGTGTTGGTTTCTGCCATACAACAACGCCAATCAGTCACACTCCCCACCCCACCCCTCCAGGTCATCAGAGAGCACCAGGCTGAGCTCCCTGTAATTAGACAGCAGCTCCCCACTAGCTGTCTGCTTTCCACACGGTCAGGTATGTGTTTGCCACTGTGATTTTTAATGAATCACTCTCACTCCGATGACGGGGTCAGCATGCATCTGGCACTAACCTCCCCTGGAGACTTCAGCCCCTCACTGCAGCTTCTGACGGCTCAAACAGAAGCTCCAGGGCTGGTCCCTCTTCACAAATGCGAATCACCACCATCAACATGCACGAGCGACACCTCCCAACAAACTGCAGGCTGTTCAGGATAACAGACAGAGATGCTATCTGTCAACCCCTGAGGTTGCGCAAATCCAGCTAGGGACTCCAGACATGGGCTCTTGATGAGCTCAAAATCACAGATCACGTGGCCAGCCCACAACCTCTTTACCACAGGCCTGAATCGATCCCCAGTTCACAACCTAAAGCAGACGGGAGGCTGAGGGCTGCAGTTCTGAGATCGCACAGAACTCTGATGAGGAGACTAGTTATCGGGATTGAAGCTACAAGACCAAATCAGCAACTCTGAAAACATGGCTTTTCAAAAATTAAGATCATGCACTTATGAATCTAGTCAAACTCAAAACTCTGTTCATAAAACAGTACCATTTGTTCCCTTGAAGTAATTCAGAAACCAGAAATTCCAAGCCTTGGGTAACCCTCTTCACTTCCTAACATCACCAGGTAACTCTCGTTATTTGCTATTGTTTAGTCACTAAGTCATGTCTGACCTTTGCAACCCCATGGACTAGAGCCCATCAGGATCCATGGGATTTCCTAGGCAAGAATACTGGAGTGGGTTGCCATTTCCTTCTCCAGGGGATCTTCTCGACCCAGGGATCCAACACACATCTCCGGCGCTGCAGGCAGATTCTTTACTGCTGAGCCACCAGGGAAGCCCCAGGTAACACTCAACCTTCTTTAAGCTAACCACGCGTTTGGCAGCCCCTAGGCCCGAAGGACACCCTTGTCTGCCTCCCCTGACTCAGCACATGAAGTTTGCCGAGAAAGTGAAAACCTGAGGGAGAACTCAGACTCTTCAGGTACTTTGCTTTTATAAGTTATTTGATTTTTCCACTGATGAAGTTTTCTTTCACAACGTTTCAAACGGATTTTCTTTTTAAAGGACTTTTACCGTATCCAAATGAACCTGCCCTGACCACCTTACAAGAAAGCCCTACCAGGCAAGACACAGCCCCTGCTTCCATTGCACACAGGATGGACTCTGGACTGCTCTCACTTGCCAGACTCTTTGTTCACCACGAAAATGTGTCACCTTTACATTAATTCCAACAAACTGCACACGGCACCACAAAACTTTACATTCCAAAGCAGAATTTCACAGCACCAACGTGCAAGCCTGCCATTTCGTCGACGCTGGGATGTCCAACAGTGTCCCGTCACTGGCCTACCCCGGCTCAGACCGCCCCTCGGAGCACCGCGCCAGGCCTCATCCGGCCCCTTCAACTCTGCCGTCTCCGTGCCTGTGGCCCTGGGGGCTGCCTGGAAGGTGGGGCATGGCCACGTCGCTGGGAAGCCAAGACCAGCAGAGAGTGGGAACCCCCGTGGTGCGGGAGGCCCCAGCAAAGGGGCACCTGGGGACCTGTTCTCTGCCCCCAGGAAGAGTGTCGGTGGCATAGCTCAGACACGGGCCCGTGCAGGGCGGACGCGGAGGCCAGCAGCTCACACTAAGGGAGGTGAGCCAACATGTGGCTGAACCCGTCTGCCGTGCGCACCGAGTAACACGAGGTCCACCAGGGCCCCGAGTGTGCTTCTCATTTAGGTCACAGTGAACCCGGCCATAATCCACCCAGCTGCCTCTGTCACACGGGAGACACGCAACAATACCTAGAGGGAGGAAGCAACAAAACCCAAACTCAACGACAACACCAGAAATGCTGACAGTGATTAGTAAAGTCATCTTTATACCTGAAAAACGAACATATACACAATGGGTCTGGAGTTCATACTCAACATAAACCATATTCTGTGTGATGGACCTCATTTTTTAGGTCACATACATTTCTCTAAAGAAAATTCCTACTTTACAATGTATTTAATATTGAAAATATAACAATATGTTTGTATTAATTTCTATATTCATAAAGATGCTTTGGAAGGGCACACAATTATTCAGATTATTTACCTTTGAACAATATTGAGAGGGCAAATGGGGTGAGTGTGTGGACACAGAAGGACATTTGAGCTGTATGATCCACGGAGCACTCACTCTGCCCGTAGGCAGCTAAAGGCACATCCAGAGAAACAGGGATGCCCAACAGGACTCATCTCTTCACAGATTTTTCTTTTTTTTTGGCTGCACTGCATGGCATGTGGATTTTAGTCCCCTGACCCGGGAGCAAACTACCACTTGCAAGACCAATGAGAAAAACAGACAGAAAGGTTTTCATGTGTTTTAAGGCACAGAGGGGCTTCCCTGGCAGCTCAGTGATGAAGAACCCACCTGCAATGAGGAGACGTGGGTTCACTCTCTGGGTCAGGAAGATCCCCTGGAGAATGGAATGATCCCAGTATTCTTGCCTGGGAAATCCCATGGACAGAGGAGCCTGGCGGGCTACAGTCCATGGGGTTACAAAAGAGTTGGACTTAGTGAGTCAACAACAAGGCACAAGAGCTACCAGGGAAATGAGGTCTTAAGGGGCTAAAACATGAGGGAAAAGAGAAGAACAGATGGAGAAGTCAGACACAGGGTCCCACTTTTCTCCTTGAGGTCCTCAAGCAGTGACCTCCAGGCTGAGAATGTGATAACTTCAGAATTCCTACATGGGCGTTTCAAATGCACCAAAGGTGTGGACGCTGGTGCAGACCCCAGGCCTTCAGCTGGGATCCCAGTGGCTATCCTAAAGGGATGACTGGTTCCGGCTGGTGTAAAGTGACAAGTCCCCACACTAAAGGCCAGGTAAGCCCTCACTGGAGAAAAATGTGATTGGGGTCCTCAAGTGATTTCTTAATCTGTGTCACATACAGAATCTATGTCCAGTGTTTAGTAAAAACTACCCAGCATACTAGGAGGCAGGACCAGCCAACTCAAGAACATGAGAAAAACAGACAATAGAAAAAGAACCACAAAATACCCCAATTTTAAAATTACAGGACATTAAAATGCATGTGATGAACATGTTCATTAAAAGACAAGCTTCTGAGAGAGTCTGAGCAGAGAACTGAATATTAAAAAAACAAAAAGAAGAATCAAATGAACACTAAACTTGAAAAATATAACAATTGAAGTTAAGAACTCCACTGCTGCTGCTGCTAAGTCGCTTCAGTTGTGTCCGACTCTGTGCGACCCCATGGACGGCAGCACACCAGGCTCCCCCGTCCCTGGGATTCTCTAGGCAAGAACACTTGAGTGGGTTGCCATTTCCTTCTCCAATGCATGAAAGTGAAAAGTGAAAGTGAAGTTGCTCAGTCGTGTCTGACTCTTAGCGACCCCATGGACTGCAGCCCAAGAGGCTCCTCCGTCCGTGGGATTTTCCAGGCAAGAGTACTGGAGTGGGGTGCCATTGCCTTCTCCAAGAACTCCACAGACAGGCCTAATAGTAGACTGAAGAGAAACGAGCCGATGGTAGACAGGTCTGGAAAACATACATATGAAGCACAATGGGGGAAAAAAGACAAAAACTACTGAAACAGTTTACAAAAGAGAAAAGGTCTCGACTTCCCTGGCAGCCCAGGGGTTAAGAATCCGCCTGCCAAGGCAGAGGACGCAGATTTAATCCCGGTCTGGGACGACCCCAGAGGCCAAGGGCAGCCAGGCCCGCACCACAGCCACAGTGGCCGCTGCAGGGAGAACCTGGGCTGCGGGCAGGGCAGTCCTGCCTGCTGCAGCCAGAGCAAGCCCGTGGAGCAAGAGACGCAGCACAGGTCTCTGAACAAGTGCGAGTTAGTCTCTTCAGTCGTGTCCGACTCTTTGCAGCCCCAGGGACAGAAGCCCACCAGGCTTCTCTGTCCATGGGATTCTCCAGGCGAGAGTACTGGAGTGGGTTGCCATTTCCTTCTCCCGGGGATCTTGCTGACCCAGGGATTGAACCCAGGTCTCCCGCACTACAGGCAGATTCTTTATCATTTGAGCCACCAGGGAAGCCCAAATAAGTACAAGGTTTCAAAAAGTATAAAATAAATAAATAGAAATATAAATGGGGCTCTGATCCCATAGGATCACTGCCCTTGGCAGAAGAGACCAGGGAGCTGTCTGTCTCCACCGGGACCTAATGAGAAAAGGCCCATGCGCAAACCTCGAGGGGAATGGGACAGAGGCTGCTTTGCTGCTGGCGCCTCGGCCTGGGGCCTCCAGCCTCCAGAACTATGAGAAGAGTCTGTCACCCAAGTCCCCAAGTCTACCGTATTTTGCCATGGTGACCTGAGCTGACTCACATTCGGGTAAGAAGCTGGACGTGGCCACCCTGGAAAGGCCAGGGGTCATGAGACTGCCAAACTTAGTTTTCGGCCTTTTAGTGTTATTTGAATTTTTCCTTCTTTTTTTTTAATGAAAATTAAAATTAATTAAAATACTGGTATAATAGTGCAAACATTAAAACCTAAGATCACACTTAAAGGAAACATTTATATGATCCTTTTATTTATTTTATTTTGTCTCATTGCTTTATTTTTTTATATTAACCTACGAACTTTATTTTTGTCTCATTGCTTTAAATTGTTTTTAGCCACAAAGTTTGCTTCATTTCAATCTCCAAACAATATTAAAAACAATACATGGTTTTTATTTGCTTATCAAATGCAATCATGGATTAAACTGTTGAAAAACAGAATATAAGCTCATGTATAAGCTACTATTTGATAGTATAATTAAAATAATGGACTACAATAGACAGTTATGCTGCTGCTAAGTTGCTTCAGTCGTGTCCAACTCTGTGCGACCCCACAGACGGCAGCCCACTAGGCTCCTCCGTCCCTGGGATTCTCCAGGCAAGAACACTGGAGTGGATTGCCAGTTCCTTCTCCACATATGATCCTTTTAAAAGACAAAGATATGCTTTTGAAAACTGCATATCATCCAGACCTTCTTATGATACATTTTTGTATATATTTTAATAATATATTTTCTAGTTACAAAAATGTATGCTTTATAGGAATTTGGAAAATGTAGAAAAACCAAATGAAGAAAACAGAAAGCCTATATTCTCCAGCCATACAAAAAAAATCCCTGTACAACAAGCCCTGTGTCAGATCAGATCAGACACCAAGTGAACTATATTCTGACTGCGAGCTATTACTCGCAGTGCCACATGCAACGTGCTTTCTGATCATTTCTAAATATCTCCTTAAGAGAAGACTGAAAATGAGCCAGTGATGCAGAGAGGACTGATTCCAGACGAAAGCATGTTAATGACCCCAAGGACACAAGGCAGGGTGTTCCCTGGTGGCCCAGTGACGGTCAGGTGTCCCGGCTCTCACTGCCGAGGGTCCAGGTTCAACCCCTGGTGGGGGAACTAAGACCCCATAAGCCAGGCAGTAGGAGCCTCCTGGCCCTGGGGGGCTGAGGAGGGTGTCCACCGGGCCACACCAAGCAAGGCTCGTTGTCTCTATCCACAAAAACTGGTGGAGTTTGGTCCAAACAAAAGAGCGGAGTCCAGCTGCTCCCAAGGTTTTCACTGGTTCTGAGAAGGGATGAGGAAGGGGCAGGCTGCAGCCCCTCACAGACAGACACGAAGCCCTCTGCACGGCCCTGGAGACTACGTTTCTTTTCACTAAGTCAGAAGGCACGCCTGAGTTCTGGGAAGGAACTGAAGAGATTGACTGAGTTGTTTTCTCAATCAAACATTTTTTGGAATTAACGGGCCCTGGGTGCAGCCTGAGTGGTTCACAAAAATGTGCATTTGTACTGATGTGACACAGGGGAAAAATAAAGCAACGCTGGTTTTCTTACTTACACACACACACACACACACACACACACGTACTCAGCCTCAAGGTGGACTGAAGACAGAATTATTAGGCCATCTGCCTTTTCCCTCACTGAACAACGACCACTTGGCCAAACTCCACCATTTCTAAGGATGCCAGGTAAACTGGTGTAAATGAAGTCAGGATGCTAGAGGAGACTAACAGACAGTGCGTATGAATCAGATGCAAGTCTCCGTGACGCTAACTGGCACGCAAACCTGAGAACCGGCTGATCCCTGGGCGGTGGACACACAGAGACGCACACGCCCGGCCACCCGCCTGCCCAGGCACCTCGATCTGGCTGCGGCAGCCCCACGGGCCACGGTCCCTGCAGGCACTCCCCTTTCATAAAGCCACTGCCGCGGAGCACGTGACAAAGGGGCCTCTCCATCTCCGAAGTCCTGAGCTCTGCTGAAATCTGTCATCAAAGACTACAGAGTTCTGTGGGACTGAAATAGAGAAAATATTTTTTGATTCTCCTGCAACTAGCTCACGAACTCTCACTAGCCAGCCCCCCCGACCGACAGGCACACGAGGCACACACAGTGTATCGGCACTGTGACCAGGTCTCCCGTGGACACGCGAAGTCACAGGAGCCGGGGGGAGTCCGCGCGTCAGGGAGGAAAGGAGCGCGTGCCAGACCGGCATCTAGAAACGATCCTTCTGGGCGCGGTGGGGGAGAGACTGGGGCAGAGACTCAGCTAGAAGGTTCTGTGGTTGCAGGAGGTGGCGGGCGCCACAGCGAGAAGCAGAGGGCTGAGCACACGCTTGGCCAGGGAGTCTGGGCTGGTGGGCTGGGCTGGCCAGGTGGGCTGGGCTGGAGCTGGTAGATGGTGATGCTACTTCTGGAGCTAAGGATGGCAGCTTTGGGTGCCTCTCAGGATACACGATTAGTAAAACTGCAAAGTGTCACGATCTGAAATCGCCTGTCACCTGGATGAAAATGTCACCAACATTGAGCAGACCAGTAAGTTCAGATGACAACGAAGACACAGCAGGATCTGAAACTTCAAGCACTTGCTGTGTGCCCTGGACACCTGCTGCGTGCAGGCACCACCACGGACCAGCTCACGAGCCTCCCTGATAGCCTCATCTGGCAGGCCCTTGCTTCATCCTCTTCATGTTATAGGAAAACTCAGAGAGGTGAGGCAACTCTCCCACCATCACATAACCAGGAGAAGGGTGACCCCAGAAGACACAGCCAGTGGAAAAGGCATCAAGCGAGGGGTCCTTAAATTAAACCACTGAGCTTAATTAACCTTCTCCCCATCTAGCCCACAAGGTGACTGGAAAGATCTATAAACTCCTGTCTTTTTTGTTTGGTTGCACTGCCCAGCTTGTGGGATCTTAGTACCCCAACCAGGGAGTGAACTCGGGACTGCAACAGGAGTGTGGCGTCCTAACCACAGGACCCCAAGGGAATGCCCAGTAAATTCCTGTCTTGAGAACCCCACAGCTGCACACTAAAGTATGTCTAAAAACATTTCCAGTCACCAACCTTGGGATCATCTGTTCAGTTAAAGGAACTCATCCAGGTGGACAAGCCACACACCTGGAAGGTGAAAGAAAAGGCAGCAGGGCCATGTTCTCTTCCTAACCTGCATGTCCCAACTGAGAGTGAGTAAAGCCTCAGCAGCAGGAAAAACGAGGGGGAAGGTTGCAGGGAGAGCCACACTGCACAAACGAGTCACCCTCCATCCAAAAGATCTAGGAATCCAACAGTGAAGAGTACTTGCACTTCACTAGTGCAACGGTGGTCACGGTAAGTGACGGTAAGTCACTTCAGCCATATCTGACTCTTTGCGACCCTGGGGACTGGAGCCCACCAGGCATGGGATTCTTCAGGCAAGAACACTGCAGAGGATTGCAGGGCTCTCCTCCAAGGGATCGTCCAGACCCACGGATCGGGATCAAACCTGTATCTCTTATATCTCCTACACTGGCAGGCGGGTCACTTTACTACCAGTGCCACCTGGGAAGCCCTGAAGGTCAAATTAAACAGGCTGTCACCAGAATCCCTTGGATAGCCAGGAGATTGAACCAGTCAGTCCTAAAGGAAATCAACCTTGAATATTCACTGGAAGGACTGATGCTGAAGCCGAAGCTTCAGTACTTTGGCCACCTGATGCAAAGAGCTGACTCACTGGAAAAGATTCTGATGTTGGGAAAGATTGAAGCCAAGAGAAGAAGGGGACAATAGAGGACGAGATGGTTTTGATGGCATCACTGACTCAATGGACATGAGTTTGAGCGAACTCTGGGAGATGGTGAAGGACAGGGAAGCCTGGCGTGCTGCAGCCCATGGGGTTGCAAAGAGTCAGACATGACTGAGCGACTGAACAACAACCACAGCAGCAGGACCAGTGTCCTGAGACCCCAGTCGCCTGGGCCCCCACCACCCCGAGGATAGAAGCAGCCGGCCCCAGAGTCACCGCCCCACCCCCGCGCCACGGCGCTGGAGCTGCAAGAGAAACCCCAGAGCAACCTCACTTTTCTGCCTTCCACACAAAATGACACACATTTGGGTGCTTCCTCTTTTTACATTTCTCCTTCTTTAAGCCATTACCAGAACACAGTTGACAAGGCAACAAACAGGTCAGGCAGTTCCTCAGTGTGGGCAGTAAGGGCTGGTCATCCGTCCTTCACCAGACCCACGAGTTACTCCTGCTACAAGCATCATCCGCACTGAACTCTCAGCCCACGGCCACCGGGACCAGCGCTGACCAGGGGCCTCACTGTCTGCCCCACCCAGAAGATGTAAGGAGAGAGCAGGTGAGACCCTGTCCTCGGGCAACTTCTCAACCAGTGAGGAAGGCAGTAAAGAGAAATGGAAAGCATTCGCCACTTAGACATTAAAACCAGCAGCAACATAAACAAGGTTCTGCTGTGGAGCAGAAGGAACTGTATTTGATATCCTGAGATAAACTGTAAGGGAAAGACTATATAAAAGAATGCATATACAGTATACGTATAACTGAGTCACTTTGCTATACAGCAGAAATTAAGACAACGTTGTAAGTCAACTATATGTCGATTAAAAAAGGAGAGGGGCTTCCTTGGTGGCGCTGTGGTTAAGACTCCACGCTTAACCACAGCAGGGCACGGGTTCGATCTCTGGTCAGGGAAGTTTCACACACTGCATACTGTGCCCCAAAAAGGAAATATGTTTTTAAAAAGAGACAGAGAAAAGAAAACCAGTGGCAACAGATAAGTGCAGGTAGTTGAAGGACTGAAAAAGATGGCCTGACTTCAAGCCTGACCAAGCAGGCCGAGCCCAGCCCCTGGCAGGCCAGGCCAGGCTTCCAAGCCTGTGGATGTCTTACAGGCCCTGGGCCCCCAGGCCAAACCACTCAGCAAATAAATAGCCAAAACACCTGTGCCATCAGACGGCCCTCTGCCAATTCACACCAAATTTAAATGCGGGTAGGAACCAACCAAAGTCAGTGCAGAGTTCCACTGACAACGGGCCACAAAGACCAGGAAAATTTTCCGTACAGAGAACAGCAAACCAGCAAGGAATTTAATGACCCCTCAGCCCAGGGCTCCAAATGACCCCAGGGGACTAGGTTAAGTGCAGAAAACAGCAGGAACACCCCTGTTTTCTCAGTTCTGACAAAGACCTATGGAAAGGGCTCTCAAGTCAGCAACATGAAAAACAGCCATGTGAGCACGTGAAGCCAATGAGGAGCGGGCAAGGAGCGGGCACACAGGCAGCCCCACCTGGTACAGGGAGCCAGGGCAGCCCCAGCAAGCATAGCTGGAGCGGCCTCACGTGCAGGGCCCGTGGGGCCGGGGAGCTCAGCTCTGGAGCCCCTTGCTATCGTTCTGTCCCAGACAGGCCCTCCTGACACACTCTCCAGCAGCGGCCGCGCTGAGATGGCACGTGCTGCTCCTCCGGCTGGGCAGCGGGGGCGGGCACCAGCACCCACTCTCTTTCTCCCTCCCCGCTGGACAGGGCGGGGCGGCCCTACTTGGTAGGAGCCCAGGCACCGTGATCAGACTGGAGTGGGCCGGCCACACGGCAGCCCTAGCCGTGGGGAGCAGTTGTTTACAGAACACGGGAGCAAAGCTGGCCGTGGTAAGGCAGAGACAGAGCAGCACCCAGAGAAGATCAGTTCCTGTAAAACCGACCTCCCACATGAGCCAGCACTCACGATCCTAGATGTTCTACCCACAGGAGATGGAAACTCACGTCCTCGCAAAAACCCCCACACAGGTGTTTACTGCAACTGCCCAAAGCTGGACCCATCAGGAAGTCCTCTAGCTGGCGAATGGATACGTACACTGTGGTCCATCCAGAGCGTGGAATACTATTCAGGGCTGAAGCTATGAGCTATCAAGCCACGAAAGGACACTGAGGAACCTTAAAAGCATATGACCAAGTGAGAGAAGCCAATGTGAACAGGTTACATACGGTCTACTTCCAATTACATGGCGTATAGAAAAGACAAGACCATGCAGACAGTAGAGATTAGGATCGGGTTCATCCGCTGTTAACAAATGACCACTCTGGTAGGGGCGCTGATGGGGTGGTAGGGGGAGGCTGTGCACATGTGGGGCAAGAGCACGTAGGAAACCTCTGTACCTTCCTTGCAACTGTGCTGGGAACATAAAACTGCCCTAAAAGACAACAAAAACAAAATCAAGTCTTTAAAAAAAACATGGCTGAAGTCAGAATCACACCGCACCGGAAGCTGGGCCTGCGCCGGACTTTCTGTCTATCTGGGTCAGCCCAACGCCTTCACTGTGGAAGCCGGGCGGGCTGGGTTTTCTGTGACTCTCAACCTCATGGGCCCTAACCGCAACCCCTGTAAAGCGAGCGGACTGTGCTGGACTCCACAGCCTGTCAGTGCTGACGAACACCGGCCCTGACACAGGAGGGCGCCCATCCACACACCCACACAGGCAGCCCCGGGAGGGCGCGTCCCAGTGCAGGCAGGGCTCGGGGGCGCCAGCACCTCCACGTGCCTGAGTCCTCACAGCTGAACATGTTCCCGCAATCGGACAGTAAAGGGTTCATACTACGAACAGAGCAAACTGAAGAGAGAAAAAACAAGGCTGCTGCTACAACGGGCCCCCGACCGAGAACTGGGAAGTGTGAGGGGCAGCACGTGGGAATTTCTAAAATCAGAAATCAGAATTGAGCTCAATTTGTTTTCCTCTGCAGCCCAGGTCTCAAATATAATCCCATTTTAAAACTGTTCTAATCGAATACGAAAACCTCCGCGTTAGGTTCTAAAAGCTGTTGTCACTTACTGCCTTCCTTACCAGGGTAATTTTATAGTATATTCTGTCCTAAAAAGATTACTTAATCCATAAGGACAGTGAACAAAAGGTGTATAAAGGTGCACAAAGATTACCTCAAACACTGTATCTTTTTTCATCACATCACTTAAAGAATATTTAAACCCTGAAAAAGTTTAACACTGTGTTTGTTAGAAGTGGCCAATCTCTCTGCCACAGAAAGCCTGGAGAGGTGATCTGGGCTTTTACCGCCTCCACGGGAGAGCCCAGCACCCAGGGATGCATCTGCAGATCCGCGATTGAATCCGCAGAGCCACAGAATCCCCGGCTTTCAGTTCTGCAGGCAGGAGTGTCCGGGACCACCTGCCGACAGGGAAATGAGTGAGGACGCGAGCGCCCACCGACACTGGCTATAGGCCCCAGCTCCACACCAAACACACTTCCGGCAAACTGGCACACTTCCAAACTGGCAACGACTTCCGGAGAGCACCACTTCACGCCTCCAAGGCTGCACCGTGCCCCATGCAAGGACTGATCGCAACTGGAGAGAGCTGGGAACTGAACACACAGCAGCACAACCCTTTCCTTGGCGGGCCCAGGCGGTGCACAACCAATCCTGAGCCCCCGCTGCAGCCACAGGGGCTCCCAAGGTGCTCGGACAGCCTGCGGCACAGCAGCCTCCTCGCCACCACCTCCCAAGCGGCCCGGAATTCCCTCCATACTGACGCACTCAAATGTCCTATCAAGCCAAGAGGATCAAGTCTGCCACATAAACCCACCTTCTGTGCAAAAGAACACAAATTTTACTACTAAAGGGTAAGCTTTAAATATCATATGACTCCTAAGAATTCCAACATTCCTAATGACTTACAAAGCCACATAGGCTAGGCTGTTCTTGATAGGTCAGTCAGTCAGTTCAGTCGCTCAGTCGTGTCCGACTCTTTGGGACCCCATGGACTGCAGCATGCCAGGCCTCCCCGTTCATCACCAACGCCCAGACTTCCCTCAAACTCATGTCCATAGAGTCGGTGATGCCATCCAACCATCTCATCCTCTGTGATCCCCTTCTCCCGCCTTCAATCTTTCTCTATAAAAGTGCCCTCAAAATACAAATATTAAAAACATCTAGGGGGAACTTCCCTAGTGGTCCAGTGGTTAAGAATCCGCCTTTCAATGCAGGGGACTCCGGTTCAATTCCTGGTTGGGGAATGAAAATCCCACATGCCTGGGGCAACTAAGCCCCCAGGCCACAACTACTGAGCCCGTGGGCCCAAACAAAGATCCCAGCAACTAAGACCTGATGAAGCCAAACAAACAAACAAACAAACAAACATCTGGGACTTCCCTGCTGGTCCAGTGGTTAAGAATCCGCCTACCAATGCAGCGGATTTGATCCCTGGTCCCTGAAGATCCCACGTGCTGCGGGGCAACCAAGCCCGTGCACCACAACTACGAAGCCCACGAGCCGCAACCAGAGACGCCACCACGGGAGAAGCCCGGGCCCCACGGCTGGAGGGCAGCCCCGCTCGCCACAGCCATGGGAAGCCCAGGCACGGGAATAAAACACACACACACACACAATTTTAAAAGAAACGTAAAGACACCTAACACACGAGAAGGTATCGTGAGCAAAGACCAGCCCCACAACTCACCCCGGCTCCGGGAGTCCACCCACTCTGGCTGAAGGACAAGGCCTGTCCCTGGCTGCTGCTCCAGGTCGTGGAGGTGGGCACAGGACTGCAGGCCGCGGGTCGACTCACCTGAGCTCTCTTCCTTCGCTGTACCGTCTACTCGAGGAGGCCCTCGGGGCGGCCGTCTCCAGGAGCAGCTTCTGCGTGAGCCTGCCGGGCGGAGCAGGGTCCCGGCCACTGTCTTCATCCACCTCCCGGTCACACTTCCATTCCTCGTCTTCGTTCAGCGTGGGCAGGTACCCGGGGACACCCTTCCCTGTCCCTGACCCAGAGCTCTGGTCACTGCAGAGCTTCGGGCTCTCCGAGCCTGTCCTCGTGTACTCCAGGTAAATGTCGGACTTGAGGAAGGAGGGGTAGGTGTTCTCCTCCATGGTGGACTGGACCTCCGTCTGTGCCTGGTCGAACATGGCGGGGTCGATCTGCTGCTTCGAGATGCAGTCCTTTATGAAGCTCTTGGTGGCGGGCTTGGTCTGCCGGGACACAATGCCGTTGTTATCAAGGATGTATTTGCGGTAGATGGCTCTGGCCAGCTTCAGCCTCTTCTCTTCATTCGAGTCACAGGGCTCCAGTTTTCTGAAGCCGCTGCAGGCAAACCAGAAGTCCAGGAGGTCGGCACAGTCCTCCTGTTTCAGGAAAGTCCTAAACAGGTTTATGCCGTCTTGATCGTCCAGCAGGGAGTGCAGCGACTCGGCCCACTTCAAGTACGGAGGGGTGGGCGACGCGCTGCCCTCAGGCTCGTACCCCAGGTCCAGGTCCGAGCGCCTCGGAGTGGCTGTGGAAGTCTCCCCTTTAATCCCAGCGCCTTTCCCAGAGCAGAAGCTGTGGCTGACGGGCCTGGGGTCTGTGGACACCAGTTCACCCTCCTCACCAGGCACTGGGGGTCGGGGGGCATCTTCGGTGAAACTTGCTCCGAGGTCCAAGGGGAAACCCTGCTCCTGGATATTCATTTTGGGACTCTGTGCGTCAATGAACAATGAGCGCTGCACCCTAATACATCAGTACTTACGGCTCCAAAGTGAATCAATCTGTCCTGTTGAAACCATTAAGAGGACAAGGATTAGGAAAGGTGGGTCCATGGAAACATGACCACAGAGGTTTTCTCACCACAAGACTCTCAATGATGCCCTCCCACTCGAACTCAAAGCCAGAAACTCAGTTTAAATGTTCAATGCTTTGTCACAAGGTTTTGTACTATGTTAGAACAATTTCTGTAAACTTTGCCAACTACAGGAATGCCTCTGGCACAAAGAAATCGATGTCCAGAACACAGAGAGCGTCACTACCCTTGAGGGTCCTTCTGTGAGAACAAAGAGAGACTACAAGCCTGGGGACCCTCCATCCTGAGCTGCTACAGGACTGCGTGGCCAGGCCCTCTCAAGCTCCGGAAAGGCAGGAGGGCTGGAGCAGACACAGGAGCTTCTGGTCCTCCCAGCTGTGCAAAGCCAGGTGAGAGCCAGCCCCTCACGAGGAAGGTGAGTGTGTGTATCTCAGCGTCACAGGGCCGCTGTGATGCGCAGACATGGCACTCCACACCGAAGGCTGGCAGCCATGTCGGCCCTCCACGCTCTTCGAGCCCACGGCTGCTCTGCTTCTTGCTTTCCACCGCTTCACACTGAGTGTCCCCACGACCCGGGCAAACACACAGCAACTGGTTCTTCTAAGTCTCCACACACCCCAAAGAGCAGGGAACCTTCCAGTGAGGAGCACAGGACGCTGCTTCCGTGCACAGGGGCCTTCTCACACCGCTGATGATGTGAAGGCTTTTATTGTTTTTGGCCACACAAGGCAGCTTGTGGGATCTTAGTTTCCCAAGCAGGGAATGAACCCAGGCCCTCAGCAGTAAAAATTTGGAGTCCTAACCACTGGACCACCAGAGAATTCCCATGAACAGTCTTAAAAAAAGCTTCCATCAGACGTGCTCTAGACTTGAAAACCTTGCTTAAAAGGAAAGTGTCCTTCTGACAGCAAATGGCAACTGAGTACTCTGAGGAGCAGAGAGGGTACCGAGCAGACGAGGCCCAAACCCTACTAGCTATGGAAGCCCGCGGCTCACAGGATGCAGCTGGGGAAAGTAAAGGCCACGTGACTCACCCTCTCGGAGTTAGGGAGCCATGGTTCTGTCTCTGCTGCTAGAAGCCCGTCTCGCACAAGGGAGGGCTGCCCTGTCAGGGCTCTGCCACAGCCTCGCGTCCTGTCCTCCCTGACACTGAGCCCACGGGCTCAGGCCACACCTCCCAACCTGGCCTGCTGGATGTAGGTGGTCTGCCTAGGAGACTGGAGAGAAGCATGATAGGCCCAATCGCTGAGAGCGCTGAGCAAGTCAGAGGAGCAGAGCAAAATCCAAAAACCTGGCACCAACACAAGGCACAGACCTCCCAGTCACCTCTCCACTCTTGGGCCCTGGCCTACATGCAACCTGCCCCACACCTGGTCTGCACACACTCGCCTACCAGCAGCTGCCAACGCCTCATGGCACCCAGAGGTGGAGGATGGGTCACAACTACTGTCCTGCAGCTAGTGACTAGCCTACCGGGTCGGCTGCAATCTCGGCCTCGGCAGGAACAGCCTGCTTTCTCAGGTCAAGGCCCACGGGCTGTGACAGCTGCTGCTCACAGACCACTTCAACTGCAAGGTCACCTCCTCTGAACCCCATCGATGGGGACTGAGCACCTCTGAGGTCTCCACACCAGCTCCCGGATGCTAGCGCCCTCTTGTCGGGGTCACCATCTCAGGAAGGACCCACACCTGGTCCCCTGAGCCTTACTGCTGGAGATGCTCTGTGGTTCACTTGCCTTGAGAAAAAACTAAGTCACCGTGTTCTAAGGGGAAGCTGATTACGAGTCATGTCACTTTCTCTTAAAGTGCTGATGTCTTCCAGGTAAACGACTTGGAGCAGCCTGGTTTAAACGTTCTCTGCAGGGCCTACAGGATCTGACACAAGGTCTCTCAACTAAGGGGCATCAACAAACATGTAATTCATGAACATTAAGGAAAACAACACTCGGCACAGATGTGGAACATCAGCCTTCACGGGTGCTGAAACAGCAGCAAATTCAACATCGAGCTGTCTTTTCATTTGGGTGAGAGCAAGTCCCCCTAATCATTTAAGCTATCTTCTCATAGCCCGGAAGAAACGTTTCTTAAAATTCACATCTGCTTTTGCCTGTCAACTGACAGGAGTCCTTCGGTGTCCCAGAAGCACAAGAACATCTCTCCACATTGCTGCTGTTATGAAACGTGCTCCCATTACTGAGATCTCCGGGTTCCCAAGAAGAAGCATGGCAGGCGTTCAGCGTGCACACGTACACACCACATAGGAAGATGCTGCCTTGCTTCAGATTAGAGTCACGGACCCACAGGCACTGGATCTGGCCAACAGCCTGTAACCACCTTCAACAAAGGGGACCCCACAAAAGGAATCTACAACTCTGATGCCTCATTTACAATCTCCTTCAGTCACTGCCAAGGAGCACCCCCTGGGTACCACGGCAGCCAGCTCAGAGCTGTAGGCGTGTGTATATTTATTTGTTTTACTCAAATGCAACTTTTGAAGTTTTGATTTATGTGAAGTATGGAAACAACAGAGTGTGACTCTGACATACTCCCAACTGTCCGTTAACTAAGGATTGTCCTAAGGATTGGGACTACAGCTTTCCATGTAATTTATTCCCCCACCACCCAAATCCTCAATGACCAAAGAAACCCAAAAAGTCCACTTAGCTTTCCTGAAACCAGAAATCCAAGAAACATCAACACTGGCTAGGAATCAGACAGAAACATACATGCTGTATGCTTTCCCATCCTTGTTCCTGAATACAAGTTCTTAAAACTGAAACCCAGATAGTGCTATCTTGGGAGGTCAGGTTTAGATGTGTGTGTTCTCCAAAACAAGGCCTGGTCCAAGGATGTCTGAGGGTCTCCCTGAAGCAGCAGAGAACAGAAGTATGAGCACAAACAAGGGGCCAAGATGCACAATCACTCTTTATTAATTATCTTAGAGACCAGCTGAGAAAAATGCCCAGAGGACTAATGCATTTTTCTCTGCTGTGCTCGATGCTAAACTGTGAGCGTCACTGCCCTGACTGTACAGCTCTGGTTTCAGAAGGGACTCAGTTCCCATGAAAATGGAGAGCAGAGGTGGACTCTAAGACATACACCCGGGAGAGAGGCAGAGAAAGCTGGGGGGTGAAGCATCTCCCCGAGGGAGTAGAGCCCCTCAAGCAAGCCAGACCACCCGGCCTCAGGCTCTGCCTCACGGGGAGTGCTTCCTCCGGTTTCAGGTTCACTCACTCCTACTTTTTGGTTGGGGGGGCGGGGGTTGTACGGGGAGGAGAAGGGACCCTCCGCCATCCGGCTTATCCCCAGGATGCTTCTGCACCCACCACCCACTCTGCTCCAGGCCCACGGATCACAGCACCGCACTCAGCACCATCCAATCAAACACATCAGCTGCACACCTCAGCCTCCTCCCGGAAGGATCTTCCTTCTGAGAATCCCGAGTATTCCTCACTCCTTTCAGCTCACCCAGAGCAAGTGGCTGCCCGCTGTGAGCCGTCCACCGGCCCAAGAGTCAACAGGGGCCGACCCCTCGTCTTCGGCATCAGCAGCGAGCACCCCCTCCTAGACACACCCGCCCTCGCAGCGGTGGGCCGCACGCCCCCTCTCGCGCTCCGAGCCCTCGCGGACCCGGACCCGCACGCCCCCCGAGCCCCTCTTCCGGGTCCCGCTCCCGGCCCGGCCCGCGCGGCCTACAATGGGCGCCGCACAGGCCCGCGCCCCTCAGGAATGCGCGCCCGGCCGCGCGACTCACCCGCGCGGCGGCGGCGGCGGCGGCGGCGGCGGCGGCGGCGGGGCCCCGGGCCCGGCTCCCGGAGCGGCGCGGCGCGGCCCATGCGCTCAGCGGCGGCGCCGCGGGCGGGACGCGGCGGGGGCGCGGCCCCGGGCGGCCCCCATCGCAGCGGCGGCGCGGCGGCCCGCAGGCGGGCGCGGGGCAGGCCGCGGGGCCGCCGCCAAGGCCGGCCGCGGACTCCCGCCGGCCTGCTCCGCGGGGACGCGGCTCCGGCCCGACTCCGGCCGGTCCGGCGGCGGCGGCGGCAGCGGCGGCGGCGGCGGAGGAGGTAGCGGCGGCCACGATCGCTTCCCCGAGCGGGGAGCCGGAGCCCAGAGCGCCTAAGCCCAGGCCGGAGCGCCCCCGCCGGCGCCGCCCGGAAGTGCGGGGGCGGGGCCCGGAGCGTCGGGCGGGGCCCGGGGCGCGGGGCGTGCCGAGAGCGCGGGGGCGGGGCCGGGAGCACCTGACGGAGCCCAACGCGGGGACAGGGCGAGGAACGCGCGGCGCGGAGCCTCCGGCGTGGAGGCGGGGCCTTGTGGGCGGGGCCGAGTCGTGGGCGGGGCCAAGGCGGGGGGAACCGGGCGCAGAGCGCGAGACCGAGCCAGAGCGCGAGACCGAATCCGAGCGCTGGGAAGGGCCTGGAGCCTGGGGGCGGAGCCTCTGCCGTGGAGGCGGGGCCTGGGCGTGGGCGTGGGCCCTGAGCGTGGAGGCGGAGCCAAGTGTCCAGGCGGACGGGAGGCGTGACGCAAAGCCTGGCCGAGCGGACCTCAGCAGATATGTCGCTAGGGGCGGGGCCTTAGTGTGGGCGGGGCCAAGACGCCGTCGAACTGCTCTGGTCCCCTGGGGCTGTGTCATTAGGGAGGGTGGCCCGAGCGCCCAAGGGAGAGATGGCCCTCAGGCGGGCCCGCAGACGCACGCCAGGTCGGAGCCCTTTTCTGCTTCCCACATGGTGTCCACTGACCCAGGGCTCCAGAGGTCAGCACCCCAGTCCCGGCCCGCCCAGCCGGGCTGCCACGCCCTCCGAGCTCTCTGACCCGGAAGACTCTCGGAGGAGAACGGCCACTGACTGCCCCTGGCACGGAAGAAGCAGGTGTCCAGGAGTTGGACAGTTGCAGGGCCAAGCCAGGCTGACCAGGAGCTAAGCCCCGAGTGATATACGGCCTCTTTGTCCCCCTTCTCCATGCCTACTGCCTCCTGGTCAGCCAGGACCCTGAGAAGGTGGGCTTGGGCTCTGCCCTCCCTGAGTCCCCGTCAGGTCACACAAGAAGGCATCCAGTGAGTGCTGGTTGTCACTAGGGCGGGAGCTCCAACCTCCAGAAAGAGCTGTGGGCGGAATGGCCGGGGCCCCACCCAGCTGGTCCAGGTTCGGGGTTCCACTCAGGCACCATCCAGGGTCCTGGCAGGGGCTTCACTTCCCACCACTGCCCCACGGGTACCACTGGCCCAGGCCAGCCTGAGAGCAAGGGCTTCCGGATGTCCCAACACCTGCATGACAACCCCCTCCCCCTCACTGTTGCCATGGCCACCCTGGCCTGATCTGCAAGCCCCACTGGCTAGCTCCTGGGTTGCCCACCTGTCACCAGCCCCTCCCAGAGGAAAGATGTAGGCACCAGGAAGTGCTGACTGCCCCCCACAGAAGTGTCCCTGCAGTCCACCCCCACGATCATCCAGGACCTCATCCTCCAGCTGTGCCACGTCAGACCGGGCACCTTGAGAAATGCTCCCAGGGGCCCCAGGGCCTGGCTAGTACCCCCTTGTACACACAAGGAGGTTGAAGCTCAGGCCGCACAGGGACCTGCTCACGTCCTCCAGACCTGGGGCCCCGTATCCCTCACCTGTCCCAAGCTGTCCCCAGCACCCCCCGTCCCTCTGTCCTAGGCTGTCCCCAGCAGCCAGCCTGCTCCCTGGAGCCCTCACAGTCCTCAGGGCTCTTCCCTGGCTGCCTCTGGTCACTTGCCCCCAGTCCCTGAGGTCATCTCTGATGCCACTACCTCTTCCCAGGGACACTGCTCACCCCCACTGCCCGCTACGAAGGGAGGAAGTCCAGGCTCTGGGCACTCCCCCACCAGCCAGCCTCCTATGCAGCTGCCCACGGCTGGCACCTGCCTGAGGTGCACAGCACGGAGGCACCCCAGCTCTAGCAACCAGCTTCCTAGGGCTCAGTACAGCCTCCTCCGACACCCAGGCTTTCATCCGTGAGGGAGGAGGCCACAGGGGAGTGCCCCAGCCTGCCGATAGCCCAGGCCGCCTCTGAGGGCTGTCACCACACCCAGGACTGGCTGGGCAGGGGCAGTGGCTACGGTGGGTCAGCACCGCAGAGGAACAGCACTGATGAACCCAGCTGGACCAACTAGGGTCCTTGTGACAGGTGTCACTCTCTCACATCCCCTGGGATGGTCCCAGGCTTCCCAGGGCTGGTACAGGAGATGCCTTTGCAGCCTCTCCCTGGCTCTGTTCAGCTGCAGAGCCTTAGAGGCAGAGTGGGTGGGCTTCATGGCACAACAGGGTCTGTGTGGGCTGCAGGAGTCCTGGGTAAGCTGGACAGACAGCAGGGCCTCCAGGACATCGGTCCTCAGGCTGTCTTCCCACCTCCAGACACGGGCCCCCAGTGCTTGCCTTGGTTCTGCAGAGCTGCTGCTGTGGCCAGGCCAGGCTCCCAGGGTCGTGTCCACATCCATCCTCCTCCTGGCCCATGGCGGCAGATGTCCCCAGGCCCTGGGACCAGAGCAGGGCCCTCGCACCTCCGGCTCCTCGGGGCCCTCACCCTGTGGGGACAGGAAGGGAGTCAGAAAGCCTCGAGGAAAGGCTGCAGCCTGCTTCCATGGGCTGTGGCTGTGGGCACTCAGGGCGGGGATGGGGGAGCCCACAGGAGGGAGCTCAGGGAGACTCTGGAGAGAGGGAGGCAGGGAGGGCAGCCCCGGGGGCCTGTGCTGGAACAGGGGTGGCCGGTCAGAGGGACTGCGTCAGCCACCCAGAGCTGTGATCAGACAGAGCCGTGGGAGCCTGGGAACAAGGAAGTGCAGGCTGGAGCACTTTCTCCTACAGAGGGCCTTTCCGATGCACCCTCCCCAGGGGCAGGAATCTGCCACCACAGGCTTTGATGTGATAAACTGTGGATGACGTGTGTTCAGGCTTTCCAGGAACTAAATGAAAAACTTAAAACCAGAAAAGAAATTATTTTCTTCAACTTAAGACATAAAAGGAATATTTGAAACACAGTGAGCTCTGAAGCCTTATGGGTGTTTGTTTGTCCACTTGGCTGAGGAAGACCATTTATCGTAAGAAATGATTCGCAGGAATCATCCATGATTGACTGAGGAGGCACGTTGAGGGCCATCAAGCCTGATGCCACACGTGGGGGATGAGCCCCCGGGATGGGCTACTGCTCATAAGGTCCGCACCCTCTCCTAGGAGAGGAGGACGAGGAAGAGGCTGCTCTGAGTCAGCCTTGTGGAGGCGGTCCCGCTTCACAGGCAGAGCCTTTTCTGGGTTCTGCGTTTTCTTGCTCCTCTGCCTGGTCACAGGTGTGCATGGTGGGGGTGGACAGTGGGCAGGCAGGTGAGGACCCGAAGTGGAAGGAGGCCTTGGCTCATTCATTCTGACGAGGGCACGTGGACTTCCCTTCCAAGAGGCGGCCCCAGCCACAGGGGCCACCTGCCTTTCCGGCAGTGAACCTGGCCCCGGGGACTCCATATCTTGCCCAAGTGTGCTTTTTCCATCAGCTCTGAGCTCAGGGAGGGGGTGGGGGGAGGAGGTGCGCCCCCATCACAAGTTTGGCAAAGGATGCGGAGTCGTCACACCGAGGGCATGAGATACACACCAAGTAGAAAGGCTCAGAGCCCACACACACGGTACCCGCCTGGGTGGATGCAGAGGACATGCCTGTAAAGGCAGGAAACACCCCAGAACACCCACACTGGAGGGGACAGGGCCGGGCTGCGGTTTCTTCATGCGTCAGGAAGAAGGTCCACAAGGACACTAACTGTTGTGATCTCAGGAAGGCCAGCAAGCTCTGCAGCAGGCTATCTTCCCATCAACGGTTGGTACAAATTAATCCAACAGAGTGAGACAGCTGCAGGGGAGGACCTGGGGCTACGGGACAGAGCTGATCCCTGAGGCAGTGTCAGACTGGGTGTGACTGCTATGGTCGCCCCGAGTCAGTCCTAGGACCGGCAAGGAGGTGCGCCTCCTGGGCCAGCCGGCTCCATGGCCGCCCGTCTGGGCCTTTCTGAGCCCAGGCTCGGCCTCTGACAGGTCCTCCACCTCTTTCCACCTGTGTCCAGCTCCTCTCGCCCTTCATACCTGTGGGCAGGCGTGTTCTTCAGGCTGGCATTCTGCATCCCTCTTGCTGCCTGGACTTCTCTCTCCAGCCTGCAGCCAAAGCTGCCACAGACAGGTCAACCAGTAGCCACCCCAGCCTAAGTGCCAAGCAGGGAGGGCAAGGGACAGGAGCAGGGTTTTCTTCAGACAAGCTGGCTCCAAGGCCAGTTCAGTGGCACAGCCGATACTTTCTGACCCTGCTGCTTTCTGTCATCCAGTCCCAGTGGCCCCCACTCCTAGGAGATGCTTCATCCTACCCCGGCCTCTCTCAGGCCAGGAGGTCCCACCCAGAGTGAAGGAAGCATTCCGAGCACCCTGCCATTGCAGGCATTCTCAAAGACAACCAGCCGCAGGGGTCACCTGCTTGTTCCGCTTGCTCGGAGCCCCAAGTCGCAGGCCCAACAAGCCAGCGCCACGCTCGTCCCAGGATCCCTGAACAGATGACTCACCCAGCAAACCTGAGAGCCCCCACACCCCTGCTGGCCCCTAGGAGTCAAGGGTCAAGTCCCAAGCCAGCACACTGGATCCCAGGGTACCCTCCACACGTGCCCAGCTCGGGTCTTACCCTGTGTCCTGAGGGGGTTGCATCACTCCAGGTCAAGGGGCATAGCAGGGCCACCCTCCTGTACTGCCTCTCTGGTGGATTCTGACCACAAGGCTGCCTGTTAGGCTCAGGGACAGAGGCCAGGTGTTGAGGGTTTGATGTCCAAGGTGGCTCCCGACAGCCACTGGGGCCTGGGAAGGAGGAGGGGCGAGCAGCACCCCCCACCCCAGCCCCATACCTCCCCAGCTTGGTGCTTTGGGACCCCCTGTCCAGCTCCCGCCTCCCTGGATACTTGAGCACCTGCCTGCCTCAGGCCAGCCAGAGTCTCTGGGCACCTCCCTGAGCCAGAGTGCCCTCCTCAGCAAGTGAGGGTGCCGACCTGCTGCTGGCCTCAGAGGTCTGTGTGCAGCCCTCCATGAACAGGCGTAGGCCATGAGCTGGACCCTAAGCTGGCCATGGTCCAGGGCGAGTATCTCAGACACGTCACCAACAGAGGACTGGCCTCCCAGCCCCGCCCACTCCCAGTGCTTTCCCCAGGAGCGGCAGATCCAGGCAGAGGGGCCAGGTCCCCGAGGGACGCCCGCCCTCCTGCTGCACTGACTTCACACCGGGTGGACTGGCACCTCTGTCCTCCCTGTTCCCTGTCCCAGCTGCCCCATCCCTGAAGTCCCCTCCTGGGGCAGTGAGAACTCACACCCATCTGTTGGTTATCCCTTCTCCTTCGGTCTGACATACTTCATTCCACCCCCTCGAGCCTGCACGGTCCGGGGACCAGGGCCACTCCCCAAGCTCATAGCTGGGGACTGGTGCCAGGAGATGGGGAAGTGTGCCCAGGTGGACCAGCTGCCCTCGCCCACACCCACGCCCTCACTTGCTGTCCCTCGATGTCTCTCTCGGCTGCCTAGGAACCCTGCGGCCACTGCGGCCCAGTTATAAGTATGTGATTATGTATGCCGGGTCCCTCTGGCCCCTTTGTTGCTGCAGAATCTGTCATGGCAAACAAAAGTGCACTGGATTAGCCACAGTGGATTAAAAGATTTGCTTCTCAGAGTTTACCTAATAACCTAACAATCGCACAGACGGAGGCTTTGAACCTCCAAGACACGCTCGCCAGGCCATCTGGGAGCTCGCGGCCTCTGCGGGCAGCAGGACGACCGGGCGCTTTCAGGCGCCTCCGCCCGTCCTCACGGCGGGCTCGGCCGCAGCGGGCCTGAGCCCTCGGCTCCTGCCAGGTCCATCTGGGCCAAACACGGGGACGAGAGCAGACCCGGAGAATGTGGAGGCCCGTGCTGGGGGCCAAGGCCCAGGGAGGACCGACTTCCAGAGGGCCTGCTGCCCAGGGCTGGCTGCGGGTGGTGGGTACTGGGCCTCGCCTGCGTGGGCTCAGCCCCCAGGGTAGCACGTAGCACACAGCGGCAAGGACACTGCAACATGGAGGGCGGCCGTGGCCGGCAGGTGACACGCCGGGCTGCACCACGCCATGGCGCACGGTCCCGCTGCTGGCGCCCCTCAACGCGCGTTCCTGCACACATGCGTGCACACGCGCACACATGCACACACATGAGCGTGTCCCTCTTTGATCTCCAAAAGACACTCCATTTACAAGCTCTTAATCACAGCTGCCTTTTCGGGGCCTGTCCTCTGAAGTCCCGAGTAATGGGATTTGGTGCTTCTGATCCATCTTGGGCTGACCGCTCCCGTTATAGGTGGACATTTTTTCCCTTTTTTCCGCCTTTTTTTTTTTCTTCTTAAAAAAAAAAAAAAAATGCTCCTGCAACTGCATTGCCTTGACATGCCTGTTGCCTAGCCCTGGGAGCAGTGGCCGGGAGAGGGGCTGGGCGGCCGTTACGCCCAGGGCCCTGGCCAGTTGGGGGTCTTTGATGCCGCCTCTATGTGAAATCTGCCGAGAAAGACCCACGAGAGCGGTTTCCTGGACCTCGGTGCTCTGCGATTCGTCCTGCCTCGTGCCGTTCCCTTTGTCTCTCTTCCCATGACCCTTCCTTGGGGTATCTGGGGAGAGGGTCCCAGGGTGAAGGTGCAGAGGGCGGGGTGGGCGGAAGGCTCTGGGCTCCGCCACAAGAACAATGGGCAGCAGGGAGCACGTCCACCTGTCTGCCTGTCCACCCGTCTGTCTGTCCATGCGCCCGCCCGGCTTACCTCACCTGCCTGGCTCCGTGCGCCTGCTCCCGCCCCACCGGCCCGCGCTCCGCCATGCTGGGCCTGGCCGTCCGTGAGAGCACTCTGAGCCACTCCAGGAAGCGGGTCCCTGCTCTTGGCCACTGTGTGGCTGCGAGGAAGAAGCGTGACTCTAGGCTGCAGCTCAGGCTCCCACCGCCGATTGGCTGAGGCAGGGACCAGATGACGGCCTCGGAACCCTATGGTAGCCATGGCAACCAGCCCCTTTAGACACCGCCACCCCCGAGCCACTCCTGACTGCGGAGGGAGCAGGCGGCACCGCTGGTGGGCCCATGCCAGGGTCCCCTCGGAGGGTCAGGTCAGACGTGGCTGGGTGATGGCTGCTCCTGCAGCAGCCATTGAGCGTGTACGTGTGTTGTGCACGTCCAGCATGAGGGGCTCCCTGTCCCTCTCTTGAGACGTGTCTCAAACCACTCCATGCCCTTCCTGATACCCTGGCAGTGGCAGGAACAGTGTCCATGCAGCCCCTACTAAGAGGATGACTTCAGGTCAGGCTTGCACCAGGAGCTGAAGGTCAGGCCCACGCTGGTGAGAAAATAATGGGTGAGGGCAGCGGAAGCGGGAGCCGCAGGAACTCCCCACCCTTGAGGGAGGTCCAAGCTCTCTCCACCTAGACTACAAAGGGCCTGCCAGCCTCATCTCTGCAGCCAACCCCTCCTCCGCCCTTTGAACACACTCATGTGACCCCAGCACAGCCCTCCTGCCCCAAAGACTTTGTGTGCCTGTCCGACAGGACCAGGGGACTCTTTCCAACCCCAAGGCTTTGCAGCTGCTCTTCCCAGGGCCTGTCCCCAGTCTGCTGGCCTCAGCAAGGCCTTCCCTGAGGTCTCAATGCCATAGCTTTCCAGCAAGGACACAACACACCATCACTCCAAGGACCGGCCCTTCTGGGTGTTACAGGGCAGACAGCATCCTAGAGCCACCCAGACCCCATGTTCCTGACAGCCCATGGTCTTTCCATGGGCTGCTGGGGTCAGCACCACGTTGTCGAGGTCCCCGTGAAGGCCACCGGAGAGCCCTGGGCAGCCCAGCCCCACCTGCTGAGCAGAAGATGGAGACTAGAGGCCAGGCGAGGAGGAGCAGGTGTGAGCCTCATGCCCCAGGAAGAGGCCAGAGTTGAGGCAGACCCTGAGGAGTCCACTGCCAAAGCCAGAGGGTTCTGGAGTCAAGGGGAGTGTGGGACAGGAGCCCAGGGCTCACACACTTGACGGAACAGAAAGAGGGCACGCTAGACTGGGCCCAGAAGCTGCTTGTCCAGTACCCTAGATTCATCCCACACCTCTTCACACTGGCCTGGCTCCACCCCACGCTGCCCAGTCTCCGAGCTTCCACCCCCAGCCGTGGGGCCTCCTGTCTGTGGACACCTAGCGCAGGCAGAGCCTGTCCAGGGGCAAAGTGCAGGCGGGGGCTCAGCGCTGGGCCACCTGGGGCTGCTAAAGGGGCTCCAGCCTGTTGCCAGGGAGCGCCAGACTGCACAGGTTCTTCTGACCCCTGCAGGGCTCTGCCTTGGGGGCAGCCAGCAGGGGTGGGAGCTGGCTCAAGGGGCAGCGATGAGTGTACAGGCTGGGTGGGTCCCAGTGCGTGTGGATGCCCCCACGGCTCCTCTGACTCCCCCGCACCCAGACAGGGCCCAGGCTGCCCTGTGCAGATGGGAAAACTCAGGTGAGACCCTCCTGAGGGGCCCTGCCCCTCTTGACCTAGGGTATCCCCTTCTCTAGGGACTCAGGGACGTCAGAAGGAGGCAGTGAGCTCAGCATGCCACACTGTCAGGGCCCCACGGCTGGTCCCAAAGGCCCCTCCCTAGTCCAGAGCCACTGTGATACTTCATCCTCCTGCCCAGTCCAGCAGGGAACCATACTGGTTGAGCTCTGCTGTCAGGGAAACACAAGCGGAGGGTCGACCCAGCTGGTGCAGAGACGGGGGCATGGCCAGCTTGCAGCTAGGAGCTAGTGCAGGACAGCTCCGGTTTCTGCAGGCTTGACCTTCCTCGGCACCACTGCAAGTCCTGAGGGGCTGCAGGACCTCGGCCAGGGCAGAACCAGAGGCTCAAACAGCAACACGTCAGGGGTGTGGTTGAGCGGGGCAATGGCAGTTCAGGGGCCCTCAGCCTGACCAGGACTGGCAGTGGGACACGTAGAGGGCAGTCCCTGTCCCCTTACCACTTCGCCCCCCAGACCAAACCCACAGGCCCAGGGGTGGCTTCCTAGGGGCCGGGCAATGAGTCTGGCCTGCAGGGAGAGCTGCAAAACTTCTCCGGAGTCAAGGGTATCAGGGAGAATTTGACGAAACTGCTGTTGCACCAGAAGAAAAGGGCTGCACTCAGACCCCACCGCCAGCTCAGCCCCAGGTGGCGGGCAGGCTAGTGACCCTCTCAGGACATGCCAAGCTCCTCCCAGTAGCCAGCAGAGGCCTCCCAGGACCCACCAGTACCCCCCAACCCACAGCCACTGCTGGTACCTGGCCCAGCCCCCACCTACTCAGGTCACGTACCCTATACCAGTGCAGGGTCCCTCGGGGGCCCAGGAATGACCCAGGTGCCCCCTCGGCTATGGCCTTAGTTGGAGCAGGAAGGAGCAGGCCAAGACAGAAGTACCAGAGTTGAGGTCAGTGAACGGGGAATGTTCTGCGTAGACATCACAGGCGACCCAGGCAGAGACTGTGGCGGGGGGGGGGAAGACCCTGGACATGGGAGGGAACGTGGCCCGCCCAGATCACCCGCAGTCCACCAAGCTAGGGGCTGTGGTTTGGATAACTGGGCTGGACGTTGCCAGCCCACAGAACCGGGCCAGGGGAGAGTTGGGCACCATCAGCATTTGGTAAAACTCTTAAAAAATTAAAACCAATCACAAAACAGGGGTAGGACACATGGGGTCTCAAGGTCCATGGAGGAGACAGGGACTGGTGAGACCTCCACGGCACTCCGGCTAGGGCCCTGACCTCAAGGCACCCCCCAATCCTGGATGACCTCGCCGGGAGCCAAGGGTCTCCAGGGCCCTCCTGCAGCTGTGCCCACCAGCCAGCTGCAGGCTCTCTTTGGTCTCCTGTCCTATAAACATAGCCCAGGTGGTGTCACATCCACGGCAACCCCCCGGGGAGCCTGGTACTCCTGGTGGTCCAGTCAGCCACAGGACTCGGGCAGGGCACCCACTTGTCCTCCCAGAGAAACCTGGATGGGCCTCAGTGCTTAGGACTCCCGGGTAAAGGTCAGCAAAGAGGGTCATGGCCCCCAAATCTCAGATCAGGAGAAGCCTCAGGTACCTGGTCCAGCCTCCCACTTGGAGCACAGCGCCCCCGCCAAGTTCAGGCTGTGGGCCAGCGGAGGAGAGGCGCCAACGTCATAGGCGGCCTTTTGAGCACGACAAGGAGGGGCTGCCAGAAGCTGCAGCCTCTAGGCTTGCCCCGCAGGACACCCTTTGCCCCCGCACCTCCCAGGGCTGGTGGGGGTGCTCACCATGCCAAAGGCCGAGCTGGCACAGACCCTGTGCAGCCACATCCAGAGCCTGGCCATGGCACCTGGCCTCTGCTCTGGAGGACAGTCCACCTGGGCAGGGCTGTGCAACGGGGGGAGGGGCAGCACCACTCTGTTCCCCCGACGCTAGGTTCTCCACGAGAGACAGGACTGAAGCCTTGCACGCCTGGGACCACTACCCACCTGAGCTGCGTGCCAAGACCACCTCGGCAGGGAGTCAGCTTGATCCTCTAAGCAAAGCAACACACACACGACCTGGCTCAGACTTTACTCACGCTGGCCCCGGAGGGTGGTGACCCTCCTCAACAGGGCCCCTGCTGCAGGAGGAGAGAGCAGGGAACCACACAGGCAGTAAGATGGCCCCAGGCCTCTGGGGATCCTGGGACGAGACGCCTCCTGGGGCTCCCACAAAGCCCACCCTAGCCAGGAGCTGCATGGCCAGCACACAGCCATGGGTTCACCCACTGCCCATGGGCGGCTGTCACCAAGGCCCCAGGCTCTGTCCACGGTGCTGAGCCTGGCTGTCAGGCCCAGGTCCCCGGGCAGCTACGTCCTGTTGGCTCTTTTCTGTACCACAGCCGGCTCGGACAGCGCCTGCTGCTGAAGCTGCTCAACCAGCTCCTCCACGTAGACCTTGAACAGAGGCACGGGGTCCTGGAGGGGCAAGACAGGTCACCATAAGGCGCTCTGGGGAGGCATCGAGCATGAGAGGACTGGGCCTGGCCACAGGGTCAACCAGGCCCACTCACCACACACTCGCCCCTAACCCAGAGGACAGTGCCCTGTCTCGGGGAGAGGGGCACAGGATCAGGCACCTGCCCCTGGCTTCCCTGGAGAATAAAGGCAGAGGGAGAGGGCAGCAGCTACCATGTGCCACAGACTCCTCTAAGGGACAGACAGAAAGGCCTCCGAGTGGTACTGGGCAGACCCTGGGGAATGCCAGGCAGTCAAAGCAACCAGTGGCACCAAGCATCCAGCTCTCACTGGTCTTTCCACACGCTCACCTTCTCTTCCAGGAGCCTCTGCTTTTCCACAGCCTCGTCCAGCGTCAGACCAACCCACTCAGCCTCTGCCTCTGGGATGACAAACGCCTGGGCAGGCAGAGACAGGCTCTCAGTGAGGTTCAGGCAGCCAGCTGGGGGACCCACGAGGAGCAGTAAGTAAAGGCTGGAGCCCTGACCTTGTACTTGTCATAGATGGCCGCTCTCCGTTCAGGGTCATCCGGGTGCAGCTGGGGGTCCTGTCGGGCGAGCCGCAACAGCATCCCTCGCTTCAGGTCCATTCCAAACTTGGAGCACAGGTCCTCCTTCGGGGTCTGGCAGGAGGCACCGCATGGGGCCAGGTGCTGAGGGCAGGGCCCCGCCCACCCCAACAGCTGGCCCCTCCAGCTTCCTCCCCAGCAGCTGGCAGCCCCCAGGCCAGCCTGGTGCAGTACTTTAGGCCATGTGGGCAGCCTTTACACCCAGGCCGGGAGAGCGGAAGGTCTAAGAGCAGAGAAGGAGGTAGCTGTGCTTCCCACGTCCACAGTAATTGACTCCCACCGGGGTGTCCATTAAGGGACATGGTCCCCTTTACATCTCACCAGGGACCCCAGCCTGGTGCTGATCTGCTTGCCTTGAGGATGTAGAAGTCAAACCCGTAGGCCTCGTCAATGAGGTCCAGGGTGCGCATGGTCACCGTCACAGTGAACCTGGTGTCCAGGATCTCACTGTAGAGCTCACGCTGGAACAGCTGCGGCTTCCACACTTTCTTCACCCTCTTAGAGAACTGCAGATGTGGGAGGCTTGGTGAGCCCTGCTGCTTCTCACCACACCCTGGAGTGCAGGGACCACTCCCACCCAGACTCTGCCCGGGGTGCTGGTCTTCATTCCAGACACAGCACACACAGCTGTATCCCGTGGTTCACAGGTCATTCCAAACCAGAGACCAAGGGGCCAAGGGCAAAGAGACGCCAGCCTGGGAGGCCTTAAAGACACAAAGCCCCCAACCTCAAGCTCCCCCCAGAGGCAGCACCGCTTAGCAGCAGACTCAGGAGACCTGATTTGAGGTGAATCTTTGGCGGCAAGCTGACAGGTGACCTGAAACCTCACCCCCAGCCCTTCTCAACACTCAGGGCTCCTCCCATCAGTACACTCGACTTGACTGCCAGAACTGAGACTCAACTCCTGAGCACAACTCAGAGGGAGCTGTCTCTACCACACTGTCAGGCTCTCTCCCCGAGCGGTGGGCGCCCTTACACTGTCCACGTTCCCCAAAAGCCCACGAGGAGCAGGGCAGCGAGACCGCGGAAGCACGGCTCCAGCCTGCTCACCCACCTTGTCGTTGTTGACGTATCTGTGACCCTTCAGCCAGCCCTCGCCGCCCCAGAGCCCCAGCTGGGACTCCGGGGGGTAGTGAACGGGAATAGGTACGTCCTCCACGCGCTCCCGCTGCCCGTTCTTGGGGTTGATCTTGAATTTGGCCCCGTGCGGCCTGAAGTGCACGGGTGTGGGCGTCCGCGCCTCCTCCAGAGAGCGCAGGTAGTGCGCGGGCAGGCGGGAGTAGATGCCCTCGCGCAGCCGCAGCCGCTTCCACAGGCCGACCGGGACCTTGTGCAGGGGCATCGCGGCGAGCCTGGCGGGAGGCCGGGGCCGCCGTCACGCGCGCCCGGCAGGATGCGGGCCTCGACCATACCCCTGCTCCCGCGATATCCCCTCCACCGGCCCAACCCCTCGCTCGGCCCTGACCGCAGACGCGTGATCCAGGCTCTACCCTGCAAGACCCCGAACCCAGACTTGCCGCAGCACCTACCTTACAGAACCCAGGCCTCGCCGGAACCGGAAGTCGCGCCGAGGCATCGGGCCCTCCACCCGCCGCTGACTGGCTGCAAAGTCTGTCGGTCTACCCCTCCTCGTCCCGCCCCCTCTCCCGCCTTTAGGGACGGTAGAAAACTCCCTGCGGAGAAGGTGGCGGCTCTAGGCACCGTCGGCAAGTACGGCCCGTTTCCAAGGAGGTGGGACTTGTCAATCTCGGTCTCACCTTCCCGCCTCCCGGAAAGGGCGCAGAAAACAATGTAAAAACTCTTGCCTTGAAACATCATTGTAGAATATTAAATTCGCCAATCACAGTGAAATCAGAGCTACAGAAAAATACGTTTTAAATGTCTTGAAAAATCTTCCCCTCAAAATATTGCATATAAATATTTCCCCTTCACAAGCCAGCTCCGGTGGCCAAGTCCTGGGTTTCTGGAGGAGCGGGAAGCCTCCGGGGAGGCCACAGCCTGGACAGGACTCAGAAAGGAAGACGCCAGGAGGTGGGAGGGCCGCGTGCCCCTCACCTTGGGCTCAGCTGCTCACCTTCCCACGGCCCCATTTGGGCCCCTCAAACAGACAGCAGCCCCTTAGGGAGGCTGGGCCGACAGCAGCCCTTACTGGGCGTCCCCACAACCGGAGAAAGGCTGGGCCAGGTTTCCAGGAGTCCCCTCCCTTCTGTGCAGTTGGGTGGAAGGTGGCAGCCATCCCTGCTCTCCCGGGAATACAAGGAGATGCTCCCTAGACAAGGGCCCAGAACCCAGGGCCCAGTGGGACACAAGCTAGGACAAGGTGTGCCTTGTGGGCTCAGCGTCCTGAGAGCTGCTTGGCAGGTTCCTACCCAGGAAGCTCATCTCAAAACTGAGAGCCACAGGAAGTGAAGGGGGAGGAGTGGACAGCCAGAAGCCAGCCTCCCCCATGCCCACCCATGGCAGCTGGCCATTACGGACCCCCAGTGCCATCAGCTCCATGGTTAAGTGTGGTCACTCCTTCTCAAGGCAAGTGTGTCAGCACGGGGTAGATCCATGCCCAAGGCAGGCTGGCATTCAGGGCACAAAGGGTCAAGAAGCCAGTGGCCCACGGGAGGCAGGTTCAGGGCTCCTCTGCCCACCTGGGTGTCTCACACGAAAGCCTCACAGGGGAACTGGGCAGTGGGGGACTCCCACTCCACATCTCCCTTCAACCATCCCCAGGCCAGGATAACCCACAGCCTGCTCCCACATGGTACCTGTGCTCTCCAGGCAGCCTGGCCCTGGCCCCAGGGGCCCCTACAGACTCCAGCTGGGACCTGCAGAGGGACCGAGTCAGCTGGCAGCCCGCAGGCACAGGTATCTGGGGGTGTGGTCCTCCATCGGGAGGGGGAAGCCAAAGAGTGTGCAGGGCAGTTTTATTCAGTTGGAAATGGATCTCCATAGGGTCCCTCTCCCTCGGTCCTGTCCCTGGCTGGAGGAATCACCAGAGCTGCAGGTGACCCACCCCCGCCGGCTGTCATGTCACTGTGTATAGCTCGTCCCGGTGGTTCTTGCAGATTTCATAGTGGCAGGTGAGCTTCTGGGCGCAGGCCCAGGGCTCGGCGTGCTGTTCCCTTGGCGGCAGCAAGAAGGCTGCGCTCCCTGCCAGCAGCATGTGCCAGATGCTGTGGGTGTAGTAATAGTTTTCGCTGGTCATCATGGAAACATAGATGGTGAGGGCCAGAGCAGCCATGGAGAGGCCGGGCAGGAGGTAGAAGACCCAGCGCTGCCAGGAGGGGGGGTAGCAGTGGCGCCGGCGCCCGCAGCGGTATACCTGCAGGAAACCACACGGGTATCTGCACGGAGCTGCGGTCATATCTCGGGGCGCTGCCCAGGGCTGCGAGTGTGGGCTGCTTGGAGGGGTTCAAGGGGTGCCAAGCCACACTGGGCCCCTGTGGGTTGCTGCTGGCAGCCCTCGGTGGGTGTGGAGAACACAGATACCCAGGAACGAGAACATGAACGGAATGAGGGGCCACACTCACAGACCCAGGAATGAGAACATGGACGGAACGAGGGGCCACACTCTGTCCTCGCAGGGTGAGCAGGCATAGGGAGCCCACACTCTTGTACCCCAACTTCCAGTGGAGGGGGTCTGGGCAAGAAGCCTGCCTGCCCCAGGTCCTTACCCACATGGTAACCATGACCACGATGGCAAAGAGGCAAGGCCCCGTCGTGTTCCAGGCGGCCCTGCGGTCCAGCTGCAAGGACATGGCGAAGACCAGAGCGCCCAGGATAAAGAGGACCTGGGCCAAACACAGGGACGACGACGGGTCATGGGAGCCCCAGGCCAGGGTGTCTTTGATGGCACAAGGTCCAGCAGGAGCAGGCGGTGTGGGCCCGCTGGTCATCCCCATGTCCCCCCGTCGCCCCCAGCACCCCTGCCAGCCCCCTGCAGAAACCGGCAGCCTGTGTCCTGCTCCGCTGGCGGGGAGGAGGTAATCCTCTCCCAGCTCCCGCACTGCTGGGATCCACTGGTCCCGCGGGTCCATCCACAGGTGTATTTCTAATGCAGTTTTTGTTGTTGTTGGGCTATGCCGCACAACTTGTGGGATCTTAGTTCCCCAACTTGGGCCCAGGGTAGTGAAAGCACAGAGTGTGAAACACTGGGCCACCAGAAAGCTCCGCACAGGGGAGTTTCTGAAGCATGGGCTTGTCTAGGGCACGCATCTCCAGCAGCCAAGCCCTGAAGTGCTCTCAGTACTGGGGCTCTAGGAGCAGAGCTGGCCGCTTCCTGGGGAGGTCTGGTCCAAGTCTGGGGCTCCGGGCCTCCTCTCTGGATGAGGCCTGGCCTAACCTTGCCCACCACATCCTTTCCTGGCACCCTCCGAGCAGCCAGCAGTCCCTTCACAGCTAGAGGCACCTCTCCCAGTACTGGTCAGATCAAGAGGTTTCCAAGGGCAGCGAGAAACCCCTTTCTGGTGTCTCCCTTGACACGCTGTGCACAAGGGCCTCCGCTCTCCCAGGACCCAGACCCAGGAATCAGGAGGTCACTCACGTATTTCAGGGACGCCTTCAGCCGGGCCATGCAGAGGACAGTGACCCAGATGGACACTCCAGAGCCCAGGAAGTCGCAGTACTGCAGCGTGTCGTAGTTGAGAATGCAGAGCACAGCGTCACCCGGCTGATCGCAGGCGTGGTAGAACTGTGGGCCGAGTGATGAGCGACAACCCAGCCTCCCACCTCCCCCCGACCCCGGGGAGCCGGACTTACCGTGGAGAAGAACATGGTGTAGGCATAGACCGAGGCCTCCACCAGGAGGCAGCGGTGCACAGAGATGGCAATGGGGGCCAGGAACATGAGGTTGCTCAGGGTGAGCAGGAGGGTGGCTACCTTCTGCTGGGCCAGAGTCTGGGCTGTGCTGTTGTCTGTGCAGCTCCATCCACGCCAGCCTGTGGGCCAACGCAGCACTGTGGGTGCCAAGGCCGGGCCAGTGCGGCCAGGCAAGGTAGTGGCTGCTCAGGAACCTCAGGGCCTACTCCATGCCCAGAGCCTTGAGGAGGAAACCCTTCCTCACCCCACAGCGGGCCAGGACAAGTGTGGGCAAACGGAGGCCAGTGTGGGCAGGTGTGAGCACGGGAAACCAAGACCATAAAGCAGTCCCATCTCCGGGGGTGCCTCTGTGAGCCCACACAGGGGTTGCGGGGCATGGCAGGCTGGGGAAGGAGGCGGTGGCCCTCACTCTTCGGGGCGCCCCCCAACCTTGGCCGAGCTGGGGTGGCTGCCAGAGAGAGGCCCAGGGCTGAGGTCCACAGGCACAGGCGGAAGGCGCATCAGGACCATCCCTACCTGCCCTGCAGCTGCAGCCCGCATACAGGTAGCCGTGTCTACGCAGCAGAAGGCACTGGCCGTAGGGTCCGCAGTCGTTCAGGCAAGGCACCAAGTACAAGGTGGTCTCCACAAGGACTGAGGGCTGCATGCACTCCCTGCGAGGAAGGGGCCCCAGGAAGGCTGGCTGCAGAGATCTGCTGGCCAGCCCTGCTCTGGAGCTCCCAGAGGGTCTTGGACACCTGAACTCAGAGTGTTCAAGTCCCCTGGGCCCCAGAGGACTGCAACCACAAGGGGCTCTGCAAGGCCAGGATGCCCTCTCCCTGCCTGCCTGAGCCCCCACCTGCCTGGGCTGGGACCAGCATCCCCGCTCGTGTCCTCGCTCTCGGAGCTGCCACGGGAGCAGTGGCTGGGGGGAGAGAGGGACCCCGCAGGAGGCAACTGACCCGGCACGGCTGGAGGAAGACAGGTCACCCCCAAGCTGGAATGCAGGCAGTCCCATCCACAGGCCTGACCACAACCACTTGGCCACCTGCCCCCAAGTTTACTTACTCAGGCCTCTCGGGGCAGAGGACCTGCAGGGAGAGGTACCAGTTGTCTGTCTCTGGGTAGGGGATGCTGAGGTTGGCTGTGGGAGACGAGGCACTCAGGGACAAGGGGTAACCCTGGAAGAAGGCTGCAGAGAGGAAGTGGGAAGGCCCGGTCAGAGGCAGCCAGATGCCTGCCAGTCCCTGGGCCAGACGCGCCTCCCAGTACCTGTGGTGCAGTTGAGCGAAGTGTTGAAGCTGAGGAAGGGCGAGCCGGCGGTCACACAGGCCACCACCGAGGTGTTGCTGGCAATCACGGTCTGGAAGGGAGGCCGAGCAGGGTCAGTCCCCAGCCTCCACCTCACGCTCACCTCTGGTGCTAAATGCTATTCTCTGTGGCTCCCGCTGGCTTAGGGCCCACCAGGACTGTCCCCTCCAGGCCAAGGGCCCCAGCCTCAGCCTCTTGCCCCCATGCAGCCCCAGCCTGCCAACAGGGACACGATGCCCCCGGGACAGGCCTCCTGTTTCTCAGTTGGCACCTATGCCAGCCCGATGCCCTGCCAGGCTCACTCTGTTGCCACAAAGGCCACCCCGACCCAATCTCCATGTCAAAGTGGGCACAGGAAGGCCTGAGCAGTCCTTGCACCCCAGGAAGGTCTGAGCCCCAGGCCCCGGGTCCCAATCCCAACCCAACCTTGAGGATCAGGGTACCTGGTTGACGCTCACAGAGATGCTCAGGGAGCCCCCACTGTCCATGCCCGTGTTAAGGTGCAGTTTCATCACTGAGGGCATGTCCGACTGCACGAGCACCGAGGCCCTGTCCAGGGGCCGGAAGCGCACAGACACCACATCCATGTCTTCCCGCAGGATGGGGAAGCTCCTGAAGCAGAAAGCGCCACTGCCTGCCTCGCCACTCTGGTCCAGGTCCTGGGTGTTGGGGCTCAGGGGCGGCGGGCCCGTGGAGGCGTTGCTGCTTTGGTTCGGGCTGCTCTGCAGAAGGCGCTGGAGGTTCGCAGTCCACGGTCTGCAGGCTGTCAGGACACAAGGGGCTCAGTGCAGGCAGGCCTGGGGATGGAGCGGGGCAGAGCCACCTCCCCGCACAGCCCACCTGTGAGGGCAGCCACGGCACTAAACGTCACCAACACGCGGGGCCCCGCCAGGCTCTTGGCCGTCACTTGCAGCCACCGTTCCCAGGGTGGTGAGGGCAGCAGCAGGCGGCAGGCCGTGGTGGGATCGCTACAAGTGAGCACCTTCTGGAAGTTTCCTGGCAGGGTGGCCGACCCCACGGTAAGGTGCACAGGGCAGCCCAGGCTCCCATTGGACACACAGCCCTGCAGCTCCAGCCGCAGCTCCTGGGTGTGCTTGGGGACGAAGACTCTGCAGCCAAGGGGACACGGCCTCGCTTGGGCTCTGCAGCTTCGGCCTGCCCCCGGACCCCATGCTTAAATTCACCCTCCAGGGTGGGGGCCAAGACCTGGACCCCCCACCTTTTCACCTGCCCTGAGGCCAGCAGGGCTGCCCACTCCAGCAAGCCTGCACTTACTTGAGGTAGCTGGGCTGGGAGAGGAGGACTAGTGGGAGGGGCACGTCAGGCTCCAGGATGGACATCTCAACCACTCGCACGACCAGCATGTCCGGCTGGAAGATGTAGGCACAGGTGGGAATAAAGTCCTGAGGAAAGAGCAGGGACAGGCAAAGAAGGTGGGGGAGGGCTGGCCCGGAGGGATCGGGGATGGACTCAGGGGGCGGGATTGGAGCAAATGGGCGAGGCTGGCCCAGAGGGGCGGGGATGGACCGAGGGGGAGGGGTTGGAGCAGATGGGGCGGGGCTGGTTCAGAGGGGGCGTGGTTGGCCCTGGAGGTGGGGTTGGAGCAGATGGGGCGCGGCTGGCCCAGAGAGCCTGGGGTTCGGGGGCAGGGCTGGGCAGCAGAGCCCTGAGCAATGTCGGCCCTAAGGAGGTGAACAGGGACCAGTCATTCGTGCACTGAGCGGTGCTGCCCCCCGATCCCCAGAGGGAGTGCTCTTACCTTCACCTCAATCTTATGGGAGGAGGGGGGCAGGTGGGCGGCCACAAACCAGTCCCCAGGTGCTGGGTAGGAGACATTGACAGAGGCGTTGTCCTGCAGCATCCTGAGGAGGAAGGAGGGCTGCACCGAGGTATTGTTGGCGAAGCTGGTGCCCAGTGGGTTGATGACAGGAGGGGCGCCGTAGCGGAAGTACCTGCAGGCAGGGAGAGCGGGGAGGTCTCAGGTGTGGCCCTGGGCGGCTCCAGCAGGCAGGCAATGAGCGGGCTGGCACCTACACGGTGGTCTCCACGTTGTTGCAGGTGGGGCCGCTGCCCCGGGTGACCTGCAGCAGCCAGTGCAGCAGCACCGTGTCCGGGGGCACACGGAAGTGGAAGAGCCGGGCGCTGCCGTACCAGTTGTAAAAGGCCAGCTTCTGCGGGGCCTGGGAGAACTGCTCTGACACCAGCCTGGAGTCTGCAGAGAAGGCACTGTCAGGCAGCCAGGGAGCCTGGGAGCCCTCCCCTGGGGACAAGATGGAGAAAGGCAGAGGGCGGAGGCCCTTCTGCCTGGCCTGGCCTCAGAGAAGCAGCCAGGGGAGCCATGGAGCCCCTGGGATGCCTGGCACACCAACCCCAACCTGGGAAAAGTCACTGTTGCCCCCGAGCCCCTGGTGAGGGCCGGGGCTCAGAAGCTTTCATTCAGGAATCACATTCTCACCCACGTCTGTACATCCATCTTCCTAACCCCTCCAGCCCTGCCAGCAACCTCCAGCTCACAGGCTCAGTTCCCCAGATCTCTGCATCCCACCCACCAGGCACCCTGGATCAACAAGTCCCACAGGCCCCAACACCAATCACATGTTGGGTCAACATGAGGTCAAGTGCCTCAGACCTCAGAAGCAGGAAGAGACCCCCTCAGAGGGCTGCTCCTCTCCACACTGCTCACAGCCCCTGGGGCCCCCCCACCGCAACCCTGGCACACCTGGGGCTGAGGGATGGAGGGTGAAAGGCACAGGAAGAGGTCAAGGTGGGAGCCCCATCCCTCCTCCCATCTGCCCTGGGCACTGGAGGCCAGGACACACCCCCACCTCCACTGAGTCTCCCCAGTGCTAGGATCCCTGGTCCTGGTTGCAGTGGACAGGGCAGGGCGACCAGGTCCGGAGGCTGGCTGCCTGCTCAGGCCATGATTTGGGGTACAGGAAGAGCCGCTGTCCCTCCTCACCCAGAGAGGAGGCGAGCAGAGACCCTGTGTGTGTGTTGCGGTGGAGGGTGGCGGGGGGCACCTAGGCTGGAGCGGCTGCTTCAGTGGGCACAAGCCCCTGCAGAGGGGCACAGGGACAAAGCAGGGGTTGGCAGCACACAAGCTAGCGGCCTATGCCCCACCCTGGAGCCCCCCAGTCCTGGCAGTGTCTCCCAGCCCCTCACTTCCATGGCCCCTCTCCCCAACACACTCTGCAAGTTGTCACCCAAGGCCCCCTCCTGTCACACCAGCCTTTCCAAACCAGCTCTAAAGGTCTCTGGAGACCCCACCCTGGATTAGGACCCTCCTAGGAGAGTCCATTAACCAGTACAACCTCGTGTCTGGGGCCCACGGCATAACCACCTGCCCCACGAGGGGGGCCCCACCTTCCAAAAACAGGCCCGCCCCAGTGCTGTGTACAGGGGTGACTAAGGAGGTGCCCGGGCTGCTCAGCAGGAAGCACTGCCCCACCGCCAGCTCAGGACTTGTTCGCGGAGTGACCTTGACCGTCCCTTCCCCTCTCTGGGCCCAGCTTCCTCTGAGTTGGGGAGTAGGACAGCACCTCCCTTCAGCTGCCCCTCCCTCCATGGTTAATGGATGTTAAAGTGCTTCGGGAAGAAACACACTGTGAACACAGCAGGGTGGGGCCACCCTCTCCTCCCCCTGCCCCACTAGGAGGGTGGCAGCCCACAGCATCCCAGCAGTAAGCCCGGGGCCCCTCCAGGTGGGCCAGGTGAGCAGGTGAGTAAACCGGGTGAGCAGCTGGCTCTCTTGCCAGCCTCCTGACTCCCATGTAAGCACCTTGAAAAGAGATAGCAGCCCACTTGCAAAGCCATCTGAGCTCCCAGGAGCCCAGTATGGGGGCTGGGCAGGGGTAGGCACCACACAGCACAAGCACCAGGCTTTCCAGGTATCTGCTGGTCACCAGGTTCCAACTGCCGGCTGTGGCCTGAGTGCTAAGAGACTAGGGGCCACTGAACTAATATAAACTTCTTCCTGCTGCACCATCCCCCCACTACCACCACCATGGGATCACAGGGCCTTAGAGAAACAGTCAGCTGCCGAGCACCCAGCTGCTCTACGTGGCCAGGCAGGAGAGGTCCAGCTGTGGCGTCCAGCCCCTTGCCTGAGAGGGGCTGGGTCCTCTGGCTCCCCGGCCAGCCCTGGACACCTGCAATTCAGCTGGTGGTTGTAAAGTCTCCTCAAGGTGCACAAGAGATAAGACCTCCCACTCCCGGGGCCACCCAGCCCCTCCATCCCATCCCCAGCCCTGCACCCCGACCTCCCTGCCCAAGACACCCACTCCATTATCTTGGTGAATGTACCAGGCCATTCACACATCCGAGCCTGAAGTGGAAGTTACATTTCCAGTATCAGGAAGCACCAGCCACATGCATACTTGCTCCGCCCACAACCCCCCTCCAAGGACACAGGGTTGGGGGTAGGAGAAAGAAAGTCCCTGAGCCTGTCTGGGGACCCTAGTAAGGGGATCCTCTAGTACATCCTCCAAACCAGCATAGGCACCCAGTGCGGAGACCCTGCCCACCCAGAGACCCCAGAAGCCAGGATCACACAGAATGCAGGATCCGTTCAGGAGGGGAGCGGCTGCCCCAGGTTTTCCATCTCCCTACCAATGACCAGGGAGAAGGAAGAAAAGGAGAAAGTAGGGGTGGCAGTCCCCAGCGGAGAGCTTTCATCAGGGGCCAGCCTTGGGGAAACTGCCTTTCAGTTCAAGCTAAGCCAGGCTCAGAAACCAGAGGCACAGCCCTCAGAGAAACAGGAGCTTGGAGGAGCAAGATCTCAGAGAAGGGTGGGGGGATGGGCTGGGAGCCACCCCATGCTGTGCTGGATAAGCTGCCTAATGCCTCCTGGGGCATCTGGGCCCTCCCAGGCCCGCCAGCAGGCCATCAGAGAGCCCAAGGCCACAGAAGTCAGGTAGTTTACTCAGCACCCCCAGTCGCCACCCAGTAGCACCTTCTGATCTAGCCACCCCCTTGAGCCTTTGACTGCACCCGGGTAGTGGTCACTGTGAGAGAGGCGAAGCCATGAAACACACCTGGCTGCGACTCCAGGATCTAAGCAACTTTCTCCAACTCTGCCCCTCTCCCAGACCAGATGGCATCCCGGAACCCCACTGCCCAAGGTTTCCTCCTAGGGACTCGCACTCCCACCGCAGCCCTTGGAGTCCCAGGAGAGTCCCCCCCAGGCCGTTCAACCTCACCCTGGTGCCCGAAGGTCCTACCCGGCCAGAACGCGTTGGGAGGAGGAGGGGGAGGAGGAAGGAAAGGAGAGCTTGCTCCAAGGGGACAGTCTGGCCGAACCTGGCCCTGGGCACAGAGGAAGGGGAGAGGGCGTCCTTTCTATCAGATCGCTCTCACACTCGGCGCCCTGCAAGGGGGCGCCCTGCGCCCCCAACACGGTGTGGGGACCTGAGGCCTACGTCCCCGCCAGGTGAGCGCACAGGTGTCCCCAGGTGAGTCACAATCCCGGACCCGCCCCCCCGGCCTCTTCCCCCCGCGCCCCCGCCCGCGCCCCGGGGATGGGGCCCGCGGGTCCGCGCTCGCTTACCGCTCTTTCTGCCGTCGCCAGCGGCGGCAGGCGGGGACCGAGAGAGCAGCAGCAGCAGCAGCGACATCGCCACCGCCACCGCCGCGCCCCCGGTCCCAGTCCCAGCCCCGCGCATGGCTCCGCGCTCGGGCAGGCGCTACCCGGCCCGCGCACCAGGCCGCCCGCCCCCGCCGCCGCCCGGGCAGCCACCGCCGCCACTGCGGCCCCCGCCGCCGCCTCTGCCCAAGGCTCCCATCCTCCGGGCCGGTCCCGGCCGCCGGCGCCCCGGGCACTTCCGCCTGTGAGGCCCCGCCCCGCCGGAGCCCGGGCGGACAGGGGCGCTGGGTGAAGAGCTGCCCGGGGGGCGCGCGTGGAAGGCGATCGGAAGGAGGATGCGGGACAGAGGGGCGACGCGGGGCGGTGACGTGGGGCGAGGGAGGGTGACACGAGGCGGGGTGCGACGCGGGGCTGGGGCCGTCCCGCGGACCAAGAGGGCGCGCTGGGAAAATAGGTCAGAGGTGGGTCAGGACTGAGGGGGAACGCGGGTCCGCCACTGCGCACAGAGTAGCGGAGGCGGGGCGGGATGCGGTGCAGGGTCGCGGGACACGGGGGGCGGAGTCGGGGCAGAAGGTGGCACCGGACCCAGAGAACCGCGGGGGTCTTGGTTCTGAAGCAGAAATGGTGCGGCGTGGCTTGGAATGCGCAGGAGATTCGGGGCGGCCGCAGAGCGCCCCACATGTGTCTGGGGGCACCCGGGTCGCTGCGTGACTGGCTGGGCGCGGCGGGAGGTCCGGCCCGCGGGCGGCCGCTCCCGCCTCCCGGATCTGGACTCCCCGGCGGGCCTCCAGGCGCGCCACACCACAAAGGCTCTACGAGTGCGGGTGAAAACACTTTCATGGAAAGATTAAGAGGCTCCTGCACATATTTTGTACACTGTGAAGGTGGCGATTCGCGTCGGTGGTGCGAGTCACTCCCCGCCCTTGACCCCGGGGTCTGCTCCAAGAGATTAAGGGTTTCAGCGTGAAGAGGAAACGGTGAAGGGACTCCAGAGAACTTAGGGAAGCTTTTTTAGCGTCTAGGGGAAGCGAAGACTTTTCTAAATATCACCCAGGAGACTAGAGGCAAGACTGAGAAATTCAGCTAAGTGCAAAACTGCAACAAACTCACAAAAAGGAAGCCTCAAACTGGAGGACACTTGGACTTGCATCACAAAGAAATCTCACTGAGATTACTAACAATAAAGAGCTCCTACAGATAAATAAGACACACCAACCGGGAAACCACAGATACCAATAAGGAAATACCAATAAGGAAACCACTGGAGAAGATTACTGCAAAGGATATGCAAATTTCCCTCCTTAGAGAAAGGCAAAATGAAAAGCACCCAGAGGCCTTTTTTCTTTGACCTAACAGATCTGCAAAAAGCTGATTGCAGCGCCCAGACTTTCTTAGGTTTGCTGAGCCTCTGGGAGCCTCACCCTGCCACCGCTGTGCATTTTCCCTGCAGAGATGGTCGCAGAAGCATGAGCTTGCATGAGTGCAGCCTGCACCCAGATACCTGTCATGAGGGAAAGGGGCATTTGAATCACGGGTACCCAGATGGAGATTCAAATGCTGTGATGGTATAAACACTGATCCAGTGGGCTGAAAATCCAGAAGCTCTGTGTACTGGTTGGAATGGTCTAGCAGGAGGACCGTTAGCAGAAAAAGGAAAGGGCAGAATAATGTGTTCAGAAAGCTCCACTTTTTGTAGGAAAAAAAATTGTTTAGTTGGCATGTCTCAAAGGTGGAGAATGCCTAGAAGCATCCAGCAGTTGGTGCAGGAAGGGAAGCAAGTGGCTGAGGACTGGGAGGAGGGGTTCTATCTGTTTGAATTTTTTGAATTTCAGTGTATGTGTGTCTGTGTGTTTGTGGATTTACGGGTACGGAGAGAGGAGAAGCTGACCCCTGGAACCCAGTGCCACTGGAGGCTGGGGGGAAGGGAGGGATGAGGTAAGGTGAAGGGGGAGGAGAAAGCCCCAGGTGTGAACTCTTATTTATTCCTCTGGAATCTGGGCAGGGCCTCTTCACCCAGGGCTGCTGGGGGCTCCCAGGTTCTCAAAGAGACGAGACCAATTACGGGTTTTGCTGAGCTTCGATTTTAGTGCACTGTACTGACCCAGATCATGCAGGGACAGCAACTGTGGTTAGCACTGAGCCCCGAGGTCTGTACCATCTGAGACCCATCCCTGCCCCAGGCTGGGCTCTGCGGTGCCCTCAACCCTACCCGCTCTGAGGGTCACATCAGTGAGACTCCAGCACCGAGCTCCCTAGCAGGCAGGAGGAGAGGTGTCTGTGCTTGTCTGAGGCGGGGAGCTGGGGGGCTGGGGGGCTGGGGAACTTGCAAATGGACCAGAATCAGAGATCTCTGCTAAGTAACAAGAGTATAATAGAAAGGGCCCACCTGGGGGCCTCACTTGAAGATGGAAACAGGCCCTTGTGGTAGGAGGTTTCTGTATCCTACCTCACAGTATGTGGAAAATTCGAGGTAATCAACTGTTAAGAATAAAACAATAAAAATATTAAAAGGAACCTAGAACACGTCCCTTAGAATACAGGTATGGGAAAGCCTTTCTTAAGCAAGACAAAGAACTGGGGAACATGAAGAAAAGGTTACTTATTTGACTACACTTTAAAAAATGTTATGTGGGACTTCTCTGGTAGTTCAGTGGGTAAGACTGCCTGCCGGTGCAGGGTTCACAGGTTCCATCCCCCGTCCAGGGAGATCACACGTGCTGTGGAGCAGCTACTGAAGCCCATGTGACATAGAGCAACAGGAGAAGCCGCAGTGAGAAGCCCAAGGCTGTGCTCGTCGACAGAGAGGAGCCGCCCTGCTTGCCGCAACTGGAGAAAGGCCCTGTGCAGCAACAACACCGGCATGGCCAAAAAATTAAAAAACAGATTCATTTAAAAAACGTTATGTAATTGTAAAATGGGTAAAAGGAGAAAGGATCCACGTCATCAAGCCAAGTGGAAGGAATCATGTGCTGTGCAAGTAATAAAAACCCATCTGAGATAGAAAGGGAATTCACACACTTAAGAAAATGTTGTAGCCACACTTTCCGGGAAACAAACTCACTCAGAAGGATAATGCAGATAGTGGAGTGCAGTTTATTACACCAGCGGGCGCAAGGCAGAGTCTCCTCTTAGCCAAGGACCCCGACCAGTTTTTTGTGAAAATCTTATATACCCTAAGTGTACGTGCCCAAACCCACCTCCCCAAATTCCCTGAAACTGGTCTGAACAAAGGAAAAGAAAGATACAATCAAAGTTAACCTGTGATTCATATGCCTTAAGCCTAGGTAGTTAACAGTGGACAATAATCAATAGGCCTGTGGTCATATCCCAATAAGCATAATAGAATTAATGATTCTATTTGGTTACACAGATAATTAGGGTATTCTTTTAGGCAATGGAGAGTCTAGGTACGAGTCCTGGGGCTCTTTCATCCCGGGGGTCTGGTTTTCCAATTGGTACGTCGTTTCCATAGATACTGGGCATAGAGCTCAAAGTCCACAGTCCGGCCCACGATGGAGTCCTGCTTTCAAGATGGAACCTGTTCTGTCTGTTTCCTCCTTCACCAGCACCCCTGTAAGCACGGGTCCCCATTTCCAGTACATTTCAGTGTTGCCACCGATGCCTTCAGGAGCAGCTCACACTGCAGCCACAGAGGGCAAGTGCCCGCTCCCTCGCCCGAGAGGGGACAGGGTGTCTTGTCTTCCCTTGTGGTCCGTTTGCCTGCTAGTGGACCAGCTACATCTTTCTTGTCGTCTCCTGTCGATTGCCAGGGTGCGGGGTGTTTCCAGTGTCTTCTTTCCTTCTGGGCCCTTTTTGAAGGAGGAAACAGAGCCGGACTCCATCTTAGGCCAGGCTTCAAACATTAGGCTACACGCATGGTCACAGCCACAGAGGTGTCTGTGATTGTGGACCCTTGGGGCTCTGTGAGGGGACGGTGCATAGACGAGGACCTGGATATCTCAGGAATTTTCGCACAGTTTTCCCACAGATGGGTTTTCCCGCACGGGCTTTCTGCGGTTGCAGAGTCTGGGCTTAGTGGCTCCACAGCCTGTGGGATCTTCCCGGACCAGGGATGGAACCTGCGTCCCCTGCATTGGCTTTATGGACAGAGTTCCTGGATGCAGCCCATTTCCAGGCTGGAACACCCTCAGAGGCCCTCACCGGCTCCATGAGTGTGGACTGAGTGGACGGCTGCCTGCCTGCCCACCCAGGGAAAGACATATTTCCCGCAAAGGAGAGAAAGCAAGCACTGCCCGCCTCTCCTGAGTCCCCCGCCTGCCTCCTCTCCCAGGTCTCCCCTCCGTCCTTCCTCCCCACTTAGCCCAGGCCAGCACTGCCGCCATCCTGGGCCCAGTGCCAGTGCCAGCTGGCCTCGCTCCCATGGCTGCTCTTCCAGTTGAGGTGGACACTCAGCCCTGGGCATACTGGGAAAGGCTGGGCCCCTCAGTACCCCCGCCCCCTGCTCTCCCACCCTCCCCAGTTCAGCCCAGGTTCCTCCTGTGTGCCAGGCCCAGGTTGGAAGGAGTCACCTGCTCTACAGACGGGGTGTCCTGTCAGCCCACTGCAGGCTTCCTCGGGGAGGGACCAGAGTGTCCCCGTGTGAGTGGGGCTGGGATGCGGGCGGTTTCTCCTTCTCTTCCTCCCAGTGCCCCTACGTGTCAGCATGAATTAGACCAGGGCACCCAGACACGTGGGGCCCAGAGGAATAGCTTCCCCAGAACTTTGGGGAACAAATAGAGTTTCTGCATCTTTATTTTACTGAGACAAAGTTTTTCTTAACTCCAACTACCATCTATTATTATCATTTCATAAAGAATCATTTTCCCATCAAAACTTTTAGGAGGCTCATACACTTAAAATTATGCTTAAATGCAAGTTATTTTTTCTAGAGTGCAGCATGTAGTTCTCCTGTATCCCTATTTTATCTGGTTAATGATTGCTCCCTGTCCTGGGTGCTGGGCACCGAGGAACCAGGAGGTGCAGGGCACAGGAGCTGCTCTCAGAGCTCTTGGCATGCACTGAGTCGGGGCCACGGCCCAGCGGCAATGGGGCACGGTGGCCGTGGTGAGTCCGGCTCCCCTTCCAGTGCGGAGTGACAGAGGGTGACAAGGGCAGAAGATGATTGCAAGGACAGGAGGCTCTAGCGTCAGCTCTGGTTGCGGGCTGTCCCTTGGCACCCCCCACCAGCTTCCCTGGGGGGGCAGAATAGGGGTAAGCCTCCTGGGACCCCCGCTCCTAGAATAAGCCATCTACCCTGGCTCCCCTGGCAGTGATCCAAGGGGGAATGAGAAGTCTAACATGCTTAAAGGGGGAATTCCAAGAGGACAGAAGAGAATGAGGCAGAAGAAAACATGAAATCTGGTGAAAGACGTTAATTTACAGATTCAAGTAGCTCAGTGTGTCTTAAGAAGAATGTGTAAAAGAAAATCACAGGCAGACACATCACAGTCAACTACTGAAAACCAAACAAAAAGAGAAAATATTGAAAGCACCCAGAGAAAAATGACATTCAAGGGAATAACAGTTCAAACAATGAATGACTTCTTAGAAACAATGGAGCAGATAGAATGGAGAGGGAGAAAACAGACCTACATGGTTGCAAAATTCCTGCATCTTACAAGCAACGGCACAGTATAAATTCTAGAGTCTGTGAAATGTTAAGAATCTAATTACAATCCCTAGACCAACCAATGGAGAAGGAAATGGCAACCCACTCCAGTATTCTTGCCTGGAGAATCCCAGGGACAGAGGAGCCTGGTAGGCTGCCATCTATGGAGTCACACAGAGTTGGACACGACTGAAGCAACTTAGCAGCAGCAGCAGCAGAGCAGCTAATATACAATAATGCTGAGCTATACCCCCAGGTCAGGGCTTCCCAGATGGTTCAGTGGTAAAGAAATTGCCTGCAATACAGGGGGCACGAGAAACAGGGTGGCGGGGTGTCTATCCCTGGCTGGGAAGACTCCCTGGAGAAGGTTATGGCAACCCACTCCAGTATTCTTGCCTGGAGAATCCCTGGAACAGAGCAGCCTGGTGGGCTACAGTCCATGGAGTCACAAAGAGTTAGACGTGACTGAGTGACTAACACACATACAGTAATGACATGTATCTATCATTAGAGCGTCATACAGGGTAGTCTCATTGCCTTGAAAATCCTCTGTGCTCTGACTGTTCATCCTTTCCAGCCCCTAAGCCCTGGCAACCTGGAGTCTACGCTTCATTGCAGTGCAGTGGCTTCCCTTATTGCAGAGCGCGGGCTCTAGGGCGCACACTCAGATGTGGCGCGTGGGCTTAGCTGCCCCGCAGCATGTGGGACCTTCCTGCACCAGAGGTTGAATCTGTGTCCCCTGCATTGACAGGGCAGGTGGATTCTTAACCACTGGACCACCAGGGAAGTCCTGATTTGTAGTTTTTAGAGTATACGAAATCAAAAGAGAAATCAGACAGTACTGTAAGGGACTTCAAGGCAAGCGAGACACAGGTTCAACCGCCGGTCCAGGATGCTCCCACATGCCGCAGAGCAACTAAACCCATGGGCCACAACTACCGAGCCCGAGACCTAGAGCCTATTACCGCAACAAAGAGGGGCCCCATCTGCTGCAGCTAGAGAAAACTGGGAGAAACAACAACCTCAGATACGCTGCTGATACCACTCTAATGGAAGAAAGCAAGGAGGAACTAAAGAGCCTCTTGATGAGGGTGAAAGAGGAGAGTGAAAAAGTTGGCTTAAAACACAACATTAAAGAAACTAAAATAATGGAATCTGGGACCATAACTTCATGGCACAGAAGGGGGAAAGTGAAAGCAGTGACAAATTTTATTCTCTTGGGCTCCAAAATCACTGCAGACGGTGACTGCAGCCATAAAATTAAAAGATGCTTACTTCTTGGAAGGAAAACTATGACAAAACTAGACATTATAAAGTCCGTATAGTCAAAGCTACGGTTTTTCCAGTAGTCATGTATGGGTGTGAGAGTTGGACCATAAAGAAGGCTGAGTGCTAAGGAAGTATCAGGCCACCTGATGTGAAGAGCTGACTCATTGGAAAAGACCCTGATTCTGGGAAAGATTGACGGCAAAAGGAGAAGCGGGCTGCAGAGGATGATATGGTTAGATAGCATCACTGACTTAATGGACATGAATCTGAGCAAACTCCAGGAGATAGTGGAGAGAGGAGCCTGGCGTGCAGCAGTCCATGGGGTTGCAAAGAGTTAACACAACTTCGTGACTGAAAAACAAGAGAAAGCCTGTGGGCAGCAATGAAGACCAAGCACAGGAAAAAAATGAAAAATCCACCTTGCAATGCAGGGTATGTGGGTTGAATTCCTGTTCAGGGAACTAAGATCCCACAGCCAGAGGGGAACTAAGCCCGTGTGCCGCAAATGCTCTGGAGCCCATGCCACAGCTAGAGAGAAGCCCACAACAAAGATCACAAGTGCTGCAACTAAGATCCAACGCAGTAAGAAATCAATCAATTCAAAAAAAAAGAAAGAGGGACTTCCTTGGTGGTCCAAAGACTAAGACTCTGCACTCCCAATGTAGGGGCCCCGGGTTCAATCCCTGGTCAGGAAACTAGATACCACACGCCACAACTAAAGATCCCGCATGCCACAACTAAAACCCAGCACAGCCAAATAAAAAATAATAAAAGTAAATATTAAAGAAAATACTTTGAGATGAAAGAAAATGAAGACATATCAAAATAAATGGAATACAGTTAATACAGTGTTTAGAAGGAAATTTATAGCTGTAAGTGTCCATACTAAGAAAGCAAAAAGATTTCAAAACAATCGTGTCCCATCTGAAGACAGTGGAAAAAGCGGGTCTCTCGTATTCAATATTTTACTGGAGATCCTGGCTGTGGTCACCATGTTTCTCCCCTCTGGAGTTTCCACCCAGAGCAATTCATTAATAAAATGAAACAAAAGGCATCTAAGTTGGGGAGCCTTGCGTGTACAAAATCCTGAAGAATCCAGTAAGCAACTATTAGAACTAATAAATGAGTTCAGCAAAGTTTCTGGGTACAAGATCTATGTACAAAACTCAATTGTATTTTTATACTCTTGCAATCAACAATTGAAAATGAAACTAAGAAAAAAAACTCCATCCACACAACACACAGAAATATATATGGGGACTTCCCTGGCAGTCCAGTGGTTGAGACTCTGTACTTCCAATGCCAGGGGCCTAAGTTTAATCCCTGGGGTAGAAACTAAGATCCCACACACAGCAAGGTGTGATCAAAAAAATAAATATCACAGCTTAAAAAACAAACTTTAAGTACGTATGTTTTTTAAAAAACTCATTACGTTAGATCCGGTGGATCTCAAAATTCAAATAGTAAGCTGCCACCCTTTTAACGTGAACTGTACTATAAATGAGAATATCTGTGATTTCTGTTTATGATCAAGTCACAGGCATCGCAAGGTGTTTCAGTGAAGCTAAATTCCTCCGGTTCGAGGCCAGTTGACAATAAAGGTGGGATTTTTCCCCATCCAAATGCCTGGATGCCCTGCCGAACCTTGCCTGACCATGCAGGTCCATCCTCCCAGCTCAGGGTGTCATTTCAGAGGGAGACCCAGACCCAGGTGGGAGCATCCGCGCCCCCGCACCCCCCCAGCCCAGAAGCCGGCCCTGCTTCCAGGACAGGGGTGCAGGCCAAGACAGGCGCAGGAGGACCTGCATGAACTCAACATGATACTTAAGGACTGCGTTGATTGTTGATTTAAAGACAACACATCCGTGCTGGGTTCATCACCATTATTCTTTTTTTCTTCTGATTTTAACAGAAATTGACATTAGACACTTCCCAAGTCCACTCGAGTGAAACAGCGTCTGGGGTGAGGTGCGGGGGGGTGGCTGGGGAGTGCGGGGTGCAGGGGGGGAGAGGGAGGAGCCGTAGGCGCAGAAGCCTGGGGCCGCTTGCCCTCCCCCGACTCCTTGCCCTCCCTCGACTCCTTCCCCTCCCTCTCCTTCCCCCAACCCGCCTCCCTCTCTCCCTCCACCCCTGCGGCCTCCTCCCGCCTCCCTCCTTCCACCCTTTCCCCCAGTTTCTTTCTCTCCCGCCTCCCCCTCCCTCCGCCCCTCCCCCCCGCCCCTCCCCCTCCTCCCAGGACCCTCTCCCCTGCGCGCTCGGCCGGCAGCGGCGGCTGGGAGTCATGCGCGGCCTCTCCGGGCTCGCGGCGCTGCGGGGGCTGCTGTGCGGCGCGCGGGCCCTGGGCCCCAGCCTGCTCGCGCGCTCCTGCTCGGGTGAGTCCGCTCGCCTGGCGGCCACGCGCGGGGTGGGGCGGGTCGAGGGGCCGCCGGCCTTTGCTGACGCACGTGCGGCCCCGGCGACGGGGCCGAAGGCCCGGGAGTAGGCGGACTGGAGAGGCACGCCCCTGGGGTTCCTGCCCCGCGGGCCCCCAGCGCTCACCGCCGCCTTCGCCGCTCACTCCCAGCCAGGCTCCCACGGCCCCACTCACCTCACCGTGCTCGGGGCAGGGGGTCCGAGGGCTTCGGAGCTGGAGGAAACCAGAAGCCTGGTGGCTACACTTTGTGCTGGCGGGGATCCCAGCGGGCCCAGGGCTCCTACGTGGGGTCATTCTCAGCAAATTAACACTCCTGTCCTGAGACATCTTTCCTCCCAGCATATCTCTGCCTGGAGTCTTGCAGGTATCCGGGGGCTCTCCGCCCTAGCAGCTGGCCCTCGGGCGCTTCCAGAGTCCTGGCGTTCCAATGCTGGCAAGGGTAAACTGCCATCTTCCGAGGCAGGAGCCAGCTGGCAGTAGGCCAGGCTGGACAGCAGGGCCCCTAGGGACTGGGCTTTGGGGGAACGAATAAGGGTGGGGTCCTTCCTGCAGTGCAAGGCATTGAAAGTACGTAGTGGGCACCCGATGCCTGCTCCCCAAGCCCTCCTGGGGCTGGGAAGGCAGATGCAGATACCCCCAGGGACACTGGCTCTTCTGGACCTGGCGGCTCATCTCTTCTCCAGTTCTCTCCTCCCTCTCTGCAGGGCTTAGCTGCCAATCCAGGGTCTGGGCCCTTTTCCAGAGTACACTTGACCCTAGACCCAATGCCAAGGGTCAGCCTAACTCTGGAAGTGTTAGGCGGTAGGAGGGTGATGACACTGGGGGTCTCTCTGGCAGCATCACCCCCGGAGGAGGAGGGCTGGGGCAGTGTTGACATTAGGACACTAGGTTTCAAGTGTCCTTCCTGCCTTGAAACCCCAACAGCAGCCTGGCCAAGGAAGGTGTCAGGGGAGGAGCCCTCCTGTCTCCCTGGCTGCAGACAGGGATCCCTCCCCCTTTCTCAATCCCCAGGTCCCTCTCTCTCTCTCTCCCTGTGACCCACCTGGTGGGAAAGTGCTTTTCACTCTCCTTGGTCCCTGCCATTATTTCACCTCAGACCCCTGATGTGGCAGTTTGGGGGTGCAGACAGTGTCTATGCTAGCTCCCCGAAGTACAGGAGTGAACATCAGGACTTGTACTTTCTTTCCAGTGTGGCATCTCAGGGGCACCAGCTCCATAATGGGCAGCTTCTCCCACTGCCTGCCTGGGTGGGGCCATGCCCCCTGCAACAGGCTGAAGTCCCCAGGGGCCCACCTTGCTGGACAGTCCTGGCTGTGGGCACCATACTTTTCCCCTCCAGGACTGCTCTGGTTGAGGCAAACTCTGCAGTCTAGGGGACACTTGGGTCCTGGCAGGGGAACCCAGGTCCAGGAGACATGAAAGGTGAGGCCATGGCAGCCCCGAGACCCCCTCTTCTACAGGAGGACCCTCCTGGACCCGGGAGCGGACGCTGGTTGCGGTGAAGCCAGACGGGGTACAGCGGCGGCTAGTTGGGGATGTGATCCGGCGCTTTGAGAGGAGGGGCTTCAAGCTGGTGGGGATGAAGATGCTGCAGGTACCAGGGCTTTCGGCCTGTGGGTGTCGCTGAGGGGACTGGGGTGGGGGCTGTTTTCAGCCCTGCATCTGGACAGCCTTCTTGTGCTGGCAGTAGGAGGGGAGGGGCGGGAAGCGCCTGCCCTGTGCTCCTGTAGTTGGAGTGCCAGCTCTTATTGGTGTCGTCTGCCGAGCGCCCTGCGGTCAGGACGCCACAGCCACTGCCCGGGTGCCCGGTGGGGCTCCCTCTCACCCATTCCCTCAATGTACCAGGCCCCAGAGAGGATCCTTGCTGAGCACTACCACGATCTGCAGAGGAAGCCCTTCTACCCAGCCCTCATCAGCTACATGAGCTCCGGCCCGGTAGTGGCCATGGTATAGCGGGGCTGTGGCAGTGGGAGGGTGGAGGGCCCTGGGTTGAGCCCTGGGTGACCCCCGCCTCTCCCCACCTCCTCTATCTCTCTGCTGCAGGTCTGGGAAGGCCCCAATGTGGTCTGCACCTCGAGGGCCATGATAGGCCACACTAACTCTGCCAAGGCTGCCCCTGGCACCATCCGGGGAGACTTCAGCACCCACGTCAGCAGGTAACACTCAGCCACTTGTAGCTGAGGCCCAGTGCCCTAGGGGCTCAGGGTGGCGGCCTGTGCCCAAGGCAGATCCACCAGGCCTGGGTGTCTTGCTCAGGGGAAAGCGAAGCCAGAAAACTTGATGGTAGCATGCCAAACCTGACATTGGCTAGTGCAGTATTTTTCAAAAACCTTTTCACGTACACAGGAGGTGATAAAGAATTCCCTGTGTTGTGTCTATGCTCTGCCATCAGTCTGTCACCTGACTTTACCTCCAGACGCCCCAGGGGTTGGCCCGGGACAGATGCTGAGGTCAGGCTGGAACCCAGTTTTCCAGCTCTTCTGTTCTTCCTTGCCCCTCTGCACCATCACCCACCCACTCCCCTAGACAGTCGGGATTGGCAGACTGTGCCTAGGACCCCCGAGGTGCATGCTGAAGCCTGTACCCTACCTCTGCCACCTGGCACAGGAATGTCATCCATGCCAGTGACTCCGTGGAGGGGGCCCAGAGAGAGATCCAGCTGTGGTTCCAGAGCAGTGAGCTGGTGGACTGGGCAGATGAAGGCCACCTCAGCAGCATCTACGCAGCCTGAGCACACAGGCACCCGCGGTCACCCTGGCATCCACTCAGGACCAGCTACCTCTGTTGACAAGAACTTGAGCTCACACCCACGCTCTGCCCATCTGTCCCAGACCACCTCCCTGTCCACCTTCTGCCCCACTCCAGCCCCAGAATGGTTGAGCCACAAACTTTATGTGCCTTTTAGTAAGCCAGCAACTGGACCAAGTCCTTTCTGAACCAAAGTGCCAGACAAGCTTCGGGGTCCAAAAGCTGGTAGTGTGACCGTCCTTTCCCCAAAGTGGGGACATTAAAATTCACTGTGCTGTGTGTGGGAGTGGAGTGCTCATTATGGCCCCTGCCATCTCTGAGGTGGGAATGAGGCCTTATGCAAAGTTGTAAGCAGCTTGAAAGTAGAAATGAAGCTTACCATCTCACATACCAGGAGATCAAGAACTTTGTTGAATATATGAGACAGGCAGAGATCCTGAAACCTCCAGCCTGAAATCTGGGAGCTCCAAGCTGAGCCACAGAGCTTGTGCTGTCCCTCAAGGAGGAGCCCTAGGCAGTTGTGAACAGTAGCAGGAAGGGGTAGGCAGGGAGCTGAAGCCGCCCCGAAGGCAGAAAGGCTGGTGGCCACATTGACACTGCATATCACTCCTCACACCTGGTCCTCAGGTGTGTCCCTGGCCACTTGTCACAGGTACTGGATACTGCATATCATTACACCTGCTGAGGCCGACTGGTCCTCACCCTGCTTTATGACGTCTTTGCGATGCTGGCCTTGGGTTCCCCGCTCAGGTTTCTCCCTGTGCCTCCACGTGAGGGCGCGGTTGAAGGGTCTGACCTTTAACTGGCCATGAAAGGGTCATGTTTGAAGCTGACCCTGGGGCTGGCCGTCCGAGGAAAAGGCCTTCCTAGTTTCCCGTGACTTTCCTAGGCTCTAGTCTCCTTCCCTCTTTGCAACAGGGTAGAGAAGCACCCGGGAGGGGAAGATATTTAAATGCTAGGCGAGTCCGAAGAAGTGTTTTAAATGCACAGCTAGGCCCAAAGCGGTGAGGGAAGCCGAGGAGCCCCGCCTCGGCCCGTGAACCAAATGTTCCCTGTGTCCGGCTGGCCCCCAATGAAGCACTGACGCCCAATCACGTGAAAAGTAGTCTAGAAAGTTGAGTTTTGATTCGCGTTCACCCCGCCTCCGCCACGGGAACCGGCCCGCCGCACTGCGCCTGCGCACGCGGCGGCGCGCAGACTGACTTCCAGTCCCAGCAGCCCGCGGGGCTCTGAGGGCGGGACGTTCTGGGAGGGGCGGGGCATCCTGGGAATGGCGTGGGTCGCGGAGGCGGAGCTTCCTGGGAAGATTGAGGACTGAGTGGACGGGACTTCGTGGGAGTAGTGACTGTCGTTGGGGCGGGGCGCTCTGGGAGGTGCGAGGACCGGGGTGGGCGGGGCATCCTGGGAGGGGCGTGGGGCGGGGCGTCCTGGGAGGAGCGAGGGGCGCGGGGCGGGGCGTCCAGAGAGAAGAGAGGATATAAGGGGCGGGGCGTCCTGGGAAGGAGGAGCGAGGGGTCGAGGGGCGGGGCGTCCTGGGAAGAGAGTGGACGAGGTGCGGAAAGTCCGCGTTCCAGAGAGCCTCCTGTGCTTTGAGGCCGAGGTTAGAGTCCTGGGATCCCGGCAGGTCTCTGCTGCTTTTGCCACCCAGGCCCGCTCCGAGCGCCATGGCCCAGCCACCGGCCGACGTCAGCGAGGACGATTGTCTCCCGGAGTACCGCCACCTCTTCCATCCGGACTTGCTCCAGTAAGCGTCGGGTCTGGGGCGCCCCAGGGAGCCGGGCAAGGGGCGGGGGCGCCTGCGGTGCGCGCGGCGGGGGACTGAGGTTTTCCTGGGATGTGTGAGGACCCCAAGCCTCGTGGCCAGGCTGTCCAGATGTCCGGGTATTCCAGCGATGCAAGTACTGGTGTTCCGATCTTTGTCCTGCGTGAGCATGTCCTGTTTATCTATGGGGAGGTGGGGACGAGTGTCAAAAAACACAGAGCAAAGGTCAGGAGGAGGAAGGATTAATTATTATTAGCAGCAAGTAAGAACACTGAAGATTTTCCCCAAAGCTGTCTCTCCGAACAGCAAATTTGGGGAGGTTTTAAGTTAAGAGTGCAAGCATCGTAAGTAGGGGTTTGGGTGGTTGATGAAGCCCAAGCGTTAGTTCGTTAAAGTCACGAGTGTCAGAAAAGTCACTATCATCATCTCAGAGGTTCCAGTTGGTCAGGTGACTGAGCACTTCAGGCTGATCTTTACCATCAAAACAGAATTGGGAGACTTTACAACCAGTATATGATTCATATCTTGGCTATTGTTACTTGTCTTGCCTAATGACAGTTGTTAGTTTCTGTATTCTTGTGAGACCTGTCGAGCACAGCACTGTGTCCAGGCTTAGATCACAGAATGGCGTAGGCCCCAGATGGCTTCTCTTATGTCAAGAAAAGCCTGCCTGTTTCTCTTTCTCCAGGAATCTGCTATCCTATCCATTTAGAGGGCGGCTGGAGGAAGGCTTATGTTTTGAAAACATTTCTCATTAATTGATAGCTTTCTGCATAGAGACTTCTAGGTTGAAGAAAGGTGAGGAATGCAGGCCTTCAAAAGCAGCGTTTCTCGAATTTGACCCAAGTGCCCAGTGCAGAGGGTCAGTGGAAGAGCACCTCCCCCATCCCCATTCAACAGCAGTCCCTTACGCTTTTATTTTTTATTTAAACAAATTATTTAGAATTTATTTATTTAGCTGCACTGGATCTTAGTTGTGGCGTATGGGGTCTCGTTTCCTGACCAGGGGTGGCACCTGTGCCCCCTGCATTGGGAGCATGGAGTCCCAGCCAGTGGACCATCAAGGAAGTCTGAACCGGGGCCTCTGTAAAGAGTCTCTGTTTTTTCTCTCAGGGACAAGGTGGCTTTCATCACGGGTGGTGGCTCTGGAATTGGGTTCCGGATTGCTGAGATTTTCATGCGGTAAATAAGCATTGCTGTGTGTGCTCCATGCCCCATCTTGCTGCCCCCTCCTCCTTGGGAGGGGGTCTGGGATCCTGGGCAAAATGCCAGTCAGTGATGGGAACCCCTCTAGTTCCAAGTCCATCAGAGAACATTTGAAAGGGGTCCTGCCACAGTCACTCAGCCCCACGTAGGCCCCTGGGTCCTCTGCCAGCTGTGCCTTCAGCCCCGGGCTAATGTTCAAGCCTGAGACACCCTTGGGGGAGGGGGCCCCTTAGATTGCTGGGCAGGAGCCCTCCTGGGTGTGTCCCTTGCACCTTGCTGCCCTCACTCCTGCTCTCTGGCTTTGTAGGCACGGCTGTCACACAGTCATCGCCAGCAGAAGTCTTCCCAGAGTATCGATGGTGAGGGGGCTGTCCTGTGCCTAGCTGTCCATGGGTGACTTTGGGGGCCAGGAGCCTAGGCCTGGAAGGTCCTGGCCTAGGGTGATCACACCAAAACCAACCTGTCTCCCAAATATGGAGCTTCAACGGAAGTGGTCCCCAGGGATACTCTCGTATTTTTACAGAATCTAATTATCGGGTCCTGTGAAACGACCCTTCTGTTGGGTAGTACTGTGGCCCCAGCAGAGATCTCTGGGCTCAGCAGTTTCTTGAGGGGAGAACATATCTCCCCTGCCACAGCTGGTCTCAGCACAGGGACTGGACATCAGCTGGAGCTGCTGTTGACCTGTGACCAGTGGCCTGGAGGGTGATGAGAGGGGAGAGGGTACAGGATGTCTTAGCCTGTACCAGGGGTTGTGGCCCTGGAGAGGGCCGCTTGGCAGCTGTGCCTCCCCAGGGTGGGTTTCAGCTACAGAATCTGGGTCCCTGGCAGAACCTGGCTCATCATCCTCATTGGATCCTGAAGGGCTGTGCCTCCAGGCGAGGCCAGCAGGCTGCTGCCCACCTCTCTTCCTGTCTGGCTTCTAGGCTGCCAGAAAGCTGGCCGCTGCCACCGGCCAGAGGTGCCTCCCTCTGTCTCTGGACGTCCGAGCTCCCCTGGCCATCGCGGCAGCTGTAGAGCAGGCCCTGAAGGAGTTCGGGAAGATCGACATTCTCATCAACTGTGAGTCCCTGTTGAGCATGACTGGGGGCTTCTGATGGGTCTGCAATACCAGACCTTCCTGTTTGGAAGCCCTGGAACTGTCCTGGCTCCAGGCCACTGTCTGAGTCCAGCTGTGCTCCTCCCAGGTCCATGCAGCCGTGGCTCAGGAGGATGCCCCAAGAACTAGGCTGAATCACAGAGAAGGGTCACTCTCATGTCCTGAAGCTCTCCGTTAAGGAAAAGGGAAGACACATTATTGTTTTAGTATAGTTTTATTTTTCAATACTTATTTATTTATTTGACTGTGTCAGGTCTGGATGGTGGCGCGCAAGCTCAGTAGTCGCAGCTTGAAGGCTTAGTTGCCCCGAGGCATGTGGGACTAGAGGTTGAACCTGCGCCCCCTGTGTTGCAAGTTCAGTTCAGTTCAGTTCAGTCGCTCAGTCGTGTCTGACTTTGCGACCCCATGAGCCACAGCACGCCAGGCCTCCCTGTCCATCACCAACTCCCGGAGTTCACTCAGACTCACGTCCATTGAGTCAGTGATGCCATCCAGCCATCTCATCCTCTGTCGTCCCCTTCTCCTCCTGCCCCTAATCCCTCCCAGCATCAGAGTCTTTTCCAATGAGTCAGCTTTTCGCAGGAGGTAGCCAAAGTACTGGAGTTTCAGCTTTAGCATCATTCCTTCCAAAGAACACCCAGGGCTGATCTCCTTTAGAATGGACTGGTTGAATCTCCTTGCAGTCCAAGGGACTCTCAAGAGTCTTCTCCAGCACCACAGTTCAAAAGCATCAATTCTTCAGCGCTCAGCTTTCTTCACAGTCCAACTCTTACATCCATACATGACTACTGGAAAAACCATAGCCTTGACTAGATGGATCTTTGTTGGCAAAGTAATGTCTCTGCTTTTCAATATGGTATCTAGGTTCGTCATAACTTTTCTTCCAAGGAGTAAGCGTCTTTTAATTTCATGGCTGCAGTCACCATCTGCAGTGATTTTGGAGCCCCAAAAAATAAAGTCTGACACTGTTCCCACTGTTTCCCCATCTATTTCCCATGAAGTGATGGGACTGGATGCCATGATCTTCGTTTTCTGAATGTTGAGCTTTAAGCCAACTTTTTCACTCTCCTCTTTCACTTTCATCAAGAGGCTTTTGAGTTCCTCTTCACTTTCTGCCGTAAGGGTGGTGTCATCTGCATATCTGAGGTTGTTGATATTTCTCCCGGCAATCTTGATTCCAGCTTGTGCTTCTTCCAGCCCAGCGTTTCTCATGATGTACTCTGCATAGAAGTTAAATAAGCAGGGTGACAATATACAGCCTTGACGTACTCCTTTTCCTATTTGGAACCAGTCTGTTGTTCCATGTCCAGTTCTAACTGTTGCTTCCTGACCTGCATATAGGTTTCTCAAGAGTTGCAAGGTGGATCCTTAATCACTGGACCACCAGGAAAGCTCCTGTTTTAGTACAGTTTTAGATTCACAGACGAATTGAGCAGATAGTATAAATAACTACTCATACCACACTCCTGCCACACACACAGACATAGTGTCTACTATGAATACCTTGCATTTGTTACAATTGTTAACTATAGTCTCTACTTTACATTCAGGCTCATTTTTGCTGAAATTTCCTTTAAAAACTTCCAGTGTGACAAAATACTCTAGTAAAAATTAATTAAAAAAAAATTAGTGTAGTATTTTCCTGCCACTGACAAAGTCATCAGCTGGGCAGCTTCAAACAGCAAGAACGCATTCTCTCACAGTCTCGAGGCCAGAGATGTGAGAGCAAGGTGTAGCGGGCTGCGCTCCCACAGGAGGCTCCAGAGAGTCTGTCCGGGGCCCGGCTTGTGGCTCCTGGGGCTGCTGCCTGGCATCCCTTGGCTCCTGGCTGCATTCCTCCAGCCTCTGCTCTGTCCCTCTGTGCATGGCTGTGTCCCTTTTAAGGACAGCAGTCCTTGGGTTTAAGCCACCCTGTTCAGTATCATCTCATCTTGATGACATCTGCAAAGACCATGTTTCCACATAAAGTTAAGTTTACCTGCACTGGGCTTCCCAGTTGGTGCAGTGGCTAAAGAACCTGCTTACCAACGCAGGAGGCACAGGAGATGTGGGTTCAATCTCTGGGTTGGGAAGATCTCCTGGAGAAGGAAATGGCAACCTGCTCCAGTGTTCTTGCCTGGGGAATCGCATGGACAGAGAAGCCTGGTGGGATTACAAAGAGTTGGACATGACTGGACACTCAAGCCATGACAGGCATCAGGTGTTGGGATACACTGAAGAGTGTATCTTTTTGAAGCATGCGATCCAACCCATGACACCTGCTCTGCCCCTCATTCAAGAGTTTGTCCAAAAGTTGAGGTTCTCTCCCTGGCTGGCCTGGACCACCCTGAGGATGCAGTTGCTTTGACCGCCGTTTCCTTCCGCCCGCAGGTGCAGCCGGGAACTTCCTGTGCCCGGCCAGCGCCTTGTCCTCCAACGCCTTCAAGACTGTGATGGACATCGACACCTTGGGCACCTTCAACGTGTCTCGCGTGCTCTACGAGAAGTTCTTCCGGGTGAGTGTCCCGAGGCCGGGGCCTCCCGGTCCTGGCCGCATGCTCACTGCCCCCCTCATGTGTTGCAGGACCATGGAGGGGTGATCGTGAACATCACTGCAACCCTGGGCACCCGGGGGCAGGTGCTCCAAGTGCACGCAGGCTCTGCCAAGGCGGCCGTGGGTATGGGCACCCCCCCGGTCTGCCCGCCTGGGTTCCTCCCTGTCCCTGGAGGCCAGCAGTGTCCCAGTGAAGCTGCGCCCCCACCGCGTCCGGGACACCCCGAAGGCCGGGCAGCCCTGCCTCTCCCTCACACAGCCTGCCTCCCCTGCAGATGCGATGACGCGGCACCTGGCTGTGGAGTGGGGCCCCCAGAACATCCGCGTCAACAGCCTTGCCCCCGGCCCCATCAGTGGGACAGAGGGGTTGCGGCGTCTGGGTAAGGCTCCCCCAGCGGGTGCTGCCCCAGGCACAGGCCCTACAGTACCTCTAGGGGCGCTCCTCCTGCCTGGCTGGGACAGGCCCAGGATCAGAGACAAGCGCTCGTGGCTCCCCGGGTGGGCAGAGTCCATCCCCAGCCTGGGAACAGTTCGTGCAGCCCTGCACGGGGCTAGGGGCCGGACTTAGGCAGCTGGCCCTAGAGCTAGAGCCCAGGGGCTGCTGGCCTCGTGAGCCGCACACAAGGAGCCCCGTTGAAGCCTCCAGAGCCTTGGCCGCAAGCAGGGACAGGCCTTGTGCTGGCTCCATAGTGGGGTTACTGGGCCCGGCCCAGGACAACGCTGCCGGAGTCCCCACCATTACCGGATGCGGCTCAGGGGAGGCTGGCAGAGGAAGGTGGTGGCCCCCAGGTCCTGGGACTTGCCTGAACCTCTTTCTCCCTCCCAGGTGCCCCGCAGGCCGGCCTGAGGGCGAAGGTCCTGGCCAGCCCCCTGCAGAGGCTGGGGAACAAGACAGAAATCGCCCACAGCGCCCTCTTCCTGGCCAGCCCGCTGGCGTCCTTCGTGACGGGGGCCCTGCTGGTGGTTGACGGGGGCGCCTGGCTAACATTCCCTAATGACGTCCAGTCGCTGGCAGATTTCTCACCCTCCTCTAAGCTTTAGGTGACGCCCTGCTCCCACCGTTGCGGTCACCCGTGTCCTCGGCCCCCTTCCCAGACACCCACCCTGTGGCCAGGAGTCACTGCGCTGGGCCTGATGCCTTGCCCCTCAGTCTCTTATGCGTATCTCTAGATGTGCTCTCAGGCACCCCGGGCTCCCTGGCTCCATTTGTGGGGCGAGGCCTGGGTGGTCTTGTTGGGCACACAGAGCATGGTGGGGGTGCTGGGAGGGCCCAGCCCCTGCCTCCTGGGTCCCCGTCACAGGGTAGAGACAGGACTTGGACTGGCTCCTGTCCCGTCGGAGGTGGTTGTGGTGAAACACCCAGGGCTCACAGTGTTTGGTCTCCCCACAAAGCTATGGTTGGCGCCAGCTTCCAGACGGACCCCTGGTCTCAGGGGTGAGCCTGCCTGTGGGAGAAGTGATGCTAGTAGGCTCTCTGGTGTGGTGGCTGGCAGACACAGTCAACAGACAGGAGTCTGAGCAAACTCCAGGAGACAGCGAAGGACAGAGGAGCCTGGAGTGCTGCAGTCCATGGGGTCGCAGAGTAGGATGTGACTTAGCATCTGACCAATAAGATGTGTTCAGTCCTCTAGACACACAGAGCGGGGGTCGGGGGTGGGAGTGGGGGAGGCGGCAGCAAGGCCCCAAGTGGCAGGAGGGCATGCGTGCTGGGCAGGCCCCCCAGTTGCTGGGGTGGAGAACGCTGGGGGAGGACAGGGAGGAGGCGGGGGGCCACCGTGTCCGCTTCAGGAGACACACAGGTCTGGTGGCCTGCTGTCGCCCAGCCTGCCACTCACTCCCCCAGGGCTTGTAGGGGGCCGGCCTGGCGTCCCTTGGTACCCCAGTGACCTGGTGTCTGCTGCCACTTCTGACAGGCAGTGGACAGCGCGCTGCAGGGGACTGGTCCACAGCCCATTCTCAGACCGCAGACCTGCCACCCGCCCACCTGCCCAGCCTGAGCGGCAGACCCAGCAGTCCCAGCCAAGCACCTGAAGAGAGACCGGCCCTTCCTCTAGGAGCGGTGCTGCGCCCACGCGCCCTCTCCCCGGCCCTGTCTGTGCGCAGGGAGTGGGGGGCAGTGACCAGGCAGGGACCTGCCCATACGCACTCGGGCGGCCTGTGCTCCAGCACCTGGCCAGGCCCCCGGAGTGTGCCCCGGCCCAACCCAGGGTCAGCGCTTCCCTGCCTGCCCAGCCCCCACCCAGGCTGGGCTTTCTCTCCTGCCTGTGTCTAGGGGGTGCCTCCAGGTGGCTCCCGTGGCCTGGATGGAGAAAAGAAGGTGTTTCAGGCTGTCTTCTCCTGCTCTCCCACTCTGAGACCTTTGCTTGACCGAAATCCAGACCGGGAATGCTGGAGGAGTGTGTCTGAGAGCTGCCCCCAGGCCTGTGTCCTGCGTGCTCTCCCCCGGGTGTGTGGGCTGCAGACAGGACCTCTGCTGGCACAGGTCGGGGTGCTCCCACCTGCCCTGGAGAGGACTTAGTCCTTGGTCATTGGGGGCTCACTCTCTGGACCCTCCAGGAGGCCTGGCCCCATTGTCACCCTCCCTCAGGCCCAGGGGGAGGGGGATCTCTGGACCCTCAGTTGTTCCCCAGTGACACACATTCAGGCCAAGCCCTTAAGGGGGCCACTTGGATCCTGGGCTTGTTTTGTGTGCTGTTAAAAGCTTCAGCGTACTTAGCTGTTGGTCTGCCCTCTGGCCGGATAGGTGGCTCACTGCCCTCCTCGACACCCCCTCCCATATCATCCATTTGCATAAGCACAGTTTCTAGAGTTTTGCCAGAAAATGCATTTCCTTAAAAAATAAACATCTTATTATAAAATTATATATTCAGTGGACGTCACAGTATTTTTGGAAGGAGAAGGAGAACACCTGGACTGGTGATCTGGGCATTGAGAGGTAGCAGCGTGTCTCCTTTTTGTCTTTCTCCTGTGAAGAGTTTAGAAAACACTTTGCCTAATGCCTGAAATGCGCGCCCCTGCCCACCACCCACAGATGAAGGGAGCCTAGGAGCAAGGGTGGGAAGGGTGTCCTCCAAGGCTGGGCCTGGGGCTGCCACTCGCTCTGGGCTTGAGCCCTCTGCCACAGGCACCCGCACCCACCTGAGTTCCTTCCCACCCTCGCGGTGCAGGGGCAGGGAACCCAGTGGGCAGAGGGGTCTTGCTTGCCGCTTAAACCAAGGCCAGGAGGTCCACCAGCAAGGCAAGTGGGCACTTGCCATGGCGGGAAGGCAGGTGCCGGGGAGAGGAGCCACAGACCCCTCGTGCCTGAGAGCTGGGGTCTGCTGTCCCCGAGGAGATGGAGAAGGCCCGGGGAGGCTGTCCCGCCAGCCACATCCGAGGGCCTGGGGCGCGGCGGCTCAGCTCCTGGAGGATAAAAGAGAGTGGCAGGCTGGTTCTGAGAGTGAGAGTGAGCCTCTCATTACTTCTAGTCAGGGTTCTCCAGAGAAAGGCAGCCAGCGGGATATATATAGATCCACAGGAGGAGATTTATAGGGACTGGCTCATGTGACTGTGGGGGCTGAGAAGTCCCATGATCTGCCGACTGCGAGCTGGAGCCCCGGGAAAGCAGATGGTGTGATTCAGTCTGAGCCCGAAGGACCAAAGCATCAGGGGCTCGATGGTCCAGGGAAGAGGGTGAGGGACTTGCCCTTCCTGTGCTGCCACTGCTGAGGGCAGATCCTCCAGGTACTGAATCAATGCGACTCCCTTCCAGAAATACCAGGTGACGAGCCACCTGGGCGTCCATCGGCCCCGTCCAGCGGACCCAGAGTTATTCAACGCAGTTGCGCACACCGTGAGGTCTGTCCCCCAGTCTTCATCATCTGCATGTGGTGGTCAGCTCACCTGCAAGAAATTGGCCTCGCAGACTGTCCTGGGGTCCAGTGGTTAAGAATCTGCCTGCCAGTGCAGGAACACAGGTTCAATCCCTGGCCCGGGAAGATCCCTCACACTGGTGGGCACAAGCCCCATGTGCTCCAACTACTGAAGCTGGCTCACCCTAGGGCCTGTGCTCTGCAACAAGAGAAGCCACCACACAGAGAAGCCTGCACGTCGCAACTAGAGAAAGCCCATATGCAGCAATGAAGACCCAGCGCAGCCCCACCACTTGAAAAGATAAAGAAATCGACCTCGCTGTTCGGTTAGTCTGCCAGCCCCTGCTGTCGTCCCACAGGTCCAGGATGGCTGTGGGGCACTCGGTCATAGGCATGCCTGGCACCTGTCGCTTGCTGGCTGGGCTCTGGACAGGCTGGCAAGGAAGGCCAGGTGCACATGGTGACCGGCTAACACAGGAGTGGCACTTGAACTTGGTGGCAATTGGCAGAGAACTAGACTGTCCCCTTCTTTAACAATCTCTAAAATTCTCTTAGAAAGGTTCACTGAAACGAAGTCTCATTTTTCATGCATGAATCTCAGCTGCGGAGGCTGGTTTATAGGCCCCGCCCACTCCAAGTCCCCCTGCCGTGGGGTGAGCCTGTATCGTACATAAAAACATTAAGCCACAGCAGAGGCTGCCCACCACCAGGGTTCAGCCTTCCAGCCCCTGCTCCCGCTGCACACACTGTTGAGTGAATATATGAATGACCCCAATTTGTTCACCCTTGTGTGGAGTCATGCTGGGTGTTCCCAAGGCATCGCTCAGTGAACCTCAAAGTTGCCTTAAATAAGCATAGTCTTGGGGAGTTTCCCAGCCCACTCCTCCTGTTGCCGTGGTAACCTGGTACCGCACTGGCTTGCCAGTGTTTTGTCTTGGGTCACCTCGAAAGGACTGGAGGCTGTGCAGTGCTGGCTCTGGGTCCCTGGGTGGCGTCCTCCCCACTGGTCTCTGGTGGCCCAGAGGGCCCTGTGGGACTGGCCGGGGCCAGGCCACCTGATGCAGCAGGAGACTTGAGAGGCTGAGGCTGACCTTACCGGATGCAGTCCGCCCACCGTGCACACTGAGCCCTTTGCCCGGCGCCCTGGCTGGGGACCAGCGTGAGCACAACTGGCCCTCCTGAATTTCCTCTCAGCCAGAGACGTGGCCTCGCTGAGTGATGCAGGGAGAGACGCTGAGCTCTGGGCAGGGTTCTTGTGTGGGCAGACCCAGCTCACCTTGCAGTGGTCAAGCCCTCGCCTGGGACTGCGTGTCCAGGCAGGCGTCCTGCTTGCCCCAGGCTCAGCCCTGAGGCCCAGTCATGCTGCAACTGGGCAGCCGTGTCCTCTTGGGCAGGGCCGAGGGGCCCTCTGGGGTGGGGGCTTCTCGGGCTGCGGAGAGAGTATGGGCCCCCTCCAGCATTTCCCTCTGGGCACTTGGGCCAGTCTCTGCTGGATGCTAGAGGGGAAGGAGGGGGAGATCCTGGGACCTTCTCAGACTCCCGGGGTGGGGGATGCTTCTGGAGCTTGGGGATGAAGCTGGAGATTGGGGTCTTCCTTCTCCCACCTCCATCTGCCCTGTGAACCCTCCCTCCCCTCGTCTGGTCTTTGTCAGGCTCCCTGTGTGCAAGCTGTGACCCAGCCCCCTGCAGAGACAGCCAGCGTTCCTTTGGTCAGACACGGGTCCCAGTTTAGGTCAGGGTCTGGCTCTTGCTCAGTAAAGGAGGCCAAGGGTTGATTTCAGGCTTCCCTTGGGGCTCAGCTGGTAAAGAATCTGCCTGTAATATAGGAGACCCGGGTTCGATCCCTGGGTCGGGAAGATCCCCTGGAGAAGGGAATGACTACCCACTGCAATATTTTTTTTTTCCACTGCAGTATTCTTGCCTGGAGAATTCTATGGACAGAGAAGCCTGGCGGGCTACAGTCCATGGGGTTGAAAAGAGTCAGACATGATTGAGCAACTAACACACACACACAAGGGTTGATTGCACCATATGAACCTGGCAGCTCCCAGCACTTCTAGAAAATGCATGTGAGCAGGCATCCCATGTGGGTCCTGACTCACACCAGACACAATCACTAGAGACCAATGTGCAGACCAGTGTGCTGAGTGTGTGTGTGTGTGACTACATGAGCCTTGGGTCCCCTTGCTGGCAAAATCCGAGACCCAGCCAGAGATGGCAGAGGCTCCCTGCTCACTTTTCCATCCGACTCGACTCTTCTGTCCTAGGTGTCTTGGGGAACCAGCTTCTTCCCTGGATTTCATATGTACCGCTGCATTCTGGTTCAGGTCTCTGGGATCAGACATACTTTACTCTGTCAGCAAACAGAGGGTTTTCAAACTCTTTAGTCACTTATTTACTGATTGACTTGCTTCATTTCCTAGGTGACGCATTATCAGTATGTGCTAAGTTGCTTCAGGTCGTGTCTGACTCTGCGACCCTATGGACAGGGCATGGAGTTCATTAATTGAAGTCCCAGAGGATAACTTTATCTCCAAATTTTGGAGTATCTGGGGGCGGGGCACCTCATCGCATGTGTACATCAGAGCATCTTGCCGAAGATAGCACTGACAGAAGTCTGCCGAAGAAGGAATAAGGAATGTCAGAAATCTGCTTTTAACTCTTCCACCATCATGTGTAATTTGGACAATTTTTACCCCATGGGAGGAGAGTGGTAAAGGAGAGACGCAGCGTCTCTCCCTGCATCACTCAGCGAGGCCACGTCTCTGGTAAGTTTCCAGATCTTCACCTCTGGAAACCATGACCTGAGGCTAAAACAGGAGATCCTGGATCTGCATACAAACCTCTGAGTCTGGTCCTCGGCACCCCTCCCGGGACACGGGTTGGGATCCTGGGTGCAGGGGAGGCTCAGAGGGTGTCGACGTGGGCACCACAAGGACTGGAGATGCCTGTCGTCACAGGAACTGCAGAGTGAGACGTTAAGATAAGGAAATCATCCAAACCTCGGCTGCCTCAGGAGGAGTTAAATTGTGACTTACAAACTCATGGTCTATTTTTACTCTAAGAAATGTACTTTACTAAATTTGAATGTGAGAAAAAACCCATCCCCCCTGAATAAATATCGGTAAACACGAGTGTGGACTGCGCCCCTGGCTGCAGGAGCTGTGGAGGGTGGGTGTGATCTAGATCTAAATCGACCCTGCTCTTGGTGTGCTTACCCCATGCAAAATGCTTATGTCGTTTTCAACATCACAGATTGAAAATATCTGGCCAGCAGTTCTTGTTTGCAGCTTGACAGGTATAATCAGCATTTGACAGATCGCGCCCAAGTGACAAACAGAGTTTGGAGAGCTCTGACCGTCCACGTCCTTGAACCACAATTAAGAGGACAAACACACTGGGCGCCTGCAAAGCCTCTTCTCCAGCCTGGAAAGCCCCTTGCCTCTCTGTGCCCCTCACCCTAGATTACCCAGCCAGGATGGTGGTTCAGGCCGGGACGGCGAGGCCAGCCTCTTCTGTGGGAGAAGGTGGGACAGACAGCAGGGGCGTGGGCCACAGCCGAATTTAGAACCCTTTCCGGGGGTGCCCGGGGGGCAGGCTGTTTGGTGGCCCTGGTCCTCCTTGCTGTGACCCCATCACGGGTCTGCAGCAGGTCCCTTCTTCCTCTGGAATAGACCTCTGCCCTCTCCTGCTGGCATCGCCAGGGCTACCCCCAGGCCTCCCTGGGGCACTGGGGTCACCCCTGGCCAGCTCAGATGCTTCCCCTTGACCTTGGGATCCCTCCTCCTGAACTTGGGAGCTCCATGAAAATAGAGCCAGGCTGCCAGAAGGGGGCGCTTTCAGGCACATACCACTCAACAACATAGATCCCAATATCTGCCATTGTTACACTACCCAGCAGCAGGAAGCAACAATTTCTCTTCCTTCAGCAACAGTCTAGCCAATGAGAGCTTGTCACAACTCAGCCAGTGAAAAGTCCCTGCACTCTGAACTCCCAGTTTCCTCCAATGGACACTTTGTTTATAACAGCCTCTTCCAACCCCCTCTTTCTCCTCTATAAAAACAGTTCCTCTCCTTTGCTGGCCATATTTGCATGTCTCCAATTATAGATCTTTGCTGCTTCGGAATAAACCCATTTTGCTGTTAAATAGCCAGCTTTTTAATTGTTTCAGGTTAACACTGGCATCATGATCTCAGACTTCCCTGACTGCAGAATTGTGAAAACTAAATGTGTTTTTTAACACTCAGTATATGGCATTTGGTCATAGCACCATGAGCAGACTAAGACACCAATCTATGATGTGTCTTGTGTCAAACAGAAAGCGAAGTTTTTAAAATTAACTTTACTAAGGTGTAATTTACATACAGTAAAATTCATTCTTTGTAGTGTACAGTTCTGTGAATTTTGACAAACACTTTCAGTTATAGAACCAAGGTATCACAATCAAGGTATGAAACAGTTCCTTCACTCCAACTAATTTCCCTTTCCCCCAGCCCTGCTCAATCTGATTTGTGTTCCTTTACTTATGGAAAGTTTAATGTATTTAAGTTCAAATCATTCTCTTTGTTTGCAGTTTTTACTCTTATGTAAGAAAATTTCCTGCTCCAAGATAATAAAGATATTTTTCAAAGTCTTCTAAAGCTTTTAAAGTTTTTATTATTTTTTTTTTTTTCTGGCCACACCTTATGGCTAGCAGGATCTTAGTTCCCCGACCAGGGTTTGAACCTGCACCCTTGGGAGAGGTAAGTCCTGACCACTGGACTGCCAGGTGATTCCCTCACTTTCCGCTTTTATGTGTTTGATTTCTCTAATTATTTTTTGTATCGATGTCACTTCGGGATCTAGTTGTAAGGTTTCTGTACAGACAACTGGCACCAGCTATAGAAAAGTCGATCTTTTCTTTTTTACTAGCAAAGTCACCAAGGATAAAAATAATGGGTTTGACTACTAAAAATTAAAGATGTATGTCTAATCTTCTCCAACAGAGATCACAAAGGGGTCACAAGCAGGGAGAAGATATTTGCAATATCAAACTGATGAGAGATTTCCCTAAAGAAAAAGTCAGAGAACCCAAAAGAAAAACAGGCAAGCGCTACAAGTGGGCAGTTCACAGACCCTAGTTGGTCAGTCGGAGAAGGCAATGGCACCCTACTCCAGTACTCTTGCCTGGAATATCCCAGGGACGGCGGAGCCTGCTGGGCTGCCGTCTATGGGGTTGCACAGAGTAGGACACGACTGAGCGACTTCACTTTCACTTTTCACTTTCATGCATTGGAGGAGGAAATGGCAACCCACTCTGGTGTTCTTGCCTGGAGAATCCCAGGGACAGCGGGGCCTGGTGGGCTGCCATCTATGGGGTCGCACAGAGTAGGACACAACTAAAGCGACTTAGCAGCAGCAGCAGCACCAGTTGGTCACTAAACATAGCAAGAAATGCTCCACCATACTAGCATTCAGCTAAATTAAAATAAGACAAGATGAGATGCCATTTTAAGTTCATCAGACTAGCAAAAATGGGGGAAACATATGTAATGTCCACTATAATTTTTGTGTTTCTTGTTGTTGTTGTTTTTTTTTTTTTTTTGAGATGTGCATTAAATAAGAGATACTTGTGATCAGATTTAGCCTTGTCTGTCGTCCCCCTACCCCCTTGCTGTCAATGGCCAGCTCTCACCCGGGCAGTGGAGAGGCCCTTCCCCAGGGGAGACCTGTGCATTCTTCCACTGAGGCTTCCTGACCTGCTTTCCCTTTGCTCCCCTGTCAACAGTTCTGTGCTAGGAATCTGCTGAGTCACCCTGCTGGTCTTCTTTTTCCCATCTTTCTCCATAGGTCAAAGGTCACCAGGGACAAGGGATCAAGGAGACCCATTTGCTTGAGAGTTCCAAAAGATACGTGTTTATCCCAGGTACCTTTCAAAAAGAAGGACTCATAGAGGGAGGTTTTCGCAGACAGTCACTCAGGCCTAAATGCCAACAGATGTGAGCTGCACCCACCCCACCCTCTCCCTTCCTCTTCTGTGTACCTGTTAGATGGCTAAATTAAAATGTGCATGGGGTGGGCGTGGAGGAGCAGGTCAAAACGGCAGCAGAGCCTGCTTCCCTCGAGCTGGTTCATTTCATCTTGAACGTTAGAGATGGAAAATGTCTACGTGGATGCTGGAGGTCCAAATGACTGACCAGGCACTTGTCACCTTTAATGTTTCAGGGACAGAGTCTCTTGAAGTGGTCCAAGCAGGAAGGTGCGTGTTCTCCATGCTGGACTTCTGTTTGGGTACATTGGCCAGCCAAGGCATGCAGATTTTTCAGGAACTGGCATAGCAGCAAGAGAGCTGTTTCCTTGGGGGTGCAGCCCTTGCCTCATTTGGTTTCACCTCCCCCTGCTAACATCCTTATTTAGAAAAGTTGACACATCACTATAACTACCTTTAAAAGCTGTGTCTGGCCAAAGGCATCAGTCCAATTTCAGATTCTCACCAAAACTGGAGATGGTTTTTTTCCTGGCTGTGCTGAGTTCTATTGCAATGCATGGACTCTGCGTTGTTGCATTGTAGGCTGTCTCCAGCTGCGGTGAGCGGGGGCTACTCTCTAGTTGCGGTGCCTGGGGTTCTCATTGCGATGGCGTCTCTTGTTTCAGAGCATGGGCTCTAGGGAGGGTCGGAGAAGGCAATGGCACCCCACTCCAGTACTCTTGCCTGGAAAATCCCATGGACGGAGGAGCCTGGCAGGCTGTAGTCCATGGGATTGCACAGAGTTGGACACGACTGAAGTGACTTAGCAGCAGCAGCAGCAGCTAGGGACAGTGGGCTTCAGTAGCTATGGCTCCAGGACTCAGTAATTGCGGTTCATGGGCTCCAGAGCACTGGGCTCTGTAGTAGCGGCACACGGGCTTAGCTGCTCCGTGGCATGAATAATCTTAGTTCTTGAACCAGGGATTGAACTCGTGTCCCCTGCATTGGCCGGTGGATTTTTTACCACTGGAGCATCAGGGAAGTTCCTGGAGGTGATTTTTTTTTCCCTTTGAGTGCAGTATCTTCCTCATAGAGCTCTTATAAGAAACTGAGAATATAGTTTTTGGGTTGGGGGTATTCCTTCACCCTTCTTTTCCCAATGCCAGCCTCACAAACACTGGGGCCACATGCCCTGGGATTTTGTCATGGCAGATTACTCAGTTAACCAACACACCGCTCCTCACAGTACGCGGGGCAGTGCGTTCCCCCCACATCTTATTACGGGCTCTAAATGGAGCCTGTAATGCTACATGCACCTTGTCTGGAGCCTGGCAGCTTACGGGCTCCCATCTGCATGTCTCCACTTTTATGCCTGCTGCAAGGTGCCTGTGTTGCTCTCTGGCGCCCGTGTCCCCACTGACGACAGTGACATCTAGAGAAACAGATGTCAGTTGTCAAAGACTGCCGCAGCGCTTGGGAGGCCTGGCAGTACACTGGCGACGAACACTGGATAGCCTGTCGGGGGGGGCGGGGGGGAACACTTGTCACAGATTTTAAAAACGGTCTCAGTGTTTGGCCACGCGTTCCTTCGGTCACTAGGGATGGACCGCATTTCCAAGGCCCTTCCATACTCAGGCGGGTGTCTCCGCGCAGCAGGCGTCTGCTGGGGGCGCCACGTGCACGTCCCCCGCCCCTTCAGGATCGCGTTCCTTGCGTGTTGTGGGGGCGCTTTACGCCAGCAGCACTCAGTCCATTCGCCCCGCGCGTGGGTCGGTGACGTCACGCCCGGGTCTGCAGCTTCCAAGCACGCCCGCCTTCGGGTCCCCACCCGAGGGTAAGCGACACTGGCCGCCTTGCGGCGTCGGAGCCTGCCTTTATACCTGGCCGGTGAGGGGCGTGGCCAGCCGGCGGCGCGACGTGCTGACGTCAGGCTGGCGAAGGGCGGGGCGAGGGCGGCGGCGTGCGCTCCGGTACCTCAGTCGCCTCCTCGTCGTCATCCTCCTCTTTCGCGTCCTCGGGGCTCTTCTCCTCAGGGTCCCCTCCACAGCGTCCCGCGCCTCAGAGTCCCGTCCCGCCTTGCCCCTCGACCTCCCTCGGCCGCCCGCCGCCGCCATGGGCCCGCGCCCGCCGCGCCGCCGGGCCGAGGACAGCTGAGGCGCGGCGCGAAGATGGGCGAGGGCGGAGCAGGGCCCGAGAGCCAGCCGGAGCAGCCCGGGCGCCCCGCGCGCGCCCGCCCGCGCCGCCGCGGGGATGCCCGCGCCCGCCGCCGCGCCCTGAGCGCCTTTGTCTGCCGCCCGCAGCACCACTGGCCTCGGGGACTCGCGCCGCGGCCGGGGGCGCGCCCATGAAGATGGAGCCGGGCCGGCCGGCCTCCCCCGCGGGCGGCCCGGGCCCCGACCCGGAGCCTGGCGGGCCCGGCGCGCCGTCCGCCCCCGCCCGGAGCCCGGGGCTCGGCCCGCAGGACCCCGCGGCCGGCGTGGATGCCGGGCGATCTCCGGGATGGGAGCGGCGGCCGCAGCGCGCGGGCCGGGACCCCGACCCCGACCCCGACCCCGACTCCGACCCTGACCTGGCCCTGCCGGAGCTCGGCCCGTTCTTTTCCTGGACGATGGAGCCGGAGGGTGATGGCCCCGGGCACAGCGCATCCATCCGCGCGCAGGACTTCAGCCGCAGCCATCACCTGAGAGGCGAGGTCGACTTCTTCCCCTCCTTCGCCGCGCCCGAGGTGGGCGATTCGGCCCTGGAGCTGGGTCCCGGGGACCCGGACGGGCCCTCTGACTTTAGCCAGACTCACCCCCTAACGAGCGAGCCTGCGGGATGTCCGGAGGACAGCCCCCGCCTCCGAGCCGTATTCGATGCCCTGGACGGGGATGGGGACGGCTTCGTGCGCATCGAGGACTTCGTCCAGTTCGCCACCGTCTACGGGGCGGAGCAGGTAACTCGCCGCGTGAGGGCCGGGCCCGCGCGTTGGTCGTGGAGTGCGGTGGAGGCCAGGGGTCCCGCTTCTCTTCTGATTCACCGCTTCTCCCCTCACCTCTAGCTGAATTCGCTGAAGCACGTCTTCCCCCTTTAAAGAGGTTTTATTCTCGGGAGTCAGTTTCTTTCCCTGCCATCCCAAGCCACACAGCTGAATCTTTCCTAAATTGAGGGTAGCTCCTGGCCTGGGGACATGCCCCCTGTCTGCTGCATAGAAGTGCCCCCCGGATGGACAGGTGCCAGCAGGTCTCCCAACTGAGAGCCCAAGTTCGGTTTGGCTGAAGTAATTCACTCCTGTCTGCAAAGGCCAGGCTGCACTTGGATGCTTAAGATCATATTAATAATCTATTTTGAACGCAGTTACTTCACCATCTATGGTTGGCTTGTATTCTAGGTAGGTTCGTTATTTGGGAGACAGTGAAGGCTAAAAATGTTCACTTCCTTACCTTCTGTGCCAAGGGAGAGGGATGAACCTTAGAGCACTGCGGTGAATACAGACTCCACAGAACTCCATCAGATCCACCTCCACTCTTGTAGGACAGGTGAGGTGCTGGGCAGGTGAGGGAATGCACAGGGCAGGGGGTCCCGAGCCGCTGCCAGGGCTGTGCTGCTCTGGGAGAAGGTGAGCTTACGAAAGTTCAGGTGGAAACAACAGCGTGGCTGTGTGTGTCCTGCTGTTATCCCAGATAGACATCACACAGGTGACAGGTGTTCTATTAAATACATTGTTCAGTGATGAGACATTCCAAAAGGCTGGTCTGCTAGTGTTTGTATTTAATTGACTTTTCATACATGTGAATATTTGTGAAGTGGGCGTTCAGATACATTGAGGTACATATGCATGTTTAAGCCAAGAGGTAAAATTGACACCCTGGTATGTAGGGTTCCGCCAGAACATTAAGAACTTTTATACAGGATCTCTGTGCCCCTTGAGTATTCATGGTGTCCATTGAGCAGTCATGTAAAGAACTGGGTCATCCTGCGTCAGGGCTCCTTGTTGAGTTTTCAGTCCGGACGTGTCCATATGGGTATCCTGAATGTTGACCTCTTGGTCAGTGTGACGCTTGTGTCTAGCTCTGGTTTGAAGACATTGCCCAGGACAGGTCTCCCATCTCTTAGGCTAATGGGCAGAGATAGAGACGTGCCCATTAGACCCTCTGTAAGTCTAATGAGAGAGATTAGCCTGGATTGTGATCGCTGGACAGTGTCTTGCTTGCATGGTTCACATGGGTTGTGGTCAATGGTTCAGGTGTTTTGAAGCTTTTCTTTGTTGCCCCCCAGCTGGAGAGCACCTTGGGCATCCCCAGTTGTTTTTCACTGGAACGATGTATCTTCTCTCCACACATACGCTTCCTCATCATACCCATCAAGCATGTTAGGGAATTGGTACATTTGTTCTTCTTTACCGTACTCTGATTTTGATGCGGTGCTTTATAGCTTATATGAAGCTCATTTGTGTTTTCCCTGGGTCATCAGCCTTTCTCTGAGGCAGTTATACGTGGAAGAGATTCATCCCACAGGTGAGAAACTGGAGGCCCATAAAAGCTAAGTGACTTTCCAAGGCCTCACAGATTGTCAGTGTTGAAACAGGGACTAGGTCTTACGCTCATGACATTTAGATGGCTCCCAAGTTCTTAGGTTTTGTGGCCCTAAACTTTAATCCCACAAAATTTCATTTTATTGACTATCATAAAATCATTTTCATTTGGGAATCACCTTTTGTTGTGACATTCTTATTGATCACAGTGGGAAAAACTTTAGGTTGCTATTTGGGGCTGAGTTTTTTCTAAATATTGGACTTCCCTGGTGGCTCAGATGCTAAAGCGTCTGTCTACAATGTGGGAGACCCGGGTTCTATCCCTGGGTTGGGAAGATCCCCTGGAGAAGGAAATGGCAATCCACTCCAGGACTATTGCCTGGAAAATCCCATGGACAGAGGAGCCTGGTGGGCTACAGTCCATGGGGTCGCAAAGAGCTGGACACCACTGAGCGACTTCATTTCACTTCTAAATATTATTCAGAGTAGAACTGAGTTGACATTCTTTGCTCAGGGAGCTCCTGGTGGAATCCTGAGTTTGGGGGTGAGTCCAGGATGACTCAGGACTTGGTGGGAGTGGGCGAGTGAGGGAGGTCTGCAGTGGCACCGCCCCCTCCGTCTGCTCCCAGGACAGCTGGGGAAGAAGCCGAGTTGGGTGTGATCTGAATACCGGACTTGGAGGAGCTTCCTGGGATGGTGGAGGGCAGCTCTTGTTTAGGAGCAGATAATTAACAGGGTAGTGAAAGGCTGATTTTTGTGTGTATGGCAAAGAGTCGGACACGACTGAGCGACTGAACTGAACTGAAGCTTTGGTAGCCTTTATTATGACTCAGACTTCCTTTTCCAAGTCTGGTGTCGGAATACGGCAAAGAGAAGAAATATTCTTTGCTAGTGAAGTATTTTAGAGAAAAGTGAAGAATTCTACCTTGATCAATATTTTTAATTTTTAAAAATGGAAAGTCTTGGACATAGCTAAGAATAGAGAGAGGTCTGGTGAAACCCTCTACCTGCACCCAAGCCATGGCTCAGTTTCCGAAGTCCTTGTTCACTTGTAAATTCTCTGTTCCCCACCCCCAGATTACTTTTGAAGCACATACCTGACATATCATGTCACCCATAAATATTTCCGTGTCTATCTCTAGAAGATAATTCTTTTTAAAACAGTCATATTTTTTTTAAATTGTAGGAACACACAGCAATAAAGACCATAAGTATTTGTACTTTCTACCTTGAGATTTCAAAATACAGAGTGCATGAGACTCTTAGGCTGGTCACATTACTGTCCTTGATGATAGCAACTTGATTATTGTCAAACTGTCAAAGGTAGCACTTGCAGTATCTTTTATGTAATCTGTTTATGAAGGAAGCATTTTGAATTATTTAAGTGGATTATCTGAATTTTTAATAGAAGTCGTTCCCATTTATAATACAGACGGCTTTTGTGTCCCTCTCTCTTTAGCAGTGTCATGGTGTATTTGGTTCTCATTACCTCATCTGGTGATAGATCAGGTGTGGTGTAATATAATACAGTGTTGGCAGGAACTGAAAGGAGAAAGAACTACAGCGGTGCTTTCTGGTTGTGTGTTCTTGACCAGGAGTTTATAGTCAGATGTGCCCAGGCACCGGTTGTCAAGTTGCAAGAGCTTATCTTTAAGGCCTCGACCATCTCTGAAGATGCCTTGTGGATGTGACCCTTTCATGATGAAGGACAGATGCTTTTGTAAAAATTATCACCAACTTATCATAAAGAAGAAATTGTAAAATAAACTGTACTGTAAAATAAGAGTACTGTGAGAAACGATTGGTTTCTTTCAGTGTTACCTTTCAAAGAAATTCATCATAATAGTAAAGGTTATTTTCACAGGACAGCACTCACTTGGGCATTTAGACAGCCTAGGGTCCTTTCCAGAGAGCTCCGCACACTGGAACAGGAACGCCCTTCAGTAACCTTGTGGGCCCTGCCTATGCTCCTCAGTAAGGAGGCTGCTGGAGGTGGTGTCCACGCACAGGGGTCTCCCTGCTGTTCGTTTCTTTTCAGTCCTCCACTGGTGGGCACTTGGAGCTCCCTGAGGACGTTTGGGCACACCTTTCAGTTGTTCCACTGTCCTTTCCAGTCCTAGGCTTGGATTTGCATGTATGTGAGAATGAGCGTGTGTGCGTGGCAGGTGCACGTGGGAGCTGATGATGTGTGTGTGTCTGGCCCTGTGTGCTGGAGGAATTGCTAAAAGGCAGATGATGTTCCTTTCTGTGCTTGGATAACAGGCAATTTTGTTAGGGTCTTACAATTTTTTATGTTATAAAAGTAACACAGGCTTACTGTTTCTAAAAACTGGAAAATACAGAGTGATATAAAATCCAAACCAAAAAATGACTAACAATCCCACTAGGCTGAGAAAAACACCATTAGCATTTTAGTGCATTTCCTTCCAGACTGTTCTGTGCGCACGCACACATACACACTTAATTGTATAGAAGTACACAACTGAGATCCTAGTGGGGAGAAGCTAAATTATTTTTTATAGATGTTCATTGTTTAAAAATATGAAAATAAGACCAATAAGCAAAATATAAAAATAGGGATCACCTATAATCCCACCATCCAGAGATGACTCCTTAAGTATTTAATATGTAAATCAAAATATATGTAATGATGCTTCATTGTACAAAAATGGTATATTCCATGTCTGTTGTTCCGAACCTGCCTTTTGACCTGGTTTTTAAAATTGAAGATCTCAGATATATACATTTGTCCTCAGTATGAGGGGTGGGGTGGGACTGGATCCAGGACTCCCCCGCATGGATATCAAAATCCACAAATGCTTCTAGTCCCTTGTATATAATGATGTGGTATTTGCATATAACTTATACACATCCTCGCATATACTTTATTTTTTTGTTTTATAATTTTTTATTGAAGTGTAGTTGACTTACAGTGTTCTTTTTGTTAATTTGTTGTTTTTAAATTTTTCCCTCCCAGGTACTTTAAATCATCTCTGTTTTACTTATAATATTTAATTCAACATAAATGCTGCATAAACAGTTGTTATTACAATGTGAATGCTATGTAAATAGTTGATAGCAGGTGGCAAATTCACGTTTTCCTTTTTGGAAGTTTCTGGATTTCTTTTCCCCCGCCGACAGTGTTTGATCCTAAGTTGGTTGAACCCGTGGCTGTGGAATGTACTGATACGGAGGGCCAGCTGTGCTTTAATGGAAGCCTAACTTGTCCCCAGGAGATTCAGAGTCATGTGTGGCATTTTCCCAGTGCAGGCTCTTACACGTAGGAAGAGTTAAATTCCATGTGGGATACACTGACCAGGTTGTTCAGTTCAGTTCAGTTCAGCTGCTCAATCGTGTCTGACTCTTTGCTACCCCATGAATCGTAGCACACCAGGCCTCCCTATCCATCACCAACTCCCGGAGTTCACTCAGACTTACATCCATCGAGTTGGTGATGCCATCCAGCCATCTCATCCTCTGTCACCCCCTTCTCCTCCTCTGTCATCCCCTTCTCCTGCCCCCAATCCCTCCCAGCATCAGAATCTTTTCCAGTGAGTCAGCTCTTCCCATCAGGTGGCCAAAGTACTGGAGTTTCAGCTTTAGCATCATTTCTTCCAATGAACACCCAGGATTGATCTCCTTTAGGATGGACTGGTTGGATCTCCTTGCAGTCCAAGGGACTCTCAAGAGTCTTCTCCAACACCACAGTTCAAAAGCATCAATTCTTTGGCGTTCAGCTTTCTTCACAGTCCAACTCTCACATCCATACATGACTACTGGAAAAACCATAGCCTTGACTAGACGGACCTTTGTTGGCAAAGTGATGTCTCTGCTTTTCAATATGGTATCTAGGTTCGTCATAACTTTTCTTCCAAGGAGTAAGCGTCTTTTAATTTCATGGCTGCAGTCACCATCTGCAGTGATTTTGGAGTCCCAAAAAATAAAGTCTGACAGTGTTTCCACTGTTTCCCCATCTATTTCCCATGAAGTGATGGGACCAGATGCCATGATCTTCGTTTTCTGAATGTTGAGCTTTAAGCCAACCTTTTCACTCTCCTCTTTCACTTTCATCAAGAGGCTTTTTAGTTCCTCTTCACTTTCTGCCGTAAGGGTGGTGTCATATGCATATCTGAGGTTGTTGATATTTCTCCCGGCAATCTTGATTCCAGCTTGTGCTTCTTCCAGCCCAGACCAGGTTGTAAAGGGCACCAAGTTATGGGTTGCTTCCTTTTCAAACACTTATTTCATTTAAATTCTGGATACAGGGTCAAAACAGTAATTGTAATTGAAATATCAGACAGAAGAGTTGGATACCCACTGAAGACTGTTAGGTGGCCCTTAGAAGTACTTTTATGATAATTGCAAAGTTTCCACAGCGTAGGTTATCAATATAAATGAATAGTTGTATATAAATTGATTTGTATGTATACCGTGATTTTAACTGTAAAAGTTGTCCATGAGAAAAAAATCTTTAAGGAAATATTAAAAAATTATTTTTTCATTGTGTGAGTGTGTGTTGGGAAGTGGGATGGTTTTATTTGAAGTATTGGCCAACTTTTCTATTGTTACTTATTTCAATTATTTTGAAAAGTAGTGCCTGTACCCATGCCATGAATTTCAAGCAGTGTAGAAAAGAATCTATTAAAGAAATTTCATTCTCATATTTAGAAATAAAAATGTAAATAAACTCTGAAGACAAAATATTTGCCTGTTTACTTTGACTCTGTTAAGATTTTAGATCCATAAACAAAATATATCTAAACAAACTCAGATTTTCTAGTAAGCTTAAAAACTTTATGAGACATTGAACATGTTCAGTTGCTTATTGAAGATGCATTGTTAATTTTTGTTGATATTTGGAGAAATACATATTAGAACACGCCTATGCTCCTGAAGATTGGCACTGAGCTTACATCAACATGTGATGTAACCAGGAGCTTCCTAGGAAAAGAACTGCACTGATTGCATTGTTAGTTCGGAAGTTTTTTGTTTTTGTTTCTTTTTTTTTTTTTAGTTTGGAAGTTTTTGAGACTAGTCGCCCCCATATATATACATGGATTGGTTCCATGTCATGGTTAGGGAGGAAAAGAAATTTCTTCAGCAGGTACAGTTTTGTTTCTCTGTCTAAATGTTTAATACTTGTTTTTGAAAAGTTGGTACTAATATTACTCTGGTTACAATCTCGAGGTGGCATATTTTTCTCTGTTTCAAACCCAGCTCTACCGATAAGCCAGTGTCCTGTTTGTGCCGATCGGTCACCTGTGCTGGCTGCAGCAGGCCTGGAGTAGCCTGCTTCCTGCAGGGACATATTGTGGGCAGGGTGTCCTGGATGGATGTTCTAAAATACGAGACGAACGGAGGGCCGATAGCATTTTAGTGATACTAGCTGTAAACACAGGAAGCACTGTCACTCTGTATTATTTTAAGTCCTTTTGCACACTGTATGTTGATCACTTGGGATTTCTCAAATTGCAGATATTTTTTAGCTTTTTTCTTGAAATCTCAGCTATTTTTCTAATGGCCCATGTCTTCAGAAGGATTTAAGGATATACAACTCTTGTAATTCTAATTTGTTAAATGATCTACTTTGCTTTTTCTTCTGTTAATTTTTTAAAAAACCTGGACAAAAAGCTTTAGAATCTTCAGTCCCCACAGGTAAATAAATAGTCCTGCTGTAGCCAGAGCACGCTTGCCCGTTCGCGTCCCTGTTCTGAGCGAGGGCTCCACAGTGTGGGGAGCTCACCAGTGATGTTGCTGTCGGGGGCTTTCATGATTCATTGTTCTTTTTTATTTCACACACTTTATTCTGACTTTTCTTTAAACAAGTTTAACCAGGTTAAAACTGAAGACTCCAGTTACGAATGATGTCCTGGCACCTGTTGGCTTAGCCTGTTCGCAGTGGTTTATTTGTTGGGACCAGAGGCATTGCTCAGAACTGTAAAGACGTTCACTGCTTTAAATCACTGGTCAGTAAGCAGGACAGTGGCTTAGGACCTGCAGTACCTACGGGTGTTTTTCTCACTGTCACTAGAAATCCAGGGACATTTATAAATCTTGTTTATTTATTTATTTATTTATTTTTATAAATCTTGTTTAGATTAAGCTTCCTGCCAGTGAATTGATTAATCATATATAGTTTATTTTTAAAATTTTATGATTTATTGAAGTTGAAAAAAATTTATTGAAGTATGGTTGATTTACAGTGTTATGTTAATTTATTCTATACAGCAAGATGACTCAGTAGAGAGAGAGATATATATACACATATACATATATATACATATGTATAGACACACACGTGTGTTTGTGTGTGTGCACTCAGTTGCTCAGTTGTATCTGACTCTTTGCAAGTCCATGGACTGTAGCCTGCCAGGCTCCTCTGTCCATGGAGTTTTCCAGGAAAGAATACTGGCGTGCGTTGCCGTTTCCTCCTCCAGGAGATCTTCCTGACCTGGGGATTGAACCCCCGTCTCCTGCATTGGCAGGCAGATTCTTTACCACTGAGCCACCTGGGAAGCCGTTCATATGCACACACACACAGTCTTACATGTATGTTCTTTTTTATGTTCTTTTCCATTATGGTTTGTCACAGGATATTGAATATAGTTCCCCTGTGCTATAAGTAGGACCTTGTTTATATATTTATAAAGTGAAATGTAATTTTAGTTTAATTCATAGATTGCTTGAGCTGCAATAAAAGGAAGACTCTACACTGATGAGAGAGATTAGCATTTCCTTTGAAAGCCTACTAAAGTACCTGTAAATCCTTCAGCCACTTTGGGTATTTTTCTCACTTGACAAATGGAAGAGAGGCTGGAGCTGTGAGTTGCAGGAGAGACCTGAGCTGAGGGTGGCTGGGCTCCTGGCTCTGGCCGAGCTGATGGCTGGCTCTGCTAGGCCCCTGGTGCACCCCTGACCACACCCACGCAGGAGTGCCGTCTTTGTCTGGGAGAAGCGGGAGGAGGCCCAGCTGGCCCAGGGCACCCCTTTGTCCCCAGTGTTCTGGCGTAGAAGCTCTCAATAAGATACCAAGACTCTTGGGACTTCCCTGGGGTCCAGTGGTTAAGACTTTGCCTTCCAAAAAAAAAAGACTTTGCCTTCCATTGCAGGGGCTGTGGGTTCCATCCCTGGTTGAGGAGCCACATGCCACATTCTTCTGGGCCAGAAAACCAAATCATAAAACAGAAACAGCGTTGTACCAAGTTCAATGAGGACTTTAAGAGTGGTCTACACACGGGAGGGAAGTTCAAGAGGGAGGGGCCGTATGCATACATGTGGCTGATTCATGTTGATGTATGTTTTAAAGACTAACGCGATATTGTGATGCAATTATCCTCCAATTAAATAAATTTATATTTTAAAAAGTGGCCTGCGCATGCACGCAAATCTTAAAAACTCTTAAAAGTCAAAGGGAAAGGAGACCAAAAACTGATAGAAAAATGAACAAAAAACATGAAGACATTCACAGAATATATACAGATGGCCCTCAAATATATGAGAAGATGCTCAGCTTCACATACGATAGAAGAAATGAAAATTAAAATCGCCAGGGCAGTTTCTCACTTGTGGCAAATATGTGAAGCTTGAGCACGTCTTGTGAGGCCCTCAGGAAGCAGGCGCCCGCTAGTACAGCTGTGGGGGTGCAGGGTGGCCCAGTCCTGCTAGGGGAGCTAGGCAGTGTCCGTGTGCACACTTGTCCTGCACAGCACAGCCCCACTTCCTGTCATTTACCCCAAGCGTGTGCCTCCACAGATGGCAAAACACCAGATGCACAGGGTGGTTCCCTGCAGCACTGTCTGTGATGTAAAATGGAAACAACCGAAACGTCCACCCAGGATGAGTGAGCCAAGGTGCAATCCCCTTAGCAGAGAACTGCGCGACTGCAAAAATAAAAGAGGGAGATTCCTGTGAACTGCCAGAGTTATTTCTCAGATACATTAAGTGAAAAAAAGTGCAAATTAACATGCATAATATGGGGCTTCCCTGGGGGCTCAGTGGTGAAGAATCCGCCTGCCTGTGCAGAAGATGTGCGTTCAACCCCTGGTCCTGGAAGATCCCACGTGCCGAGGAGCAACTAAGCCTGTGCACCGCAACTGCTGAGCCTGCGCTCCAGGGCCCGGGAGCCCTCGTGCTCCGCAGCAAGAGACGCCACCACAGTGAGAAGCCCTCAGTTTGTTAAGGAATGTGTATTTGCTTCTCTTTGCAGAAAGAAACCTAGAAAGGATAGACTAGAAACTAATTAAAATAACTTATCCAAGTAGGTGGGGGCGGGGGGTGAGGGATCTGGGTGGGACTGAAACTTATCTGAGTATGCCTTTTTATATCATTCTGACTTTCTGAGTCATATAAATATTCTACATCTTGAAAAAATATAGCCGCATTGATAGAACAAAAGAATAATTGAATTTAAATGGAAGCAAATGAACCTAGAAGTATGAGTATATTGAATTATTATTAATAACATAACCACATAGGAAAGCGTAATTCCAGTCACACACAGTAGTACTCTGTATTCCTTTAGTGGGGTATAGTCAGAAGAAAGAAAGAATGACGGAGAAACGTACTACAAATTAGGTTAGTTGTTGACAGGTCCGGGTAGTTCTGAACTGACTCGGGCCGTGTTTTAGGGTGGAGCAAGTGAGCACCTGTCCTGGTGTTGGGAGCCAGGGTTTTCTGGGAGAAAGGAAGTGAAACGTGGTGGGAAGGACTGGTGTCTGAGGGTCCAGATTGGAGGCATCAGTGTGAATGCGTGGTGAACACACGCTCCTGAGAGGGCCTGGGGCAGTGACACCCCAGGAGGACTGAGTACGTCTGCTCCCTAGATCCTGGCTGCCAAACACCATTTTTCACTAAGGGGATCTGGGATCCTTGGAGAAATAAAGTATTCCAGATTCTGGGCAGGGGAATTTCAGTGTAAGACTGGATTATCTTGTACCAGAAACCAAGGAAGTGATCAAAAATTGATGGGGACGTGTCAGAAAAAGAGCAGCCTGAATGGGTTCCTAATGGACAGATCTGGGCATTTCGAGCACAGAAAAGAATGACAATAATGGATACAGTGAATTTAGGGAGTCCACAGCACAGCGAGTGAAAGTCACAGGGGTGCTCCAGAGGGGTGCGTGGGGCTTCTTATGGACAACTGCCAGTTCAGGTAGAGTCTGGAAGATTAGACATTCACCAAGGGAATAGCCGATTCAGGCAAGATCATCAGTGGTTGTCAGAAAGCATCGTGTGAGCGATTGGCTGGTGGGGGGAGGGTAAATCCTCACACAGACTGAACTGTCTGCAGGGATGACTGCTCACAGAGGGGAGAGAGTTCTTTACACTGGAGGAGTCCAGCCCCTCCGCCTTGAGCAGACAGTCAAACTCAGACCTGCTTAGACTGTGTGCCCCTCCGTGGGACCAGTGGGAGGGACAGCATTCTTGCCAGAAATGTTTGAACTGAGTCAAGTAATGAGAAAGAATCAGAGCCATAGTATAGGGCATCTACATGACAGCGGCTTATGCTACAGTCAGTCGTGTCCGACTCTTCACGACCCCATGACCAGTAGCCCAGCAGGCTCCTCTGTCTGTGTGATTCTCAAGCCAAGAATACTGGAGTGGGTCATCATTTCCTTCTCCAGGGGATCTTTCCGACCCAAGGATTGAACCCATGTGTCTTGTGTCTCCTGCACCGCAGGTGGATTCTTTACCTCTGGGCCACCAGGGAAGCCCACAGGACAGCTGCCTGGACCCTTCAAGTGTCAGCGTTCTAGACAAGATGTCCTAAACAGGGAGAACTGGGTTGGAGAAGACTAAGGGGTCATGACCATAAAGCCTGTCATTGACTGCATGCTGGAGTAAAAGAAAATAAAAACAGAAAGGCCATTACTGGGACGATTGGGAAAGTTTGAGTCTAGATGTAACACTTGCTAGTAACAGTGCTCAATTCCTTGGGGTCATAATAGTGTTGAATTGTGGGGGAGAAGGGTCCCTGTTGCCAGGAGGTACAGGCGGAAATAACCAGGCGGGTGTCTGGATGTCCGGGGCCGACTTTCAGTGGTGCCACAGGAAGAGCACAGGCGTGTAGAAAGAGACGGAGAGCAACCATGAGAAGACGCCAGTCACTGCTGACTCTGGGGAGGGGGTGCGGGTGTTACTTGAACTTTTTCAACAAGCTTGGCATATTGCAAACTAAAAACGAAAAATACAATATGGGAAGTTCATTGATGATAACCTATACTTCATCTTGTGGGAAAGTTCGATTGTGTGGCTTTTACCAATCCTTAAAACAAGCAACAAAAAGAAACCAAAAACTCCTGAATTCCCAAACAAGTGGAAGGAACATTATACCTGCGCAGACAGGTTTTCCTTCTTCCTGACTCAGCCCCCATTCTGTCACTTGTTGGCTCGTCGAGTACACGGGGTATCAGGTGACACCTCTCTTTGATACAGTGGTTGAAATGGGAAATTAAGGGACTTCCCTGGGGGTCTGCACGCCCAGGGCAGGGAGCCTGGATTCGATCCCTGTTTGGGGAGCTAAGATCTTATCTGTTCCACCTGAGAGTTTGAATGCCAGGACTAAAAGACTCTGCATGTGGCAACGAAGGCCTGACGCAGCCAGGTGAATTAAAAGAAAGAAATGGGAAACTAAAATTCTTTTTAAACTAGGAATAGCTGTATGATAAAATCGCACATATATATGTGTGTGTGCTCAGCAACTCAGTCATGTCTGACTCTCTGCAACCTGATGGACTACGGCCTTCAAGGCTCCTGTCTGTAGAGACCTCCGGGCGAGAATACTGGAGTGCTTGCCATTTCCTCTTCCAGGGGATCTTCCCGATCCAGGTGCTGAACCTGCATCCCCTGCACTGGCAGGCGTGCTCTCACCGTGGCACCACCTGGGCTGTGCTGGGTCTTGGCTGCAGCACCCGGGGGCGCCTTCTGCTGGTGTATGGGCGGGGCACGGCTGTAGAGCACGCGGGCTTCAGTTGTTGCAACCGCAGGCTTAGTCCCGATCGGGGATCAGACCCACGTCCCCAACACTGGAAGGCGGATTCGTAGCCACTGGAGCGCCAGGGAAGTCCCCCATATTCTTATTTATCAAGAGATTCCACTCCCCAAAGGGACGCGAACATCTTGTTCACCCACAGGTTCCCTCAGAGAGAGCCCCTTCTGCTCTCTAGTGACAGTGCCCAGTGGGGTCAACCCGTGTTTGCACACCTGTGTGGGAGGAGCTTAGAAATGCTCAGGGACCCGAAAATACCTTCTGTTTTGGGGTAGTTGATGTATTTTCTGCGTTGTGTTTTGTCTTGTTGTGGAAATGGCTGGTGCTGCTGCGGAGCGTGTGTGTACGCACGACGGGAGCTGTGCGAGGCAGTCCTGAGGCTCGCTCGCTCTGGGTTTAGGTATCAACACAGCGCAGCGAAGTGGACTTGGTGGGGCTGGTCTAAGCCACAGAGTTGCCTGTTCTCATTGCTGGCGGTGTAGGAAGCCTTGAAAGGTGTACAGTGTGTGTTGTGACCTTAAGTGATGGTCAGGAGTCTCCGTGTGTGTGTGTGTGTGTGTGTGTGTGTGTGTGTGTGTGTGTGTAGGCTGTTGACGCCGTAGACCACTGACGCATCAGTTGTCTCAGCCCCTGCGTGTTGTTCGGTGTTAGTCAGTACCAAAGAGCCTTTGTTTGTGCGGGTTATTTCTATTGGTCTTTGCTGTATTAGAAACTGAACCTAAAAAAAACCCCTCCAAAAACTGTCTTTTTATTAATTCATTGAAAAATAATCCATTACATGTTCGCATTACTGACATATTTTGGAAAAAAGACTGCTTTCTAAAATAGTGAGAGAGTGGCATTGTTTAACATTGGGGCAAGTCTCCTAAATGTCTGGCTTGATTGAAGAGAGCTGGTTTCTTTAATATCCGCTTCTGTGAGCCGTCTGTCATGTCATGTAGCTGCTGGAAAACTCCGCGGCCCATTTCAGAGAAAGTGTGAGGGGTGAAAGGAAGGGACGTCCCAGAGTGTTGAGACTGCCTCCCTTCTCAGACCCTGGGGTCCTGCGGCCTCTGGACCCCTGGCTGAGAACAGCTGTCTCACCTGCGCTCCTGAAATGGCTGTGTTGTGGCCTGGTGGCCGGGTTTACACTCTCAGAGTCACCGGTAGGTCCTATGGACCTAGGCTGCTGGGCCCCCCAGCGTCTGCTCGGTCTGGTCTGAGCAGCCCGCCCTGCACACGTTCCTGGCGGTGCTGCTGGGCCTGGTCTTGGGGTCATGTTTGCAGAGCCACCTCCTGGGGGTTCTGAAAATACTTGCCTCCCTTAAAAGACCACCCCCCCAGGCATATCTTAACCTCCCTCTTTTCCTCCCTGCTGAGTTTATCCCGACACTGGTTTCCCCCGTGTCTACCTGGGGTGCACTGGGGAGGCTTCAGGGCTGCCCTCCACCCTTGCTGCTCCGTCTGGTAGCAGAGCCCAGAGGCAGGACGCCGGCGGAGAGGTCCGTCCACGTGGCCCGCTCCTCCTGACACGTGCCCGCTGCCCTCGGTGCAGCCTGCTGCGTGTGTTTGGTCCTTACTTTAATTCCATGTTTCCGTTTGACTGTTCTGTGCTGCTGTGGTGTGTCCCGTGCTCTCCTACCCCCACCCCTGCCCCGCGCCCGCTCCTCACCATTCACTCTACAGTGCTGTTTCCCCATTCCAGGTTCTTTTCATCGATGTCTCCTTGCGGGAGGTATACCCACACATTTCCCTCTGTCTGCCCCACTCTCGTCAGTGCAGTTACCCGCAGCCTTCCTGAGTGGCCATCTGGCTTTGTCTTATCTTGACTACAGGCGTTTCCCACGGCTGGCCCGATTGTGAGCTGTGACCGCACCTCCCTTCTGACGCACCTTTTTGCTTTTCCTGGAGTTAGTGGTCCTTTGCTTAGTTTTCGGCACACCTGTCCACCATCCTGTCTGGCTTGTTTGCTTGGACCTCACTGTCTGCTCACCCCTTGGAGCTCTGGGGGGCTCACTTCCCACCTCCTGGAGCAACTGTGGTTGCGTCTCCCGAGTTAGCGCCCGGGCCTGGGCTCCCCAGGCAGACTCTGGACCAGGCTTCGCTTCTCGGGGATGACGCGTGGCGCTGGGCCGTCCGGCACCCGCTCCGCTGCCTAGCGTGTCTGTGTCCTCCACTGTGAGCTCCTGCTTGCTGGCCCCTGTGCGTCTTGCCGAGCCCTGGGACCTCTCCTCTGGAGCCTGAGTTCCCTGGACCTCAGGAGGGAGGGAGAGGAGCTCACGCATCCCTGTTTAACTCCGCTTAGCCCCTCTCTCTCCTTCGTGCGCCTGGCAGGACGGCTCAGGCACCGGCCTTTCTGTCTGCTCTGCTGCCATCCAGTGACCAGGGCGGAGTGGGGTGTGAGGGTTCAGTTCAGTTCAGTTCAGTCGCTCAGTCGTGTCCGACTCTTTGCGACCCCATGAATCGCAGCACGCCAGGCCTCCCTGTCCATCACCAACTCCCGGAGTTCACTCAGACTCACGTCCATCGAGTCCGTGATGCCATCCAGCCATCTCATCCTCTGTCATCCCCTTCTCCTCCTGCCCCCAATCCCTCCCAGCATCAGAGTCTTTTCCAATGAGTCAACTCTTCCCATCAGGTGGCCAAAGTACTGGAGTTTCAGCTTTCGCATCATTCCTTCCAAAGAAATCCCAGGGCTGATCTCCTTTAGAATGGACTGGTTGGATCTCCTTGCAGTCCAAGGGACTCTCAAGAGTCTTCTCCAACACCACAGTCCAAAAGCATCAATTCTTCGGCCCTCAGCCTTCTTCACAGTCCAACTCTCACATCCATACATGACCACAGGAAAAACCATAGCCTTGATTAGCCGGACCTTTGTTGGCAAAGTAATGTCTCTGCTTTTGAATATGGTATCTAGGTTGGTCGTAACTTTTCTTCCAAGGAGTAAGCGTCTTTTAATTTCATGGCTGCAGTCACCATCTGCAGTGATTTTGGAGCCCAAAAAAATAAAGTCTGACACTGTTTCCACTGTTTCCCCATCTATTTCCCATGAAGTGATGGGACCAGATGCCGTGATCTTCATTTTCTGAATGTTGAGCTTTAAGCCAACCTTTTCACTCTCCTCTTTCACTTTCATCAAGAGGCTTTTTAGTTCCTCTTCACTTTTTGCCATAAGGATGGTGTCATCTGCATATCTGAGGTTACTGATATTTCTCCCGGCAATCTTGATTCCAGCTTGTGTTTCTTCCAGTCCAGCGTTTCTCATGATGTACTCTGCATGTAAGTTAAATAAGCAGGGTGACAATATACAGCCTTGACGTACTCCTTTTCCTATTTGGAACCATTCTGTTGTTCCATGTCCAGTTCTAATTGTTGCTTCCTGACCTGCATACAGATTTCTCAAGAGGCAGGTCAGGTGGTCTTGTATTCCCATCTCTTTCAGAATTTCCCACAGTTTATTGTGATCCACACAGTCAAAGGCTTTAGCATAGTCAATAAAGCAGAAATAGATGTTTTTCTGGAACTCTCTTGCTTTTTCTAATCTAGGTCAGCAGGTGATTTGGTTTAGCCTTTCTCACCTGTGTTTCGTATGTGTGTGAAAGTCTCCATGTGTTGACAAAGTCCATAAATATGAACTTGGGCTCTTGGCAGCTTAGAAGATTCCACTGTGTTGCTGTGCTGTGGTCAGTGACGTTTGGGAGAGAAGCCACTGTACCCCCAGCCACCACGTTCACTTTGCGTGTACCTGACTCCTAAAGGAGACCGAGTTTTGTGCTGGCAAAGTGGAGGTTCCTACTTTGCAGTTGGAGTCGCAGCCATTTGAGGAGGTTCACCTGGGCTTGCTGTGTATTCCAGGGCTCTGCCGTAGTTGAGGAGGTTCACCCGGGCTCGCTGTGTATTCCAGGGCTCTGCCGTAGTTGAGGAGGTTCACCCGGGCTCGCTGTGTATTCCAGGGCTCTGCCGTAGTTGAGGAGGTTCACCCGGGCTCGCTGTGTATTCCAGGGCTTTGCCGTAGGGTCCAGAGCAGGTCCCGAAGGGAGGAGCAGACGGTCCCTGGCTGCGCTTCCGGAAACGCCTCCCTGTTTCTCCAGGACATCCCTGCGGGCGATGGTGGCCAGCGGGAGTCATGCATGAGACCTCAGGAAAGCAGCAGGGTTGAGGCTCCCGGGGGCGGGGGTGTGAAGAGGGGGTGTGGAGGCCAGAGGCTGGGGCCTGGCGAGACACCCGCCTGCTCCAGGCCTCTGTCCAGGGGAGGGTCTGGCGTTGCCCGTCCACAGGTGCTGTGAGCAGTGACTAGGTCAGGTGTGGTCCTGACCAGGGGCAGGGAGGGCGGCTGCTCTGCAGGTGCGATGCACAGGCTTCTCACTGCAGGGGCTTCAGTAGTCGAAGCGCATTGGCTCAGTTGCTCCGCGGCATGTGGGATCGTCTCAGATCAGGGGTCGAACCTGCATCTTCTGCATTGGCAGGTGGATTCTTTACCGCCTGAGCCACCAGGGAAGCCCCGGTTTATTCTTGCTTGCTCTTTTCTTCTTTTGAGGTGACCTTTGTTGTGAGGTGAAGGGTCGAGAGGGGAGCGTTCCTGGTGGAGCCTAGCCCAGGGAGAGGCCTGCGCGGGAGGATGGGGGGTGCTTGAGGGGACGCCGAGCCGTGACCGTGAAGGGGGCTGGGCCGGGGCTCGAGGGGCTGCAGCCACTTTGAGATGCCTTTAGTGCGGGCACGAGGGTTGGGGGGAGGTGCCAGGGAGTTTATGTGAGCAGGGTCGGGAATGAGACTGGCGCGTCCAGAAGGTGGTTGGGGGTGCAGAGGACAAGGGTGGATGGGGAGGCCCACGGTGGGCCAGGCCATGGACCCCGCGGTGCTCGAGGGGTGGAGTGGGGGAGGCGGGGGTGAGAAGAGGCCGCTGGGGGCAGAGATGTGCCCGCCCCCACTGAAGGGTACAGCCGTGCCCTTGGGTGTCAGGCCGGGCTGCAGGGGAGGTCTGAGGGGTCAGCAGGTAGAAGCCCGTCCCAGAGCCCAGCTCCAGGATTGAGTCCGGGGCGTCACCTCGCGGGAGTGGCCCTGGCGGATGACCCTCTGCAGCATCCTGCGCCCCGGCTTGTCCGTGCTGCCAGCCAGCCGAGCCCCCATCCTTCCATCGTCCCCCCAGGCCCACCGGCCTCTGCCCCTCTGTTGGCCAGTGTGCTTGCCCAGGCCGGGTCAGAGTGAGGGGCGCTCAGGGAGACACTGAGGGGCACCCAGTTTGAATTAAACCGGTTACCCCCGGGAGTCTTTGTCGCTCTTTTTCGTGTGGAGGCCCCGCTGTCCGCCGAGGAGCCGCAGCCGCCCGCGTGGTGCAGGAGCGCCCGGTCCTCCCGGCCAGCCCTGCTTTCCCGGGACAGCACCCAGGCAGTCGGGAGGAGACCCCTTGCTGGGCCGTCGGGGAGCAGCTGAGGCTAAAGCAGGGCGAGCACAGGGCTGTGCTTCTGGCTGCGTCTGTGGGGCTGGAGGGACCCTCTGGGCTCCGCCACTGCTTCTCAGGCTGGGGCAGGGGCCGCCCCCTCCGCCTTCCTTCGCCCCTCTCCTTTTTCCGCTCATTTGCGGTTGTGTTGCATTCCAGCTTGAATTAAAGCTGGAATGAAGCTGGGTGGGTTGGTCTACTTTACTAAAATCCGGGACTGACTTTTTGCTGTGGCAAACAAAAGGCCCTTTTATGAGACAGTCTGTCCTTATCACCGTTGATTCACTGGCTGGTGAGGAGAGAAGGGCCTCAGTCGCCAGACATGTTCCTCTCGGTGATTTTATTTTTAAAAACCGCCTTCGAGGAGCCTGCCCTCTGAGGAGTTTTGAGAGAAGCACTGCTTCTTGGGCCTTAATCCCCATTTGGAGGAACATTTGGTTTTCTCTTTCGCGCTGAGAACTTTCTCGTGGGAGGGGTCTTCGCATTTGTGACGCCTGAAGCAAGAACCTGTTCTCAGGTTGGTATTGCCCTTAAAGCAGTAGCAAGATAATGTTCATTTACATAAATGAAAACATGCAAATAAAGGAGAAAACAAAAATCCTATCTGGCGTTGTGAATCATTTCAACCTTCCAGGCTTTAAAGCATTGTTTCTATGAGAGAGAGAAATACTAATAAAACCAGAGTCACAATTGACTTACAATTTTAAGTCAGTCTGTTTTATTGGAATCTCAGTGTCAGTAGACTTGCTTCCAACGTGGTTTTAGTGCCTATTTTTTGACCACATGATTGAATGTTCTAAACTTATTCGATTAATCCTGTCTTTAGTATTTTAGGTTTTCATTTTTCTGCTTTTATAAGCTTTCTCCTAGCTGAATCTTCCTGTGCAGTCTTTGTTATGTCTTTAAGTTTAAAGTCTTAAGAATGGAATCGCTGGGGAGACGTGTATATATCTTAAACTATTTTTTAGATTTTTTTTTTGCAGTATCTTCTAAACAAGTATTACCAATCTGATGTAGGAACAGTGGTGTATCAGCATAGTTTCCCCGCAGAAGTATATCTGACCTGATGTTTCTCTTACTGAAAGTGTTAATGACAGTAGTTTCGTCTTTGGAGTGTGTCCTCTGTGTCACAGTGAGGGCTGGCTGGCCTCTGTGATGTTTCTCTTACTGAAAGTGTTAATGACAGTAGTTTCGTCTTTGGAGTGTGTCCTCTGTGTCACAGTGAGGGCTGGCTGGCCTCTGTTCCGTAACCCGTGAAGTGGGTGCCTGTGGAGCTGTAAGATGTTATGAGTTTACGTCTGTAGAGTTCCTTTGCTTTGTAGTATTAGCCCTTCTTGTTTCAGGTGGACCCATCAGTCTGTATCTTTAAGGGATAAATACTGTCTTTGTTTTGGTTTAGCATTCTGCGTTTAAAGAGCAAAGTGCTGAAGATGAAGACAGAAGTGAACTGGATGATAGTGGACAGAATGAGAGCCTGAAGAATTTCATTTTGTGCTGACTTAGTCGAATGATCTCTTGATAATTTAAAAAAAAAAAAAAAAAACTGTGATAATCATGGTAATCATGGCCATTAGGCCAGTTCTACAGTTAGCTTTTTTCAGCTCCAAGACTTAATGGCCAGCATTTTAGAGCTCCTGGAGTTTTTCAGTCCTCTCAAGACTTCTCCTCGGTCAGGTCACAGTCTAGGAGTCACTTTTAGGTTTAAAGAAATCTCAAAACAGAACAGGACTACTGAGACCCCACCGCAGCCTGCATGGGCATGGCTGTCCCTGGGCTGGTCTGGGGATGGGGAGTGCGTGCTGGAGGCCTTGTCCCTGTCAGGTGCTGGACCAGAGGCCCGAGTCCCCGTGACCGTCGGCCCCTGTGCTGGGTTTCCCACAGGGAAATGGTTCTGCCAGGAGAGCCGAGGGCCTCAGAGCAGAGCCTGGCTTCTCCTCGACACTTGTCCACTTCCTCCCAGCGGTGCACCATCCTGGGCTGGGTACAGGCTCCATGGTGGACGGGCAGCCTGGTCCACAGGACGAGTGCGCCTGGAAGCCTCTCCGGGAATGTGTTCTCCTGGAGGAGTCGGGGGCTCAGGTAGAAACCCCCAGTGTGGGGAGAGGAGAAATTTACTAGCAAATCATATTGTTTCTGCTACAGATGTGCAGACATGCATGCGTGTTAAGTCACTTTAGTCGTGTCCAACTCTTTGTGACCTGCCAGGCTCCTTTGTCCATGTGATTCTCCAAGCAAGAATACTGGAGCGGGTTGCCATGCCCTCCTCCTGGATCTTCCTGACCCAGGGATCGAACCCATGTCTCTTAAGTCTCCTGCACTGGCAGGCAGGTTCTTTACCACTGAGCCACCTGGGAGCCTCCTGTCATGTGGGTTCTGTCACAGCTGGAGGCTTGTGAGAGCGTCCTGTCGCTGCCCTTCTGAAGGTGGAGGAGCGGGAGCAGGAAATGCCTGTGGAAAGTGACGGCTCCGTGAAGCCGCTGTTCCCAGGTCAGTGTGGGCGCAGCCACAGAATCTGCCCCACTGCACTGGTTCCAGTTCCGTGGCTCGGTGATCCTGTGTTACTTGAGCTGCCCTGCGCGGCCTGAAGTTCTGCGCAGCTTCTGCTCCTGTGAGTCCTCACCTGGGCTGGAGGCCAGGGCTGCTCCCCTTCCTCTTCCCTCCAGGGTCCACTTGCTGACGAGCCCCCTTCAGCTGTAGCCTGGTCTCCTCCTGCGCCTGGGCGCGTGCCAGGATGTCAGACGGATGTCTCAGACTCATGCCACCACGGTGTCCCCAGCTTAGTAATAGTCCCCACCGTCCAGTGACTCAGGCCAGAACCTCTCTCTCTCACCCGACATCTGGTCCACCCTGCACCCGGCTGGCTCTGTGGTCAGGACGCATTCAGCGTCCCGCCAGGTCTTGGGCTCACCTGTGGCTCTGCCGGGACTGTGGCTCAGACGGCACTGTCCTGGCAAATGCTGCGGCCCCCGTGCTCAGAGCTCTCCTGAGGAGGAGAAGGAGGGCCCTGGCCTCCTTCCTGGCACGGGCCCCTCACTCGCCCTGGCCATCCCTGAGCGCCCCGAGGCGCCCTGTGCGCTGGCTCGACCCTGCAAGCCCCGTGGCCTCTACCTGGGCTCTGCCCAGCCATGCCCTCTGCCCAGCCTTGCCCTGGGGCTTGGCGTCCTCCACCGTGCTCGTTCACACGGTGGGCACAGTCCAGTTCCTGGTGGCTGTGGGGCTGAGATCCCCAGCGGTTGGCAGGTAGTTGGCAGGCAGTGGCCTTGGGTCCCAGCGGCCACCCTCAGGTCCAGCCACGTGGCCCTCACCACCCAGCGGCTTCCTTCTTGTGGCTAGCTGCCTGCAACAGGGAACGCATGGGACTGTCGCATTGCATTCCCAAGCCCTCTCAGGACCCTGTCCCCACAGTGTCCGGTCCTGGAGCCAGGTCTCTGCCCGGGGCATCTGTGTTCAGGCCCCCCACTGAGCCACTCTGGCTTGTTGGCTCTTTAGTGACCATTTTTATGTATAAACGGATGGTCAAGGACTCAGAGACCAAGAACAGAAAAGCAGAAGGCTCCTGAAGGGAATAGGGTCAGTGCAAAGAGCAGAAGAAAACTTGGAAAATGACACGAGTTATATTGTCAGATTAAATAAAGTATCGCATTCAGAGAACTGGAACACACCCTCCGAAGTTAAAAATGGAATAAAAGCGTTTTTTTTTAGTAAGAAATTAGAAGCAAAGATCAAGTCAAGAATACCTGGCAGAAGGTTCTTCAAAAGGCAAAGAGACTAGGAGATGAAAGGTGAGGGGAGAGGGAAGGGTCCGCGGGACTGACTGGTGTCGTTGGACCTGAGGAGCCAGGCTGAGCACACGGACCACCTCCAGGTGGCAGGCTCTTCCTGTGAGTGGAAAGTGTCCCTAGCCAGCTCGGTGCATCCTGTCAGCAGAGAGCAGGAGGTGAGAACAGCCTCCGCCCAAAGCGTTAGGGCAGGCAGGCTACTGAGGGTGAGGGGCGGGGGCTCAGGGTGCACCGCACACTCTGCTCGCGCCGCCCTGAGGTGAGGGGCGCTGAGAGGAGGGCGCGGGCGAGGGGACCCGAGGAGACCGAGGTGCGGGCGGGCCTGGGGATCTGACGGAGCAGTAGGTGTGCAGATGCTGGAGGCAGGGAACCGAGGAGACTAAGTGGGGAGGAGATTGGGGAGGAGATTAGGTACGGAAGGCAGTGGGGCCGTTGAAACGCGTCTGGAGAGCGGGAAATATTGACATTGTCCCGGATGTGAGCGCTGCAGAGGGCCTGGCTGGACTTGGGGTGGGGCCGGCGGGTGTGGCATTCACATTTTTTGACCACAGGAGGCTGAGGTGCAGCGTGTACACCTGACAAGCCAGGAAGCGCCTCCAGGAGCACACTAGTTTCACATGAAGGCAGTGACCCCCAAAATAAACTGTGGGGAGAACAGAGACAGGGGCTTCTGGACAGAGTAGGGTGGGCGGGCGGGAGGGAGGCAGGTCTGCCCGGCCCCAGCGTACAGCCCTGTGCCTGCCAAGCTGTGTACCTGTGCACACCTGCGCCTGATAACTGTCCGTTGCTTCTCCACCTCCTTAGTCTCAGGCCTGGATTAGGGGTCCAGAGGTGTCCTGTAAGGAATGACGCCTCCCCTTCTGTTTTGTGTAGAGAGCTGCCGGTTAGGCCAGAGGGCACGCTGCCCCTCACATGGCCGGGAGCAGGGCCTGGTCGTCCCTGGTCAGAGGAGAGCCGAGTGGGGGACCCTTTGGTAGCCTCTTGGGGGGGCCCACAGCACCGCTCCTGGGGGCTGATATGCAGGGTTGAATGGGAGGCCTTTGTTTCCAGTGGTGCCCCCTCTTCGCCCTGATTAACGGGGTGCATGAGAGGAGCAGATGTATCCTCTGCTACGCCTGTAAATGGTTGTATCTTTTCAGCATGTTTGCATAAAGGTCGACTGTTTTCCCAAGTGTTCTCACATGCGTTTTAATATTTTATTGTCTTTAAAATTACACAGAGACAGCTCTATGGATATACTAGAAACCACTGAATTGTACCCTTTAAGTTGGTGAATTGTATGTCTGTAAAGCTGTTAACAGATACAATGTGGTCAGGACGGCTGCGTCCCCTGAAGCGGCTGGAGATGCCCCTGCCCCGGAGCCCGACCTCCGTGACCACCTCGCACACCAGGAAGATCCTCTTGGTGTTGAGCTGGGCGGACAGCGAGCTCTCAGAGCCTCGGTGATGACAGATGCAGGGGCAGCAGCTTCCGAGGCCCCTGTCCTGGAGTGTGTCGAGAGGAGCCGCCGGTGGATGATTTCAGCTGGGCACTGAGTGGCCGCCCTCCGTCCACGGTGGACACGACTTGCGACATTGCGGCATTCGCGTCTATGCACAGACGCCTCTCAAGGGCATGAGGAATGACCTTTCTATCTGAGACCAGCACCATGCTTCCCTTCCAGAATTTTCTAAGCCCTCCCCCTTAAACCAGGGGTGGTTAGTTGGTTCATAAGAGGTGATCTAGGGTCACCCCTCCAGCTGCAGAGGCAGGTGGCCTCCAGGTACCTCCGGGTGCAACTTGGGCGGCTCAGAGGCGTTCTGGGCAGCGGGGAGAGCCGCTGTGTGCACGCAGCTGCTCCGGAGATGCCCCTGGAGAGACGGTCATTCTCAATGGGTGGACATTACGGTCATTCTCAGTGGATGGACATCTGGGCTGTCTCCATAGGCCATCACCCATCAGGCGTCTGTAACCCTTCATGTATGAGTGCATTTGTCTGCTCTCATTTCTCTTGAGCATACCTAGAAGTGAAATGGCTGGATGGTGTGTAGGAGTCGGCTGACCTGAGGAATCTCCAGAGTTTTCCAAACTGGCTGTGAAATTTTCCAGTCGCAGCGGCCTTCCTCCACACCCTGCAGACACCTGGAGTGCGTGTGCAGCCGTCTTACGTTCTGGCCATACAGACACACGTGAACCTCGTTGCAGTGGGATTTACATTCCCTAATGGTGTTGAGACCTGAATCGACTGAAACTTGTTTTACGGTCCAGCCTGCACTGTGTCTTGAGAAGTTCCATGTGCACTTGGAAGGATTCTGCTTTTGCAGGCTGGAGTGTTGTCAGTGTTAGTTGAGGTTGAGCTGCTTCTGGTAAGACGGCTGTTCTGTCAGTGTTACGATTCAGGGACAGCAGTAACCAGAGGGGCAGGAGAGAGGGCGGAGCTTCCCAGTGCTTCTGTGGCTGGAGGGAGCAGTGAGTGGGGAAGATGACCTGGTGTCCTCTCCTGAGATTCTGTCTGCATAGGGCTTCCCAGGCGGCGTATGGTAAAGAGCTCACCGGCCAATTCAGGGGACGTGAGAGACTCAGGTCCGATCCCTGAGTGGGGAAGATCCCCTGGAGGCAGGCACAGCATTCACAGGCACAGCACTCCAGTATTCTTGCCTGGAGAATCCCATGGACAGTGGAGCTTGGCAAGCTACAGTCCATGGAGTCGCACAGAGTCAGACATGACTGAAGGGACTTAGCACGCACACATGTCTGCACAGCTGTAGCAGAAGCAGTATGATTTGCCAGTAAATTTCTCATGTTAGAAGAACCACGTGGGAGCCAGTCTGTCTGCCTACAGCTGGGTGCAAAGTAGCATTCTCTTGTGGATGTTTCTATGGCTTCCCATGTCTGTTTGCCCAGGGAGGTGCTGGGTGGCTTGGATAGGGTGTACGTCACTGGGCTTGGTTTTCTGTCTCTTATGTGCAGAAAGGGCAGGTTCTTAATTTCCAGGCCTGTTTTTGTTTTTTCCCCTGAAACCTCCAAATGGAGGACTTTGGCCTTGGAGAATTGGAACCATCCCCCAAATCATCAGCCCCATGGATATTGATTTATCCTCCAGATTTTGAAGAAAAGTAAAGTGGACTTCAGAAAATGCCTGCTTCAACTCAACAGGGGCTTATTCTAACATGGTAAATAATTAACATTTGTTTTAAAAGCACTGGTTAATGTTTCCTAAGGAAAATCTTGGTACTTTGTGTCCAGTTGTAGCTTCATGGTTGAAATTCTTAGGAATCCTAAAGCAGATTGGCACTGGTGGATTTCAGGCCCCCAGCAAGGCGCTGCCCAGACATCAAGGCCTGAGTGAGCTACTGAGTGGGGACTCAGACACCGTGGTTTCAGGAAGTCACCTGCTGAGTGGACTTCCAGGCCACCATTTCAGGGACACGTGGGCCCTATGGTGGAGGGATGGTGGGGGATCCTGGGCTGCGGGTCAGTTGGCTCGAGCTGGTCCCCGCCCTGCAGGTCAACAGGGGGGAGAAGGCTGAACGTGGCAGAGCCCCCAGCCTGCCCTGTGCAGAATGGTGTTTGTGGTGGCGTGGGCGGGTGGGTTCAGCACACCGGATGCCCTCCCGGCCTGCACCCTCCCTGAGGGTGCCCTGTCCCTGGGCAGCCCCGTGTGGTCCGAGGTCCACTCTCTCCCTGGCTGACCAACTCCGCCTTCCCACGCTGTCCTCCCCCATCTTTCCTCTCTCTTTCTTGCTCGTCTTCTCCTTTTCTTTCTTATTTTCATTTGGGAGAGTTCAGTAGAGAGAGCTGTGTGGTGCCTCCCTGGTGCCCCCGCCCCCACCCCCACCCCACGTGTAACCACATGTGTGCCTTAGCCTCAGGATAGCGCAGTAAGTGTGTATCAAAAAGCAGTGCACTTGGGAAAATTACTGAAATGCCATTGTCTTACCTGTAAAGATTAACCACCGTTCCTTAACATCATCAAGTATTCAGTCAGTATTCAGTGTCTTGGATCAGTCAGTATTCAAGTTTGTAATTATTTTTTAAATGAGAGTAAAATTTTTTAAAATTAGAGGTCAGATGCAAGAAGTCCCCGAGTGGTGGGGCAGGTCAGTGTGTCTCCTGAGTCTCCTAGTGAGTCTTCTCCTCTTGAAGACAGCAAGTCCCCTGTTTGTCAGGGTCCCTGGATTGGGTTTTGCTGGTCACACCCCCTGTAGTGTTGGCATGTGTGGCTTTGATCATAGTTGTTCAGACACTAAGTTGTGTCCAGCTCTTTGTGACCCCATGGACTGCAGCATGCCTGTCTTCCCTGTCCTTCACCATCTCCTGGAGTTTGTTCAAACTCCTGTCCATTGAGTCAGTGATGCCATCCAACCATCTCGTCCTCTGTCATCCCCTTCTCCTCCCGCCTTCAGTCTTTCCCAGCATCAGGTCTTTTCCAAGGAGTTGGCTCTTCACATCAGGTGGCCAAAGTATAAATCACTTGTTTTTTGCATATTCAAAGGGTTTCTTCCCTTTTCCTTTAAAGTCTAAGAAATATACCGGAGTAAGTCTTAGGTGAGGCGTTTAGGGTTGGGAGTTGATACTTGTAGGTACCCAGTATATTCTCTCGATCTGCACCTGAAACATGGTAACTCCACTTCAATAAAAATAATAATATAATAAAGTAAAATCTCAAGGAAAAAACAATTATGTCGTTAAAAGCTATTTTTTAATTCTAGGGAACTTTTCCTAAGTATGGTTTTGTCTTGTTTATTTCGGCTGCTCTGGGTCCTCGCTGTGGCCTGTGGACGTCTCTCTAGCAGCAGCCCTCCGGCTTAGTTGCCCTGAGGCGTGTGGGATCTTAGTTGCTGGACCAGGGATCAAACTTGTGTTCCCCGAATTAAAAGTTAGATTCTCAACCACTGGAGCAGCAGGAAAGTCCCAGTCTGTCTGATGAATTTTTCCTGGAAGATAATTGATTGGCAGTGTTGTCTAATGGTGTGTTTTAAAAAGCAAAAGTATTAAATTTTGATGAAATCCAGTTTATACTTCGAAACAAACTTGCCTTCTTTTAGGGGACTTTCATTCTCTGGAGTGTCACGTGTGCATCATCCTGCTTCTTTGTCATTTCTGATGTCCGCCGTCTGCTTGCTGGGGTCCCTTTACCGAGGTGTCTGCTGGGAGGCCTGTGGCAGCGCTGGCCTCTGCTGTGTGATTGGCTGCAGTTGTGCTGGGACGGCAGTGCACCCAGGAAGCGCGGCGGCGGCCTGCGCGCGGGGTCTCGGGCTGCGGGTCGTGGTCCTGGGCCCTGTTGGCGGCGCCTGCCCAGAGGAGGCCCAGGCCCTGGCTGGAGCTGTGGCTGGCAGTCCTGTCAGAGTACCAGACGGCCCGACTCCTCAGCGCCGCCCCTCGTAAGCTGGCTGCTCCTCTGAGCGTGGGGACGGCCACATGCAGAGTGACAGCTCGGGTAACCTGCTCGCTTGGCTGTTGCAGGTGACGGACCTCACGAGGTACTTGGATCCCAGTGGGCTCGGCGTGATTAGCTTCGAAGACTTCTACCGGGGGATTGAGGCGATCAGGAATGGAGGTGAGTTGCCCACCCCTTCCTCGTTCCCTCCCCTCTGCCTCCCTGTTAGCGACCCCCAGTCCCAGCTCCCCTGCTGAGCTTCAGGCCCCCGCCCCCATCTTTGCCCCTCATGGCCCGCCCTCCAGGGTCCCCTGGCTCAGCTACTCATCCGTGGTGTTGGACATGCGTCTGCTGCCCCCGGAAGTCTTTATGGAAACCAAACATACAAAAACATCGCAAGACCCACAGTGAACACCCCCCACCATGTATTTGCTGTCCGCAGTCTGCAGGCAGCGTCGCATGTCCACCTGTCCACCTGTCCATCTCTTTGTTTCAGTGGGATGGGTTTTAGGTCAGTTCACCACCACGCACTCCCCCAGTCACCGGGTCCTGTGTGTGTCATTACCCAGAGTTTGGTAGTGGTTTGCAGTCTCCTTTGGGGTACAAATTCTCCTTTAGAGAAGTGCACAGATCTTCAGTGAGCCCTTCTGTGAATGGTGACATCCTCCCACGGGGGGTGCAGACCCCTGCTCAGAGCTTTCCCCGCCCCCGGACAATTCTCTGCCAGCCTGCTGAGACCCTGCCCTCCTGCCTCGCCTCCTCAGCTGGTCTCCATCAGCACACGTCAGCCTGGCCGCTGTGGGCTTCTCATAAACACACCGTCAGCTGTGCTGCAGCGTCGGCTTTACCCACCTGTAACGCTCGCTACCCACAGGTGCTGCTGCATGTCAGGGCTCCCTAGTGTGAGCTGTGCTCGCTTGTGTGCCTAGGTGCTTTACCTGTCCACCCCCAGGCAGTGGCAGCAGTCTGTCTCCAGTGTCTGCCCCCCACGTGATGGGCAACAGTCTCTGCAGTGTGGGGCCCTGATAATGAACCTCCTAGTGACATCAGGTCCAAGTCTGGGACGCGTTGTCAGGGCTCTGGGACCTGTGCAGTGTGCCCAGATTCACGCGTGCCCCTCGTTGGAGCCCCGCACGCGGGGTGAGGAGTCTCTGTGTACAGGGCTGCAGCTGCTGGTTGGGCTTGGTCCCTGGGGTCCTGGGATCAGTGGGGAGGTCATGTGTCCTAGAGGGCGGTGGTCCTGTTGGTGTTTGTCTCCAGCAGCTTCTTTTTGCCTTCACTCCCACGGGACATGTTGGCTGTAAGTTGAAGGTGACGGGAGTCGGCTCCAGGACTGGTGGGTCACGGGAGAAGCCTTTGCAGCTAGTCTGAGGGTCTAGGGGTGGGAAGGCGGTGGGAGCATGCGGTCAAGCCCGGGACACCAGAAAACGGGCGCCCGTGCCAGGAAAAACAAGGTGCAGCGCAGGGGAAGCCTGCTTCTGGAGGGGCTCAGCCAGCGGGGCCAGTGTGTGCGTAGTCGCAGTGATTAAAGAGCTGAGCACTCAGGTGACCAGCACCACGCTGCCCTGTGGGCCCAGGGCAGACGTCCTGGAGCTCGGGAGACTTGAGGGACACGGCCCTGTTTAGCACCCGCTGGCCATTCTTGGCCTGTGGCCCGGTTCATCTCCCAGCCTCGCGTGGGAGGTCAGTCCACTCCTCAAGCCCACTGTGGGTGACCAAGGAGCAGCCACTGCCCACCGGGCACCGGCCCCGCCTATGGGCGGGATGCGTCCTGTAATTTACCGATAGGGGTGATGCATCATGGTTCCCCGGGCCAAGGGTCAAAGGGGCTGGGAGGAGCTTGGCATCTCCACGCCTTCCAGCTGGGGCTTCCACTGCGTGGGCAGGGAGGAGCCCCAAACAGTGGCCAGCGAGCGACGGTGCCTGAGCCTTCTGTGTGGCTCTGGGGCTCTCTCTGAGCCCTGTCCACGATTCTGTTGCTCTGCTCTGATGGCCCACGGGTGACGAGAAAGGGAGCAAGTTCTGCTGTAGGAATTCCTGGGGGCTCGTGACTTGCGAGGCCCCCACCCTGGACCTCAGGAGTCCGAATGTGCTCCTGAAAGACCCGTGACTGGGCGGGAGCGGCCAGAGTGGTCCCAGCTGTTCAGGAGGTGTGGGAGCGGCCAGCACTTCAGCTCCCGGAGCGAGCCAGGGCCAGGCCTCCGGGGGCCGCGCTGGTGGGGACGCCGTCCTTGCCTGTGGGGACCTTCTGGGCGGGTCAGGCTGTGGGCCCTGCTGTTCCTTTATTTGTTGGGCTGAGTGGCTTTTGGGATCTCAGTTCCCCGATCAGAGGTTGAACTTGGGTTCCGGCAGTAGAACCGTGGAGAATCCATTGGGCCACCAAGGAACTCCGCCTGCTTTTCCTTGCTTCTTTGGTAATCTGACGGCATCATTTAGCTTCTGTTGGGAATGGAGAGTGAAAATAAAAAGAATAAAAGCAGGTCAGAGACGCTTTTGAAATTGTTAACTCACAGGGAGACGGAGAGTGTGCTCGCCCGGCCTGTGTTCAGCCAGAGTTCACCCCAGGCCGTCCTGCCCGCGCGCCTGCCGGGGCTGCCACGGCTGTGGGCGCGTCTGTCAGACGTGCGGCCTGTGGCCGGCACGGAGCGCTGACTCCATGTACTGACCCAGTTTTGCAGAAAAGCACAGGAGTTTGCTGTCCTCGCCACAGGCCTCGTTTCAGGAATAGAATGAGATTGAGGAGGGTGTTCCAAATGGGCCACTGCTTAGCTCGTCCCCCCACCAGGCTCTGATGGAGACTTGTTTTAGTTCTGTAGAGAAAACTGATAAAGAACCATATTGAGTTCCCATCCAGCTTGTAGAAACTCCCACTGCATTCACATCCCCTCCACCTCGGGGGCAGCACCTATCTCTGGAATCTGAGTCCACGTCCACCGTGGCTTCATGACTGGCTGTGTTCTGAAAGTTTTAGATCCTCTGTTTGGTTTTTGAAAGTGCAAGCAAGACTTAACATTTGAAAGTGAGAAGACAGGCAGTGTCAGCCTAGCCTTTTCTAGCTTTGTGCTGGGAAGCGGTCCTCTCCCTCCCCGGTCCATGGAAACCCTCTTGCTGTGGTTCTGCCGCTGGTCACCTGCTCTGGAGACCAGGCCTCCACACGGGGCCCGGGGGCTGGAGGCCGGCCAGCGCAGGCCCTGGGTCCAGTCCGCCACACTCCGAGGTGCCACCACAGCTGGTGACTCTCTTGGGAAGACGGCACAAGCAGCAGCAGCGGACGTGCCTCGGTTCTTCTGACGGGAGCCCCAAGGGTGCTGGGCCTTGAGTTGGCGGGGACGCCTCAGTACGCCTCAGTGACTGGACCTGTAGACGCTCGGCTCTGCCAGGCTGTCGAGGGGAGCGTGACTGTTCCGCTCAGCCTGAGGGCTCTGAAAGCAGTGGCACCGTGGTCCTGTCACTGCTCTGTGCCAAGGGCCCCTCCCCAGGCGGTCCAGCGACCCCAGGCCACGGACCTCAGAGCCTAGCTGCGGGCTGATGACTTAGGTCCAGATGCTGGAGAAGAGCGTCCCCTGACCCAGGAGGCTGGTGCTGACGTCCCAGCATCCTTGCCCAGGCATGTCAGGGGCTGGCTGGTGCAGTTGGCCTCAGGGGCGTCCGGGTCACGTGACACACACTCATCACGGGCCTGGCGCGTGTGGACAGTTACTGCTGGCACCTGTGTTGTGCTCACAGCTTCGACGCCCTGCGTGTGGGTTTTCCTCAGGAGCAGCTCTCCGATAGCCACCGCCCAGAGTGAGCACAGGCCCCTGCGGGTGCCGGCAGCCCTGCCTTCCCCCTGGCCTGACCGTAGGCCCAAGTCCCCACAGCCCTTCCTGGGCTGATGCTTGCTAGAATGGCTCAGAGCCCTGGCAGGTGCTTTGCTGCCCGGTCCCTGTTGATTTGTGAGCAGCGGGGCACCGGGTCCGTCCGCTGGGCAGGGCCTGACGTGGGGGCGTCTGGGCCGTGCCACCCTCCTGGCTCCTGTGGGTGCTCCCAGCCCAAATTCCCTGACCCCCTCCGTCCAGGATGTGAGTGGAGGCTCCGTTCCATTGGTGGGACTGGTTAACCCCTGACCTTGGGAGATTACCTGTGTCTCCACTCCCTCCTTGTCCCAGGAGGTCAGAGGTCAGGGGTGGGGTGTAGGGTCCCCTGGCAACCAGCCCCCATCCTCTGAGAGTCACCTGAGTGGTGTAAACCCAGGTGAGGTTGAAGGGGCTTGTTATGCACAAAAGAAGCTCCTCTCATCCTCCACTCATGAAATCCCGGGTTCTCGGAGCTCTGTGCCGGAACGGGGACAAAGACCAGGTAGATGTTTGTCATGATGTCGGGATGTCTCTGCAGGGCAGCTGCAGAAACAAGGGTGTCGTGCCTGCTCCTTGGAACAGGCTTGGGCTGCTCAGAGGCTGGGGGCAGGGGACAGGGCATTTCCTTCAGGAGGGTCGCTGCTGTGGGATCCTGTCTGAGAAGTGGGGTCTCTGCTGACATCAGTGTAACCCAGCGTGATGTGATGGAGTTTCCTTGAGACTCATTATAAAATAAAACATGTTGTAGACGATAAAGTAAAAAAAGGGGAAATGAAAGCCGTGCGAGTCTGGCACGCTGGACAGACGTTACCTCCTGACCCGACCCTCGCAGGAAAATACGGCGTCCGGGGCTTCCCTGGTGGTCCCACGGGTAGGGCCCTGTGCTCTCGGTGTCAAGGGCCCAGGTTCGCTCCCTGATTGGAGACCTGATCCCGAAGCCACACGGTGCGGCTAAAATAAATAAGTAAATAAATGAACTAATGGAAAGGGAGAATGGCATCTCGTTCCTTCTCGAGCTGGAGAGCACCGCAGAGCTCCGTGTCCTCCACCTTCTCCTTACAGCACAGAAACTCTGTGAGGAAGGACCCTCTTGCCATTCAGGCCCCCCCTCCACCAGAGCTGGCACGAAGCCAAGGCTCCAGGGGCTGCACTGCCTGCGGCCTCCCGCCCATGCCTCCCACGGCCACTCTGGCCCTACCCGTGCCCGCCCCGTGTGCCTGTCCCTGTGACACCATGGGGGTGCCTGGGGCTGCCGCTGAGCCGTCTCCTCTCTCCTGCAGATCCCGACAGCCCGCTATGCAGTGTCACACCTGCCCCCGACGAGGAGCTGCCTGCCTGCCCTGAGGAGTTCGATGACTTCGTGACCTTTGAGGCAAGTGGTTTTCCTGGGAGAGCGGAGAGGGAGTCTGATGGACACACACCCCCTGCCTTGTGTACCCTAAACCCTGTGTCACTTGCTGGCCCCTGGGGAGCGCCGTGCAGGGCAGGCAGGGGGCACTGTGACTGCCCAGTGGTCAGCAGGGGTCTGCTCTCCACGCTTTGCACCTGAGGCTGATGGCAGGAGGGCCCCTGGGGCCTGGGGTCAGCAGGGGCAGGCTCTCCTGTGTCATTGCTGGGCCCTTCTGCCAGGCCACTGGGATGTGTGGTGAGGGCCTTGTTTTATCAAAAACGTCCCTAGACCCAGAAAATGGGCCTGGGGACGCTTGACTTACATCTTGCTGCCTTCAGCCCCTGCCCCCAGGAGGGCGTCCCAGATGGCTCAGTGGGAAAAAATCTACCTGCCAGTGCAGGATTAGCTAAGTCGCTTCAGTCGTGTCTGACTCTGTGCGACCCCATAGACGGCAGCCCACCAGGCTCCCCAGTCCCTGGGATTCTCCAGGCAAGAATATTGGAGTAGGGTGCTATTTCCTTCCCCAATGCATGAAAGTGAAAAGTGAAAGTGAAGTCGCTCAGTCGAGTTCCACTCTTCTCGACCCCATGGACTGCAGCCTACCAAGCTCCTCCGTCCATGGGATTTTCCAGGCAAGAGTACTGGAGTGGGGTGCCATCGCCTTCTCCGAATGCAGGATTAGCTGTATCTAATTAGTAGGAAACTCTGGTTTGACTCCTGGGTGGGAAAGATCCCCTGGAGAAGGAAATGACAATCCCCTCCAGTATTCTTGCTTAGAGAGTCCCATGGGCGGGTGAGCCTGACTGGCTATAGTCCACGGGGTCACAGAGTCGGACACGAGTGAGCAACTGAGCACGCGTGCAATGTGGGGAGAAGGTGTGTGAGTGGAGCCACAGAGGAGACCAGACAGCTTCATCACCGGGGTGGTGGGGGCAGAGGCTGGGAGGGCCCTGGTGGCTCCATGTGCAGTTTTTTTCTGTTTTGGCCACACAGCACGTGGGAACCTTCGTTCCCTTACCAGGGGTCGAACCCATGCCCCCTGCATCGGAAGCCTGGAGTCTTAACCACTGGACCACCAGGGAATTCCCGAGGAATTTCCTTTTTAAAAAACACAGCTGTGGCAGCCCCTCAGCCTGCTGTTGCCCAGGGTGGGGTGTAGGGAGAGGGTGGGACTGAGGCCATGCCCTGACCCTCTGGGCGTTGGCTCCTTGGCAAGTGAGAGCCCCTCGGAGTGCTGACGGCCCACAGGACCCCTGCCCTCCACGGAGTCTCGGTGTCTTGTTTCCCTGCTCTGAGAAACTGGCCCTCAATGGTACAGGTTCACTTCCTGCCAGCCTGGGCCTCCAGGCCACCCGCAGCTGTTAAGCCCTCACAGCTCTGTCCCAGAGCCCCAGCCAGGCCTGAGCCCCTGAGGACAGGAACCGCCTGCCGTGCATCCCCACTCAGTAGCGACTGGTATCTTCGTTCTGGCTGTGACTGGGGGAGCCGGGCCAGTCATGCTGCGTGGGGACCAGGTGCCCGCAGGCACGAGTGCTGGCTGTGAGGGGCGGCGTGGTCGGACAGGGAGGGTGTGCAGGCCCGGACACGTCAGCTGTCCAGCCCACCATCAGTCCTGGACCCTGGGGTAGCGAGTCGGGGAAGGCCCTGGAAGACCAAAACACCTGGAGCCTCCCAGCACAGCAGCTTGGGCCGGGAGAGGCTGCTTGTCTTTGAACGTCCGGGGAACCCTGGTCGCTTACCTGGTTGGCCAGCAGCTGACCTCTCCTGCCTGTTGACACCCCAGAGTATGCTTTGCCATCAGTGTCTTCCGTTCTGTTCTTCTCTGGTATCTCAGTTAGAGTGCTCTGTTGATTCTTTGTATTTTATGTGTACATGGGCATCATGGGTTGAATCGTAGCCCCCAAAAGTCCACCGGAAGCCATGAAAGTCACCGTATTTGGAGACGAGATCTTTGCAGAGCTCATTATGCTAGGTAGGGTGGGCCCTGACTCCAGTGACCAGGGTCCTTGGAAGAGAAAGGGAGAGGGCTCACTGGAAGAAGGCGGTATGAGGACGGGGCAGAGCTGGAGGAACATGGCCTCCACAGGAGCTTCAGGAGGAATTCAGCCCTGCTGACACCTTCGCTTCCAACTTCTGCCTCCAGATCTATGGGGGAATACATTCCTGTTGCTTCGAGCCTCTGGTTTATGGAAATCGGATGCCCCAGGGAACTAGAATGACTTCTGTGATCCAGATTGTAAAAGGCGTCAACCCTGGGGCTGCCTCCTGGAGCCTGATGGAGCAGCCTTGGAGTGTTGTCCGGCCCCCGGCCCCCTTTTCTCTGCAGGGTGGACCCCTTGCAGGCCACAGGTGCGACCCTCCCTCCGTGGTGGTGCTTTGACTCCTGGGCAGGCCAGCCCCGCCTGGGGCTCATCACCTTCAGAAGGTGCGGGTGGGAGCCTGACAAAATGCAGCAGGACTGCTGCTCAGGTGTTTGGATCATAATTTGTTTTCAACAAGGAGGGAATATTTTAAGTTTTTGTTGTTGTTTCAAAAAAATAATACGCTTCATTTTTTTCTAGCAGTTTTAGGTTTACAGAAGATGAAGCAGATAGTAACAGGGAGTTCCCGGTTCACCCTCCTCCACCCTGGCCTCCCTCCACACACACTGTCCCTGCCCTGAACATCTCCCACTTGTTGTGAAGGGAACCTGTATTGATACGTTGTTACCGACGAAGCGCAGGGTTCCATCAGGGCTCCATCTTGGCAGTGCAGGATCTGTAGGTCTTAATAGTTGCAGTTTCACTGCTTTAAGAATCGTCTCTGCCCCCCAGGTTCCTCCCTTCCTCCCACCAGCACCAGAGACCTCTGAACTTGTACTGTCTCCATAGTTCTGCCCTTTCATGCTTTCGTAGACTTGGTTGAATCCGCAGCTTCGGGCCTTAAAGGTTCCTCCATGTGTTTTTTGCTTTTTAAGGTTTTAGATGTGATTTTGAGAGGAGTAGAATTAGGTGCTATACAGAGACTTGTAGCGGAGAAGGCAATGGCAACCCACTCCAGTACTCTTGCCTGGGAAATCCCATGGGCAGGGGAGCCTGGTGGGCTGCAGTCCATGGGGTCGCACAGAGTCAGACTCTACTGAGCGACTTCACTTTCACTTTTCCTTTCATGCATTGGAGAAGGAAATGGCAACTCACTCCAGTGTTCTTGCCTGGAGAATCCCAGGGACGGGGGAGCCTGGTGGGCTGCAGTCTATGGGGTCGCACAGAGTCGGACACGACTGAATCGACTTAGCAGCAGTAGCAGCAGCAAAGACTTGTAGAGAGCTGGTTTTTTTTTTTTTCCCGCTAAACTTTTGAATCGTGTAAGCCTAATAAGTCCTGTAAGAATATGAGTGAAGATGATGTGTATTACCGTCTAGTACCACATTTGGAGACCCCCTGCCTTTTGTTGAGTTTCTGGTGGGGTCCAGCAGTGCTGGTCAGGGGTGCCCTGGGTGTAACACTGAGGGCCCCTCCCAGGGCCTTTCCTGCCTGTGACGGGGGTCTGTGGTGCCCTGGTGTAACACTGAGGGCCCCTCCCAGGGCCTCTCCTGCCTGTGACGGGGTCTGTGGCTCCCAGCGTTTCCCCAAGCACCCGTGTGGCCCCAGCTTGTAGCAGAGCTCCCAGGAGAAAGGTGTTTCTTTGTTTTTGTATTTTGCCTCACCATGTGGCTTGCGGGATCTTATTAATCGTTCCCCAACCAGGATCTGAAACTGTGTCCTTGACAGTGAAAGTGCCCCCAGAGAATTCCCCAGAAGAAAATTTCTGATGTGGAGTTTCTAAGAAGGGACGGGGGCTGAGTGCAGGTTGTTGCTGAGGTTCTGTGATGGAGAAGGCGGCTGTGGGTGTGAATCTGAGCCCTTGAGGCAGAGAGCAGCTGGTGGAGGACTCTGCCCACAGGAGGGGGCGCAGGAGGGGCTGGACCCCTATCTGGACTGGCAATGAGTACTCTGAGTACGGGAAGATAGGAGTGGGCTCTGCTGTGCCTACTCCGGCTCCCTCCTCCTCCCACTCCCAACCTTATAAGAAGATGGGGAAGTGGGCTTTTTGTACAAACTCTTATCAGAAGGGCTAGAAGAGCAAGAACAAAAGCCTCTCTGTTTTGAGAAATGTTTGTTAAAAGCCCAGCAAGCGTTTCCTGAACTTTGCCCCCTTGCCAGCCAGCGGAGCGCGTCTGGGAGCGGGTTAAACAACTGCTAAGGCTGTGATGGACCCTCAGGTGGACAGACAGAACCTCCGCACGCCCGGCCAGTAGGAGGCCGCTGGAGCTGCTGGCCGGCTGGACGGAGTGCCGGCACCCAGTTTCATGGGAAGGCCGTCTGCACACGCGCCCTTCCTGGAGCTGCTGTGTGGAGCCGGCCAGCCGGGCGGGTGTCTGAGGGTAAGAGAAGGCAGGGCCCCGGCCACGCTTGGCCCGGCCGCCGGTTCCCCTCAAAGGGACCGTGGCCGGATGGCGGGGCCTTGGGCAGGCCTGGCCGCCCCGGAGCTCCTCGCTGGGGGCGGTGCGTGCAAGCTCCCTGCCCACCGCGTTTGTTACCTGGTGAGGAAACAGCCAAGCGTTCTCAGGCGCACTGTGATTTCCTTGAACTCATCCTGACGAGTAGTTTATGGTCGTTTCTTTGGTGGCTTAGAGGGTGAGCTGGCGAAGCAAGGCCCGTCTGGCAGCACCAAGGCTGTGGAGGAAGGACTCCGAGCCCCTCTGTGCTCTTGCAGGGCCACCCCACACAGCTTCTGCCTCCTAAGGGCAGATTCACCAGCCTTCCCTGGAAAACATCCGGCTTGTGACGCTTATTCAGGGCAGCCTGACTCCAGGGAGAGACCAGCTGCCTTGTCCTCCTGGCCCCCTCAGCCCCCCTCAGATTTCGCCCTGGGTCCTCCGGGAGCCCCAGGGCCTCCTGCCCAGGGGCCGCTCTGGGCCCTAGGGGCTGGTCCTCCTGTGGGAAGGAGCGTGGAAGGTGGGCGAGTGCTCCTCTCTGTCTGGCAGCTGGGATTAGCGTCTGCCTGGTCTTCCTGCACCGGCGGGGGAGGGGGGTGACTTCCATCCTGAGCTGTCCTGCAGAGCCCCAGTAGGAAGGCTCACTCAGGCTGCAGCCACGACTGCGGGGGAGGTCAGGCCTGCGCACCAAGCCCACCCCGCTTCTGCGCACCCAGCTGCCTGTGAGGACCGGGGCTCTGCTGCCCAGAGGAGCCTGTGCTGGGGTGCTGGCCTCGAGTCACACTCTGTCCCTGCGGGAAGCCCATGTCTCAGGTGTGTGGGCCCACCTGCTTCCGGTCGAGGGTGAGTGGGGGGTGAAAAGGGCCCCGGGCAGCTGTCCCTCGGGCCCGGGCGGTGGGTCCAGCCTCAACACCGCGGTGCCTGCCTGCAGGCTCAGCCCGGAGCCAGTCACTCAGTGGTCATGAGAAGCACAGTGGGGGCTCTTGAAGGGAGTCCTGGTTTCGGTTTTGAAGTGAGCACTCTGTGGATTACATAGTCGCCTGGGACTTGGAGAAGTATGGGAACAGGAGCGTCGAGAAAGGCCTGCAGTGGGGACCCCGGGCCTTCCCCGTCTCATGCTGCCCTGTACCAGCTGGCACACAGGCCCCCTTTCAGGCTGTCCCGCATCTGCCCTTGTGACGGCCACATTCTGAGAGGTGGTGACCTCGGGAAAGCTGCGTCTAGTCCCTGTTCTCTCCTCGAGGCGGCGCCGCTTGGATGCTCACCAGCTACATGGCTGGTGGACGGATCACATGACTAGTGGACGGCAGACGAGGCCGGACCTGGTCTCCACTGGGCATGGGTGTGGGGGCAGCCATGCGGGGCCCTCTGCCCCCCACCAAATCTCGTGGCAGAGCCCAAGGACAAAGTGCAGCCTCTCCAGCCTCTTCTCTGAAATCTCTCTCATTTGTCCATCGTTAACCAGCGTGAAAGCTTGGCTGCTTTGCTAACCAGTTGACCCTCAATTAAAGCTGAGGTTACGAAGTGAAGGCAACGTGTGTACTGGCTGTAAGTTCATTTGGACGGTCTGCAGATACCTACTTGGTGCTGGGTCCAAAGGAGTGAAAACACGGGTGTGTTTAGTGGGAAAGTAGCCCTTAACCAGTGAGTGTGATTGATCCAACAGTTGATGAATTCAGATTTTGAGGTTAGACCACGTAATTGAATTTCAGAGCAGTAGTCTGCACATACGTAGTAGTCGTTGGTGGGGACTTTTAAATTGAAAAAGGCATGTCCTTAGACTGTTGGACGTTTGTTAACAGGGTGGGTCATTCCAGTGCCGGGGGCCACAAAGGGCCGCCGGCTCTCCCGGTGTGTACCCTGGGATGCTGGGACACTTGTGTCTGCTTGAGGCATGTTTACATACACTACTAACTTTTTCTAAAGTCTGCCGTGAGCCACTGTTTCTGCTTGGAAGTGCAGGAGGGTCATCTCATGGACGCTCCCCGTCGCGGGCCCCTTCCGCGGCCGGGACTGACTCTGGGCGTCTCTCCTAGGCCAACGAGGTGACGGACAGCGCGTACATGGGCTCCGAGAGCACCTACAGCGAGTGTGAGACCTTCACGGACGAGGACACGGGCACGCTGGTGCCACCCGAGTGCCTGGACGCCGCTGAGGAGCCCGGGCATGGTGCCCTGCTGCTGCTGCCCGGCAGGTGCGTTCCCACCGCCTGCCTGGCCGGCAGGGTCACAGGGCCCTTGGGGAGTCCCGGCGGAGCCCGAGCCTGCGGAGGCCCTCCGGAGAGGCCGCGAGGCCGCCCGTTGGGTGCTCACGCGCAGTTGTGGGGGGATTCGCTTGGCGGTCAGGGCTTTGTCGTCACGGTCTTGCCTCTCATGACACAGAGAGAGATGCGCTCTTCGGGGCACGTCCTCACCTGGTCCAGAGGCACCGGGGGGTTGTCCTTGTTGTCAGCCGCACCGTGGGAATGTGTGCAGCTCCTTCATTTCCTGTCAGTGGGCCCTGGGCTCCGGGGCAGCGTGCAGTTTAGGTTTCCTGGATGAAGCTGCTTCATGTAAGCGTCATGTCTTTCTGTGCAGGCTTTGTCTTCGCGGATCCGGCTGTGCCTGGGGCTCGGTCTCGGCTATAGGGGTTACTGTGGGTCGGATGGTCTCAGGCAGCGTTGGGTGGCTCCCTGCCAGCCAGCTGCCTGCAGGCTCTGGCTGCTCCATCCTGGCAGCTCCTGGCATCGTCTGCTTCTCCATGTCCTGTCCTGGCGCAGAATGGCCGGTCCTCACCTAGGTCTCACAGGAGCCTGATGGGTGATGCCTTGCTGGCATGCTGCCTGGTGGAGACCCTCTCCCCTGCAGGCTGGTGCCCCTTTGTTGACAGCCGGGCTCTGCAGGCTGGTCCGCAAGAAATGGGACAGTGAGCGGGTGCTGCTCCTCAGTTCCGTGTCAGTTGTCTCGTGCAGACAGGCCTGGGTAGACCTGGCCTCCCAGGTCCTCTGGCCTCAGTGGTTGGAGCCCTTGCTGTGTCTCAGGGGTCCCCTCTGTCCAGGTGTGCTGCAAGCATGTTCCCCCCGCCACTCGTTCGGGGTAGCTTCTCATTCTCCGAGGCATCTGGTGTGTCTGTGGTTGGCTGCCTGTGCTGTTTCAGTCTCTGCTCACTCCACATCACTGCAGTGGTACTTGCACTTGTTTGAAAACTTTATTGTTTTGCCACTGTTCTCAGCCCTGCATCTCCTGTGTGTGCTGTGAGGCAGGGGTCACATCTCCCATCCTCGGGAGACAGAGGCATCAGGACGTCCATTGGCTCAGGCTCGGTTTGAAGCTTTCTCTTTGCTCGCTGGCCCCCGCGGTGGCCGAGTGTGTGTGCTGTGCTGGCCGGCCTGCTTAGCTGTGTGTGCCCTGCGTGGGTCAGCACCGCGTGGTTCCGGCATCTGCGCTTCCAGCCCCCTCTCCAGGGCTGTCTGCTGCTTTGGCCTTGGTGCGTCTATGTGGATCCCAGACTCGGCTTGCCAGTCTCTGGGGAGGGCACCTGCTGGGCTGGGCAGGCGTGTGCTGGGTCCACAGGTTATTTGACAGAACCAGCATCTTGAAGTATGGGCTTCCCAATCTTCGAACATAGTTTATTGCTGCATTTACTGGAGTCTTCTTTGGCTTGCCATGGTGGGGGTGGCCATCTGGTGGGGGGCGGTCAGGTGTGCACAGTGGGCTCTCGGTTCTGCTGGGGCCAGAGGGACAGCTGTGGGGGCCTCGGGCCGAGCCCCGTGTGTGAGGACAGAGCCTGCGCGACTCCTCAGGGGCTGGGGAGAGAGGGTTACGATGCAGCACGTGGGGCTGGGGCACTGCCTTAGCGCAGCTTCCTAACCAGTGTTTTTAAGGTAATCAGATAAGTTCGTTTAATTCCATCTGGGTTAAGTAACCAAAGCTGGAGAAATGCCAAACCCAGGAAACCATTATGAGGTCTTCGATTTTCTCTGAAACTTTCCAGCCTTGGTCTGTTGTGCTGCCTAAGCAGTGACTTGCTGTCAGGACGCACTGACATCATGTGAGCCTCAGTGTGAGACGTACCTGAATCGGCGACAGGATGCCGATCTGAGCTGAGGTCACCTGTCTTCTTGTTGTCGTGGTGTGTGCCGCGCTCGCGGCCCGCCCCAGGCCCCCATCACGAGGTGCACATCCCCTCTGACGTGGGGACACGCGCCTGGCCGCTCGCTGCCCCGAGCACCCGGATCCAACCCGCGGAGGCTGGGCAGGGTCCCTCTCGCCATGCAGGCAGCTTCCTGTCCCGGGTCTGGGCACGTGCACACACAAGCAGCTCGTCTGGAGAAACAGAAAGCAGCTCTGTGTGATCAGGCGGCTGTCGCGAGGAATCCCTTCTTCTTGGCTTCAGTGGCTGGCAGGTGGCAGGCAGACTCAGGGTGCTCTTCAGAGATGGCTGAGATCCTGAGCCCCCGGCTGGGTCACGGTGGAGCCCAAGCTGCGTGTGTGTGGCTGTGGGTCTGGGCAGAGGACGGACGGCCTCCGTGACCCCTGGGCCCCCCAAGGGGCAGCTCCAGTGCCTGCTCATGGGTTCTGGGGTGGCGGGCTGTGGTGAGGAGGGGGTCCGGCCCCGGCCAGGAGTGTCTGCGGGAGCTGGGGTGCAGTGAGCCCTGGGCTCCAGGGCATCTGGTGACTGGAGGACACAGACCGTGAAGCTTTGGTTACGGACGTGGTGGTGTGGGGTCGGCTGGGCCAGGCGGAGTCCATGGGCAAAGTCAGTCACCTGAGTTTGTCTTTCCCAGCATGACTGCAGGAATAGGCGCCACTCACACGTGTGGTCGCCGTGGGCTCCGAACAGAGGCTCGGGTCACATCCGCAGTTCTGGGGTCCTCGGTCCCGAGGCGGCAGCTGACTCTCCTTTGCCTCCGCAGGTCCCACCTGCAGGGCCAGTCCGTGGTCGCGGTTATAGGTGGTGAGGAGCACTTCGAGGACTATGGCGAGGGCAGTGAGGCGGAGCTGTCCCCGGAGACCCTCTGCGGTGGGGACCGCGGCTGCAGGGATCCCGCCTTCCTCACTCCCAGGTAAAGGCTCCTGTTTGCAGGCTGGTCTCGTTCCCTGTGATGTAGCTGAGCAGTGCCACTGAGATTAGGGTTCCCTTTGGGGGGAATGTTGGCTGCAGCTCCTCTCATCCCGTCGTGGTCCCGTCTCCCTGTTTGAGAGGCCGAGGCCGAGCTCCAGGCATACAGACAGGGGACGCTTGGCTGTGCGTGTTTCTCAGCGCTGCTTGTGAATTGAGCTGTGATTTGCAGTAAGCTTGAGGCAGGCTGTGTGTGTGTGTGATATGTGTTGTGTGTGTGTGAGAGAGTACGTGTGTGCTAGTGTGTGATGTGTGGGTGGTGTGTGTTGCCTGTTCTCTGTGTGTCACGTGTGTTCTGTGTGTGTGATGTGGGTGGTGTGTGTGATGAGGACTATGGCGAGGGCAGTGCGGAGCTGTCCCCAGAGACCCTCTGCAGTGGGGACCACGGCTGCAGGGGACACGGTGGGTGATGTGTGTGTAGCCTATTCTGTGTGTGTCACGTGTGTTGTGTGTGTGTCATGTGTGGTGTGTGTGTGGCCTGTTCTGTGTGTATCACGTGTGTTCTCTGTGTGATGTGTTCTGTGAGGGGGCTGTTGTGTGTGCGTCACTTGTGTTCTGTGTGTGTGGTGTGTGTGTTGTGTGTGTGATGTGTTTTTTCTGTGTGTGGCCTGTTCTGTGCGTGTCATGTGTATTGTGTGAGTAATGTGTGTGTTGTGTGTGTGGCCTGTTCTGTGTGTGTCACATGTGTTCTCTGTGTGTCGTGTGTGTTCTCTGTGCGTGTCGTGTGTGTCCTGTGTGTGGCCTGTTCTGTGTGTGTCACGTGTGTTCTCTGTGTGTAGCCTGTCTTGTGTGTGTTGCGTGTGTTCTATGTGTGGTGTATGTGTAGCCTGTTCTCTGTGTGTCACATGTGTTCTGTGTGTGTCACGTGTGTTCTGTGTGTGTCACGTGTGTTCTGTGTGTGATGTGTTCTGTGAGGGGGCTGTTGTGTGTGCGTCACTTGTGTTCTGTGTGTGTGGTGTGTGTGGTGTGTGTGTGGCCTGTTCTGTGTGTGTGACATGTGTTCTGTGTGTGTGATGTGTTCTGTGTGTGGCCTGTTCTGTGTGTGTCGCGTGTGTTCTGTGTGTGGTGTATGTGTGGCCTGTTGTGGTGTGTCGCGTGTGTTCTGTGTGTGTTGTGTGTGTTCTGTGTGTGATGTGTTCTGTGGGGGGGCTGTTGTGTGCGCATCACGTGTGTCCTCTGTGTGTTGCGTGTGTGACGTGTGTGGTGTGTGGCCTGTTCTCTGTGTGTCACGTGTGTGGTGTGTGTGGCCTGTCCTGTGTATGTTGCGTGTGGTGTATGTGTGGCCTGTTCTCTGTGTGTCACGTGTGTTCTCTGTGTGTCACGTGTGTTCTGTGTGTGACGTGTGTGGCCTGTTCTGTGTGTGTCACGTGTGTTCTCTGTGTGTCGCATGTGTTCTGTGGGGGGAGCTGTTGTGTGTGCGTCACATGTGTTCTGTGTGTGTCATTTGTGTTCTCTGTGCGTCACGTGTGTTCTGTGTGTGTCACGTGTGTTCTCTGTGTGCAGCCTGTTCTGTGTGTGTGATGCATGTGGTGTATGTGTGGCCTGTTGTGTGTGCATCACGTGTGTTCTCTGTGTGTCGCGTGTGTTGTGTGTGTGATGTGTTCTGTGGGGGGGGCCTGTTGTGTGTGCATCACGTGTGTTCTGTGTGTGTCGCATGTGTTCTGTGTGTGATGTGTTCTGTGGGGGGGCTGTTGTGTGCATGTCATGTGTGTTCTGTGTGTGTTGCATGTGTGTGCGTGTGACGTGTGTGGCCTGTCCTGTGTGAGTAAGCGCCGGCGTCCTGCTCAGCTCTCCGAGTCGGCTGTGCTGATGGGCCTCGCCCTGCACGCCCCTTCGTGTACTGTATGCCCTGAAGGCCTGTGGAAACCCTCCTGCACTTTCCCAAGGGCGGTGCTTATGTCGATCTCTGTGTCACATTTTGGAAATTCTCAGCATTCCAAACCTTTGATATGATTATGATCATGGTGGGAGTCTGGGATCAGCAACCTGCGACGTGACTGTTGTGAACCGATTGCATCTTCCTAAAGGCTCAGGTGATGGTGAGCATTTTTTAGCAATAAAGTGTTTTTCAGTTAAGGTATGCATATTGTACATTTTTTTGGCTGCACCACACAGCATTTGGAATCTCAGTTCCCCGACCAGGGATTGAACCTGTGCCCCTGCAGAGGGAACTGGGAGTCCAGGAAGTCCCTGCATTTTTTATAGACAGGATGCTTTAGACTACAGTGTAGTGTGGATGTCACTTTTACTTGCACCGGAAACAGGAACTTCCAGTGATTCCTTTTACTGCGACCGGCCGCAGATGAGGCTGCAGTAGCTCCGAGGCCGGCCTCCTCTCGGAGTTTTCTGTTTCTCCGTGTTTTCCCGCATGTCTTCAGACTGTGCTCCTCTTGTAGCTGGATGCTGGTGTCTTTTGACCAGCCTCTGAGAGAGGTGTTTGCATCACAGACGGCTGTCAGGATTCATTTCCTATAATGACCTGGCGTCCCCAGACGGCGAGGTTCGGCCTTGGATACACTGAGCTGTGGCATCTGGCGGGCCAGCCCTGGGCTCACGGGCGGGCTCCTCCCAGCTCTGCTTCCTCTCCGGGCAGCAGGAGGCCTGGAGGAAGCGCCCACCCCCGTGCCTGCCCCCGTCAGCCCCCTGTCCCCCTGCTCCTGGTTCTGGGGTTCTCCACCTGTGCCCACAGTGGCGGTTGTGGACTTGGATGTGCTGAGAGGGGTGCGCTCTGCTGGCATGGCCCGAGGGCCCGGCCGAGGCCCCCGCGCACGTGCCTCCACTGGTTCCGTGCCCGCCCGCGTCCTCGGCTTCGTCTGCAGGGTGCCGTCTGTGCTTCAGTAGCCTGGGGTCCTCGTGGCCGCACTTCCCGTTGCCCTGAAGGCCCCTGTGGTTAGTTCCTGGGACAGTAACGATTCTGAGTTTTTAGAGGACGTCCTTCCCGCAGCCCTGGCTGTGGCACTCCCTAGACAGTCACTGCCATGGCCATAGGGCGGGAAGTGAGGCGCTGGCTGCGTGCGCCGCACTCACACAGACACATTTCGGGTGGAGGATGCGGGTGTCACGATGCTGGCTTCTCCGCGAAGCTGCCAGGCTCGCCCGAGTCCTGAGCGCCTGACGAGGAAGTGCTCCAGCCGCCGCACGGCAGGCGGCGCAGTCCCAGAGGTGGGGCGAGGGCCTCTGCACCGTGAGCAGAGGTCTCCTGCCGGCACCCTGCCCAGCCCTGGTCCGGCCCCTCCTGAAGACGCACCTCTCGCCCCTCCAGCGCCGACCCACTCAGCACCAAGCTGCACAGCATCCTCACTGACGAGGCCTTTGAGTTTTACTGCAGCCAGTGCCACAGGCAGATCAACCGCCTGGAGGACCTCTCTGCTCGCCTGAACGACCTCGAGAAGAATAGGTAACCCGCGGTGCCTGGCCTGCTGTCTGTCCCGGGCGCGGGAGAGCCCGCCGGCCCGCAGCGCCCGCCGCCCTGGCCAGGTGCCGCCTGAGTGCCGGGGGCTCCCTCAAGTGGGCCAGCGGGCCTGCGGGCCGCATCCTCACCTCCACCCGGCCCTGCATGTGCTCGTCCGGCCTGCCGCCCCACGTGCATGCCACCACCCAGTCCCCGGCCCTGCCCTGCCTGTGGACCGCCAGCGCATGGAGGAGAGCCTGCTCTTAGGAGGACATGCTCTTTGCATTTCACCAAAAGACGTTTTCAGTGGAGGCACAGCAGCAGCATCGGGAAACCTGAAGGGACCTAGGTCTGGGTGCAGACGGGAGTGGCTCTCGGGGTCGGCACTCTGCCAGGTGCCCCAGGGGCTCTGCCGCCCATGTGCATGTGCTACTCCTCACCCGTCCCCCTCCTCATCTGCTCCCCTCTCCGCCTAACGCCGCCCACCCCCAAGTTGGAGTCCCGGGGACGGCCCCTGGCTCCTCACAGCCTCCAGTTGCAGGAAACAGCTTGGGCAGTTGGCGTGCGTCAACGTGTCCGTTAGGCAGGTTGGCGCTCTAGCTTGTTGCACGGAGCGACGAGCCCTCATGCCACACACCCCACAGCCCTGCCCCGCAGAGGAGGTGTGGGACCACCTGGTGCTGTTGTGCTTCGGACTTCCAGGGGACTTCCTGGAGGAGGGGGCCTTGACCGGCGGTGGTACCACGTGTCCACGTCTCCCGGGCCTGCCATTGGCCCCTCAGCCGGCCTGGTGGACCCTTGACAACAGCCCACCGTGTGCATCCTCCCGCCCCACTCAGCCGGGTCCAGCCAGCGCCCAGTCAAGTGAGGGACAGGGCTGGTGGGCAGCTTCACAGGGAGCCTGGGCCCCGGCAGCACTGAGGAGGAATTGTAGGTGCCCTTTGAGGGGCTTCAGGGGACAAGGGGGCTCAGAGACCCGCCGGCCCCCTCTACCCCTCATGTTCAGCCCAGTGCTCCACACACGCCTTGGGCGGGCCGCCCGCTCGGCTGGGGAGGTCATTTTACTTCCCGAGCTGGGCCCTGCCGTCTCTGTGTTTGAGAGTGAACTTGAGGACATACGCGCATCTTAGTTCTCCCGCTCTTGAAGTCTCTTGACACGGAGGTGGTTTTTTCCACGTTGAGGGCCTGCTGCAGGGCAGCCACGGTCACTTCTGTGAGGCTTTGTGGGGCCAAGACTAGACTGGGGTGTGACTGCATCCAGCCAGCAAATCTAAGGGGTCTCATGTCCATTTCAGCCACCTGTCCCCTAAGAAAGGCGCTGATGAAAGGGTTAACATGCCATCAAAGCCTTCGTTACGATCGGGACACAGATGTCAGGTGGGAAGTTCCCCTCATACCTGCTCCAGGAGAGGCTTGCCCTCGGCGTCCACAGAACTGTCTCAGGGTGAGCGGAGCTGGTAGTTGTGAAAGGTGACTCAGTCCAGTGTCCAACAGGTTTGACAACAGGCGTGATTTCTACCTCCCAACCCTCAGAACACACGTACTTGCCATGTTCCTGGCGCCTCTGTGAAATAGTTCATTGCGTGACAATGGGGAGTCGGCTTTCCCCAGAGGTGTAGGTGCTGTGGGCCCAGGGGGAGGAGTCAGCTGGACAGCGGTCTGTCCTGGGCTGACACTTCGTCAGTCAGGAGAGGGGACCACACAGTAAGCTGAATGGGAAGTGTGATAAAGAGTGACCAGTTCTCATGGGGCCAGGGGTTGGCGGAGGAGAGGAGGGCAGGGAGGAGGGCCACCCAGCCCGGGGCCACACCTTCCAGACTCACTGGACATCTCCCCCTGGAGGAATGCTGTTGCTGGCAAGTGGGGGTCTCTCACCAGAGCAGCTCCACCATGGACCTACCAGGGGCTGGCCATCAGGGCCTGAGTTCCACCACAGCGCGGCTCATGCAGATAGGCCCCGGGAAGCAGGCCCCGTCTTGGGTCCCTGTGCTGCTGCAGTGTCACAGGCTTGGGCTGGGGGCACGTCCCTTCCCAGACCCCGCTGTTCTCTGAGAGGTGGCTGGTGCCTCCTCAGGCCCCAGCAATGGTTTAGCAGGTAAACTGGGAAGTGGAACCTAGGACACCAGAGGCTAGAGGTGCGGTCAGCTGGCCCTTCTGCCACTGCAGACGGTCCCAGGAGGCGGGCGCCCTGGAGCTGGCGTGCCTGCCCTGGATGGTGCAGGAACGCTTTCTGGGTTTCCAGGCGGCCGGGGCTGAGGGTACGCAGTGCCTGCGCTGGAGCAAAACCCACGGCAGAACCTCCTGTGCATGCGGGCCTCTGGTAGCCGGGCCTCAGGAGCACAGCGCGGCCCCGCAGCACCGGGGATGTGCCACCGGCTGATGGCTCAGACCCCGCGTGGCCCCCTCTGGGTCCCGCCCTAACGGTCCGGCGGTGACTCTATCTTAGACTTCTGTGCCGGCTAGGAGCACGTGATGCATGGTGGCCTCGCCAGGCCCTGAGGTTGTCCCTGTGTCCCTGAGTTTCTGCTGAGCCGGGAGCCAGCCTTTCCTGCATGGTGCGGCTGGGGGCGCGGGTGTGCATGCCTGTGGCGCGCCCCCACCCCGTCCGCCCCGCCAGCACTTCCTGCTTCCTCTCGTCCTCCCTGTCTGTCCCCTGACCCCACTTTCCTGTTTGTTTTCATCCTGCAGTCCAGCGAAGCGGCTGTCCAGCAAGAAGGTGGCAAGGTAGGACCCCTCCTGAAACGTATCCCTGCTCACGGCGCTTTTTCAAGAAAACCTTTGAAAGTCACTTCTCATGGTTTGGGGTTGAAAATGACTTGAAGGGTGGGCTATAAAGACTCACTCCAGCGGTGGACGGGGACCCGGGTGTGTGGCCGGGGGTCTCTGGTGGGAGCTCTCGCCTCTCTCCAGTTGGGTCGAGGGAAAGCCCACCTGAGGGCTGGGCAGGGTCAGGGGGCCCCCAAAGCCGCAGCCCGGGTCTGGGTCCGCCTCCTTCAAGGGCTGTACCCTTCCTGCCCTGCCGTCTCCCCCCGGCGAGGTGGATGAGTGTGTGAACAACGCGCATCGGGACTGTCCCTTCGCTCTTCGGTCTTGGAGCTGCACTGAGGTCTGGGGGCGTGTGGACACTCCCCCCTCTGCTAGGCGTGTCCGGGGCCAGCCTTCTCCATGGGGAGGCTTGCAATGTGGTCACTGGATGTCCTTTCCCAAAAACATGTTGCTTCTCCCAGAGACAGTGATTGCCATGACGTTTTTTGTTTGTGTCATCTCCTGCCTGGACGGCCCCAGAGCCCCGGCCCTGCGCGCCCGTGCCATGTGGGCTGCATGTCTCTCTTGGGTGTCAGCTTGTCTCACCCTCGGGCCTTTCTTCCCTTTTTAATCTGTTTTCTGTCCAGCATGTCTTCCTGTAGCTTCTTGAGAAGGGGTTGCCCAGAAAATAGGCGGTTCACCCTCGCCAGGTGCCTCGCCCCTGTGGTCTGGCTTGGTGCAGACTTCACATCAGAAGTGGCTTCCCTCTTGCGGCTCGGAAGGCACTGCCCTTGAGGCGCTAGCCCCAGCGCTGCTGCAGAGAGTCCGGCACAGTGCTCCCTGGGTCTCTTGGTGACCATGTCTCCCTTCTGGGAGCTCCGAGGAGCGCTCCCCTTCCCTGATGCTCAGGCATCTTTGGGGAGTCTTTGCACCCCTTTCCAGGTGAATTAGGCTGGCGGAGTGGAAGGCCAGGCCCAAGTCTGGAGGCTCCTGCTGACTGCCGGCCTCTCTGGGGCATCGATCTGCGATGTCCCCTGCCCCCCGCCCCCAGAGTGCCTGCTGGTGGCCTCTGCCCTGCGCTCCCGCCTGCCCTACTCTGAGCGTTGCCTCCTACTGGAGGCTTCCGGCTCACAGCCAGTGGGGCCCCGGGCCAGCGTGTGCTAGAGCCCGTGCACCTCTGTCAACTGGCTTGCGGCTGCCTTCGGGCAAGTCACAGGTCGGGTGCAGCCCGTTGGGATGCCCTGGTCCCCAGTCATGTGCTTGCTGGGGGCTGGCCCTCCACTGCGCTCCTCTCTGTGGCCCCTTGGGCGCTGGAGGGCCTCTCCTCCAGCGTGTGGTCCCTGAATGTCTGGTCTTTGGTGCCACGTGCTTTCCCACCGTCTGTCCCTGAGGCTATGAATTGTTTGTTTTCCTTTCCCTGTGACTCTGAGGGCTGAGGGCTCGGGGGGGTGGGGGGGATGGGTGGGGGCCACCTTGCAGCGCTCACCCTGCCTTTCACCCAAACACGTGCAGCGGGCGGGACATGCCGCCCGAGTCCCGTCCTCCCAGCCCCACATCAGGCCCGGGCGCCTGGGCCCTGGGCCACGCCCGAGGCTGGCCTGTGGTGCTGCTCTGAGGACTGACCCTCCCTCACGAGTGCCCTTGTGTGAGAAAGCCTGGCCTGTGGGTGTGTGTAGTTTGCCATGTGCGCGAACACACACATATGCATGCAATTTTAGTCTGCTGCCTCCATAACTGCCCCCGGCCTCCTGAGGAAGCTCAGCATGCCTGCTGTCGCTTCTCTCTACCTGGCTGTGGTCCCCTCGTGCAGGCGGCTCTGGGGTCCGGTCGTGTCTAGGACTCGACCTGACCTACCTCCTTTGGGTGGATCGGGCACCGGGTCCCTTCTGCTGGGCCTCCTCAGTGAGGATGGGCTCACACCCATCCTCCCACACCGCCACACGAGGACCCTTGGCCTTACTGAGATGGCTCCGCACTCAGCCACACACCCCCAAGCCGGAGTCAGCCCCTGGTCTGAGGTCAGGGTCGGGTGTTGGCCCAGGCGCGGCCCCTCCTCAGGATGGGCCCTGGGCCAGGAGCTCATGTTCGGGTCCCGCTGTGGACGCGGACATGGAGCGGTTCAGTGGGAGCTGATGCCGTCCTCCCGGCCCTGCAGGGTCAGTGAAATCCACAGCATGGTGCCAATATGCCCCCCAGGGCACCGTCGGGCTCGAGGCCCCTGGGCATGAAGATACCCTTCTTTTTTGTTCCCCTGAGAATGTTTCTTGAAAAAGATGAAAAGAACGTAGAAGCTTGGTCAGTACTGAAAAGCAGATAGAGCTTCCTTCATATGTTTGATAGAGCGCACTTTCTAACAGCGTTTTCCTGAACGGGCTGTCCGTGCTGTGGCCTTAGCTGCGTGACCGCCTGCGGGAGCCCGTGCCCGGGCACAGTGGGGGTGCCCGGCCTCCTCGGGGTGACACCGCGCTGAGTCTCTCATGTGCATCAGGGCCGCGGGCCTGCTCGGCCGCTGGAGCCCCGCGCCTGGGCCCCGTGGCTGCCCCCAGTGGTGCGCCTGCAAGTCAGGCACGGAGAGGGCGCCGAAGGTCCAGTCTGCCCGCAGTCGACCCTGAGCATGTTTCACCGGCTTGGGGGACATGAGAATATTTCATATTGCCGAGAGGGGTGACGTCCTGTTTTATTGCCCAAGTACAAAGTACCCGGCCCAGGAGCTGGCAGAGGAGGAGCCCGGGCCCGTGAGGCCTCCGCTTGCCCGGCCCTTGGTTGTGGCGTCCTGCCGGAAGGCCCTCCGGTAGAGACCTGCCTGCTGCCCCTGGGCTCTGCCTCTGCATGGTCCCGGGCTTGCTCACGTGCACAGGCCCGGCTCCGTGGTCGCTCCCCTTTTCTGCTCTCCTTGCCCCGCTGAAGGACCTCTGGACGGGCCTGTCGTTTCTCCTCCACAGGCACCTGCAGCAGTCGGGGGCCCTGACCATGGAGGCCCTGCAGGACTCTCCCCCGGGTCCCGTGGAGGGCATGGACGAGGACATCGCTGACAAGGTGGGCCCTGGACTGGTGGCAGGGCTGGCGGGTGTGTTGGGCGAGGTGTGCTGAGCATGGTGGGAGGAGGGGCTGGCATTGTGGGGGCTGAGCAGACCCCCAATAGCCCTGCTGGTCTCTGGTGGGTGCCATCAGGGTCGGCAGCCTCGGGTGAACAGGAAAGGGACACCTGTTCATGGAGAGGTGCTGGGGGGATGGCTGCAGCGATCCCAGAGCCAGGGCCCAGAGCCAAGCCGTGGGTGGAATCTGCTGCTCAGGAGAGGTTCCTAGGGGAGGGGCAGCCTCCCTCTGGCCGAGGTCACGAGGCTTAGGGCTCCGGGCCATGCAGGGGCTGGGTGACAGCACAGCCCTGTCTCCTCCCCGCCTCCTTGTCCACCTTCCTCCCCCCGCCCCGCCTCCCTGTCTGCCCGCCTCCTCCCCGTCCGGCCGCCTCCTCCCTGTCCACCCACCTCCCCCTCTACCTGCCTCCCCCTCCACTCTCCTCCCCATCCACCCTCCTCCCCCCACCTCCCTGTCCACCCTCCTCCTGGACCTGCTCTCTGCAGCATCTCAGCTCTGCTGAGCCTTCCCCACTCTCCAGTCTTGTGGTCTGGTCATTACACTTCTCAACACCTACTGAGTGTGCCTGGCTCCATGAGGTGGGCACCACCAACCCTGGGCCTTTCTCTGCACGCACTGCCCTGCAGAGCAGTGCCCTGCCCACCCTTGAGGCCTCACCCTTTGAGGCCTGAGGGCGCCATGTGCACCCTGCCCTCACTGGCGCTCACGGCTCTCCAGCCTGCTGGGTGTGGCCTCCAGGACCGTCTGCTTGGGGCATGCACTCTCCCAGCCCCTTGTTCTCAAGCCACCATCTCACTCCCCAGGTCGTCTTCCTGGAGAAGCGGGTGTCGGAACTGGAAAAGGACACAGCTGCCAACGGGGAGCAGCACAGCCGGCTGCGGCAGGAGAACCTCCAGCTGGTGCATAGGTGAGGGCAGGGACGCAGGTGAGCACAGGGCATGCAGGTGAGGGCACAGCACACAGGTGAGCGCAGGTGAGGGCAGGTGAGGGCAGGAACACAGGTGAGTACAGGGCACATAAGTGTGCACAGATGAGGGCAGGGACACAGGTGAGCACAGGGCACACAGGTATGCACAGGTGAGGGCAGGAACACAGGTGAGCACAGGGCACACAGGTGTGCACAGGTGAGAGCAGGAGCACAGGGCGCACAGGTGTGCACAGGTGAGGGCAGGGACACAGGTGAGCACAGGGCACACAGGTGTGCACAGGTGAGGGCAGGGACACAGGTGAGCACAGGGCACACAGGTGTGCACAGGTGAGGGCAGGGACACAGGTGAGCACAGGGCACACAGGTGTGCACAGGTGAGGGCAGGGACACAGGTGAGCACAGGGCACACAGGTGTGCACAGGTGAGAGCAGGAGCACAGGGCACACAGGTGTGCACAGGTGAGGGCAGGGACACAGGTGAGCACAGGGCACACAGATGTGCACAGGTGAGGGCAGGGACACAGGTGAGCACAGGGCACACAGGTGTGCACAGGTGAGGGCAGTGACACAGGTGAGCACGGCACACAGGTGAGGGTAGGTGCACAAGTGAAGGCAGGGACACAGGTGAGCACAGAGCACATAGGTGAGGGCAGGGACACAGGTGAGCACAGCACACAGGTGAGGGCAGAGCACACAGGTATGCACAGGTGAGGGCAGGGACACAGGTGAGCACAGGATGCAGATCTCTTGCAGCCTACAGGGTGTGATCCACCTCAGGTTCTCTAGGCGCCGCCCCCCATCCAGCTGCTGAGGGCTGGCTCTCTGGGTACTGGTGGGGTGAGCAAGGCTCTCCCCGAGGAAAGGGCAACGGAGGGCCCCTCAAGAGCAGCCGGGGCCACACTGTGCCCTCAGAACACCTAGCTGGGCTTCCCATCTGGGGGCATCTGGCATGTGCCCCCATTCCAGGAACCTGTCCTGATGCAGGATTGCATCAGGTCTGAGACCCCCCTGGACTAGGAGACTGAGACTCAGGGTTCAGAGACAGTGCTGGGCCCTGGGTGGGGGCTGCCAGGGAGAGTGCGAGGGCGGCCAGACAGCTCTCTCAGATGACGGGCGGGCCTTCTGGCCTGATGGGCGTTTAGCAGTCACCCACACACTGGTGAAAAGCCCGCCCTGCCCTGCCCTGCCTGCCAGCCCCAGGCCTGCCATGTCCAGCTGCTGGGCTGCTCCTCCTGGTTTTGCCTGAGTCCCCTTGGCCCGCACTCCTGGGGCTGCTTGCGGTTCCCAGTCTGTGACCCCCATGGCCTTTTTTCCTGCATATGACAAGTTCCACCTGTGTCCCCCACGTCTGGTTTCTTATTCTCCAGATTCCACGTCTTCGCCCACTTGGTTTCTAAGCAGAGGCCCTGCTCAAGGCATAGGAGCCTGGCTCCCTAAGGCCTCACGTGTCTGAAAAAGGCTTTGTGCCCGCGCTCCCCCGCCCCCGGCACTCCCCACCACCGATGGGTGGCTGAGTCTGGGGTTCCGCTGGGAGCCGGCCCTGGGCAGCCTGCTCCGCTGCTATCTGTCCATCTGTGAGCGGGGCCCTGGCACCACTGGGGTCACGGCTCTGTGGGTCCTGCTCCTTCCCTGGGTGCTGGGAGGGCCTCGTGTCGTCTCCTGAGCCAGGGGCAGGAGGTTCTGGCCCTTAAATCTGGAAAGCGGCTCCTTCAGCTTCAGGAGGATCATTCTTGGGATTGTTTCTCTGTATGGTTTCTCCCGTTTTCTCCCAAGGTCAGTAGTCAGTCTGCACTTCTGTTAGTCAGGTGTTAGACCTTCTGAACCGTTCTCCTTTCCTTTCCTGTTCTCTTTCTCGTTCTTTCTTGCTGTATGATGATTTTTTGTTTCTTTCAGTTCCTCTTTTGAATTCAGAATTGTGTTGGGTTGGAGTTTTAATTGCTAAGGGCTACCTCTGTTGTACGTCGCTCCCGTGACAGCTGCTGTTTCATGGATGTGGTGTCTCTGGCCTCTGAGGGTGACAGTTGGAGTGTCTCCCACACAATGCGTGTCTCCTCTGGGTCGTTCTTCCTGTCTGCTCTGGACGTTTTGTAGGAGAGCTTTCCAGTGGTGTCTCACGGTCTTCGGCCTACTGTGTACTCTCAGGCGCAGGCGCCAAAAGGCAGATGAGGAGCCCCGTGTGCAGGGCAGCTGGGGGCACGCCAGCCCAGCCGACCCCGGGAGCCCATCTCTGGGAGGTCTCCTGCAAGTAGGCGTGGTGGTCTGGGAAGATACCAGGGTCGGGGTCTCTGTGTGGACATTCCACCTGTCTCTGAGTTCTTGCGACACCTGCCTTCGCATCTGACCTTGTGGGGGGCAGTCTGTAAACCACGTCCCTAGTCTGGAGTAGCAGGACGAGGTGCCCAGGGCCAAGCACATGGTGGGCTTGTCCCGAGAGGGTCTCACACTGACACCCAGCAAGCTGGCGGCTACTGTGGGTGTAGGCTGGGGCGGGGGTGAGGGCCCCCGAGAACAATGGGGACTGTCCCTGCTGTCAGGACTGTGCCGGGGTCTGAAGCCCAGGCACCCTCAGTATGGGGTGGAGCCTCCTTTGGGGGACACATCTCCTGCTTCAGAACCGCCCTTGACGAGAGCTGTGGCCGTGGGGGATCCTCTGTGCCTGCCTGTCCCTCCTCTGGGCAGGGCCACTCTCCAGGTCTGGGCGCAGTGTCTCAGGACAGTCTCTCCCCCTCTGCCGGCAGAGCCAACGCTCTGGAGGAGCAGCTCAAGGAGCAGGAGCTGAGAGCCTGCGAGATGGTCCTGGAGGAGACCCGCAAGCAGAAGGAGCTCCTGTGCAAGATGGAACGGGAGAAGAGCATCGAGATTGAGAACCTGCAGGCCAGGTGTGGGGAGGGGAGGGGGATAGGGAGAGGGGAAGATGGGGATGGGATGGAGGGGGAGGGGGCGATGGAGGATGGGGGAGGGGAGGTGGGGTGCGGAAGGGGGTGGGCAGGTCGGGGAGGGGAGATGGGACCAGCGGGCCAGGCGGACAGCGATGAGGAAGAGAGAGAGCTGCCCGGTCAGCGCACAGCCCTCCACCCCAGGGCATGACGCCTAGGAACAAAGTTGACCGTAGGAACAGTGGGAAAACCTCTGTGAAGTGAACTGTAAGACTGTACTGAAGGCCATGATTATCGGGATCAAAGATGGACACCACCTGGATGTCACCTCCTCTAATCTTTCTCGTGAGGACGTTACACCAACCAAATCAAAGTCACCATCTTTCTTTAAGGCAACCTGAGAACATTACCCTGGGCTCCCCTGAAGGCATGAGCCTTAAACAGTCAGGAAAGGGGAGCAGGCTCCACGCACATGCCCACAAAGGCACAGGAGGGGACCAGGAACTTAGTCTGCGGTGTCCACACATGCTGACATGTGCATCTCAAAACTGGCAGAGAACCTAAATGCCCACAGGCTGCTGGTCAGCTGTGGGGTCCCTGACGAGGGTTCCTGCCGTCCTCCTGCAGAGTCACCATCTTTGTGACTGAGTGGCCCCACCCTCAGCCTTCAGCAGGCAGCAGGGATTCATGACTCCAGGCCCTTAAGCATGTGTTTATGTCCAGCTCTTAAAGCTGGAAGATACATTTGGACACATTTTCACAGTGGTGGGCGGCAGGAGGGGCTGCACGCAGAGCTGTGCTGGGGTCTCCCTGGACAGAGGCCTCCCGGGGGCAGGCCAGCTGCGCCAGCACCTGGGACAGCCTTCTTGCTGGACCTCGGGACAGTGGGGTCAGCGGACTTCAGGAGAGCCTCTCCGTGGGGCCCTGTGCACTGGCCTGTGGGTGCCATGGGCGGGCCATCCTGCTGGTCAAACAGGCAGCAGCTGGGGCTAAAGGTGGATGGGGCCTCAAGAGGCCCTCGGAGCAAGACGGCACTCGGGTCACTGCCTGCCCTATGCACCTCAGTCAGCAGCTCCTTGTGCCTGGACCTGCAGCCCTGGGGGTTCAGGGGCGTGAGGGAAGGAACCAGGGCTCCTGGGAGAAGGGCGGGCATGTGGTTGGGCCAGAGAAAAACCAGCAGAAGCGGGGAGGCACTGGAGCACAGCCATGCGGTGCATCACGGGTTCCAGGTGGGCAGAGCTGGGGCAGAGCAGGAGCCTCTGCCAGAGCCTGAGCCAATGAGGAGCCCAAACAACACGTGGAGAAGCCCCTTTGGGCGTCCCTGGAGCCTGGACGGGGCCTGTGACTAGAAGACAGAGGACAGATGGGAAAAGCAGAACCTGACCAAGGAGACACCTGGCAGACAGACCACCCAGTGGTCCAGGTCAGCGTCACGCGGGATGCGAAGGGAACCCCTCTCTGTGGGGCTCTCCCCAGACCCACAGCCTGTCCAGTCTCCAGAGGACCCCAGACGAGCCCAGCCTGAGGGGAGTCCACCAAACACAGGGCCAGGCCTGCTCAGAACAAGGTCATGAAGAGCGAGGAAGCCTAGAGATGCTGCAGCCCCGAGGGGACAGAGGAGCTGTGATGGCGTCGCGGTGCAGGGACCCGACGGGAAGGGGCGCCTGGGGGAGGCTGGGTCGAGGCCGTTGGCTTGGTCGCCCGTGTTTCCGGTGTGTGACGGATGCCACGAGGACTTGCAAATGCCTCGAGAAGCCGCTAGGGGCTCAGGGTCCAGGGACTTGCTCCGTGGTGACAGCTTTTCTGTAAACGTGAGGCGTCCCCACACCTGAGGTGTAGATGCCATCCTGGCTTGTGGGGAGCTCTGGCCTCTGTGTGGGCGCGTGTGGGGTCGGGGACAGCTCTGCGGGTCCCAGCCTAGTTCTTGTGCCCAGGCTGCAGCAGCTGGATGAGGAGAACAGCGAGCTGAGGTCCTGCACGCCCTGCCTGAAGGCCAACATCGAGCGCCTGGAGGAGGTGAGCTGCCCGCCGGCTCCCCGCGCTCCTCCTGGGGTACCTGCGGGCCGCCGGGACCTGAGACAGGGTCTCCAAGTTGAGGGAGCCACCTGGTTGGCAGTGACATGGGGGCCCTGGGCTGAGAGCCAGGACAGGTGGGGCCTGGCCCTCCCTTTGCCAAAAGGTGAGCGGCCCTGCCTGGCTTCTCAGGGTCCTTGGGCCTGGAAAGTTACGCTTAGATTAACCCCTGATTTGATCCAGGATGCTGTCCTTGATGGACTGACTTCAGCTGGGCCACTGTGTGCCCTGAGGACACCTGGGAGCACTTGGGTTCAGTCCCTGCTCCTGTGTGGGTCCCATCTCCCTCAACAGAAACAGTACCTGGGCCTGGGGGAGCTGTGAGGGACCACGGCATACGGGCGTGTCCACGGCAACCTTCTTTCTTACAGGAGAAGCAGAAGCTGCTAGATGAGATTGAGGAGCTGTCCGTGCGGCTCAGCGACGAGCAGGAGAACAGGCGGAAGCTGGGGGACCGGCTGAGCCACGAGAGGCACCAGTTCCAGAGGGACAAGGAGGCCACCCAGGAGGTGAGCAGGGGCCGTCCCCATGGGTGCGGAGACCGCCCAGAGGCCCTGCGGCCTGGCTGAGCCCAATCCCCCGCAGCTGATCGAGGACCTCCGCAAGCAGCTGGAACACCTGCAGCTCTTCAAGCTGGAGGCTGAGCAGCGGAGGGGCCGCAGCAGCAGCGCGGGTCTGCAGGAATACCACAGCCGCACGCGGGAGAGCGAGCTGGAGCAGGAGGTCCGCAGGCTCAAGCAGGTGCGCTGGGGCCGCACCCGGCGGGAGGGCCTGTCCCGTGCACCCAGGAGTGACGCCCCGTGTCCCCCAGGACAACCGCAGCCTGAAGGAGCAGAACGACGAGCTCAACGGGCAGATCATCAACCTGAGCATCCAGGGCGCCAGGAGCCTCTTCTCCACGGCCTTCTCGGAGTCCCTGGCCGCAGAGATCAGCTCAGTCTCCCGAGATGAGGTAACGGCCCCGCCCCCACGTGCCCCACGCGGCCCACAGGCGTCAGCAGTCCAGGTGCCAGGCACCAACCCCGTGCCCCACTACCCCCCCAGCTCATGGACGCCATCCAGAAGCAGGAGGAGATCAACTTCCGGCTGCAAGACTACATCGACAGGATCATCGTGGCCATCATGGAGACCAACCCGTCCATCCTGGAGGTCAAGTAGCCGCAGGAAGTCTCCACCCAGCACGCGGGGTCTCCTTCGCCCAGCGGGAGGACACAGCGGAGCCGGGGCGGGGCCGGACGGAGGGGCTCCAGGACAGCCTCAGGCTGGGTGTGCCCCTCAGACCTCCCGCGCTTCCCGCCCGGTCGGGGAGGAAGGGAAACGGGTCCCCCTGGGGTGCTGCTCCCCGTGGCCACCAGGTGCCCTGCCCGGTGCCATCCAGGCCTGCGCTGCCCCTGGATGGCACACAGGCCCCAGAACTCTGGCGCTGGACGTGGGGGGAGGATAGGCAGGCGAGGACAGTGCCGTCAGGGTCCCACCAGGCGCTGCCGTGCCCCCAGCTTTCTTGGGCTGTTTGAGCCGGCACCCAACTGGAAGGGGCCCCTTGGTCCAGTGTGAAGCCTGGGGGCCTTCGGGTTACAGGGCCGTGCCCCCAGCCACACCCTGGCTGCACTAATCCTATGATGTGAGAGCCACCAGTGGAGGTCACTGACTCTGGGGGGCAGGCCCTCTTCCCCGTGCGAATGTCCACTGCCCCCAGGAGTCCGCACGTCTGGAGCCAGCTTCCTCCAGGAGTCAGAGGTCTTCAGGGGTCGTGGTCCCTCTGCCAGGAGCGCTTTGCAGGAGGCCAGGCAGGGCTGGCCCCCATGTCCACAGGTCAGGGCCTTCCTGGCGGCTTGGGGGCTCCTTCAAGGAGCAGCAGCATCACCCCCCGGGGCTGCGGGCCTGCCCCAGGGCCTGAGTGTGGCCAGGAGCCTCCTGGAGGGGGCGGGGTGGGGGCCCTGCTGGTGCGAGCATGTGCGTGAGGGAGTGTGTGTGCGTGCGAGCGTGTGAGCATGTGTGTGGCCCTGTGTCCTTCCACCCTCTGCGTGGCCCACCTTCTACACTAAGGTTTAAGATGTTGCCTCGTATTGTACATTCTGGGGGAAAGCCTTGGGTGTAAATCAGTGTAAACTTGGAGGAGAGATTTTTCTATCATGTAGAGTAGGTATTTTTTATAGATTGAAGGTTGATCAATTTTTTAATACTTCCAAGAGAGAAAACTATCTGTGTATACACATGAAATATATATATATGTACAATAATAAACACTGGAACTCTGCTCCCCGCCCTGCCATGCCCCACCACACAGCCTGGGTCTGTTTCTGTGAACTTGAGCTGCCCGAGCCTTCCTCGCAGGCGCTGGGCACTGACCTGCACGCTCACCCTGTTTTCACCCCAAGAAAGAGCTCCCTGCCACGCGCCAGCAGCCTGGATGACACGGGATGTGAGCACCCAGGGGCCCCAACAGCAGTGAGAGGCCGTGCTGGGGGGCTGGCCAGAGGCTGCCCGCAGCGTCCTCTGAGCTGGGCAGCAGGAGGCCTGGTCTGGCCAGCCCCTCCCAGAGGCGGTGTGCGGGATTGCCCCGCCAGACTGGGCCCCCAGGGGAGCCCATCCAGGGCACCTCCTGGGCCAGGGCGATACACTGGGGCCTCAGGGCTGTGTTCATGGTAGGACATGGGCCTTGAGTGTGGCCTGGCTGCTGACATGGTGCCAAAGGCCAGCTGGGCAGGACCCATGGGGCGTGTAATCATGGGTAAAGAGGGCTCCAGGAGGGGCAGGCACAGAGGACCCAAAGGAAGACACTGGAAAGGCACAGGCCCTGTGAGACTGTGGGGCAAGGCTTGGCAGGGGGGCCAGGGCAGGAGGGCCCGGGTGGTTCTAAGGGTGAGTGGCCAAGTCTGACTTGAAGTGGGGTGTCAGCCAGAAGTCCCCAGCACTCGATTCCCTAGCTAGGTGTTTGTGACCCCCAGCACTAAGGTGCCTGTGTACTGGACACAGGTGGAGACAGGCCCTGCCCGACAACCCAGTGGGGCAGAGAAGGGCTGGAGTCAGGGCTGCTAACCGTGTGGCTCCAGGTGACCGCAGGCAGGGCCCCCTGGCCTCGTTCTCAGCTGGGGGTGGGGCACTGGAATCAGAGGGTTGCCAGGGGCCTGGGCACTGTGGGGGGCAATTTGATGGTGTGGATGTGTCAAAGTTCTGCCTGGAGCCTGCACCCTGGCCAGGATTCCAGGGGGCCTGGAGAGGATCAGGCCCCCTCCATGCTCCTGGTGCTGAGGGGTGGCTCCCCAGAGTCCACAGGGCCTCACCGAGTTCAGTAGTGAGGCTGGGACTTGTACCTGTCCCCCCACCCCCGGCCCACAGTCACATGGCCGGGGCAGCCAGGGAGGGCAGCACTGTGCCCAGCCTTGGGCTGCAGGCTTCACCCTTAGGCTCTGGGTGGAGCTGTGCAAGGAGGGGGGCTCAGCGCTCAAGGTGCCCAGCAGCCGTGACAAGTTCAGAGGATCAATGGGCACCTGTAAGGGCCTTGTCCCCAGCCTGGCGGCACTGAGGGAGCCTCTGCTGGCCTGGGATGGTCAGTGCCTCTATTTTGACACTGGGTTACATCCTGTAGGGCCCATCTCTGCCTGGGAGGAGAAGCTGAGTGTGGGGGGAGGGCTCACTCTGTCAGGTAGGCCAGAGCCAGGCAGGGGTTCCTCCCTGAACCCTGCTGTTTCTTCCTCTCCTAAACTCAGGGGCCTGTCCGCAGCCCTGCTGATCCCAGCAGCCAACACTGAGGCCCCTGCCCTGGCCTGCAGGGGTCCCAGCCCCCTCCACACAGGGTGGGCTGGGAGACCATGTGACGCGGCAGGGCCTGGCTGCTGCCCAGGACCAGCTTCCTGGCGAGCTCTTTACAGGACCGGCCCAGGCGGGGTGCGCCCAGAGTGCGGGGAGGCCGCAGGGGACACAGGAGGCCGGAGGGCGTCTCTCCCGGGGGGACCCTCCACCCTCAGTCCCAAAGCGGATCCTGTCACACTGCTAGAGCTGTGGAGCCAAGGTCTCGGCCTGTTCGTGACCAAACTAAACAGAGCAAGGCTCTGCCTCTCCTGCACAGCCACCCTGGCCCCGGGCCCCTCGTGTCCCACACGCGCTGCCCTGCTGTGGCCGAGGCCAGGTCAGGCCTGTCCGCGCTGAAGGGTGGCCGCTCTGCACTCCCAGCCCAGGGGCCCCAGTGCCTGTCACAGCAGGGAGGGTCCCCGTGCCCGCATCCCCGCAGATGCTCTACTCCTCGAGAGCATCTGGGTGTTCTCACTGGTGTGTCCTAAAGCCGGGAAGAGCATGGGGGAGATCTGCCCCCAGGGACTCCCCTCCCCTCCAGGTGGCTGTCTCCTGAAAGTCACCCTCTGCTTTGTGGTTCCTTCCCCAACCGGGAATAGAGTGAGCTGGCAGGAACCTGCCTCAACTTCAGCTGTTTTTCTTGTTAGGAGGCTACAGGGCTGTGGACATCAGCTCTGACCCAGTCACCCCAGGCAATGCACAGGGAAGGAAAGGGACTTGTGGTCACTGAGCCACCACTGGGAGTCAGCCCTTGACTCTGTCCTCAAGTGATTCTGCAGCAACCAGGCCTTGGTCAGAGGCCTATCACTGCCACCTTCGTGCAGGTGAGGAAGCTGGGGGCGGGCTGAGTCCCTGCGGGCACTCAGGAAGGGGCTGTCTTGGCTGTGTCTGAAGCCCGAGTATCTGGGGTGGGGACGTAGCTGTCCTGGCTGCAGCATCTGGAGATGGAGGTTTTTCAGGAGCCCTGAGCGCTGTCCCCGAAGGTCCTACTGACTGGACGCTGAAGCAAACATCACCTAACTCCCGGTGCAGAGCCCCTTTCCGTGTGGAGGCGGAACTGGACCACGCCCACTCTCCTGAAATCTGGCCTAGCGGAGGGAACCTCGCTCCCGTCTTCCCGCGTGGGCCGTGCCTTCTCCGGCTCCACACACCCCCCGAAAACCAGGGTCCCGGAGTTCCGCCCTCAGCGTCCCCTCGCCTCACTGCGGCCTCCGCGTGCTTCGGGGGCGCCAGGTAAACCGCTGACACCAAAGCTCTTTCAGCCGGTCCTGCTGCCTCTAGAAACCCTAGGCGTCGGAGGGCAGGGGGCCAGGGGCAGGGCCTACCCCCAGTTCCGCGGCTGCTGAGTTGTCAGAGTGACCTCCCGCTGCCCGACGGGCAGGGGCAGAACGTGCCTGAGGAGCCGGTTCTGCTCGGAGGCCCCAAGTATCACACTGGCTTCCTCCCTGCCGGGGGGCCGAGCTGTGCGCTGTGCCTCCCTCGGTCCTCCGGCGGCCCGGGGGTGCTGGTTCCCCCGCTGGCCGAGGAGAACCCGGGGCTCGGACACGCTATTCGCCCAGGTCACCCCCCGAGTGGCGCCGCCCTTGTCGGCCCAGCGAAACTGGAGCGTCGGACCGTGAAACCTTTGCGGGTCCCCAGGAAGCAAAAAAGTTTGGAGGGACCCGGGAGGGAACTGGCGCATTTACCGGCTCCGCGGTCCTCAGGGGCCAGAGCCGGATCCGCAGCCGGGCGCCTCCCAGCACAGAAACCGGAAGCGTCGCGACCGGGCCGCTGAAGGTCCCGTCCCTTCCTGCGGGCCGGGCATTCAGGGGGTTGTAGTCCTCGTTCCCTCCTCGGCGCCTCCTCCAGCACGGCTCGCCGCCCGGCAGCGGAATCCACCACCTCCCTCGGCGCCCGCGGGCGGGACTGCCGGGGACATCGGAGGGCGCCAAGTCGGGGCGGCTACAGGCAGCCGCCCGGGAGTCCGCCTCCCAGCCTGCCTCGCGCGCCGTCCTGGACTCCGCCTCCCGGCCTGCCCCGCGCGCTGCACTGCCTTGTGGGAGCGGTAGTTCGGGCGGGCGATTCACAGTGCCGCGTGCGCCCCGGGCGCGCCGTAGCCACGGGGCCCCGGCCGGGCGCTACGCTACGGAGGCGGCGCAGGGTGCGGCGCGGGCCGGGCCGGGTCGGTGCGCTCGCCGGCTCCGCCACTCAGAACGAGAGGCTGTCGGGGCCGCGCGTCGACGGCAGAGGGCCCGCCCTCCCTCCGAGAACAAGTTGTGGGCCGGCCGGCGCGGGCGAGCGAGCCGGGCCTCGGGGACTGAGGAGGCGCCGCGGGTTTGCGGAGGTGAGTCCCGTCACCCGGGCCAGGCCGGGGCCGGGGGCGCGGCCTGGACCCCCGGGAGGCCGTGGCCGACGGGCGGCGCCTCCTGGGCACTGGGTGGTCGTGGCCGGGCTGGGGACGCTGTTGGAGAGGGGAGCCGCCAGGACCTCGGGCGCCGGGCAGCGGGAGACCAGCCCAGGGTCTGAAGGCGCGGGAGGCGGCCTCAGCCCCTCCTGCCCTTGAGTGCCCTTACCTCCGGTCAGTGTCCCGGCCGCGGCGGCATTAGGGGAAGTGTCCGATCCGGCCCTGTGGAGTGGGGGAGCAAGCGCGTCCTGTCTGCCCGCTGGCCACCAAACACGCTTCCTTCTCCTGTTCTTTTCCTGTTGGCGCTGGAGCGAACCGAAAAGTTACCATGGTGGCCCCCAGAGTGGCTGCCGGGCTGCCGGCCCACCCGGCTGCCCGCAGGAGGGGGCCCTTCTGATCCTGGCCAGGGCAGCCTTGTGTGATCAGATGGCCCTGATGGGGCTGGCTGTCGGGCCCCCTTAACACGCAGGAGTTTGTGACCAGACTGCAGACAACAGGACCCCAGTAAGGTCCAGCCTGGGAGTTCGGGGTCTTGTGGCTGCCAGCCCTGCTCAACTGTGGGGGAGCTGGGACTCAGCTGGGTGCTTGGTTGTTCTGTGCTCTCCTGAGAGCCCCTCCTGTGGGGCCCCCTCCCTCTGCCTGCCTCTGGGGGCAGTGTAAGCCCCTGTGGGAGGACCCCGCCCCCAGAGCTGGACTCCAGGGGAGATGGAGTAAGTTGATCCTTACACTTCTGAGGGCCTTTCTCAACCGTGGGGAGAAGGGTGGGGAGAAGGGTAGTGTTTCTGTGGCCCAGGTGCCTGGAGGAGGGCCCCAGATGGGCGGGGAGCCTGGGAACCCCTGTTTTGAAGCCCTGCTGGTGGGTGCAGCCTGGCCTTGGTGTCAGGCACCTCTCACTTTCTCTTGGGTTGTCCTGCTCCCTGAAGGAGTGCTTCTTTTTTCTTCTGCGTCTGAAGCTGTCTAGAGCTGCTCCCTGTGAGCAACCAGGCTGGCGACCTCGTGACCTCCTGAAAGCCAGGCTTAAACTCAGTGATTGCTAGGCTTTAGAGAGGGAGCGGGTCTTACCTTGTGTCTCTGCTCTAAGGACCCCTGTCCCAGACCAGGTGCTCTGAGAGCAGGAAAGGCTGGGTCCTCCAACCCTTCTGGACGGGGTCATTTGCTAAAACTCTTTGGTTTCAGGCTCTGCATTAGACTCTCTGGACCCGTGTCAGACAGCATCCTGCTGAGCCCTGCTTTACAGACAGGAGGCCCAGGCTGAGGGCAGCCGGGCTGTGGGGAGGGATGAGTGGGCTGCACATCCAGTCCTTCCAGCCCCTGCTTCCACCGCCCCCGATGCTTGTCTTTTATTTGGGAAGAAGGACTCTGCACCCTAGAGGTTCTCTAAAACCATAGATGTCTTCATGGGCCTCACAGGGTTGCAGAAGAGCCTGCGGGGCTGGGTGTGTAAGAGTCCAAGCCCAGACTCGGCCCGGGTGCTCCCTGCCCCCAGGTCAGTCGCTCTTTTGCCCACACTGACTCCAGCCCTCCCACCTGGCACCTGCAGGAGCATCCCAAAGCAGGGACATGGTGGTGTCTCTCTTGCCTAACCTCTTGTGCCACGTTCCCAGGCAGGACCACCCCCCCAGCACCTCCCCCCCCACCAAGAGTGCCCAGTAGGCCTGTGGGGTCCCTTTGGTGTCCCCAGCTCCCCGTGCCCAGCGCTGCCCCAGCGGCACCGAGGCAGGTGGTCAGCAAGCATCCTGCGTCAGCTGCAGGCTGCTCTGGTGACCCAGCTCTGAACTCAGAGGGGCCTCTGGGCCGCAGGGCCAGAACGGCACCTGCTCCTGGGGATGAGAACTGGCCCGCCCGTCTCCACCTTCCTGGATGAGGGGAAGGAGGGTGTGGGTGGAGTTTGGACTTGGACACCTGCCCAGGCACACCTGTCACTCTGGGTCACCCTGTGGATGGCTGTGCTGGAGCTGCCAGGACGGTGCAGGGAGCTGGGGGCCACAGGGGAGCAGCAGGGACCCGACACCCCCAGGACGCGCTGTCCCTCCAGTGAGGACTTGTCCGGCGCTCTGGCCTCCCTGGCCATCCTGGCAGCACCATCTCCCTCCAGCAGCGGCTCCACCCCTGCTGTCTCCTTCCCCCTCCCTGGTGGCCAAACCGCAGGACAGGGCTGGACGGCTCTGCGAGACATCAGAGGGAAAGCAGGCTGATAGCTGCTGTTGATGAGAGCCGTAGCGTCCGTGTCCTGAGGAGGCGCTCATGGCTTCGCTCCCTCGGCCGCTGGGCTGAGCCTGGAGCTGAGGCAGTGCCTGCTGCTGACCCTTCCATGGCCAACCTGGAGATGCTCCCCACGGCCCATCTGCCTCCCCAGGGTGAGCCGGAGGCTCCAGTGCCTTTATGTCTCTGAAGCAACTCTGCCTCCACAAGGCCTGCGGTCACCAGCCACCCAGGCCGCACTGCTCTGCGGCCACTTGGCCAACAGAAATGGGGAAGTGCCAGAGGCAAGCGCCTGTCATCAGGTGGCTCTGAACTTGTGAACTGGAAAGCGAAGTCGTGGTGGCATCCCTGGCTCCCTGGCAGAAGTTTCGTTTTTCTTGAGGCTTGACTGAGCGGGTACGACTAGAGACAGAGAACACGCTGGGACTCTGCGTCCCATCCTCCGGTCTCCCTGCCAGCGAGCCACCCCTCGCTTGTGGGTGTCACTCTGGGGAGCTGTCTTCACCCCTCCCTCCCAGAAAGCAGGGGCCTGGAAGCAGAGCCCTGCCGGCCATGTGACCCGCACAGGGTGGGGGGCCCAGGATCCGGACCGCAGCTGGACACTGCGGAGCCAAGGTGCGGAGACAGCGGCCTCCTGAAGCATGTGTGGGGGAGGGTCTGCGGCCGGACTGTTTCCTCCCGGGCTGGGTAGTGGAATGCTGGTTCCTGTTTTGTTCCTGCAGCTGGTTTTCAGGCGACATTGATGGTGACTCTCAGCAGAATCTCCACAGCCCCCTCCTCAAGGTTCTGGCCCGGCCGGTGGGGGTGTCTGGGCCTCACAGTGCACCTGGGAAGGACAGGAGGCGTGTGCCCCGTGGGCAGGTGGTACCAGGACCTGGGTCCCGGGGAGTCTTGCTGACTGCTTGCTGAGAGCCCTGACTCTTGCCCCCCAGGCACTTTTCCCTGGTGGCCCCAACCATGGCAGAGCCAGGGTGTGGGAGGCCTTGTCCCCTGTGGCCCTGGCTGGCCTAAACAGTGGTGGCCTTGGACCCGGCAGCTAGGAGCAGCTGAGTCAGGCCCCAGACTGCACAGTGTGAGGCCCTGCCGCCAGACGGGCTGTGGCCAGGAGCCTGGGCTCGGGCTGGGAGGTGAGGCTCAGGGGCAGGTCTTGCAGGTAGGCGGCCCTCCCCGCCTGGACAGGTCTGGACTTTGGCCCTGGAGCAGCAGCCCAGCCTGCAGGCTTATCGCCAGGACCCAGAGTCCATCGGCCAGGGGTGCCAACCTGTCTCCCTGCTGCAGGACTCTGCCTGCCACCCCAAGACCAAGGTTGCATGGAAGCCAGGCCCTGTCCTCGCTACCTACCCTGGGCTCTGGCTGTGGGTGGGCCGCCCCCAGCCATCCTCTGTGCTCTCAGTGGGCACGGGCCGAGCTCCTGGTCAGCCCAAGCCTGGACCCGGGCGTAGGTGCTCCTGCTCCATAGGCACCTTCGTGGCTCAGCTTCAGCTCAAGGCCTTGGCCACTCAGGGTTTGGCTGCGGAAAAGGAGTGTTGGATACGCTCAGGGTCTCTCCCTGGGAAGGCGCCCGCGTGGGGTGGGGGCAGGAGGCTGGGGGCTGGCCTGGTTGCCATGCGTCTGCCTTGTCGCCGTGGAGGGGCAGGTGTCCTGAAGGACCTGCTCGGCGTGGGCCTGACCGCCGTGAGCGCCCCCTCGCAGCCCAGGGTGCAGGGCTCCGGCTGCAGCCGCCGCCCGCGTGTGACTCGTCCCCGTGGGGTGAGCGTCCGCCGCGGGAGGGGAAGGGCCGCGACTGGAGGCTCACACGGGCCTCACCCTGACGTCAGGTGGGCCTGGCGGCGTGTCGGGTGTGTCGGGTGACGTGAGTCCGTTCCCCTGTCCTGCCTTTTCCACGTGGCTGTCGGGAATGAGAAGTGAGCCCTGTGGCTCGTGGCGTGCTCCCACTGGTGGCTCTCCTGTCGGTGGACGTGGGGAGCGTTGGCTTTGCAGCCACTGGGGACCCGCACCCCCACCCCTCAGTTGGCTCTGGTCAAGCTGAGGGGAAGCCTGAGTGGTGGGTGACTTGCAGGGGCACCGGGCCTTCAGCAGCCTGTCCAGCCCTGGTCTGGGTCCCTTGGAGGAACAGGTCCGGCAGGCGTGTTGCTGCCCGGCTCTCTGGCCTGACTGCAGCCCTGAGGGCAGGGCCCAGGCCCTCCCCCGTGCGGAGCCGCTGCGCTGCTGGGCCCTGGGCGCCTGCTGGGAGGGCGTCGTGTGTGATGGACCTGGGCTGAGGCAGAGCTGCTGGTCACCTGCTTGACCAGAAAGCGAAGGGGACACCCATGGCGGCCCAGAGGCGGCCCAGGCGTCTTCCCTCGCCTGACTAGGACTCACCTCGTCTGAAAGGAGACGGCCCCCCCACCACCACCTGCCAGCCTCCCACCTCAGGGCAGGAGCACCTGGGCCCACGCCTCCTGAGAGCAGGCAGCCTCCTGGGCCCCTTCCTGCTCACCATATCCAGGTCAGGGGAGGCTGTCCTCCACAGGGGACTTGGTGGTGACTGTGGACGGTGCCCAGGGCTCGTCAGCCCTACCGGGCGCTCCTCTTCCAGCTCATGTTCTCTGGTTAAATATCTTCTCAATCATTTCTTTCAGGGTGAGACCCATTCTGAAGGCCAGCAACCGTGGCACAGCCGCCTTGCCCTGGGGGCGCTGAGGGGGCCATAATGGGGGGCGCCACGGGGCAAGGGGGACCCCACGGTGGCCCTGCTGCAGGCACCCCTGCCTCCCCGGAAGCTGCGCGTGTGCTGGGACCCTCCAGGCGCCGTAGTCACGTGTCTCTTCTCTCTCTGTCTCTGTCATTTCTGTTGTGCTCCTCGGACCAGCCCGGCTCGCGAGGCCGCCCTCCTCCATGCTCCGCCTCGCCCGCCGTCGCCGGCGCCCTGTGACCAGGCCCGGCGCTCAGTGTGGCCGCCGTGGGGGCCATGGGGAGCTCCGCCTCCTCGCTGGCCGCCGAGACCGAGTCGGACCACGGCTTCCCCCGGGGCCCACCCTGCCCGGGGCCCCCGGCAGCGGCTGGCTGGGGTAGGAGCGGCCCCGGGGGGCCTGCATGGGGCGACAGCCTGGGCACCCGGCAGCACCCGCCCCCACGGCCCCGGGCCCGAAGGTAAGCAGGTGGAGCAGGGGCGGCCCCGGGCCCGAGGGCGGGGCTGCCGTCAGGTGCCCTTGCTCGGCTGGCGCCTCTCAGACAAGCGGGCCCTGTCCCTTAGGGCCCTCTGGAGACTCTTTTCACCCCAGAGACCCGGGCGACTCGGGCTGCTCACTGGGCAGAGCACACCCGGGACCCCCGCCCCCTGGAGCTGGGCTGAGGGTCTCAGAACCGCAGATGGTGGGGCCGGGACCGCCACTGCCTCAGGCCGGGGTCTTGCTTGTCCGCTGGCTCTGGAGCGGCTGCTGGAACTGCTTGCTGGGTGGGGCCGGGGGCACGGCACGCACCGAGAATGCTGCTTGCTTCCCGTGGAATCTGGGGCCCTGCCATGGCCCGACGTGTCGCCCTGTGACGTGGCTGCCTGCAGGGGGCAGGGGGTGTGGGTCCCACTGGCGAGCCGCCCTCCGCGTGCCCATGTCCTCCAGCTGCAGCTGCGGCTAGACTCGGCCCCGGCTGCCTAGGCTCCCCCGGTGAGCTCCACCTCCGGGTGCTGAGGTGAGGGGTGGGCAGCCCAGCCAGGATGCCCACTGCTGAGACCTGGTGGGATGGACTCCCAAATGCCCCCACACACGGATGCCCCAGCTTCTCCACGTCCTGCAGCCTGACTGGAGGGCGAGGGGCTCAGCAGACACTCAGAGTCCACCGCCCTTGGGCCAGAGGGGGCACTTGGCCTTCTCGGCGCCCCGGACCACCTCAGGGGCTGCAGACACTGCACTCCGCCAGCAGCCCTCGGCGGGCACTTCCCTCGGACACAGCTCACTTGTGCAGGACAGTACCTGGTGTCTGTGGGGCCCTGAGCGTGTCCTGGGCTCACCGTCTAGGCGGCCGGCCCGTGCGTGGAGCAGGACCTGGGTCCTGGCAGGCTTCTGGGGGTAGCTGAGTGACCCAGTGAGCGTAGTCATGGAGGCCCGCGGCCCAGGGGGGCGGCTGCGGAGCAGGGGCCTCGGCTCCCTGTGCTGAGTCAGTGCCGGCTTGGTTTGGACGGCGCGCACCTGCCGTCAGGGGCTCCACTCACACAGTGGGAATCACACAGCGTGTGGCCTCTGTGTCTGCTTCTCACTAAGCGTTGTGTTCTCAGGCCGTCCGCGTGGTAGCAAGTGTTGGGACTTCGCCCCTTTATGGCTGAGCTATGCTCTGCCGTGTGGAGTAGGCCTGCTGGTTACTGATGGACACTCGCACTGGCGGCTCTGCCGCTGTGGACGTGTGTGGAGAGGATTTTGCACAGACACGTGTTGTTACTTCTCTTGCGTAGCTACACAGAATGAGGTTGCTGGTGTTCACTGTAAGTTCACGTTTAACTGTCTGAGGAGCTGCCAGGCTGTTCTCCACAGTGGTCGCCCCGTTTCCCAGACCCCCAGCCATGCAGGGAGGGCTCTGGTTTCTCCCCGCCCGCCCCGCCTGCATGCAGGGTGGTCGCCGTGCCGCTCTGACCGGCATCTCCCCACGGGCCGCTGTGTCCCTTCGCACCTTCTACACGCACGTGTGTCGTTTCATTTCCGGGTATTTACGTCCTCAGGGTAAGTCCCTGGGGAGGGGGCAATTGCTAGGCCTCAGGGAGGGGCACGGGCCCCGAGGCGGGTGGCAGAGAGGTCGGCTGTCCAGCCCGCACCCTCTCGTTCTCCGGCCCAGTGCCGCCAGCAGTTAACTGTGCCACCTGGAGTGAGTCAGGAGGAAGAGCTGCCAGTGACCTTGAGGAATCCACAGGCACCCGACTAGACACGAGAGGAGCAGGCAGGGGGCTGGTGCGGCAGAGGCAGGCCAACCCTCCCCATGCCTCCGCTGGACATGTGGACGCGCATGTGGGTGGTCCGGGCAAGCCATCCCTGCCCTGAGGGGTGCCCCCTCCACTGAAGAGCCTGCAGGTCTGGGCTTGGTCCCACTGCCAGGCGGACCAGGAGCTGCAATGCCCAGAGGACCTGGGCTTGGTGTGGGTGTCGGCCACTGCAAGCTGCAGGCCTCTCCTGGGGACACAGGCCGAGGGGCCGGCGCAAGACTGGCTGAGGGTGGCCTCGGAGGGAGGTGCCCATGTGCCCCTTGGGACCAGCTGGGGGTCGGGGTCAGGTGGGCGTCCTGCCGGGCAGCGCGGCCTCAGGTCTGCTGGCCTGACCAGCTGGGTCCTCGAGTGGGGACCCCTCTTACTCCTCTAAGCTTTCCAGGGAGCCGAAGGCTATCTCCCAGCTGCTGCAGCCCCTGTGTCCCAGGAGCGCCCGCCCCCACCTCGCTCTCACCTGGGGCTGAGGCTGCAGCCCAGAGAGCTGAGGCTGAGCAGGCGTGCGCTGTCCGCCCCACCTGCCTGCCTTTGCATCCTGAGGGTGAGCGCCCAGCCTCCGAGAGTGCCCGGTACTTGGGAGTGTCTGTGTGGAGGCTCCGGCACGTTAGGGTGCTGGGAGGTGACCCTGGCTTTGGGGCTGGGGTGGCGAAGGCCCAGGCTCCTCCGGACACCCCGCCGCTGCCCCCTGAGCCACTTCATCCCCGCCCACCCTGTGACGTCAAGACTGTCCCCGAGGGGGGCAGCCCGCACCATCTCGCGCTCTCCTGGGACGCCAGCTGAGGATCCCGGTGTGGCCTCATGCTCATCCAGGCCTGGGCCCGGCCAGCTGTTGGGCTGGGCTTCCTGCCCTCCTGCGTGTGCTCAGCACGCCTGGACCACAAGGGGCCTGGAGCCGAGGGCAGGCCCGAGTCTTCCCCCAAGTCTCCCCCAGGCCTCAGGGGCACACGGTGCGCAGGGCGGCCGTCTGAGCATGGGCCCGGGCTGCAGCGTGTGTGTGGCTTGTCTGTGTGGCCGCGTGTGCCCATGCCTTGCCTGTGGGCTTCCTCAGTGGGGAGTAGCAGGGGCATCTCTTAGGTGTTGGTGACGCAGAAGCCCAAGCTGACCCGACCAGGGCCTGTCCACTATTGTGGCGCTGCGGCAGCTGCAGACAGCTCTGAGGCTCAGCCCCGCACCTGGGGAGGCGGCGGCGGCCTGCACCGGCCCAGGAACCCTCACGCTGCTTGGAGGAGGGTTTCTGTTTGTTTTGAAGAGGGGAGTTTTCTTTCTCCCTGGAGTGTTTGGCGTAAACGCAGCACGAGAAGCACGAGCTCTGCACCTCGCTGTAAAGAACAGTTGCTGTTTCTGCCAAGCAGACCAGCTACCGTCAGGGCAGGAGAGCGCGGACGCCCCCCACTCGGGCTGGCCTTGCGAGGCAGTGGGAAGCCAGCCCGCTCCTGCCCCCTGCTCAGCCCGCGGGAGCCGCTGACTCCTCCTGCCTCTGAGTTTGCCCATCCTAAACCTCCCCATGGGTGAATCACGCCACGTGTCGGGGCCCAGTGCCAGTGTGTGTCCGTGCTTCGCTCCTGGCTGCTGAACGGTGTTCCTTATTTATCCATTTACTCATTGATGGACACTTGGCTTGATTCCACCAGTTGGCTGTTGTGGGCAAATCTGCCGTGAGCACGTGTGGATGTGTGCTGGTGAAGAGCATGTACCTGGGGTGGGATTGCTGGGTCCTAACTGTGGTCCTTGCGTAGCTTCTGGGGAGCCATCTAACAGTTTTCCGCAGCAGCTGTGCTATTCTGCGCTCCCCCAGTGATGTGGGAGACCGGGTCACTCCAGCTCCAGGTCCTGGCTCCTGCCCTGCCGGGTGGGCTGGTGCACTTTGCATTTCCCTGACTGATCCGCTGAGCAGCTTTCCACAGGCTTCTCCGTATCTCTGGGGAAAGTCGCCTCAAATCCTCCGCCCATTTTTAAAACCAGGTTTTTGTCGTGTGGTCATAAGAACGATTCATACGTCCTGGGTACTAGACCCTGGTCAGACACACAGTTTGCAAATGCTGTCTCCCGTAGGGTATCTTCTCGCTTTCTTTATGGTGTCCTCTGACTCGTGGAAGATGTTAGTTTTTATGTTCTTTTGTTTCCTCCTTTGTTTGCCTGCATGGTCATGAAAATTTACCCACTTTTTCTGCTTCTAAGAGTTTCATAGTTTTCGTTCCCATGCGTAGGTCATTGATCCATTTTGAGTTAAGTTTTGAATATGGCGTGAGGTACGGGTCTGGCTCCTCCTTTAACATATAGATCCCATTTTCCTAGTGCGTTGGTTGAAAAGACCATCCGTTCCCCGCTGAACACTCTTGATGCCCTTGTCAGAAACCCCTGACCACGGCCTTCCCTTGCAGCCACACGCACTCGCCCGGGCCCATGGCCACGGTCGGGGAGTGGGCCTGCGCACGCTGCACCTTCCTGAACCCAGCCGGCCAGCGCCAGTGCTCCATCTGCGAGGCCCCGCGGCACAAGCCCGACCTGGACCGGATCCTGCGGCTCAGCGTGGAGGAGCAGAAGTGGCCGTGTGCCCGCTGCACATTCCGCAACCTTCTGGGCAGGGGGGCCTGCGAGATGTGTGGCTTCACCCCCGAGCCTGGCCCAGGGGCCTCCCCGCTGCCCATCATCAACGGGGTGCCCCCAGAGCCCCCGGGCAGCTGCCGGGACGAGGCGGGGCCCCTGCGGACAGCGGGGCCGGTGGCTGTGGAGCCGGCAGGTGGACGGCCGGCGGAGGCGGAGGGGCAGGAGGGGGGCGCGGCTGCGCCTGGGAGCGGCTGGGCCTGCCAGCGCTGCACGCTGCACAACACGCCTGTGGCCAGCTCCTGCTCGGCCTGCGGGGGGCCCCGGAAACTCTCGCTGCCCAGGATCCCTCCCGAGGCACTTGTGGTCCCGGAAGTCATGGCTCCTGCAGGCTTCCCCGGCACGTCGGCCCCCGCCCAGCCTGGGGAAGGCGCGGAGGCCAACACTCCTTCTGCCGTGGACCAGGAGCCCCCCCGGGGGCCACCCTTCAGCCCGTTCTCGCCCACCCTCCAGAACAACCCCGTGCCTCGCAGCCGCCGCGAGGTGCCCCCCCAGCTGCAGCCACCGGTGCCTGAAGCCGCCCAGCCCTCACCCTCTGCCAGCTCCAAGGGGCCCCCCCAGGGCCTGGGGCGGCCCACGACCGGGGCCTCCCGCCTGGCGGAGCTGCTGTCAGGCAAGCGGCTGAGCTTCCTGGAGGAGGAGGCGGCCGAGGGAGGCCCCACGCTGCGCCCCCCGGGTCCCGCCAGCCCTGCACACTGCGAGGCTGGCAGCAGCACACCAGGCAGCGACGTCATCGACCTGGGCGGTGACAGCGTGCGTTACACGCCGGCCAGCCCCTCCAGCCCCGACTTCACCACCTGGTCGTGTGCCAGGTGCACGCTCAGGAACCCCACGGCGACCCCCCGGTGCACGGCGTGCGGCTGCTCCAAGCTGCACGGCTTCCAGGAGCACGGTGACACCACCGCCCGCTGCCCCGACTGCAGTGCGGACCGGCCCGGGCCCTGCCCAGCCCACAAGGCCGGCCGCCCCCTCCCCGCAGCGCCATCTGAGCGCCCGGGCCAGTGGGCCTGCCCCGCCTGCACCCTGCTCAACGCGCCTCGGGCCAAGCACTGTGCCACCTGCCACACCCCCCAGCTCATGGCGGCCCAGCGCCGGGGTGTGGCGCCCCTGCGGCGCAGGGAGAGTGTGCTCGTGGAAAAGCGGCGGCAGACGGACGAGGGCGAGGCCAAGGCCCTGTGGGAGGACATCGTGGCCTTCTGCCGGGAGGTGCGGGCACGTGGCGCTCCCTTCGTCCCCCGAGCCTCAGCTCCAGTGACCCTCACGTGACCTCTCACCTGAGATCCTCAGGCCCTTTTCCTTCCATGTCTGCGAGGGTCCTGACCCCTTACCCCCAGCGTGCGTGCCAGCAGCAGTGGCCTCACGGGAAGGTGGGGACAGGCAGGCCAGGTGCCGCCCCTGGATGCAGAGCCCCAGCTAAGACAGGTGCCCCCTGTGCTCTCTGCCCTTGGACTGCAGGAGGCTAAGCCCAGGGCGTCACCCCCAGGGGCCTGGAGGGGGGCGTCTGTCCCCCTGGGCTGCTGCCCTCTGTCACTGCCGGCAGCCCGTCCAGAGCTGTGTCCTGGCCACCCTACCCCTGTCAGGCCCCCCACCTCTCTTTCTAGGGCCTTCAGCGCCCCACACCCACACCTGCAGCCTCCAGGCTGGGCCCCTCACGTCCCCTGGGACACACATACCTCCCACTGGCCCATCACCAGCCTGCTGTGCCCTGGCTGGCTGCAGTCCACCATGCTTACAAAGGGTGGTATGGGCCTCATGAGGCTCAGCCGTGCCATCTGCAGGCTGCGAGCTGCACGCCGCCTCCCTTCCTCTCGGGCTCAGGTAGCTGGGTACTCTCTTGGGGTGGGATGGGGTTCGGCCTGCCCTGAGTTGTGGCCATGGTCTCTGCAGAACAGCGTGAACTTTGTGGACGACAGCTTCCCCCCTGGGCCTGCGTCTGTGGGCTTCCCCGTGGGTGACAGTGTCCAGCAGCGCGTGCGTCAGTGGCTGCGGCCGCACGAGATCAATTGCTCCGTGTTCAGGGACCACAGCACCTCCTGGTCTGTGTTCCACACGCTCCGGCCCTCGGACATCCTGCAGGGTCTCCTGGGGAATTGCTGGTGAGTGTGGGTCTCCCACCCAGGGTGAGGGAGTGGGCGGGCGGGCGAAGCTCCCCCTGAATCCTGGTCTCGTACAGGTTCTTGAGTGCGCTGGCAGTGCTGGCTGAGCGGCCGGACCTGGTTGAGCGGGTGATGGTTACGCGCAGCCTGTGTGCAGAGGGTGCCTACCAGGTGCGGCTGTGCAAGGACGGCACGTGGACGACGGTGCTGGTGGACGACATGCTGCCCTGTGACGAGGCCGGCTTCCTGCTCTTCTCCCAGGTGGGCGGGGGCGTGGGCGGGTGGGCGGCAGGTGCGAGGAGGCAGCGGCCTCACGACTCCAGCCCCCCCGCAGGCTCAGCGCAAGCAGCTGTGGGTGGCCCTCATTGAGAAGGCGCTGGCCAAGCTGCACGGCTCCTACTTCGCGCTCCAGGCCGGGCGTGCCATAGAGGGCCTGGCCACGCTCACCGGTGCCCCCTGTGAGAGCCTGGCCTTGCAGGTCAGCTCCACGAACCCCCGCGAGGAACCGGTGGACACTGACCTCATCTGGGCCAAAATGCTGAGTTCTAAAGAGGCTGGGTAAGAGGGACAGCCACTCTGGGGACCTGGAGCAGCGGGAATAGTCAGGCCAGTGCCCTGATCTGCACCCACGTTTCACAAGATATTTCTGGCACGGGCTAACCACAGCTGGGAGGCCCAGCTCCCCATGCTGTGCCAGCCACCCCACCTGCTTGGATGGGGTGAGGGCAGGTGGGGTGTTGTCTGTCAGCTTGTACCTAGAAGGCCCTGTCCTGACCTGGGCCTGTGATGACCATCAGCACCCTTGGGAGTCCACGTGGAGTGAGCGCCGTGGTGGCACCTGGCAGTAGCAGCCCCCAGGGTGGATGGGTTGGGGGAGCGGGGGCTTCTGAGCCCCAGCATGCACTGGCCAGTGTCTGGGGAGGGTCCAGGACCCTTGCCCTCAGCTGTGGTGGGCAGTGGCATGGCTCTGCCCCTTGGGGAGCAGCATCTCTGAGCTGGCGGGCCCCCAGCCTTGCCAGACCTCCACGGGACCCAGGCCTGCCCGCCCCGCTGAGCTTGGCCCACCACTTCCTGAGCCCCGGCGTCCCACGTGGGTCTCCCACAGGCAGGGAGACCCCCACCTGGAGCTGCACCTCCCCAAGGCAGGCCAGGACAGCAGGTGTCCCCTAGAGAGGGAGCCCACCCCAATACCAAGGGGCCCCGGTCAGCGGGCTGCTCTAACTGCACAGGTTCCTCATGGGTGCCTCCTGTGGTGGGGGCAACATGAAGGTGGACGATGCTGCCTACGAGAGTCTAGGCCTGCGTCCCCGCCACGCCTACTCCATCTTGGATGTCCGGGATGTCCAGGGCTCCAGGTAAGGATGGGCGTGGTGATGCATGGGCAGGGTGGGGCCGTGGGAATGGCCCCCGACCCTGTGGTCTGTCCGCAGGCTCTTGCGCCTACGGAACCCATGGGGCCGCTTCTCCTGGAACGGCAGCTGGTCAGATGAGTGGCCACACTGGCCGGGGCACTTGCGGAGTGAGCTCATGCCGCATGGCAGCAGCGAGGGTGTCTTCTGGATGGAGTACAGCGACTTCGTCAGGTACCACGCTCACCCTGGCGAATACAGGGTGTTTCCCAGGAGCTCCGCCTGTCTACTGCCTGGCGGGAGTGCTTCTGCTGGGGCTCTGCCCGTTGATCAGCCTTAGGGCCTGGCGCCCCCTGGCGGTGTCCACAGACAACAGCCAGGACTGGGGTATCTGAACACGGATTCCAAGAGTTCCCATGGGGCGAGAGCCTGCTGCAGTCACCCTGCCCAGGGACACATGCCGTGCGGGCAGCTGGGTGGAGGCCACTCAGCCAGCTGTCCTCTGGCTGCCCAGGTACTTCGACTCCGTGGATATCTGCAAGGTGCACTCGGACTGGCAGGAGGCGCGGGTGCAAGGCAGCTTCCCCAGCTCGGCCAGCGGGCCGGTGGGTGTGACGGCCCTCACGGTGCTGGAGCGTGCGTCCCTGGAGTTTGCCCTCTTCCAGGAGGGCAGCAGGTGGGCCGGGCGGACTGGGGGCGGGATGGCAGGGTGGCACAGGTCTAGGGGCGGGGCCTGGCCACTCGCAACCTTTCCGTTCGCCCAGGCGCGCGGACTCAGTGGACAGTCACCTCCTGGACCTGTGTGTCCTGGTGTTCCGGGCCTCCTTTGGCAGCGGTGGCCGCCTGAGCCTGGGCCGCCTGCTAGCCCACAGCAAACGCGCCGTGAAGAAGTTCGTCAACTGTGATGTGATGCTGGAGCCTGGCGAGTATGCCGTGGTGTGCTGTGCCTTCAACCACTGGGGCCCCGTGCCCGGCCCACCCGCCCTGCAGGGTAGGTGACTGTGGCCGCTCAGCCCCAGGCCCCGCCCACACGGCCCCGGCCCCGTCCCACAAAGCCCAGACCCGCCCATGGCCCCCAGGCTCCGCCCACACCGTCCCTATTAGCTCGGGCCCGCCCTACACTCTCCCTCATTCTCTCCCTCCCTCCTTGCAGCCTCCAGCCCCTCAGCGGGGGCCCCACGCAACACCCCAGAGGCGCCCGGCCATGTGCTGGCCGTGTACAGCTCGAGGCTCGTCATGGTGGAGCCCGTGGAGGCCCAGCCGACCACCCTGGCCGACGCCATCATCTTGCTCACGGAGAGCAGGGGCGAACGGCACGAGGTGAGTGGGCGGGCGTGGGCCCTGGGGAGGCAGCAGGAGGTGGCTGCCCACGGCCCGCCCACCCACACCTGCACTGCCTGCGCCCAGGGCCGCGAGGGCATGACCTGCTACTACCTGACGCACGGCTGGGCGGGGCTCATCGTGGTTGTGGAGAATCGGCACCCCAAGTCTTACCTGCACGTACAGTGCGACTGCTCCGACAGCTTCAACGTGGTGTCCACGCGCGGCAGCCTGCGCACCCAGGACAGCGTGCCACCCCTGCACAGGTGCGCCCCGCCCTGCCCTGCCCCCGGCGGCCTGCTGGCCCCACAGGCCCTCACCGGCCCCCTCCCCCAGGCAGGTCCTGGTGATCCTGTCTCAGCTGGAAGGAAATGCTGGCTTCTCTATCACCCACCGCCTGGCGCACCGCAAGGCAGCACAGGCCTTCCTCAGTGACTGGACGACCTCCAAGGGCAGCCACAGCCCCCCACTCACGCCCGAGGTCGCTGGCCTGCACGGGCCCCGGCCGCTGTGACCTCCTTGCCCCCACCTGCCTGCCCCCACACGCACTTTATGAGGGAGACCCCAACACAGGACGCTTGAACCACAATCTCAGGACCCCCACCCAGGGAGCTCCAGCTGTGGGCACAACTCCCCCGGCCCTCCCCCCACCCCTCCCTCCTGCCCAGGGCCTCCCAGCCACCCAGCAGATTACCTCGAACCCACCTCCAGCTCTAGGGGGACATGTGCCAGCCTCTCGGACCAGGCCACCTTGAGATCTGGCTCCAACCTCCAGGGTCAGGGTGAGGCTGCTCCTTATCCATGGGCCCAGGTCTCCTGCCCGGATCAGGCAGCCATGTGCTCCAAATCCAAATCTGGGCAGGTCAGAGGCCAGGACCCCAGAATGAGAGCAGGGACCGCCCTTGTCGTAGGGGTCAGAGGTCAGGACTCCAGGGTGAGAGCAGGGACCATTTCTGTTTTGTGATCAGAGGCCAGGACCCTGAGGTGAGCAGGGACCACCCCCTTGTTGGGTCAGGCCAGGACCCCAGGGTAAAAGTAGGGACCACCTCTATTTTAGGGGGTCAAGGCCAGGGCCCAAGGATGAGAGCAGGGACCACCCCAGTTTGGGGAGGTCAGAGGTCAAGACCCCAGGGTGAGAGTAGGGATACCCCTTTGTGGCCAGAGGTTGAGAACCTTTCCTCAGTTTGCCCCCATATCCCACCTATCCGCCCCACCCCCCGCAAGCCCTCATGTGGCCAGCAGGGGTCCCTGGAGCCCCAGCAGGGTCCGAGGAGGCAGGTGCCTGGCAACTGTGGGCTGAACCAGGGTGGGGAGGGACACTATGCAATTCCTGGCATGCCAGCCAGGATCGAAGCCATGCCCTGGGCCGGGGCTGGGGTGGTGGTCAGGTGGTCCTGGGCCCAGCCCCGTGCTTGGCACCACCTGACCTGCAGGAGAAGCAGAGTCCCAGAGTCCCCCAGGCCGTGTCCAGGCACATGCAGGGTGGGCCCCAGCCCCGCACCCCTCCCCCCTGAGCCAGCGTTCTCCCTGTGCTGCTCAGCCCTGAGCTCTGTGTCTGCCTGGGGACGACTAAGGCCGCTTCCTGGGTGCCCAGTTCACTGCCCAGCAGCCCCTGGCAGCGAGTGCCCTGCCCGTGGTCCCTCGCTTTCCGTGGGGCTTGCTGGGTTGGGGAGGGGCAGATTCACGCCTGGAGAAGCACTAGGCCCCAGCCCCCTTTGTACTCCTTCCGTTACTCTGAGTGGGGGGTCGCCCCTGGAGAAGCACCAGAAGCACTAGACCCCCACACCCGCCCCCTTTGTACTCCTCCTCGTACTCTGAGCTGTGAGTATTTTTAACCCTGTACATACGGCAGCTCTTCTGACGCAGAGACTATTTTATCAACGTCAGCGCCATCCCCGTAGGATGACCCCATGGGTGTTTCCAGACTCAGGCTCCGACGGACCAAATAAAGATGTTTTGTTTTGTAAGTTTGTTCTCGTCTATCTCTCCCCAGGGCCCCTGGCCCCTGGGCTCCTCTCTGGGACAGAGCTGTGCCCATCTAGGGACAGCCTCTCTGGGATGCCTGGGCAGGTACCCAGGCCTGCCTCCCAGGGAGCCTTCAGGGGCACCCTGCCATCGGCTGCCTGCACCCCAGGAAAGACAGGGCATCCAGCTGGGGCAGAGGCTCAGGCCCAACCCTGTGGTGGTTTGCAGACTGGTACCCATGAAGCCTCAGAAGGGCCATGCCTGTGCCGGGCTTTTCTTGGAGAGAGAGCTGTGTTCCACGCACCTGTCTGGATTTGTCGGTCCTGGGCGGAGCAGAGGGAGAGTGGGCCTGGGAGATAGCCACCCTGTGCCCACTCCCTGCCAGGCTGGGTGGCGTGCGGCCTGCAGTCCCAGCCCAGGCTCTGTGTGGGGCCAGGCAGGCCAGCCTCCCAGCAAGAAGGGGGGCTGGGGTGCCGAGGCCGCACAGGGTGTAAGAGGCCTGTCTCGGGCCAGCCTATCGAATGTGAAAGCAATTAAAGCCACCAGCAGTGTTCGCTCCAGGCGGGCCTCGGGCGGCGGGGAGCTGCCACAACGCATCTCGGCTCAGCACCTGGAGACGCCCCCCCACCCCACCTCCTGCTCCATCCGCGGCTGCGCGGCCACGCCGGACCTTGTCCTCCGGGGGCCGGGCTCCATCACCCCAGGGCGTCCCAGGGAGCCTGGGCCCGCATCGCTGCAGCCCTGAGACACCCAGGACATGAGAGCTGACGGGCCTGGGGGCTGCCTGCCTCCCTGTCAGCTGGCCTGGAGAGCCCGGCCTGTGCCCGCTCCCCTTGGACACCTTCCTCGGCAGGGAGGGCTGAGGGAATTAGGAGTCAGGGGCCCACGGGTAGGACACTTCTCGGGGACGCAGCTGCTCCCAGGAGGTGCTGCGGGTGCTGAGGTGGGGCCTAGCGGCACCTGGACCTAAGCCGGTGCGGGCGGTGGGCGAGGCACAGCCTCTTGACGCACCCGCGGGGGCGCCTGTCCGGGCTGCGTCCCCCCACGTCCCCTGTCTTTGCTGGCTGGAGCGCCTCCCGGCCCCTTACCCAGGCCGCTTGGCTGCCCACCCGTTGGCCGCGGTGGCCTTCCTGAGGCAGGCGGTGGGGTGTTCTCACTTGTGAGGCAGCCCTGTCAGAAGCACTTAGTGTACAAATTAGCTGCGGCCTCCCGCCTCCTCCGCGCTCTGGGCTCTGGGCTCCGCAGACTCCCGCCTGCCCCGGGTGCCCACCCACAACAGCGGTGGCCAGCCGGCTCCTCCGTGGCCCCTGACCTTGACCTGGACAGGGGTGACTGCAAGGGGCGGGCATCCAGCCAGCCAGCAGGGGCTCCTGCTCTCAGCCCAGCACCGAGCCTGCCCTGAGGGCCAGGGCCAGCGTGCAGAGCCATGGGGGGATGGACCCCGAGCCACACACAGACTGCAGCCCCCGCTGCCCCGCCTGCCGGCCGGCCTGCCACTCAGGCAGGGAAAATCGCCTGTGACAGGCCCAGGAAGGCCGGGCCCCGGGGGCCGCGCGGGACACGCACAGCTCCTCTTCCAACATATGGTTGCTGTCGGCCCCGGGCACTGCTCGGCCAGCGCGCCAGAGCTCTGCGGCCCGAGCTGCACCCCCACCCGCCCGGCCGGCTGCTCCTTCGGATCCACCCGGCCCCTGCCCCACTGGTATACGCCCCCCAACAGGGAGCTCACTCCCGCGGCAGCCCCTCCAGCTAGCAGCCAGGAGCTTCTGGTTCCAGGACCTCCAGTGCGCGTGGAGAACTGGTCCCGCCCCACCCCAGGGGGTCACTGAGCGAGCTTTGGTGGAGGGGCCAGGGGTGCTTCCCAAGGATGGCGCTGGTTGGGGAGGGCTGCAGTGAGCAGGTTTGGGGCCAGGAGCCTCCCAGCTGCACACCCTCTCCCTCGGCGTGGGCCCACTCTGCACCATGTCCTGGGCCGGCTGGATAGCCCCACAATGCCCTCCCTAGAGCATGCCCCCCATGGGCGCGCCCCTGCGGGTCTGTGGCGCCCCCACCAGTGCCCCAGTGTCACCCGGTCCTGTCAGTGTGGCTTTGCTGCCCCCTCACAGACCTGCAGTGAACCTGCTGTGGCTCCCCAGTGCTCTCAGGGCCCCGGGCATGACCTCGCCCCTGGGGACCGTGCCATGAGTCCCTGAGGCCACCTCGAGTGTGCAGGAGGGAAGTGCCTAGGATGACTCAGGCTCTGCCTGTGGTGGAGCTCTCAGACGCTTGGGGGGCTGCCACGTGTCATCAGCAAGAGGGTAACCATGAGCCATGGCCATCGTCCACCTGGCGCTGACCCCTCCCAGGGCTCAGACCCTGCTCATGGGCTGTGCCACTGTTCCCCTTCCCATGGGGTGAGCAGAGGCTGCCCGACCCCAACACCAGTCCTGGTGAGGGCTGCGCATGGATGCTGAGGGGAGGAGACAGGCCTGCCTCGGGCACCACACCGCTGTCCCCCTGCCTTCCCTGGACCCACTGTCCGTCCTGCCCACGTGCCCCTGGCACACAAGTGCCGGCATCAGTGGAAGTGACAGATGCGCAGCCTTGGGCAAGCGGGCAGAGCAGGTTAATGGCCATGATGCCTCCCTGGAGGCAGAGGGAGGGGCTGCGTGTCTCCCCGCCCCGCACCAGGACAAGCTGAGGGAAGGCTGCTCCCTAGGGCCCCCTGCCCAGTCTGCAGGCCCAGACCGATACCCAGAGAGCATGGGCAGAGGATTCCGGGCTCAGGCCACAAGGGGATCAAGCCCCTGAGCTCAGGGGTCCCTGATGCTGCCTCTGGGGTAGGGCCAAATCCCTGGGCCCGAGCACACACCAGCATGTTGGGATGCTGGGGTGGGGCCTGTGGGTGGGTCATGACCTCCTGCCTCCCACCACACCCTACTGCAAGGTGAAAGTGGGACAGGCTCTGGGCACACTGTACCAGCTGCAGGGAGCAGAGATGCCCACGGTGGCTCAGGCAGAGCACCGCTGACCAGCCTCCCCTGCCGCGGCCAGGGCCAGCCTGTGCACCCTGACTCAGCACTGGGGACAGGCTGTCAGGCTGAAGCTGCAGCTGAGCTCTGGGACCCCTGCTGTGCACTCAGGGGTACCCACCTGTACCCCTGGCAAAAGCCCTCCTGGAGCCCGGCCATGCCCTTCAGTCTGAGCTCAGGGGGCAGGACTACTCCGTGTCCCGCCCATACTCCGGGGAGGGCTGTCCACAGGGCCAAGCTGCCCTCCATGGCCTCCTGCCCCTTCTCTGGGGCTTTACCAGGCTGTCCTGAGACGCCCCTCCCTTCCCCTGGAGGGTGGCAACAGCCTCCAGCCAGCCGGCCCCCTGTGTGGGCAGCAGGGCCTCCCAGAGAGCAGGAGGAGGAGTCAGCAGTGGGGGGCCAGGAAGCTCAGTGCCATCCCTGGGACCCCCAGCCCCAGGTCTCAGGGTGACCTGTGCCCCCTGCCCTGTCTGGGCAGTGCCCAAGATGGGCCGGGACCTGGCTGTGTGTGTCCGGAGTGGGGTCTGTGTGCAGAAGGAGCAGGCCTCTTGGCCCCGACGCTCCGCAGAGCTGCTGGCGTGACGACCGCTCAAGCTGTCTCCCGGCCTGGGGCTGCCTGCACGGTCAGCTGGTCAGCTGGGCCAGGCCGGGCAGGCAGAGAGGGACGGCTGGTGGGCCGTGCCCACGCCCCGCAGCCCTCCACCCCTCCCACCCTGCCCTGTGGGCTTGCCGGGGGGAAGTGGGGTCTCCCCAGTTGTATCAGGGAGGGTGACACTGGACAGTCACCCTCACACCAGTGTCCTGGCACTGGACGCCCCCAGAACATGGTGCCCTGCTCCTTACAAATGCCAGTCAGGGCTGACCAGAGTGCCAGCAATAGCGCCGTGGCCAGTCACCCTCCTGCACAGCTGGGGAAACTGTGGCCAGGCTCACAGGGCCCAAAGTGCTCCATCCCAGAGACCCTACAGGACACACCTTTGCCCCCCAAAGTGCCCCTGTCCCCGCACTGAGCTGCACTGCCCTGGGCTTCAATGGGGGTTCCAGAGAAGGTGGAGCGGACACTCATGGGGGCCTCTGGGGCAGCACTTGCCCCTCCGATGGCAGACCCCACCCCACTCCTGAGATGGACATCACGCACCTCCGGGTTCGGACACCGTCCCCTGAACAAAGGCAAACATCCTCTGAGGAACTGGCCTGGCCTGCAGTCTGTGTCCACTTCCAGAATGGTGCTGGCTGCTCAGGGGGACTTCTGCTAGGACCCAGCTGAGACGTGGGGCCCCAGACTATTGACTTTGGATGTTTGGTATCAACATGGAGTCAAGCTTTGCGGGCGGTGGAGCGGCTCAGGCTGTGAGGATAGAGGGGGCGGTGTTTCCTGGTGGGCCCTTTCCCCGCCCCGCCTGGTTCAGCGGCCCTCCGGGGAGGGACGGGCAGTGGAGAGGAGGCCTGCCAGCAGCGGGCAGGGGCAGGGCCCTCCCCAGAGCACCTGCCAGGGGACTGGGGGTGATGCTTCCAGAAAGCAGGAGTGAGCGCATGGGACCCTCTTTTCCAGAGTTAGTGACTGTCAGTGGGCAGGGCAGGGGCTTGGAGGTGCAGAGCCATTCAGCCTCTTGTTTGGAGAAGAGAGAAGGGCACTGCAGGCAAGCCTTGGTCAGCAGAGGAGACTCGCTGCACGAGTGTGCAGGGCTCTGCCCTCCTCAGCCAGCTCTGTTCTCCAAGGTCCTCCTGTCCCGGGCCTCAGCCTCCAGGCCCTAGCTCAGGCGGAGGGGCTGTCAAGGGGCCAGAGCCCTGCCCTGACGGATGAATGCTGACGGCCCCACTCCCTGCGCCCTCGGCCGCTGACACCCCATCATACCGCTGCGGGGACCCCGGGAGACCTGGCTGCCTCTGCGCACCCCCGCGGCAGCCTGCAGGCGACGAGGGCGGAGACGTGCCAGGCGCCCCTCGTTCGGCCGCACACCTGCGTCTCCACTGCGCGCGCCTCCACGGGGCTGCCCGACCCTGCCCTGCTCGGGCGGCGCCACCGGTGTCACCGGCCAAGACTCCATCCACGAGTTGCCGGCGCGGCGCAGATTGCTAAGCCGGTCCCGGGCGCGTGAGGCCGGTGAGTGCGCCGAGGGGGCGACTGCGGGCTGGGGAGTGGGAGAGACGGGGGAGCACCCGAGGTGGGGAGGGGATCACTGCCGGCGCTCGGGCGCCTCCGCCCCCCTCGAGCCTGGGTCGGAGGTCGCCGCGCCCCCCGGAGCCGGCGCCGTGGCGCACGCGCCGCCGCTCCTGCCACCAACTTCGGTAGGTGCAAGTCGGCGTCGGGGAACGCGGTCCGTGGCGGAGGCTTCGGGGACTCGCTGCCTAGTGAGTGACTGCAGACCGCGCGGGGTCCCTCTGCAGTTTCCCTGGCGGGAATCGTGGTCGCGCCCCGAGAGCCCGTGCAGGTCCCTGGGGTGCGGGGTCGCGGCGGCGCCGGGCGGGAAGTTCCCGCGGGGTTCCGGGGCTACACGCAGACTTATCACGGCGCAGCAGGCTCCATTCTGCCCAGGGCGCAGGTAGAGCGGGCGCGGGCGGCGGCGGGTCTGAAGTTTGGGGGCCGCGAGAGGCCGCCAGGATTGTCCGGGCGTGGGCGGGGCTGCCCCAGCCCCACATCCCCCACTTCGCGGTGTCCAGGCTCCACGAACTATTAGGGCGCAGTAGAAGCGTCGTTATAGGAGGACGCCCTGCAGGGAAGCGGGGAGGGAGTTGGGGTCTGGACTTCAGCCCTGGAGGAGCCTGGTCACCTGCACAACGCCCTGTGGGGTGCTCCCAAGTCCCAAGGGCGCAAGACACAAGGTCTAATCCCCTGGTGGCTGCTGGGGGCTCCAAGCGCTGGGTGCCCCCTCTCCCCCCTGGGGTGGGGCCTCCTGCCTGGCCGGCTGTCAGCTCTCCCCCAGCCAGGGAAGGGTTAGTGGGACCAGGTGTCTGGGCCAGCACATGGGGGGCGGCAGGCCACGCTGGGCACAGGCACCCAGTCACAGTCACGGGTTGGGACACGTGTGAATGAATATGCCTTTGGAGGTGTGGGGTGTGTGCTGGTGTCTGGGGGTGTTTTATGCTTGTGCACAGTCATGCTGGGCAGGTACCAGGTGTTCTCTGGGCCCCCATGGGGTCAGCAGCACTGAGATGTCTCTCTACCAAGCCCCCCTGCAGCCAGGTGACTGCTTCGAAGCCCAACACAGGACAAGCCTCTTGCCTGCTGAGTTCAGGGGTCTAGGAGGAGCCCCCCCAGTCCAGGGGCCCGGCTGGGAGGTGGGGTGGTGGTGGCACCAGGCGGCACAGCTGTGTGGCTCCCAGGGCTGGGTGATCGATGGCCCCAGCACAGCCGCCTCTGTCTCTGGAGCACACACACCCATTTGTCATCTGTGTCTTAGTGGGGCGGGGGGCAGGGGTGGGGCCTGCCTCTGCACCCACCGCCAAGTTCAGGGCGTGTCTGCGGCCCTCTAGGGCCCCAGCCCCTCTCCTCAGCCAGCCCCCTCCTCCCAGCCCTGCTGGGAGCCCTGTCCCTTCCCGGATGGCCGCAGCCCTCCACACCGGAGCCCTGGCCATGCTAGCCCCCTCCCAGGGCCCGTTCTAATGGGCGGCCCTCTCTGCCCCTCTGGCCATTCCCATGATGGGGGTGCCCGCTCAGTGTTTGGAGGCAGCAGACGTGACTCCCCGCCATGTGCAGAGCCCAAAGGCCAGCAGGGAGGACGATCTGCTCCCAATGACTGCCCCAGCCCTGCCCAGCTGAGCCTCAGGGAGTGGGACACATGCCCGTGTGTCCACACCCGTGAGTGACTGTGACCCTGTGCGTCCTCGGTGTGTGTATGTGCAGTGTATTCACATGGGCGGTGGCCTGTCCACTCTGAGTGGTCTCTGAGCCTTTTGTGCCTGGGCCCCCTGCATTCTGGCAGCTGCCCGGCTCTGTTCCAAGGTGGCCCAGCTGCACCGAGGTGGTCTCTCTGGGCGCTGCATGAGGAGGGCTCGGTAGGAGCCCTGCACGCTCGTGTGCACGCACTCGCCGAGCCCCAGCCGAGGCGCGCACTGGGGCGGTGGACGGCCCAGGTGGCAGCCCAGATGGACTGTGGAGTGGCTTCTGAGCAGGCGAGCGGGGTGTGGGGAGAGGAGGGTCTTGGCCAAGCTCGGCCGCGGCAGGCTCGGCCGCCGACCTGCCGGCAGCCACCCAGATGGAGCCGGGCTGAGCAGGTGGCCGTGCCGTGGGGCCATGCCGGACATCCACGCCCCTCAGCCTGGCCTGGCCCACGCAGGGTGACCCTCTCAGAGACCGCAGTGCCCAGGGACACCCTGCAGAGCAGGGCCGTGCTGTGTTGACAGGCTCTTAGAGCTCCTGCTGCTCCTCATCTCGGCTGCCCCGGGAGCCGGGGTCCCTTGGGGTGGGGTGAGACAGGAAGGGCCGCGTCCCCAGAAGTGAGTCTGCTCATACTTGGCTTCCTCCAGTCACTCACCAGTGCCCCAGGGGTAGATGGAGACCCAGGCTCTGCTGGCATGGGGCAGATGGGTGTGGATGGAGTCACCCCAGAATTGGGCCTGCCGGGGACTGGCCAACATGTACGTAGGGTCAACCAAGAAAGTACAGGACTTAAACTTAAATTTCGGATAAACAACAAATAATTTTTTAGTGCCCAAATGTTGGCTCGGCCATACTTACAGTAAGAAAGCATTTGCTGTTTGCCTGAGTCCCGTTTCCCCATTTTTGTGTGCTGACCGTGTCTGCTGACCCTCCAGGGAGGCCGGCAGGGAGGCCTGCTGGTCTGGGCAGCAGAGGCCGGGGAGGCGGAGGGCCGCTGTGGTGACGGGGCGGAGGGGGGCGGTTCGGCTAGGGCGCTGGCGCTGACGCAGGCCCCATCCGCAGGTGGCATGGGGCCGGGGCCCGCCCGCTAGCCGCTGCCATGTCCCGAGAGGCCGGCTCCTGCCGCCTGGGCCCCGGGGCGCGCACCCGGGCGCGGAAGCCCAAGAAGCCGCACTACATCCCGCGGCCCTGGGGCAAGCCCTACAACTACAAGTGTTTCCAGTGCCCCTTCACCTGCCTGGAGAAGTCCCACCTCTACAACCACATGAAGTACAGCCTCTGCAAGGACTCGCTATCCCTCCTCCTGGACTCCCCCGACTGGGCCTGTCGCCGCGCCCCGGCCACATCCCGGCCTCCCGCGGCCACCCCGGGCCGCCCCATGGACCCCTTGGCCCCAGCTGACCCCGGCGCCCGGCCCCGAGGGGCGCGGCTCCCGGATGCCCCTGCCACACCTGACCTGGACCTCGCGGCCACCGATGTCCTCTCCCTGCGTCGCCGGGTCGGGGGCCCCCGGCTGGGGGCCGAGGGCTCCTCCTCAGGGACACCACCCCCTGAGCCCAGGGACGTGCAGAAGGGTGCGGGCCTGGAGGGCCTCCTGGCCGAGTCGTGGAAGCTGGGGTCGGGCGGGGGCCGGAGGAGTGCAGCCATGGTGGGCGCCGTGGGCCCCGAGACCAGTGTCCCCTGCTACCCCCCGCCCAGCTCCGGGGAGCTCCCCGAGGCCCAGAGCCTCCACCTGTCCCTGCTGGGCGTCAACTACCCTCTCGGCCCGGGCCTCTTTTCCTACCTGGGGCCCTCCCTGGCTGCCGCCGCCCATGTGCCCTTCCTGACCTCGGCCAGCCCCCTGCTGCCCCCAGCCGCTGCCTTCCCTGCCCCACAGCCCCCCGAACGCCCCACCCTGGCCCCCCGCCTGTACTACCCCCTGCTGCTGGAGCACAGCCTGGGGCTGCCGGCCGGCAAGACCGCCCTCGCCAAGGCCCCTATGCCCCCGAGAGGGCCTCCTGGGGCCCTGGTCCCTGGGCTGCTGAAGGTGCCAGTGCCGGGGCTGGGTGGGCCCTGGCCCCGCAGTGCTCTCAGGGACCCCGGGCAGGAAGAGCAGCTGGGGCAAGTGGCCCAGAGCGACCCCAAGAGAAAGCTGGCCCTGGGGGCCCAGCCAGAACTCCTGAAGGCCCCCTGCAGCCGAGCGAGCGTCAGCGCCCAGAGCAGGTGGGTGTGGGGTCCCAGTCATGGGGCACTCAGGGAGGCGGGAGGAGGGCTGAAGGGGCAGGGTGGCCGGGTGGGCCCCCACCAGAGCTCAGCCGCTAGGAATATGGACTGCAGGCTGCAGAGGGGAGACTGAAGCACACAGCCAGCCTTCCTCCCTTCTGGGGTTCTGAGGCCCCAGGCGAGGGTGCCAGGCTGCACAGGGGCATGAGGGGTGGGCACCGTGGGGACAATGCAGCCTCCTGACCGGCTCCAACCATCACCAGCCTGCGGACCGGCCCCTCCGCGATGCTCTGGCCTGAGGACGAGGAGCTGAGCGACCTCGAGACCGCTGGCCCCGCAGCCTCACTGCCCCCGCAGCCGCTGGGCCTGGCATTGGGGGGCCCTGGGCATGTGGGTGGGGACCTGACGCGGGCCCTGGGCGACTGTGCCAGGGCGGAGCAGCGCCTGGGCCAGCTGGCACCCGCCGGGGGCCTGGCCCCGCGGCCCCTGCGGGAGCAGCTAGGAAAAATCCGCCGTGAGCTGCTCACCATCCACCAGGCGTTGGTGCGGGCTGCGCGGCCACCCGACGCACCCCTTGACCTCTCTGTGAAGCGGGCTCCCGCCAAGGGGCACGAGGTGCCCACGGGGCCATGGACGCAGCCAGAGCTGGGCCCCACACTGGCCCGGGGGACCCCAGAGCCACGCGGCCTGCTGGCGGCCCAGCCTCTGACCGGCCACACCACCAAGTGTGAAGCCGACTCCAGTGTCCCTCCGCCGGCCCTTCCCCTGCAGGGGCCCGAGGACCCTGTCATTCCCAGCAGCTGGGGCCCCCACGGTGGGGCTGGGGGCTCCTGGCCCCCCGAGGCCGTCCCGGGCCTGCAGAGACCGCCGGGTGCCGAGGTCTGACCACAGCCCTTGCTGCCCCCGTGGTCCTTCCTAGACGGGTGCCCTCCTCCGACCCCGCGCCCGCCGCCTGGCTCCCCTCCCCTCCCAGCATGCCTGGGGACAGACCCCCACCTGCTGTGGCCACGCCTGCCTCTAGGGCCATGCAGGCACCGCCCAGGGCCCCTTGGTGAGCACGTTTGTGGACATTAAAATGGAGACCACCTTCACACACCCGTCTGGGCTCCTTCTTCACTGCCGCTGCAGCGTCACCGTCCACGTAAATGTCCCCAGACTGGGCGTCGGGGCACAGTGTCCTGGGCCCTCCCCCGGGACCCAGAGTCTGGGGAGAGAGTGGGGCGCTATCCACAGGGGCAGAGCAGGGGCAGGGAAGGCAGGCATGCACAGTCTCAGATTCTCTGCATTTCTGCATACGGGTGGTAGGCACAGACCCCAGGGCATGCCTCCAGCCCCATCTGGCCGGCCAGCCCTAATGTCAGATTCGTCCAGGAGGCTGCTCGCTCTGGTTAAACAGTGCCCCACGTGCTGTGGCCCAGGGCTGGTCGCACAGCGTGGCCTTCACTGGGCCCTGGCCAGCCCCTGCAGCTGCGATAGGCATCGGGCGGCTTTCACAGCCCACTGCCTCCCTCCCAGTGCGGCCAGACTTGGCTTTCCCACAGCGGGGGGAGGGGTGCCCCAGGGACCCTTGGGCCCAGCTAATCGCTTCTCTGCCTGGGAGCTGGCCACACCTCTGTGCCCACCCAGGAGTGGCCCCAGGAGGCCGCTCCTGCCTGCTCTCGGCTCCCCAGGCTGGGCTGGCCGGGCTGGGGCCAGTCGGATCAGGACTGCAGCTGCCCATCAGCCGTGGCGACAGCAGATAGCATCGCGCCCACCCCCAACAGCCTCCAGAGCTGGGGTGTAGGTGGCTGGGTAGGGAGTGCTATGGGTTACAGACACGGGCTGAACCCCACCCTCAGGGGCTTCCTGGAGGGGCTTAGGGGCTGAGGGCTGACCCACGCATGAGGGGTCTGGAGAATCCCCAGGTCCCGAATCTGAGGGAGCCCCCTCCCACTTCAGCCCCCCATTAGCACTCCCACTTCTTAGCACCCACTGGACAGATGTAAGCCTGACTCTGCAAGAGGTGTGTGATCCCCGCATCACAGGTGCAGAAACAGGACCCAACCTGTAGCCTGTGCGGGGGTGCCTCCACCCTGGGCTCCGGTGAGTGAGCTAGCCAGCAGGCGAGGGGCACAGCCCTTCCCTCAGTCCTGAACTTGTGGTCTGGCTGGAGGACGGAGTGGGTGCTATCCCCTGAGGTGGTGGCAGTAGAGGCCCTGGACCCCTGGGGAGGGTGGCTGGGTGGACCTTGAGTGCAACCAGCCGGACAGGTTGAGGAATGTCCCAGAGGCCAGTGCAAAGGCCCCGAGGCGGGAATGCGGCGACGCTGGAGGGTGTCTGGCGGGTAGCAGCTGAGTGCCAGGCTCTTTCCTTCGGGCTTCCTTGGGCTGCAGCTCAAAGGCCACCTGGCCAGAGCTCTGCCGGCCCCTCCCTGAGGCCAGGTGGCTCCTCCCACCCCCTTGAGCTCTGGTTTCCAACAACACAGGCCTGCGGCCCAGGGAGCCTGGTCCCAGGTAGGAGATCCCTCCCCCCGGCCAGAGAGGCCTAGGAAAGGACCCCTACTTTACCCCTCAGGGCTGGAGGTCTCCAACAAGGCCCCGTTCCTCTGCCTTTAGAGAAACACTGCTCATCTGTCACCCCTACCCCACTTCGGACAGCGAGGTGCCCAGAGCTCTTCTTGAACCTCAGAGCGGAACAGCAGCCATCTGGGGGTCGTGTGTCTCTCAGAACTGTGCTCAGGGACCACAGCTGGGAAAACAGGGCCCAGATGCATGACTGGCAGTCGGGGCGTGGTGGGACAGTCAGGTCTATAGGTCGAGAGGACACCAGGGTGCCAGGAAGCCGTGTCGGGCCCACAGCGCTGCCCGGGTCACGGCAGGCTGTTACTTGTCTTGCAGCCCCACGCTTGGCTGGACTGGAGGACTGGCTCAGAGATGCTGAGGCTGTGACGGCGGCCCATCGCCTGCTCCCAGGCCTCCTGCTTGGACTTCCTGGGCCTCCCCGACCAGCGCATCAGCCACGGCCCAGGGACGGTGCCCCGCACTGGACCTTCCCGGAGGCCCTGCCTGCTGCCGGTGGCCCCGGCTGCTTGGGCAGATCCCAGTGCCTGCCGCAGCTACCGGGGGACCCCAGGGCCTGCACTGCTCCCCAGATGGCCTGCTCTTCCTGACAGCGGGTGCCACACCCTGCGTCCACGTGCTGGACCTCGAGGGACGCTCCATCTGCCACCTGCCCTGCTACGTGCCAGGGGTTGGGGCTTTTGTACCGGAAGATGTGGTGGTGACAGCTGCTGGGCTCGTGGTGGTCAGTGACCTGGTCCACGGGGCTGTCCGTGCGCTCCAGCACACCACCCAAGCTCCTCAAGGCCGCTGGGTGACGGTGGGCTCCTTCTCCGCCCCCCGGGGGCTGGCTGTAGATGCCTTCGGCCGCCTCTTGGTGACAGACTACATGCCTGGGGCTGTGCACAGCTTCACACTGGGCCCTGACTTGGCGCCACTGGCCCCTGCCTCCCTGCTAGGCCTGGAGGGCCCCTGCTGGGTGGGCCTGGCACCCGACGGGGGCCTGGCTGTGAGCGAGGAGTTTGGGGACGTACAGCTGTTTGGCAGTGCCCGCCAGCCCCTGGGCTCCCTGGGGGACCTGACCGGGCACCCCTTTGGCAGCCCGGCAGGTGTGTGCACTGACGCAGCGGGCGGTGTCATTGTGGCGGACCAGCGGCGGCGCCAGGTGACCCTGTTCCGCCGGGCCAGGGAGCCCATCTGCCTGGTTTCCGAGGGGCTGAGGCGGCCCCTGGGTGTGGCCTGTGGGCCCCAGGGCCAGCTGCTGGTGGCAGACGCAGAGGACGGCGACATCAAAGTGTACCAGTCCCACCTGGAGTTGGACTGATACTGTGGGCTTGAACCGCAGCGCCCCTCTCTGTGCGTGGCGTAGCCCCCTGGGCCCAGACTATGATGGAAGGAATGTTCAGGTTTCTCAGAGTCCTCCTGGCGTGGGTCTCGCCCTCCTGACCCTGGACATTTGCTGACAGTCCTGAGCCCCGTCATACCGGGCCCTGGCCTGGACTCCTCTCCTTCTCCTGGGGAGGATTCAGATTCAGGGGGCAGCCGGAATCAGCTGCCTCCAGCCCCCAGGGTCTAGGAGGCCTGCACTTTGGGGCCAGCAGCTGAAGCCTGGATGTCTCTGGCGTGTTGGGCCAGCCGCCAGCGCTTACCCGGGCCGGCTCTCCATTCAGTGCTCCAGCCCCAGCCTTCTAATCAGAGGGAGGCAGGCAGGGTAGGTGTGGCTGGGCTGGGCTGGGCTGGGCAGGGGTGCGGCTCCTCACTGTCCCCTGTTTTCAGAGGTGCCCTGGATGCCGAGACTCCTGCAGCTTCTCTGGGCCCAGCTGAGGTAAGAGGGGGAGCAGAGGACGGGCCACCTGGAGGCACCCTGGGGTGACACACAGCTGGGTTACCACCCTCCATGCTCCGGGCCCATGTGAGACTGTCTGACTTCCTGGAGCTGGACCAAACAGCTCAGGCTCATGGGCAGGGGGAGAGTCCCGGGCAGTAGTCAAGAGCAGGAGAGCCTTCCTGTGAGCACAGACAGAAAAACCAGGCTGGGGGTGCCGAGGAGTGGGGTTCCTCAGAGTCTGGGCCCAGCCAGGCTCCCAGCTCCATCAGGGCCCCCGGGGTGGGCCACGCCTAGTCTGGCCCTGGGCGTGGTGAGGGGGTGGTCTCAGGATCCATCTGTGTGTCCTGGCTCCTGAGAGCATGGCCCTGGATTAAGTGGGTCAGAGTAAGGAAGTGCGGGGAACAGGTGCTGCGTCAATGCTGACGGCTGCTGCTGAGTTAGGGGTCTTGTTCCCTGAAGAAGAGGGGGCCAGAGGCGCCCCCCAACCCCCATCCCAGATGGCTTCAGCCTCTGGACTGGCCCTGCAACTTCAGGGGTCGCTTGGCCTCTGCAGGGAGCAGAGTGCTAGGGGGCCAGCCCGGAGCTGAAGAGGCAGTTTCTTCTGGGACCCCTGGCGCCCCACCCCCTCCGGGGCCTGGGGGTCCTTTAACCCCGCGGTGATGGGGCAAGGTTGGATCTGGAACCCTCAGACGAGGAAACCAGGGACAGGGGAGGTCTGGACGCCGTGGTGGGGAACTGGAAGGCAATGGTTTGGGGGACACTGTAGGTAGACTGGGGGGGACAGAAGCGCTGCGACGGGGAGAAGGCTGTTGTGCGCAGCGCGTGGGGAGACAAGGCCGCCAGAAGGACCGGGGCACTGCGCGGGCCGGCCGCCGGCTCCGGGACCGGAACGTTGCGTGCGCGGAACGCTCCGGCGGGGGCCAGCGGGCAGCCCGGGCGCCTGTGCGGCGGACCGTCGCGCGGCAACGCCGGGAGCGGGCGGAAATGGGGCGCGTGTCCCGCGGCGCGGCCGCGGCGGGGCTGGGGGCCTGGAGCGCCGCCGCCCGCCTGGGCCCGCCCGACGCGGTCCCCGACCCCAGCCGGACCCCGCCGGCCCAGTGCACGGCCCCGGTGAGCACCGCGGGGGAGGCCGGCGGCCTTGGGGCGCGACCTTGGGGGCCCGTCCCGCCGGGCTGTGCGCCCAGGCCCCGCCGCGGCGGCCGGGGAGCCCGGGGACCTCCGGAGCCGACGCGGGCCTCTTACCTCTCGGAGCCCCTGCTTTCTCAGCCGTAAAGTGGGGGCGCCACCGGAGGCCGGTCGGGGCGGCGACGCCAGGTTCGCGGCGGGCCACGGGGGCGCTCTGGCGGGGCGTCTGGAGCCCGGCCCTGTGCGGTGAGGGGCGGCCGGCTGGTGCCCTCTGGCCCGCCCCACACGGTCCCGCCGTGGACCCGGTGGAAGGGCATTCAGGGTCAAGGGGACTCGCCATCAGCGCTTTACCGTCGTCTCTGACTGCGGTACAGGCCAAAACCCAGAGCCCTGGATTCGTGTCCTTTCTTCTGAAAAGAGAGGGGGAAAGCCCTCTTTAAACACAATCCTTGTTGTTTTTAATCGCAGACATAAGGAGTACAAGGAATTCTTGTGAGCTACCAAGGGCAGTGATCAGGAGACTCCCCAGAGGATGGTTTTAGGCAGTGAGGGGTCCCTGGCCAGTCATAACTGGGTGTTTGCCCTGAATCAGTTCTGGCGGAGGACGACAGACTGCTGGCTTCACAAGGTAGATGGTTAAGTTCAGGTCGTGTGGAGAGGGGTGTCCCACAGACTGTTGCCTGACCTGGGGTGGTGGGCTGGGTCACAGGGCACCTGGTGTCCTGGGTAGCAGGCAGCTTTCCCGGGCTTGTGCCCTTGTCTTTATCGCAGTCTTTAAAGATGCACACGGTGCCGAGTTACTGCCCCGCTTTCTCCCATCTGCACCTCTGCTATCGATTGCCTGCTCTTTCATCTTTTTCTGGCTGTCTGATCTGAGCAGACTTCTTTGTGTTGGTCACTCCCAGAGGCTGAGGTGGGGGTGGGGATGGAAACTTGCCCCTCGATTTAAGAGTTCTTTCTCACTGCCCCACAGATGGGAACACCACCCTCTGCCCTCTGCTGCCTTCCCCAGACATGAGGAGCTCTTCTTCTCCTTTCTTTCTTTCTTTTAATAGGTAAACTTTGTAGATGAAGCATAAAACACACAAAGTGCACAGATCGTATGTGTACAGCTCGATGAATTTTCTGCAAGTGAAACCACCGTGTAACCAGCTTTGCCCAGAGCATCTGCTCACTGTTAGGCCAAGTGTGTTTGTCTTCTGACAGTAGCAATGGGCGGTTTTCTTAGCTCCTGTGAGAGGAGTCCCCAAGCAGGGGACCGTGATCCTGTCAGTTGGCTGACCTGGTGTTTGCAAGTGGCTGGTGCTGAGAGGCTTGTGCCGTGCTGGCCGCTCCCCGTTGGTCGTCAACATGCATTGGCGGGACTCACACGCAGAATGCCTCTGTCCCTTTTGTGATGCCCTTGACAGGTGTCAGGAGACAGGGCAGTCCTTGATGCCCCTGCCAGTGGCCACAGGGACTTGGCCCGGGGCTGCCTTTGGGCTCCAGGTCTCCCTGCAGACGCCATGTTGCCTGCTGTCTCTGATCTCTGCAGGGAGGGGCATTTGGGAGTCTGGTTGCTGCTGGACTCAGGGGGACCCTTTCAGTCAGAACCCATAGCGGGGAGAGGCCTCTCCCTCCAGCCCGCTCTGGGCTCCCTGGAGGGGAGGAAAGTAGCTGCCCCAGTTGCCTGTTAAGTCGTGGGCGTGTGAGGCCCCCTCCAGAGCTCCCGACTCTCAGGAAAGGGCTCCCTCAAAGTCACGCCTCCTCAGCCTCGCTGTCCCCCTGTCCCCAAGGGCCTGGTGAGCCCGGGGGCCTGGAGGGCCAGGCTCAGTGAGAGGCCTGTGTCCCTCCTTCGGGTGTGGCAGGGCGCTGCTGTGCGCTTTGTGCTGACAGTGGGGTCGTTCGTGTCTGGGAGGGGGCCAGAGCCCCAGTGAGCCCTCACCAAGGCGAAGCTCCTGCCCGCCAGGCCCGCCAGGGTGGGACGTGGAGAGCTCCTGAGAGTTGGCTCCGCAGCAGGCTGACTCTCGTGCAGGGTGAGGCTCGCAGCCCCGCAGGACTCAGAAACCGCGGCCTCTTGGGGAGGTTGTTGCTGTCCAGGATCACGTGAAGGCTGGGGAGCGCCACCCCCATCTCTACAGCCTGTGGGGGGAGGTCCTGAGGGAGGTGCTCAGCTGTGACAAGAGGGTGGGAGCCCAGGGAGGGGTGGGCCCCATGCAGGGGGAGGCTGGGGCAGGGTGGATGCCGGTGGATCCCAGCCTGAGCACCGAGGCTCCCCAGGGGCTCACTCGGGCACCAGGCACGTGCCCAGGCATCTTCTGGGGCCCCCACACCAAGGCTCACAGCTGCTGGCGGTGGGCACGCGCCTGACTTTCCTCAGCTCAGCAGTGATTTGTTTAGATGTGCATCTTTGTTCTTGCTAGCTTAGTAAGTCAAGCTTTGAGATGTTTAAATTACTTTAATTGTTAATGAGATTGTAGATTTTCCCTTGTGCTGCAGTCAAAAACCATAATCAGTTCTTTAAAAACAAAAATTTAGCCCTGTGCTCAGCCCCTAAGTGGCGCTGAGTTTCAGGTGCTTGTGTCTGGAGCAGGGAAGCCTGGCCCTGTCTCTGGGTGGGGGTGGGCGTGGCCTGGGCCTGTGCACACTGCAGCCCAGGGCGGAGATGGGCAGCTGGGGGCTCCCCCGCCAGCCTTGCGACTAGACCTGAAGCCGGGTCGCCCCCATCTGTGGGCCCAGTGGCCACGTGGATGTGTCTGTCAGGGTCGTCTGAGCCACAAGCTGTGGCCAGAGCCTATCTCCCCAGCACTGGCAGCCACCCTGGGCCCTCACAGGACGGTGGTGGCTCTGAGCTGAGCCCTCCTCTTTTCCAGCGGCCCCGGCATGGTGCTCAAGGCCTTCTTCCCCACGTGCTGCGCCTCGGCAGACAGCGGCCTCCTGGTGGGACGGTGGGTTCCAGAGCAGAGCAGTGCTGTGGTTCTGGCTGTGGTGCACTTTCCCTTCATCCCCGTCCAGGTCAAGGAGCTCCTGGCCCAGGTGCAGCAGGCCAGCCAGGTGGGCGTGGCTGTGCTGGGCACCTGGTGCCACCGCCGGCAGGAGCCGGAGGAGAGCCTGGGCCACTTCCTTGAGGGCCTAGGCACCCTCTTCTCCCACGAGCCCTGGCTGCAGCTGTGTCGGGAGAGGGGCAGCAAGTCCTGGAACTGCAAGGCCACCCGCCGGCAGGGGCCCACGCCCCTCGCCCCTGCCTGCGAGGACCAGGTCATGCTCATCTTCTACGACCAGCGCAAGGTGCTGCTGTCACGGCTGCACCCGCCCGCAGCCTTGCCCGAGCGCCAGGCTGGGGATGCCACAGCCAGCGCGGGTGGCCTGGCTGCCGTCTTTGACACAGTGGCGCGGAGTGAGGTGCTCTTCCAAAGTGACCGGTTCGATGAGGGCCCCGTGCGGCTGACGCACTGGCAGTCAGAGGGCGTGGAGGCCAGCATCCTCGTGGAGCTGGCCAAGCGCGCGGCGGGGCCTGTCTGCCTGCTGCTGGCCTGTCTGCTGTCACTGGTCTCCGCTGCCAGCGCCTGTCGGTAGGTGTCCCCGGGGCAGGGCGGGTAGGTCGGGCCCACAGAGGCCAGACGGGCCCTTCTGAGGCCCACGCTGCCCCCGCACCCCGGTCTTGTCCCACGTCCCGTCCCCAGTGGGGGCTGCTCTCTTGGTGCCTCTTGCTCTGGGTGAAGCCAGGCTTCCCAGCAGCCTCGGTTGTTGCGTGGGACCCACTGGGGAGGGGACGCAGTGAGCCTCAGACAGCTCAGGCCTCAACAGGGAACTTAGGTGCTGGGGAGACCTGGGCTGTTCCGCACAGGGACCCCTGCTGGTCTCCCGGCACTTGCCCACCCCGTTCCCTGGCGCTGCAGGAGTGGCCGCACTGGGAGGCTGCGGGCAGTAGCCCCTCACTGTCTGCTGGGGGCTGGTCTCGGGCTTCACCAGGGCACTCCTGGCTGTGGGCCCTCTCCCTGTGAGAAGCCCCCAGAGGCCCCGCTGGGCGCGGAACAGCCATGCTGTACCCCAGGTCAAGGGGTTTGGCCTCAGGTCTGGGGACGGGCCTCGCCTACTCCCCAGGGGCTCTGGGGGCACGTGGCCCTGTCCCCACAGAGAGACCAGCAACTGTGTGTGGGCAGCACCTTAGGTTATAGGGGCTGCTAGTGTCTTGACCTTGAAATGAGTCATGTGACAGTGTCTGGGCTTGCTTGGGGGCACTTTAGAGAAGAGACGTTCCTTCGCTTTTGTTGGCTTTCAAAGAACGCAAGAACAGCTGCTTGCGGCTCGAGTGCCCCCAGTCCCGAAGACCCAGAGGCAGGCGCTAGGCCTTGGTGGCCATCAGGAGCCCCAAACATCAGTGTGAGGCGTGGCTGTGGCTGCAGGAGCGAAGTCCTGGGGGGCTGACCTGGGCCTTGGGGAGACCCTGCCCATCGCCTTCCTTCCACTGGGTGGAACGGGAGTGTGCTGACTGCATTTCTCTCTGGGAGTTGGGTCAAAGTCTAAACCTCCAGGGTCAAGGCCCCCTCCCCCCGGGGCCCTCAGCGTGCTCCTTTGGCGGCCCTGCACGTGGCAGGCGCCCCGTCGGCCCCTCCGGCCAACAGCAGGGCTCTGGGCTGCCCCGGACTCAGGCGCTGGGTTTGCCGTTGGACACTTGGTTCACATTCGCTTGAGAACACATCCTCTCAATGTCTGCAGGTCTGTGAAGCGTCTGGTGCTTCCTTTGCTGCGTGAGGGGTCAGTCGTGTTGGGCTTGACCCTGGACACGGTCGTCTGTCCAGCAGGTGCTCAGCTTCAGTGCTTGGAGTTAGCACCTCGTGTTCCCAGTTGATAGGAGCGACTGTGACCCGCACTGGGCTGCCCACAGGGCCTCCCCTGTGTCCACAGCCCACGGAGTTCAGCAGTGTGGCCATGGGTGTTTGGGGCCGCCAGGGCCTTTTCCCTTTGCACGTTGAGGGGTAGTAGCCGTGACTGTGGCAGCCCCAATGCAGGGAAACCCGAGGTCCCGAAGGCCTATTGCCTCCGTGCCCTGCAGGGTGTTCCGGCCGTGGCCACTGTCCTTCATCTGGAGCAAGCTGTCTACCTGCGAGCAGCTCAGGCATCGGCTGGACCAGCTCACGCTCGTCGTCAGTGCCCACAGGGCCGAGGGCCCTGCCCAGCTGATGAGGTGCGGGCGCTGCGGGCCCCCTGCCCCCCACTGACCCCTGCAGCTGCCTGCACACTCACGCCCGCTGAACCTGCTTCCAGGAAGGCCAACACGCTGGTCTCTGTGCTGCTCGACATGGCCCTGGGCCTCCTGCTGCTGTCCTGGCTGCACAGGAAGGACCGCTTTGCTCATCTGGCCGAGGCGCTCGTCCCTGTGGCTGACGTGAGTTGGCGGGAGGGCCCCGGCTGCTCTCCAGCACCTGCTTCCTGGGGGTGGGGCGAGCCCTTCCTGGGAGCAGCTCGCAGCGGGCCTGCCCGGTCCCCTCACAGCCACTGTGTCCTGCGGGACCCGTGGAGCTGCATAGATGTGGGCCCTGTAGCTGGGCCACCTTGCTGCTGCTGGCCTTGGCCTTCCCGTCCTGACGGTGGCCATCTGGAGCCCCTGTGCAGGCTTTGCAGGGGCACCACCTGCCTGCCAGGCCCAGGTCCCAGCGCCCCGTGGCCCCGCTGTGCACAGTCGTTTCTGCTCTCCTGGCCATCAGCCCAGGCCTGTGCACGGTCAGCGGGTCAGCGTCACGGAGACCCCGTGCCTCCAGGCTGCTCTCTGTGGTGCACTCAGCCTCCCGTCTGCCACCCTCCCGCCGGTTCTGTGGCTCCCGCACTGAGGGCCAGAAGCCCCGGCTTCCTCTCCCAGCCATGGCCGCCTGCCTGCTGTCCGTCCACACAGGCTCTGAGTTCTCTCTGCCGTCTCAGCACTTGTATCGGGAGCTTGTCTTTTTGCCCAGGGCAGCCCCTCAGCACCCCTCCCAGGCCTCTGGGGCCCTCTCGGCCCTGGGTGTGGTCAAGCCGCTGAGATCTGACTGTAGCATCCTTGTGGGCTCAGCCACTCCTGCTATCATTAGTCTCCAGTCACAGGTGGGCACTGGGCCTGCTGGTGGCCAGGACCCCACAGGGCAGGAGCCCGCAGGCCAAGTCCCGTAGCTTCTAAGGGAGGCTGGCCCAGGAGGGAGGAGGGGGGACCTGGGGGCTGGGAGGGGGCTCGGCCACTCCACCCGTTTCATCCTCGCTTTGCCTTTCGGCCAGTTTTATCCTAGGCCTCTTTTCTGCAGGATTGCTCAGAAATATAAATATTTAATTTAAAAATGAAAGCTTCTTCCTGCTGCCAAGCTCTTACCCTTTAAATATTAAATAAGCTCTATTTATAAAGAACATTCTGTTCCCTTCTCACTGCCCCAGACGCAGCAGAGGCCATCACCCAGGGCTGGGAGAGGCCTGTGTGCAGGCAGGAGGGGCTGGCAGACAGGGCAGGGACAGGGCGCCTGTGGCCCCCCATGGGTACCGAGGCCCAGGCCTGAGGGCCCGCCTGCCGTGCTTGCACCGTGTTCCTCCTGGGGTGGCCAGGATGGGAGTCGGCTTACTCGCTCCTTGTGAGGCCCCGTGCCAGACCCTTACCCCTCGTCATTCTTCCCTCCGTGGGACCCTTCAGCTACCCCACCCCTGCCCAGCTCGTGGGCCCCTGATGAGCTTGAACCCCCAGGCTCATGTAGGGTCCCCAGGTGGGTCACCGGGTGACACCCCCATCCTTGCAGCGTGTGGCCGAGGAGCTCCAGCATCTGCTGCAGTGGTTGATGGGTGCGCCCGCCGGGCTCAAAATGAACCGGGCGCTGGACCAGGTGCTGGGCCGCTTCTTCCTGTATCACATCCACCTGTGGATCAGTGAGTGCCGGCCAGCCCCGCGGTGCGTGCCCCGGGGACAGAGGCCCAGCTGAGGGGGAAGGGGGCCTCTTGGCCTCTGCTTCCTGTCGGCCCAGCACCCTGTGTGTGGAGCTGGGCCACACCTCAGGCAGCCGACCTCAGGGAGGACCAGGGGCTGCAGGACCCCGGGCACCCCTCAAGGCTGACCCCGTCCCGCCAGGCTACATCCACCTCATGTCCCCCTTCATCGAGCACATCCTGTGGCACTTGGGTCTGTCGGCCTGCCTGGGCCTAACGGTCGCCCTGTCCATCCTGTCGGACATCATCTCCCTTCTCACCTTCCACATCTACTGCTTCTACGTCTACGGCGCCAGGTGGGTGTGCCGCCCCCCCCCCTACCCCCCGGCGGGCTGGCGCGTGCAGCCCCGGGCCCTGGGCGCAGACAGGCTCCCGGGCCGGGCGGGTGTGGGGTGGCCCCCACCCTGACGGGAGTGGTCTGCAGGCTCTACTGCCTGAAGATCCACGGCCTGTCCTCGCTGTGGCGCCTGTTCCGAGGGAAGAAGTGGAACGTCCTGCGCCAGCGCGTGGACTCCTGCTCCTACGACCTGGACCAGGTACCAGCTCCGTCCAGCCGGCCTTCGGCCTGCGCCGGCCCATGCAGTGGCCCGGGCATCACAAGGGGCAGCCTCGCTCCTGCTCCGCAGGCCCCAGGGGTTCAGGGAGCTGCAAGGGGCAGGGTGTATACGGGGCCATAACGGGGCAGAACTCGCCGCAGGCGGGGACAGACCCTGCTCCGGGAGGCTGCAGGACAGCAGGCGCTGGAGGTGAGTGCGCATGGGGCCTGGCTCGTCCTGTTAGCTTGTCCACACCCGCCACAGGGACCCTGAGTGCTGCCCTTCAGGGTGTTCTCTTCCTGCCTAATTTTTACCCCCCTCCTGTCTAGTGTATGGGCTGCACACCTCTCAGCTGGTCCTGTCTCTACCCACTCTCTGCCCTTGTGTCACCAGGTCTGGAGGGCAGGCATCCCTCCCAGGACTGGGGAGGGCTGTCCCAACTGGCATCAGGCAGCGGTGGGCGCTCCACCTCTGGACTGGCGGAGGGGCTATGGTCAGTGCAGGTGGGGGCGCCCCAGCGTGGGGCTCTTGCTGCTGCTGATGCTGGCATCCTTTCTCCTCGTAGCTGTTCATCGGGACCTTGCTCTTCACCATCCTGATTTTCCTGCTTCCTACCACGGCCCTGTACTACCTGGTGTTCACCCTGGTGAGCCGAGTGCCACGTGCGCAGAGTGGTGACTGCCGGCTCTGCCTACCAGCGGGCAGCTGTGGGCAGACCACCCACCTGTGCCAGCCACAACAGAGGGTGGCTGTTCTGGACTCTGTGTACTGGGCCCTGGAGTGGACAGGGGTCCACCCTGGGGGTACCACCCCCTACTGCCCCGGCATACGCCGCTGGATGCATGGAGGGCAGGGCTCTCCGTAGTGCGGGGGGGCGGAGTGTGGCCAGCAGAGGGGCGTGGTACCCAGGTGGCCAGGCCGAGGGGCCAGTGGCGTGTGTCCCTGGGTTGGAGTGCCCCGTCTTCTGAGTGGGAGGGGGTTTCGTGACTCCTGTGCTCAGGCCTCAGGTTCAGGGCTTGGCCCCTGCACGCCCCGGGGACCTGTCAGGCCGCTCAGCTCAGGCATGTGCAGCATGGCTCTGGCCACGGTCCCAGGCCCAAGACCCTGAGCACTGTCTGTGCTGCAGCTCCGGCTCCTAGTGGTCACCGTGCAGGGCCTGGTCCATCTGCTCGTGGACCTCATCAACTCGCTGCCGCTGTACTCGCTTGGCCTCCGGCTGTGCCGGCCCTACAGGCTTGCGGGTAGGTCTGCACGCTGGCCAGGGAGCACACTTGGGGCCCTGGAAGCCGCGGTTTGTGTGGCAGGCAGGCAGGGAGCACAGGGCCCTGGTTCTGGGGCGTGAGCTTCAGGGGGAGCCCGCCTTCAGGTTCAGAGGCTGCACGCGCAGCCCTCCTGCCTCCTGAGCCTTTCCTGGGATGAGTGTGCAGTTTGCTCGGAAGCGTGCCTGCAGTGTCGCATGGGCAGTGCCTGTGTGTGGCTCAGAAGAGAGACGTGTCCCCTGTGGCTGTGAGGCTGTGTGCCTGCTGGCATCCCTCCACTGGGGGCTGGCCCCCCAGAAGACTGCTGCCTGCTGCGGCCACACTGGCCAGCCCGGCCACCCCCACTGGCCCCCCTGCAGGCAGAGGCCCCTGTCTGCATGCTGACATCAGCTGCAGGTTGGCCAGATGCCCCTGACGGGAGGCCGTCCCCACTGCAGGCACAGGGAGGCCAGACCCGACTGGTCAGAGTTGTGGTCCAGCCTACCCAGTGCAGGGTCTTTGAACAGTCGGGGAAACTGGGGGTTCCTGGCGTGGCCCCCGGGTGACCAGTGTGCCCAGGAGGCCCTGGGCTGGTTTGCAGCCAGCAGCTCAGCCCACCCCAGAGCTTGTGGCGGCTGCTCGCAGCCAGTTTGGAGTCAGGAGACATGAATGTGCGTGTTTGTGGGCTTTAGGCCTTGAGTCTGCCCACCGGATGTCCTCAAACCCTCTTTCCGAGAGCTTCCTCCGCTGACCCCCAGGTGGCCCAGGCTCCCCCAGTCCCCACCACACCTCAGCCCCCGGACCTGGCACCTCCCTGGCCCCGCCTGCGCTCAGGCCTGCGCAGTCCTTTTAACTTCCCAGGAAAGGAAAGGCTGCAGATGCCGCCTTTTCTCTCCACTGCGTTGCCTTGGGGCCTCGTCATCAATTGATAATTAGCTCCTATTTCTCCTTTTAAGAACCTTCCACCTTGGGGATCCCCAGGCATGGGAGCCTACACTGCAGGCTAGAGTGTGGTGGGTCCCCGAGTCAGCTGTGCTGGAAGGCACTGTGATGAGCAGGGTGCCCACCCCCCAGTGGGTGCTGTGTCCACTCTAGGAAACCCCTGCCCTGCTCACAGAGCAGCACAGCCTGCTGGCTCTTCCCTGCCTGCAGACCCTGGGCTTTGGTCTCAGTGCGGTTCTGCTGGAGCTCTGGTGAGGGGCGGCTGCTGCCCACAACGTGCAGCCCTCCAAGGGGCGCACTGCGGGGACCGCCCCGCCTCACCGGGCCTCACTCTCCTCACAGCCGGCGTGAAGTTCCGGGTCCTGGAGCACGAGGCTGGCCGGCCCCTGCGCCTCCTGATGCAGGTAAGGCCTCCCTGCGGCCCTCGCGTTGCTGCCCGTCGACAGGCGCCCTGCTCACCGTGAGGCCCCCTGTTCTGGGGCATGTTCTCTGCCCCCCTGGTGGGGGGCCTCAGGGGCCCCGGGGAGACTCCCCTGCTCCCAAGGCCTTTGGGCACCGTGACGCCCCCTCTGCCTGGGCCTTCCCCCAGCGTTGAATCCCTGTGGTGTGCCAGACACCCTGGGGTACCCAGGCTCTACCTGTTGGGCCCTGCGTCCCTGTGTCCTGCCCTGGGCCGGGGCTCTGTCTCCAGGCAGGATATCAGAAACGTGGCACAGGCCAGCCCTGTTGGGTTGGGGCCTGTCCCCCTGGGGCTGTGGGCCAGTTGCCTGAGGCGCAAAAGCAGCCAGGCTGGCCTGAGAGGAGAGTTCAGAGGCTAAGGAGCCTGTGTGGTTTTCTGGGGAGGCCTGGAGCGAGGTGGTTTTCAAGGAGTGAGTCCTGGAGCGGGGTCTCGGCCCCCGCAGCCGGGCCAGAGCAGAGCACTGCTGACTGAGGCCCGGGCCTGCCTGACCTGTGTGCCCCAGCAAGAGTGTGTCTGGCTCGGAGCCAGCCCTGCCCTGCAGTTGTCCAGCCCAGGGACCCCCAGGACAGCCTGCGAGGCCTGGAGAGGGAGTCCGGGGGTTGGGGCCATGTCCTGGCTGATCGCTGCCCTTGTGCTTCCAGATAAACCCTCTGCCCTTCAGCCACGTGGTGCGCACCTACCGCCTCCCCAGCTGTGGCTGCCACCCCAAGCACTCCTGGGGTTCCCTGTGCCGCAAGCTGTTCTTCGGGGAGCTCATCTACCCCTGGAGGCAGAGAGGGGACAAGCAGGACTGAGGGCCCGGCCCCCGGCCCGCCTTGCACCGCCATCTGCCAGGTGTCAGGGCGGCACACACCTCTTGCTACCCCTGGTTGTCGGGGCCTCTGCAGGCCCCACCCGTCGCATCTCCACCCGACTCCGGTCCTGGGGGTGGTGAGGAGGGGGACGCGCGCAGTCAGCCAAGCCAGCACCCAGCTTCAGCACCATCAGCTCTGCCTCGGGGCCCCCTGCTGACCTGTTGTGACGGCACGGTTCACCTTGTCCCACCGGCCCCTGGACCTGCCCCAGACCCGGACGGGTGTGCAGAGCCTTGCCTCTGCCCGCTTTGCCCGTTCCCAGTGGGATGGGCCGGCGATCCTCCTGGCTGCTCCCCTGCACCCCACCCTGTCATGGGTAGGGGGGCCCTTCCCAGGGTGCACTCAAGTAACCTCGAGACTCTGGCCCCCAAGCATCTCCTTCCCTGGGGGCTGCTCCCTGGGGTCCCCAGTGCCTTCCAGCTTGTCTCAGTGGGGAAGAAGCCAGCCAGTCTGGGGGATCCAAGCCGCTGCCAACCCCCAGCCCGGTCCAGCGGTTCCAGGAAGCTGGGCAGCAGTGCCTCTGGCACCGAGTCACACAGGGCTTCCTGTTGACGCTTCTGGGAAGACTGTTCTGCAGCAGGAGCTGCCCACAGACCTCTGGGTGTCTCTCAGTGAAGCCAGGCCATAGGGGGTGCCCCTGCTGGCAGCAGGGACCCGCCCACCTGGCTGCCCGTTCCCACCCTACTCCCTGCAGGATCAGGCTTGTTGGCTATATCTTCCATCCTGTCACTGGCCTGTGGCAGGGGCAGGCAGCCCCCAGGCAGGGGTCCCAGCGCTGGTCTGTACCTGCCTGGCAGCCACAGGCAGGACCTGGGTGTGGGTGTGAGCCCAGAGTTCCGGGGATGGGGGCCCTCAAGAGGCGGTGGCGTCATGTACAGCGTGTCATCGTGAAGGTGGAGACGTGTGTGCAGCAGGCGGTGGGGCTGTGCCCCCGTCCACCCAGGCACTCAGGACTGCCCACCTGACACCCACGCTCCCCTGCTGGGGGCTACAGTGGGCAGGCCTGGGCATGTCCCCACAGCCCAGGGTCAGGAGGGTGGGTCCTGGCTCTGTCTTTTCTGCCGGGACAATAAAGCCTCCAATGTGCTTGGAGTGCGCCACTGTGCCTTCATCAGCACTTGAGCAACGGGGTCTGGGGAGGTGCCCCTTCTCCTGGGGCGGGGGCCCCCACTGTCTGTCCTAAGACGATGACCAAGCTGGGGGGCAGTGGGCACTCCGCAGGCCTCTGCAGATGTGGGGGCTGGGTGTGTAGCCCCTTGAAGATGTCCTGGCGTGGATGGACGGACCCAGGGCCACTTGCTTTCTAGTTTGGGCCTTGCCCTGGCGTGAGGGGCTCCCAGAGCAGGACATGGGCCTGGGGTGCAGACCTCTGGGTAAGTGGGTAAGCTCTGATAAGCGTGTTGTTGCCTGAGACCTGGGACTCCACACACGGACGGGGTACTTCCTGATGGACTCTTCCATCCTGCAGCTTCCAGGGCCCGTGGATGACTGCCCTGAGCCTGCTATCCGGGCTGTGGGGGAGAGGGTAGAAGCCTGAAGAGGCCACTTGGCAACTTCCAGGCCAGCGTCTCCACCGGGGTCAGCAGAGGACCCATGTGGGGCCTGGCGGACAGGACCACACCCCATGTTCTGCTAAGAAGGGTCTCCACCTTCAGAAACAGCATCTGGGGCCTGCCTCACCTCCTGCTGAATTCTCCCCTGCTCCGCTCAGCCTGCTGGGCAGTGGTAGCCACGTTCCCGGCCTTGTCAGGCAGCTGTCACTCGTTTCGGGTACAGGACTGCCTGTCCATCTCCCAAGGGCCAGGCCTGGCCCCAGAGCCAGCAGAGGGAACACTGGCCACTGGCAGCCACTGAGACACGCCACCTACACGTCTCGGCTGCTCCCATCCTGTCTGGTCTCTGGACCTGTATGGCTTTCATCAATGGCCCCCACCCCAGCCCAGGGCTCTGACTGCTCCTACCACGCTGACCTAGGGCTTTGTGCTACATACAACTCAGGCTGCCCTGAGAAATGGACAATTCCACTTTGATCTGGGGCCGCTACCTCCCTGACAGGTCTTCACGGCTGCCCACAGAGGAGGGCCCGGTGCTCTTCTGCTGCAGAGGTGGGCTCAGAGAGGGATGGCCAGCTGCTGAAGCAGGTGGCCTGAGGCCCACGGTGTGCTCACGCTGTAACTTCTCACCAGGAGACAGCCGGCACGTCACTTCGCGCCCTTCACCAGATCCCCGTGGCTCCCAGCTTCCTGCAGCCGCTTTGTTGAACTCATACTCTGATCATCAGTTGCCCCTAACTGTGCCCTGAAAGGCCCACTGGGCCTCCTATCTTGTGGGCCCAAGGCCTGACCTACGTACCCAGTGCACGGTGAGGCCAAGGGAGACTTGAGAGGCTGGGGCAGCTGCTTCCCCCTCTCGCTTTGCCCCCAAGCATCCCCAGCCCCGCTCTGCCTGTCCTGGCACTGGGGTCCTTAAGATCCTGCCAGTCACTTCTTGGTAGCCTGTCCCTACATTGGGTTCGTCTGATGATCCTGGGCTTCGGCTCCTGTGCTCTTGGTGGGAACACGCAAATGCCACTGTGACCTCAGGCATCGCCTTGGGAGGAACACCGAGTCTGCCCATCCCTGTGAAGTCAGCCTGACACACCAGGGCTGCCTCTGCAAGCTGCTGTCCCTTCCACGTGACAGTGACCAGTAGAGAGATACCACGGCCCCCTGTCCTGTCCCTCCTCCTGCTCTGGCCCACTGGTTGCAGCGTCCCCTGCTGGTTCTTGCTGGGCGTGCACATACTCCAGCGCCCTCCATCTGAGGCACTTCAGTGGGGCCTCTCTTGGCAGCAGGCCCAGGCCGGGGGTTGGAGGTCGAGTAACCAGCGGGCCAATTGTTGTGACTTGTGTCAGTCACTTGTGTGACTCACCCCATGGGTGGACCCCAGGCCCTACTCAGTGGGGAGGGGGAGACGCCCCAGACCACTTCTTTGTTCCCCCTCTCTGGATAGAGTCTGGGTCTGGGGGCCTGGCCCCTATCCTGGCCCCGGCCAGTGGATGGGGGAACTGCAGGGGACACCGTCAGGCTCTTCACCAGAGGGGCCCAGAGTGACCCTTGACCACCCAGCACCTGGGCGCCTTTGCGGGGCTGACCCAGGACTCGTGAGCAGAGGGCTGTTCTGGGCTGCTGTGTCCTTGGCCTCAGGCTCCTCAAAGGTCATCCCTGCAGAAATGCATGAGCTACGTGGAGGCCAGCTCCTCCACCCACAGGGCCTGCTGGGCTCAGGGAACGGCACCCCTCCACCATCCCTCCCTTGTCTGGGCCCCCTGGCTCCAGACCCTGTGGGTTCTTGCCAACCCCTTCTGCCCTGGGGCCAGGAGGTCAGAGGCCAGAGAGGACAGTGGCACTGGAAACTGTAAGTCCACAGGACAGGAGGCACCTGGGAGGCTGCTGCATCTTTCTCCCAGGACTGGACTCCGCAGACAGGTCTCGGGTGGCCGCGCCTGCTGCACAGGCTGTGCTGGTAAGGACCCAGTGGCCTCACTTTGTCCTGGGTAATGGAGAACCAGGGAGTGGGGGCCCCCAGTCCTGAGGTACAAAGGGTGGTTTTGACTTAAAATTCTCTTCAAAGTGGGATAACAGTTTCTCACCCACCATCCCTTCCAAGCAGCCTCAGACTCTAAGAAAGAAATGTCACCACCAGTGAGGAGTGACTTTCGAGCAGGGAGAAGGCAAGGCCAGGCAGAGGTGGGCTCCAAGGTTGGTGCAGTGACCTCTGCAGGAGAGGCTTGGCTTGGCTGCGGCTCCCCAGCCCTGCCAGCTGAGGACTAATGAGACTCCACCCACGGGCTGGCATTTCTGCGAACACTGTGTTGTGGGAGGATGTGCCTTGTCTTGGCATGCTGGCGGCCCTGTCTGCCATGGGCCAGCATCCAGGCTATGGCTGCTCTGTAGATTGAGTGAACCAGATGGCCCTGCTCACCCCCCTGCCCATGAGTGCCCCAGAGCTAGGAGGGTACCGAGCCTCTCCCTGCAGGCAGGTGAGAAAGGGCCCGGTGCTCACCGGGTGCTGTGCACCCAAAAGAGCGACCAGGCCTCCTTAGGAGGCCTCCCCAGGTGCCCCACCAAAGTGAAATGACAAGAGTCCACGCGGCTCACTGCAGGTTATCTGCAGCTTGTGGGGTGGTCACTCAGTCGTGCCCTGGCCACGCAGAGGTCTGCTCCCTGTGAAGACCACCTACTGCTGGAGAATGGCCCAGGCTTGGTGACCCGCTAGGAAGAGTTGCTGGTGCCCTCTTGCTCACCTCCTGGACACGTGCCAGTTGAGCTGTCCTCGGGGCCTAGTTGCTGTGCTGATGTGCTTGTCCCCTCTGCATGCAGTCTTTCTAGGGAGCCCCAACACACATGGCCTCTGCCAGTTCGGGTCCTTTTCACTGACTTACTGTTTTCAATGTTTTTATTAAGGCATACTTTACATATTACAAAATTCACCCATTTCAAGTGTACAATTCTTGAGTTTTACAAAATATTTGTATTTGGCCACACTGGATCTTAGTTGTAGCATGTGGGACCTGACCAGGGATCGAACCCGGCCCTCTGCGTTGGAGCACAGAGTCCTTGTCACTGGACCACCAGGGAAGTCCCTACAGTCACTGGGTTTTCAATAGCTTTACCAAGTAGTGTAACCGTCACCAGTTAGAGCATTTTCATCATCCCAAAGAGACGTTGTGCCCAGGACGCAGGCACTCGCCGTTTCCCCTCCCCCAGGTCCTGGCAACCACTGATTACTTTCTGTGGACTTGCCTAGTCTGGATGTTTCATATAAATGTAGTAGGCATCAGCACTTTATTCCTTTTTAAGAATGAAAATCTGTTGTGTGGATACGCCACATCTTGTTTATCTGTTGATTTGCTGATGGATGTTTCAGTTGTTTCCACCTTTTGGTTACTGTGAGTAATGCTGCTGTGAACATTCATAAGCTAGTTTTTGTTTAAGAGTATGTTTACATTTCTCTAGGAGAGGAATTGCTGCATTGTATGGTAGTTCTATGCTGGACTTGTAAAAAATTTTGTTTATTTTTGGCTGTGCTGGGTCTTTGTTGCTGTGCAGGCTTTTCTCTGGTTGCAGAGAGAGGGAGCTACTCTCTAGTGGTATGCGGGTTTCTCACTGAAGTGGCCTCTCTTGTTGCGGAGCACAGGCTCTTGGCCTCCCAGGCTCTAGAGGCTTAGTAATTGTGACGCATGAGCTTGGTTGCTCCGTGGCATGTGGAATCTTCCCCGACCAGGTATTAAACCCATGTCTCCTGCATTGGCAGGTGGATTCTTTACCACTGAGCCACTAGGGAAGCCCATATGCTAAACTTTTGTTAACTACATGTCATGTGGGAATATGTTCCCGGGAAAATGTTTATTAATGAGAACACCACTCTCCATCCCCAAAGGAAACCATGTTGTCCATTTGGTGAGCATCCTTCCAGACTTCATCCTGTGCACACATTATATTTCTCTACACACAAATCTAGAATGAAACAAATTAAAACTTTAAAACATTCCTGTTAAAGTTACACTGGGTATAACTGTACTGTCATTTGTCTGTCTTCTCAGGTCAGTATTGTTCGCGGTTTACCTCAATGACTGAAGGGGCGGCGTAAACCTGGTTGATTTAATGGCACCCTATCCCGGGTCTAGGCGGTTTCACCACTTTCACCATCACTACAATGCTCTACAGTGATTCTTTGAGCTTGTTTCTGACAACTTCTCCAGGCTAAACAAGACACGGGATTATTAGGCTGTCCAACCTCCCTCCCAGAGAGCTGTTCCCCACATCGTGGCCCACATGTGACATTGCTGATCCAATGGGGAGAAGAGTATTATTTTGCTTTACTTTCCATCTTGAAGAGTAAAACTGTTATCTTCACACGGGTTCACACGCATTTCTAATCCATCCTGTAAACAACCCCAAAGTCACTTCCTCCTGGAGGCCCCCTAGTCAAACCTCAGAGCCCCACGCCCCGGCCCTCTTCCTGGGCCCCCCACCCGGTCACAGCAGCTCCGAGCCGGCAGTGCCATCTTCTCTGGAGCCGGAGGAAAACCAGAGCAATGAGCCCGCCATTCCGCAGAGTCCGGCCATCGGAGCCCCGCTGTCTAACTGCAGGCCTTGCCAGGGGAAAAGCAGAGGCGAAGGACCGGAGCGGACCTGCTGCGCTGGGGGCCCTGCGCCCCCGTCATGACCCGCGCGTCCCCTCGCCGCCCCCGAGCATCCCCTCCTCACCGCCGCCCAACCATCCTCACCGCCGCCCAACCATCCTCACCGCCGCCCGCCGCCCTCCTCGGTCCTCCGGGCCCGCCCCCTCCTCACACCATACTTCACCGCCCCGGCGCCCACGCGGGAGCGGAAGTCCCGCCTCCCGAGGCCACTCCGAGCGCCGATTGGCTCTCCTCTCCGCGCCACGCCCCCTTGTCGAAGAGTGCAGCTTCCGAGGGCGCTGAAGCAAACGGGCCGCTCCGTCCCGTCCGAGGTTTTCGTGGGGGCAGCGGCCGCGACTTTCCCGAGACCCCAGTCTTCCCGCGCCTAGCCGCCTCACCCCGTCTTGGGGACGGCCGCCGTCCTGCTCCGTACGCGGAAGGAGGGGCGTATGCAAACAACCTGGAGCTCCAGGCTCCTGATTGGTGAGCATCTCGGAAGGGGGGCGGGCTCAGAGGCCGAGACCAATGTGCGGGTGGTCCAGTTGCTGTGGGAGGGTTGCTGCAGCGGCGGCCAGTGGCGAAGTGGAGGGCGGGCCGAGGAGCCGTGGTAGCGCGGGGTAGGGTTGCCGGTGAGTCCGCGATGCTCTGTGGGACGCAGCGGGGACGGCGGGGCTGTGACGGACGTGCAGGCGGACCAGTGCTTCCGGGAAAGCGGGCGGCAGAGGGCCAATGGCGACGGCGGGAAGGCGGGGCGCGGCGGCGGCGGGGCGGGGCATCTGCGGGCTTCTCCGCGCGGCCTGGGAAGCGGTGGGGCGGGGCATCTGTGATGGACCTGCGCTCGGGCTAATGGCCGCGGGGAGGGGGCGGGGCATGACCGACGGCGCGGGGGCGGGGCGGCGGCGGGGCGGGGCGCGCGAAGGTCTCGCGGCGAAGTCTGGGAAGCGGGGGCAGGGGCTGGGGGCGCCCGTGGTGCTGAAGGACGTGGCCGCCGGCCAATGGCCGTGGGAAGGGGGATGACGGACGACCAATGGCGGCGCGCGGGGCGGGGCGGGGCGGCGGGGCTGAGCGGCGCCTTGCGGGAAGCGGCGGGGCGGCGGCGACGCTGAGGCGAGGAGAGGAGAGGCCCGGCGGGGGCGGTGGAGCAGGTGTGGGCTGGGCGGCCTCGCCGTCCCCTAGCCCCACTCATCCGCGCCGGCGCCCGCAGGTCGGCCGGAGGCCTCCGCCGCCGGGCTCCGCGGCGCCGTGGGAATGCGGGCGAGGCCCGCGCGCGCGTGAGCGACGATGGGCACGCAGGGCAGCCCGGTCAAGAGCTACGACTACCTGCTCAAGTTCCTGCTGGTGGGCGACAGCGACGTGGGCAAGGGCGAGATCCTGGAGAGCCTGCAGGACGGCGCGGCCGAGTCCCCGTACGCCTACAGCAACGGTAAGCCGGCACCTGACGCCGCCCGGCGACCTGCGTCTGCCTGGCCGCGGGCCGGCGCCGGGCGGGGGCCGGGGATCAGCGCCCTAGCTCCCCGGGGCCCGCCGCGGCCCGCGGCGTCTCTGGGGCGGAGGCTTGGTCTCGGGCCTCCGAGGAAGAAGGGCCTTGCTTTGGCCGCGCGGCCGCTCCAGGTGTGCACACCTGGGCGTCCTCAGAGGAAGGCGGTTGGCTCCGGGCTCCGGGCTCCGAGCATCAGCACCTTGTGCAGGAGGAAAACGCGCGCTCCTGACGGGATTAAACGTTCTGTCCACGTTCCCGGACCTGTGGCCCAAACACGGCACGTAGGCATCGCTGGCACCTGCCTGGGCTTCTCTCAGCGTCCGCGGTTGACGGGGCAGCGCGGCCCCTCCCAGGCTCTGGCGCTCCTTCCCCGGGACCTTCGTGCTCCCGGCAAGGCTGGCTTTCCTGAGGAATTCTGCTTCTTGGCGTCCTCGTCCTCCACACTCTTTGTGTCTTGGGTTCTTGCGGAGGCTGTTTACTATCCTGTTGGCCTGTGGCGGCTAAGACTGTGGACGCTGCTCCTCCATCCTTTCCTTTCAGAACTGTCAGGGTCGTAGGGCTACCTGGGCTGGCCGGGCCCCCCCTGCTGAGGTCTGTCCCACCTCCCCGAGCACATGCTCCCAGCCTCAGCGAGAGTAGGGCCCTGGATTCGTTTTAAGGGCAAGAGGGCCAGCGGGAGGCCACCACCGCCACTGCTGGGTGTCTCCAGGCGCGGATGGTGGACTCTTGAGTCACCTTCCCGGAGCCGATGCCCAGGAGGCTGGTGGTGCGTATCCGGCAGATCCCGAGGCCAGGGCGCCATCAGAGCAACAGAGGTTTTCTCGGACGAGACCTCTGCTGCCGAGGGTCCTCCTGCCGGGTGTGGTGAGCACTGGGGACACAGCCACAGGTGGAGAGGGGACCCGCCTCCTTCCTGTGACAGGCGGAGCGCTGCCTGAGGCGTGGAGACGGCAGGGACTCAGGGACTCCCAGTGGCCTGGGCCAGTGCGGGTCAGCCAGAAACGGTGAAGGAAGCCTCTCGCGGGTGGTCCTCTCGATCCCCGCTCCCTGGGAGCTCAGATTCCTTTCTGCTAACACCCCGCCATGGGGCCAGAGGAAGGGTCCGTGCCTGTGGCAAGACTTGGCTCCTGTGGACCGGCCGCTGGGAGTTGCTGGCACAGAGGCAGCTGGGAGTTGCTGGCACAGAGGCAGCTGGCGGGAGGCGCCGGCGGCCCAGCGTCTTCTCCCCAGGGCTCCACAGACTCCGCTCCCACACTGTCCACACTACTGGGTCCAGTGCTTGGAAGCCTTCTGCCGCCCCTCGGGCCCTGCCCGTTCACAGAGGGCAGTTCCGCCCTTGGCACCCTGGCTCCCACAGTCTTCAGGGTTAGGGGTAGCGGGAAGACACATCGTCGTGACGCACCCATGTCCTGGGAAGCTGGAGAAAAGGCACAGCTCCGTCCTCACTGTCTGCTCCTGGTGTCAGTGCTGCTGAGTGTGTGCCTCCTTTGAACCTGGGGTGTGGGGGAGGGAAGGAAAGAGATGGAGGGGCCGGAGGGGCGAGCTGGTTTGAGGGGTGGCCTGCCCGGGGTTTGCCCTGATGGTTATTTCTCTGTTTCTGCGACCCAGTGTGGTGCCGCGTCCCTGGACAGGCCCAGCTGTTCCTGGGGCTGGAGGTTGGTTTCCATCCTCAGTGCCGACCCGGAGCTGTCGTGCTGGGGTGTGCCCCCTGCTCTTTTCTCCGTTGCCTTGTCCCTAGTGTTGGCAGGAGACTTGCGCCTGGGAGGCACAGCGGGCAGCCTGCTATGGCACCCCTGGGCTCATGGTTACCGCCCAACCTCTCCCAGTCTCTTCTCTTCCTTTGTGTTTTCCTGGGCACCGCAGTCTGGAGCTAAGTGATTTCGGGGTTGCCTTCCCTCTGTCGGGTGCCGGGTTCTGGGGTGAGAGTGCAGCGGCAAGCCCTTCTCACACTTGTGCTTGCACCCTTGGCTGCATCTCCACCCTGGGCCTGGGCCTGGCTCTTCTCCCCGATGACCACAGTCCTCCACTGCAGCTCTTCATATCTGCGGTGCAGCCCAGGAATTGACCAGGTGCACAGTGGCTGCTCCCTGAAGAGGTGGCCACTTGCGTGGTTTGGGCATGGGCAGTACTTAGTGCGGGGGACACACCTTTCACAGGGCCCAGGACCACATCAGTTGGGACATCATCCCTCGGTCGCTTGGAGAATGTGGGGAAGATGTCAGTGTCCGGCACCCTGACCTGGAGCGTGCTGCAGAAGGAACGCGGGAGGGAGGGGAGGTGGCGCTGGGCTGACTATGCTGACCTGGGCGCTCTGGAGAGCACGCTGGAACTGCGTGCGGGTGTCAGAGACCATGCGCAGGTCACTCTCAGGATGGGCAGTTGGACTTCGTCAGTCCTTTGGGAACGAGCTGGGAAATAGAAGTGAATAAAGTGAAGTTGAGCTTCCCAGGTGGCACAGTGGTAAAGAATCCTTCCAGGGCAGGAGACACAGGTTCAATTCCTGGGTCTGGAAGATCCCCTGAAGGAGGAAGTGACACCGACTCCTGTATTCTTGTCTGGAAATTCAATAGAGAAGGCTGGCGGACTGCAGTCCACGGGGTCACAAAGAGCTGGACTGAGCAACTGGGCATGCAGGAAAGGTGAACTTGAACTCTTGAGTGTAAGGTGGTAACTGAGGTTTCTCAGTCACGTTCGGGATCTGGTAGTAATGAGCAGGTTCTGGTGTCCATGGTGGACCATTTTCTTCTGTGGAGGTTGGAATGTCCGGACCCTCGTTGGCTGTGGACATGCGTCCTTCAGAAGCAGGGGGGCGGAAACAACGGTGAGGGAGACTGGCCCCGATGGGGGCGGTGGGCACCACCAGGAGCGCTCAGGGGATGTGCTCACACACGGGGAGGCTGCTCGGCAGGCAGGCTTCCAGGATCTTGGGTGGACTCTGCCTAGTTGAGTCAAGGCGTGCAGAGGGCATGGCAGAGAGGATGCCCGTCCTCAGACGGAAGAGCAGAGCGGGGAAGGCCCGAGCCCTGGGAGTGGGCTGGTTCTCTGCCCACAGCAGGTGCAAAGGAGTCAGTGCCAACCCTGGACACAGGTCTTTGTGCGGCTTAGTTGCTCAGTTGTGTCCGACTCTTTGCAACCCCATGGAGTGTAGTCTGCCAGGCTCCATTGTCCATGGGCTTCTCCAGGCAAGAATACTGGAGTGGGTTACCAGCATTTCCTTCCCCGGGGGATCTTCCTGACCCAGGGATTGAACCCGGGTCTCCTGCATTGGCAGGCAGATTCTTTACCCCTGAACCACCTGGGAAGCCCCTGGACAGAGATCTTGGCTGGTGATAAACATGTGTTTGTGAGCCCAAAAGGCTACCTGGTGTGTTCTGTGGGTTAGACTGAGCACGGCACCGTGGATCCTCAGTGGGCAGATGTCCTGGGACCAGGGCAGTTCTTGGGGGCATGAGCTGAGCAGACAGCCGGCTGCGCCTTCCCTTCCAGGGGAGCACCTGGTCCGAAGTGGGGAGGGTGCCTGCGGATGAGGGTTGTGCGCGCCTCTCTGGGAGGGATGGGGAGGGATGGTGCATGAGATGGGGTGTGCAGGCCTGAGAACGCAGAGACGTCCATCTGAGGGGCACCGAGGTTCCGTGTTCAGGTCCAGAAGCCACTGCGGGGGCCATGGGTGCTGCAGTGTGGCAGCGTTGCTGGCCACCCGCGCCTGCCCTGCGGGCCGTGCTGCCCCGGGGCTGTGGTGGCTCAGTGCTCTCCTCCCCGCCGTCTGGCCCCTACCTTCCTGGGTCCAATGTCTGTCCTCAAACTGCCTGATTCTGATCTTCCCACCGATGCAGTTTGGGCGGGAGGTGTGTCCCTGAACACAGGGCTCAGGTGTGACGTGGCTGCAGAGGCCTGTCAGCTGCGGGTGTGCACGCATGCATACACACACACCATGGGGCTGTGGTGATTTGACTTGGACCGCATCAGCAGCACCCACATGCCTTAACAATGGGAGCAACTTGGTCATGCTGTCGTAGTTGGGAGTGTTTTCCTCTCTGGCACTTGGCAACACGTAGGCTTCACGGGGAGGACATGGGAAGACGCTCAGCCCTGAGGTGCAGCGGGATGGGGTGCTCGCCCATGAGCTCAGCACAGCCCAGGTCAGAGGATGCTTGCTTTCCCGCCGGGCGTGCAGCCACTTGTGTCCAGACGTGGATGAGCCCCGCTTCCTGCGAGTGGTAAGGCACCCACCCTGAGGAATTTAAGGGGCACATCTGCAGGAAAGCAAAGCTTTTTTCTTTAAAAAAAAAAAAAAAAAAAATGAAAAACTTGAAGCAGCCCACAGGTCTGGCAAGGACATATGGAAGTGGTAGGGTGAGATATTGTGGAGCCTTTAAAAATGCTGGTGTGGAGAAATAGTGAATGAACATTCAGTGGTTAGGAAAGCCTTTGTTATCTTGTCAAGGCTGTGTAAGTAAGACAAAGGGCAGAATCATCGGCTGAAACACTCAAGAACGTTAATGGTCACCTTTGAGTTTTGGGATTATCGGTAGGGTGTTGTGTTGTTTTTTTTAAATAACAAGTTTCGTGTGTGAAACATGGCTTGCTCTTCGTTGACAGCAGAAAGCTTTTGCTTTGATTTGGTTTCATGTGGTTTTCAAGGTGTTAAAGGAGCCAGCCCATGACCTCCTTGGAGCTCCTCCCCAGCCCGAGTGCCCGTGTGCAAGGGCATCCGCTCTGTCCCCTCCAGGCCTGTGACGGGCTGCCGCCTGCACCTGTGGTTCCGACCCTGCGCCGCCGGAGAAGGGCAGATCTGCTGTGGTCAGCAGATCAGCGAGTGGCCCTGATCATGGTATGATTCAGGCCCCAGCTGCCCCACCCCGCGTCCCCTCCGGCCAGCTTCTCCTGCCTGAACTTCTGTAAGCGGAGCTGTACGACTTGGCCTCTCTTGTCTTCTCATTTCAACCAGCGGGTTTCCATGTCTGGGTCACCCTGAGGGGTGCTGGTGTGCGGATTCTGACATGTGTCTGGGCGAGTGAGCACGCGTATTTCCGTCAGGGGTGCGGTGAGTGCTGGGGGTGGGCACCGCCTGGCAGCTTTCCAGAGCAGACGTGCAGTTTCTGCCCGACGGGGAGGGCGTGAGGGCTGCGGGCACTCCACACTCACCGTGCTGAGGGCCGCCTCCTGGTAAATCCTCCCAGCAGGCGGGTTTTAGACCCTGTCGAGTTGTTACTAGAAACGGCCTGAGACCACCGCCCCAGTCATCCGTTCCCCCGGGCGCTCCCTGAAACCCCCACCCCGGTCACCCATCCCCTGGGCGCTTCCTGAGACTCCCGCCCCGGTCGCCCGTCCCCTGGGCACTCCCTGAGACCCCCGCCCTGGTCACCCACCGGGCACTCCCTGAGACCCCCGCTGTGGTCAGCCGTCCCCTGAGACCCCGGCCCTGATCTTCCATCCCCCAGACACTCCCTGAGACCCCCACCCCGGTTGCCCGTCCCCTGGGCACTCTCTGGGACCCCCACCCCGGTCACCTGTTCCCCGGGCGCTCCCTGAGACCACTGCCCCGGTCACCCATCCCCCAGCCGCTCCCTGAGACCACCGCCCCGGTCACCCGTCCCCCAGCCGCTCCCTGAGACCTCCGCCCCAGTCACCCGTCCCCCGGCCACTCCCTGAGACCACCGCCCTGGTCGCCTGTCCTCCGGGCACTCCTTGAGACCTCCACCGTGGTCACCCATTCCCCGGCCGCTCCCTGAGACCACCACCCTGGTCACCCATCCCCTGGGCACTCCCTGAGACCACTGCCACGGTCGCCTGTCCCCCGGCCGCTCCCTCTGCCGTCACTCGCCATCTTGCTGCTCTGCAGGCGCAGCAGTCAGTCAGATGGGGCTGAGTCCCTGTTCCTTTGCTGTGGACAGAGGGCTGTCCCAGCCCCTCAGGGTCACCTGCGCTCCTCACCAGGTCCCCCTTTCCACTCTGAGAGCCAGGGCAGGGCCCTCCTTCCATCGCATCTGTCAGACTCACTGGCCAGGGGTGCCCACCTCTGAGGACTTGTGATGACATCGGGCTGGGGAGCCTGGGGTCCTCTCCCTCTTGAGGCCCGGGACCCATCGTGTCGGCCAAGCCCTTCGCCCTGTGGGAAGCGTGTCCTCAGGTTCCAGGACTAGGACCACACAGCCCTATGGAAGAGTCTTTGGGTTGTTGGTGTTGGTCGGCTTTTGCAGGCTGGTCAGCGGAGCGCACGTCCGTGTTTCTGCCCCTGCCAGCACTGGGCGGGCGTTCCGCAATTGACATGCTCACACCTGACTCCAGAGATGGTGTTAGGAGGTGGGGCCTTCGGTAGGTGATCTGGTCAGGAGGGCTCCCTCGCCACCTCCGCCCAAGGACATGGTGGGCAGCCACCCCCAAAGATGCTGGATCCCCCGTGCTGAGTGCTCTCCCGGGCTCCAGACAGTGGGGGATAAATGTCTGCTGTCCATGAGTCCCAGACTGTGGAATTGTTTCAGCTCCGAACCGACCACAAAGCACCATGCACGTGTCTGTGGGGCAGGAATCTGGGCCTCGGGGGCTCTGCGCACTCGTGGGCCAGGCCGAAGGCCCGCTGAGCTTGAGTGTTGTCAGCGGTGGTGCCCGGCCTCCGTTCCAGGGCACAGGCCTCTCACCAGGAGCCTCCTGCTTCACGGAGCCGCAGGGCTGTCTGTGCAGTGTGATCGTGGAGTGGCCATCGTCACTGGGCCTTTCTCTGAGGAGCAGAAACCAGGTTTGACCGCCATCACTCTCGGGAGGACTGAGGCCTGTGCCTGCCTGTGAGGGCCCGCCACACTGCGGGAGACCCTCCTCTGCCCCCCGCGTGCCCTGGAAGGAGGCACACGTGGCAGAGAGAGGCCTTGCTGTCCCCCCCGCCCCCGGGGAGAGGGTGTGCAAGGGCTGGTCAGGTGTGTCAGGAGGACCGCTTGGCCTGGCGCTGCCTGCAGTGCCATGTGCGGCCCCCAGCACTTCTGCACGTCTGCCGCTGTTGCTGAACGCTGTTTCTGGTTCCGCAAGGACCTAGGCCTTTTTTGCCTTTGTCTGTCTCTGGGAACTTGGCGATATCTGGTTTTCCCTCCCTAAGGAGTAGCTCTGAGGAGCAGCGGCTGCCTGTCTGGGTTTGGGGCAGCACCCTGACGCTGGGCGTTGGCATCATGTTGGGTCCAGGAGGGGAGCAGGGCTCTGGGGGCCGTGCTGGGAGACCAGCTCCTCCCGTGCAGGGATGGCAGGGTGACAGCAGCCCCTCCATGCCCGGGAGCTGTGCGCCCGTGTCAGGCGCAAGGGAAGGCATTGATCAGCATTTTCTCTTTCGTTCTTAACCCAGTCTTCGTCACTTGTTTTTTTCTCACTGTTATGAATTTTTAACAAGTTGTCCTGTGGCTTTTCATCTTGTTGGGAAGTGCCTCGGTGGATATACACTAGAGCTGCCGATTCCTCTGTAAAGACTAAAGTTCAGATGGAAGCAGGGCTGGCAGGTTGTTTTGTGGGTGGGGCACCCCTCCTTGGCGGTCCTGCAGACGGGTCTGAGTTTAGCCTGGACCGGTGCATGGGAAATGCCCCCCATCCCCCAGGGGTCAGGCAGGCTGTGCCTGGTGGTCTTGCTCCTGAAAGCTGTTGCTCCCAGGGAGGGCAGAACCCTGGGCTTCTGAACACCCACGGACTTGGTTGGTGCGCAGGCTAAAGCTGAGAACTGATGCTGCTTGTCCCTTTCACCCTGCTGACCTTGTTATTTCCCAGGGCTCGAGCGAAGGTGGGTTTTCTCAAGGTCTTTTGTCCTGCATCTGTGCCCGCAGGTGTGGGAAATGTGGGTCCCAAGGGAGGATTGCCTGCTGCACTGCGGGGAGAAGGGCCCGAGGGAGGCGAACCCCGCACCAGGCCGTCCTCCACAGGAGGGCCCTGGGGCCGCGGGGGGCTCCTCCTGCTGGCTGGGGCCCCCTGGCCTTCCTCCTGTGTATCCGTGCACGTAGTCCCAGCCCCTGGTGCACTGGCTATCAGGGCCTAAGGGGTGCCCGATAGACTCCCTGATCACCAGGACGTGGGCACCTGCCAGGATGGGACCTGAGCGACCTGCCTCCTCCTCCCAGCCCTGCTCTGAGCACCTCTGGGGAGGGCGGAAGCGTCGGTGCCGGGCAGTTCCTGTCGCATCCCTGCCTCCCGGGCTGTGCGCCTCCCTGCCGGGCGGGTCCCGTGGGCCAGGGGACGCGGGGTCCCAGGCGTCGGCCCTCCCGGACAGGTCTCTGCAGCATCCCCTTGACTGTCCTGAAAAGGAGTGGAACTAGTGGATCACCTGCTCTGCCCACACTCGTCGCTACGGCACACACGTCCGTAACGTGGAGCAGGACAAAGGGGCGCGGGCGGAGTCGTAAGGTGGTTGTGGCCGAGTGAGTCAGTGCCTGGGGACAGCCATGCGACGCTGAGAAGGTGACGGTGAAAATGGACCTGGTGACGGTGTCACTGTGCATGACGCGATTATTTTTGAGATGGTGAACAGTTCTTGTTCAGATTCTGAACAAGCCACAGACGTATGTGATTCATAAAGTGGAAACATCCTTGTGAAATGTCGGACCCTACGCGATGTTAAGGTGGGGTCTCAGCTGTGAACACCCGGCCGCAGCGGGGGCGCGGGGTGGAAGTCGACGCTCAGGCTGCAGTTCCTGGCTCAGGGCTGCGCGTGGTGGCTGGGGCCTGGCGGAGTGAGGCATGCAGAAGGCCACCGCGTCAGGTGAACTGCGCCCCCTCAGAAGCCCCGGGGAGCAGCAGGCAGACGTCCCGTGAGCCCCCAGGAGAGAGGGGCTGGCCGTTTAGGAGGCGCAGAGCTGAAGCCTGGGCAGCCAGGGGCCAATGGGGACACAGCCGGCCTGCTCTGGCCCCCAGCGGCCTCCTGAGCCCTGTGTCCATTGGAGGAGTGTCTGCAGTCCCAGGCCCCTGGCCAGGTCCTGTGGGGACTCCTCCCCGTGTGTGAGGTGCCCTTGCCCTGCCTCTGTGTGCGCTGGGCAGTCGTCTTGTCAGCTGGGACTGGTGGTGTTCTGTGCCCACCAGGTGTTACATGCATCCCATGAAGCTGCTGGTCCTCGAGGATGGGCGGGGGACTGCAGTTCTGCTGGGACAGGTCCTGAGGCCACAGAGGGGGTCCGGGCTGGGAAGCCGTGAGGTCTAGCGCTGTCCCTGCAGGAGGTGCTGCCTCTGCGGGTGGGCCTCCCTTTGCACTCAAGTGTCTGGGTTTTCTGAGTCTGTTACGCACACTGTACGTTTCTGCCCAGGTTTGGCGGGTGGGTGGGTGAGCGGCAGGGTGAGCTTGAAGAGCACACTTGAGATGTATTTTAACCACGCTGTGTGGTTCGTGGGATCTTAGTCCCCGGAGGGATATGGGACCCCCACCCCTGCCGTACAAACACAGCGTCCTAGCCCCTGGGCCGCCAGGGAAGCCCCTCCTTGAGGTTGTTTAGAACCTCCGAGGGAGTGTGTCAGTCTGCCGGCTTCCTGTGTCTTCTGCAGAGCTGGGCCCCTGGCCATTTTCAGCTGGACCCCGCTGTCTGCCCTGAGGATCCTCCGGCCCTGGGGCGGGCTCCTGGGTGGGAGTCCCACTGGTTCCCGTCCGTGGGCCGTCTGGCCCAGCCGCTGTGCGTGGAGGCGGTGCTGCAGGGAAGGCGGAGCTGGTCCCTCTGCGGTGCCTGTGCCCAGCTCTGCGAGCCTGTCCGCACAGGGCCCTCTGTGGCATCTGGCAGCGCTTTGAGCAGAGGCCCTGAAGGCTGGGTGCTGGCCGTCCTCTTTGGAGTTGAAGTCCTGAGTAAGGAGTTGGGCGGGCTCAGGCGGGGGGTGGGCGAGGTGCCCGTGTGCACTGCCCCAGGGCCACAGAGGCTGGCGTGCTCCCCAGTGGCTTCCTGTGCCCTGCTTCCTCCTGGGCCCTCCCTGGGTGCCCGCTCCTCCCTGCAACTCCAGGCTGGCCCCCCGGGCCCTGGTCCACTGGCCACAGTCCTTTCGCGGGGGCGGCCTCAGGGTGGGTCCCCATGGCCAGCACCCACTGGGCTGAGCACCCACAGAGGTGACTGTCTGGAGCGTGGGCCGTGGGCGTCTGTGGCCTTCCCGGGATCGCTGTGTCCAGCACTGTCTTCATAGGGTCTGGCTCACGCAGCCGGAGAGCCCGGACCCTCTAAGGTGTCCAGGGCCAAATCTGAGCTCCGCGTTTGACAGAGAATTCCAGGAGTTCCCACCTAAAAAAGTGGGTTGTCGGCAGACAGTTGAGGGGAGGTGAATGCACAGGAAAGACGGTGGAGACACCCGAGTTCTGTGTTTCTTTAGCTCGAGAGTGCGTGTGGAAGAATCTTCTCTTCCGTCTTGAAAAAAATTGTGGCTAAATATAGGCCACGTAAAATTTATCATTTTAAGTCTTTTAGGTGTACAGTTCAGTCGCCCTCCCAGCACCTCCAGAGCTTTTCCACTTTCCCAGCTGGGACTCCCCGCTGAGCACCTCTTCCCCCACGCCTCCGGTCCTAGGCGGCCTCTCTCCGTCCAGTCTTCGTCTGAGGCTCACGCTCCAGGGACCTCGCAGAAGGGGTCAGGCAGTGCTTGTCTTGTGTCCGGCTCGTTTTACTGAGTGTTCATTCCCGTTGCAGCATGTGTCAGACTCTCCTTCCTCTCTGAGGTGGGATGATACTCTGTTGTACAGATGGACCGCGTTTTGCTGATTCATTCTTTCATCTTTAGAGACTGGGGTTGTGTCCGTCCTTTAGCTGTCGTGAATAATGCTGCCGTAAGCATGCGTGTGCGACACGTACATGTTGGATGGATGTTCTGGATTCCTTGGCGACTCTGAGTTTAATTCTGAGGGAGCGCCGTGCTGTCCCCGCTGGCGGCGCCATCTTCCAGCCCCACCAGCAGTGCTCACGGGTTCCAGTTCCTCTGCATCCTCACCAACACTGCTTGTTTTCTGCTTTTTTGATAATAACTATCTGATGGGTGTGATGCGGTGTCTCATACGGCTTTGATCTGCATTTCCCTAGTTCATGTGATTATTAGCTATTTGCATATCTTCTTTGGAGAAACATCTTTTTAAGTCTTTGGTCCACTTTTTAACTGGATTCTTTTTGTTGAGTTTTAAGATTTCTTTATGTTTTCTGAATACTGGTCCTTTTTCAGATACGTGATTTGCAAGTATTTATCATGTCCCATTTTGTGGATTACGTTTTCCTTCTGATGAGTGTCTTGATGGGTGGGAGCCAGGCTTTGACATGTGGCCAGCAGTGAGTGGGGTGGAAGGCCCTCGGGCCCTTCGTGCAGCGCTGTGGTGGAGTCTGCCCACGTGCAGAGTCTGCATGGAAAATGCCCATTTCCAAGCCTCCCTGGAACAGGTGTCGTGAACAGTCGAGAACCTGGATGCCTAAGGCTCCAGGGAGGAGGACGAAGGACCCAGCTTTTCGGACACCAGTTGAAGATCTTGGTGTAAGGCGATGCGTCCATCACTGTCCCTGCCCCTGCCAGGGACGGGACTTGTTTAGCTTTTTCCGCATGAAAGTATGAGAAAGTAATAAACAGGGAACTGCTGTATAACATCAGAAACTAAATTCAGTATGTTCTAAGAACCTATGACAGAAGAATCTGAAAAAGAATAGATAACCGTATAAAACTGAATCGCTTTGCGGTATAGCTGAAGCAATTGTAATTCAACTATACTTCAATTTTTAAAGTATTCAAAAAATGAAAAGTAAAGACGTGGCCAGCAGAGGTTCTTTGAGAGCTTTCCAGAGAAGAAGCATTTCAGATGCCGCTTTGTCATTAACAGTGCTCCAGGCACACTCCAGTTGTCAGCACCTGGGTGGTGGGTGAGCCCAGGAGCTCAGAAACCCATTAGCTCTGAGAAGCGTGTGACGTGGCCAGCGCTGAGGCCAACCACCCTCCCTTTGGCTGGCGCGTTGGCACCCCCTTGGGCCCCTGGGATGACAGGAGCCACTGGGCTCCCCAGCTGCAGCCCTGTCTCCTCTGGGCCGCAGAGACCGGGTCCTGGTCAGGCGAGTCTCTCACCCGCGCTCTGCTTCATCGCAGGGATAGACTACAAGACAACCACCATCCTGCTGGACGGCCGGCGGGTCAAGCTGGAGCTCTGGTGAGTCGGGCTGCGCGCCGAGACGCCTGGGCGGGGGCTGCTGTGCTTCCCTTGTTGCCGGGGCCAGGGAGCGGGGTGAAGTCAGTCGGGTCCTTAAGGAAACCACCAGTATAGCAGCCGTGTAGACACGGGACCGCATGTGACGCAGAGACCAGAAGGTCAGGGCTGCCTGTCCTGGCAGAGCCTGGCTCCCTTTTGCCCATAAAGACGTGTTTCCAGGGGGCCCCGGCCCTTCCCTCCTTGTCACTACCAGATTCCACATTGAGGGCGTTTGGAGACCCTCGCAGTTGATGTGTGACTTCCCCCGCACTTGAGTTCTCCAGCCCCACAGGGCAGTCTTCTGGAGTGTCCAGGCCAAGGAGGTCTGCAGGGCACATGCAGAGCGGGAGGGGCGGGGTCCTTCATGCAGGTGGGCTCCCATGGGTCGCATCCCCCCACTTTGTTTCAGGGACACCTCGGGCCAGGGCCGGTTCTGCACCATCTTCAGGTCCTACTCGCGGGGCGCACAGGTAAGACCTGCACGGCCATCCTCCATGGGGTCTGCAGGGCTGTGGCACCCTGTGCAGGGCGCGGCAGCTGTGGGCTCGGGGCCAGCCCTGTGGGAAGGGCTGCTGTAGATGCCAGAGGGCGGACACGGGTTGTGGTGGTGGGCCTGCAGGGAGGAGCTCCGAGGCTGGGCTGTGTGCAGTGCGGGGGCTCCTGGGGCCCTGCTCATCCCTGTTTGTCCTGGGCATCTCCTGGTGGCCTGTGTGCCAGCCGTCAGTGTGAGATTTGAGGCTGCACGGAGGGAAGCAGCAGTTGTGTGAATAGACCAGCTGCCCACTCGCTGCCTTCATGAGGGGACTGGCTTCAGGGGACCTGTGGGGGGCCCAGGCTCTGACCAGGTGGGGCGTGCCCCCCGATGGTGGACTGGACAGTGCAGGCTGGGCCTCCTCTGCTTGGTGAGCAGGAGCTGACACGTTTGCAGGTGCCTCTCAGGAGCGTCCGGAGCGCCGCTCCCTACTGCGGCTGGGCGTGTGGTGGATAGCCCCATGGCGGGGCTCCTGGCTGTGCAGGCCTCCACCAAGGTGCGAGCAAGGGTGCTGCTGCCGACCTGCTTAGCCTGGCGGTCCCACCTGGAGCGGCTGCTCCCAGACGGTCAGAGCCGGCAGCCCGCAGACTGGCTGGCACCAGCGCAGACACAAGGGTGCGGGGGCCTCCCCACAGCCCAGGACCGCGGGAGAGCGCGGGCGCCCAGGAGACCTCTTCTGTGGGGGGGTCTGACGGGGAGTCTACTCGTGCACGGGGGAACGGGTGTTGGGCCTGAGACCACAGGCTTCTTGACGAGGTCTTTGTTCTTCCCGTTGCTTTTGAATGTTTCCCAATTTTTACGATGCACCCATTGCTACTCTTTCAATAAAACAGGAAATGAGGTGGGGGGTGGGTAGTTACCTCGGTTTATGGGGATAGGGCGATCGGGGAACAGCAAGGAGGCCCTGGGGGCCCCTGAATGCAGGCCAACTCCTCTGGGACGGGCGTAGGCAGGTTGGCTGAGGGCTCACCTGCGGGGACCTGGGGAGGGGAGCGCGTTCCGTGTCCACTTCTCTGCAGGGCAACGGGCGTGGACGTGTCACTCATGCTGACTGTGCTAGTTCCGGAGGCTTCTGTTGCTTCTGGGCTGGAGGAACCAGTCGTGGATCCTGAGTGTGTCTCCGGCCCGGGTGGCGGGTGGGGGTGGGTCTCCAACTGGGAAGCTGACCTCAGGTCTCCTGCCTGGTCGATGCCCCACGCTGGCTGCAGCGTGGCCCGTGGGGCCCGGGGTGCGATCAGCAGCTGCTCCTCCCCAGGTCCTGTCTGTCCTGTCGCCCTCCTGCCCTGGTGCAGTCCCCGGAGGCCTCACAGGCACCCGGGCCCCACAGCCGCCGACGCAGCCCTGGCTGCACTCATGTGTCTCTTCCTGGGAGGCCCTCTCTGTCTCAGGTCTCCTGACTTGTGACCCTTGTTTCCGTTGCTGAGGTCTGAGGTGGCCACTTGTGGCCCAGGCGGCCAGCGCTCCCTGCGTGGGGGACCGTGGTCCCCTGTGCCAGTTCCCATGGGCTGGGCGTGTGGGGGGAGCCGGGGACGGCAGCGTCCTGTTGAGCTGGGGCTTGGGATCAGCTGGGTTAGCACCAAGGGGAGCTCAGCCAGGCGCTGGTCTCCTGGAGACAGGTGAGTGGTCTGGGCACATGCGCCCTTCCAGCAAGTGCCAAGTAGGACACCAGCCTGGGTGGGGTGTATGCAGTTCATCTGCTCCCCTCGTCCACGCGGTGGTTTCTGGGCAGAGCTGTGCTCGCGCCGTGGGGCGTGGGCAGGGGCGTTCAGCCACAGCCTGTGGTTCCTTGGCCGCTGTACCACAACCGCGTGACTCAGCCCACACTCACTGGTAAAAGCCGCCCTCCAACCTTGGTCAGGTGGTGATTGCACAAGTGTGTGTTTGTCCAAACTCATTGAACAGGTCACACCTGAAATGCCTACGTTTTTTGGTGTGTAAGCTCAATAAACTACCTTGGCAACAAGGGTGCACACGCCCACCCACACCTGGGAGGTTTTCTCTCGCAGCTCGAGTCACCCGTGTGTGCTCAGAGGCTCGCTGCCAATGTTTGTAACAAAATGAGGTGTGTCACCTGTGACCCAGCAGCCGCGCCCGCTGACCAGCCTGGTGCAAGAGCGTGGCTGCTGTGGGGAAGGGCCCTGGTGTGCTGGGCGGTTTGCACCAGGACCCTCTGTGGGTTAGGAGATGCCTCTGGGCGCCTGAAAGACAGCAGCAGGTAACTGGGGCGGGGGCAGGACCAGAGCCTCTGTCTCTACCATGGAGGCTTACTCAGTTTTAAGAAGCTGAGCCAAAGTTAAGAGAAAAGGGGAGAATACAGTAAGAATGTCTTTGCCACTCCTGTGGCTCTCTGAGGTCACAGCTGACTTGGGGGTCCTTTGGAGGGGTCCTGGTGACCAGAAACCTCATTTTGGGGTCTCAAGGAAGCCACCTGTGCTCAGTCCCAAGTGTCTTTCCTGCCAAGTCTGTGGTCCCTTTGGTCCCTGCCCACAGTTTGGCCGTCTCGCTGTCCTTCGTCCTGTGACCTTTCTGTCATTAGCCTGACCTGGCGGACACGGGTGGCGGTGGTAGGCAGAGACTGGCGCCAGCTAGGAGACCAGCCAGAGGCTCTTCAACAGCCTTGGGGTGCACTTGAGCCTGAACCCAAGAGATGGGCTTCTCTCCATTTGCTCGAGCTTTTAAACGTTACGGGTCCCCTCTTCTTCCCCACCTGCCTGCACTGGCTTGGTGGGTCTGTGCGATTGGCTGGGGCCCGCTCGAGCTGCCAGTGAGGTGAGCTGTCTGTGAGATGCGCCTTGTGGGACCTGGGTCCCTGACCAGGGCTGGAGCCTAGGCCCCCTGCGTTGGGAGACTGAGGTCCTGGACCACCAGGGGGGCGCCTCTGGAGTTTCATATATGGAATCTCCTGGAATGGGCAGGTGGACTGAGTGGGAAGCCATCATCAAAGCTCCACTGGGGGAGGATGTCTGCGGATTCCCGTTCGTGATGAAGATGACACTTAGGATGGATTAGTGCTGACGGAGTTACAAGGAGACAGAAGCGTGGAGATGGGGGTCTTGCTGCAGATCTGGTAGTGCTGACCTTGCCCTTGCATGGCAGGAAACCAAAGCAGAGTGTTTGCTCACAGCCGGCCAATACCCCTTGAGTCAGGTTGGGTGAGACCTTCGGCAAGAACCGGTGGGACTTGGAAATAGCGTGCACTGTGCATTGGATGGCTTGGCAACCAGGACCACCCAGAGGCGCCCCGGGAGTAGGGTGTGGTGGTGGAAGAGCGCCACTGCTCCCGGTGCTCCCTGAGCACGGTCCGCTCAGGTTCTGGAGCACGGCAGTCAGCTTCTGATGCTTTAACAAGCCAGGACGAAATCACTGAAAATGTCCTGTTGGCATCTGGCTTAACGGATACACCGGTTTCAGGACTCCAGCCGGCGGCCATCGGGAGCACTCCCAGTACTGCTGCCTCACCCTGCTGGCCGCCGGGAGCTCAGGTCAGGCTGGTCGGAGCTCAGGGCAGCTGTGCCCACAGCAGGGTGGAGTTCAGCCTTTGGCCGTGGTCAGCACGTGGGCCCCCACAGCCTCAGCAGTCCTCGGGCTGTGTGGCCAGTGTGCCAGGCCCAGCTCTGGCCTTTGCTGGTCGGCCTCAGTGGCTGCTGGCTCACCTCCACCTCAGCAGTTACCCTGCAGACTGGCACGACCAGGCCTTTTGTTGCATGGCAGCCCCTGCCTCTCGCCCTGGTGTGGCTCCAGGCCAGATGGGGGCCTGACAGCCCCAGAGGAGGTGTCCCCCTCCTGAAGGACCCCGGAGGTCACGCGTCTGTGCTCCCTCTGACCAGGGCTGCACCCAGCCTGGACGGGGCTGTCAGTGAAGACTCAGTCACATGCCGAAAGGCTCAAGTGCTACTCTTAATTTGCAGTGAGGCACAGAAATGTAATGAGCAGAGCATTTTTAAGATACCCTTGTTGCTGTTAATTGAAAGTATAATTTGCTGGAGTGGAAAGAAAAAGACCAAAATGAACATTTCTTTCCCTCCCCAGCTTCTTGGTCACTTTGGAGCACTGCTTTATTAACATGATGTACTAATGTAGATCCCTTTTTATATTATGTGTAAAATGTAACATTGATAGGTTAATAAAGATGCTTGAATCAAAAAATAAACATCACACAGGAAGCGTAAGCAAGGAAATAAGTCCCCGTCCAGCCCTTCCACGGGTGGTCACGTCTGTGGAAGCCTGTTCTGTGTGGTGTGTTTGTATTTCTGTTCTCTAAAACTGCCCGTGTATGGCATCGGGTCCGTGTTTGTCCCCTCGATGTCTGTGGTGCCCATGAGCAGTGTGGGTGAGCGCAAGTGCACCCTGCCCGCCTGGGGGCCTGGGGACCGCATGTTTAGTTTGTTGATGTTTGTTTTATGAGCAGTTCTATGTTGAGTATCTGTAAAGACTCGACGCGGATGGCCCAGCCCTTGGTCCATGTGCCTTTTGGTGGACTCTGTCATCCCCCCACAGCGGGCGGCTCCCCTCCAGGCCCAGCGTGTCCCCTGCAGGCAGCTCCGCCCTGCCCTGCACAGGCTTTCCATCCCCCACCCCACCCCGGCCGGGGTGAAAGCGGTCTCCACCTGCTCCTTAGCAGGACCTCATCTGCCAGAATTCGAAGCACAGTTTCAAGGGGAAAGGCTTCAGAATTCCTCATTTTGAGATGGAGGGTGCCCTCCATCACAGCTACACTCTCCCCTTCCTGGTGTGTGACGGAGACGTGGGCTAGATGAAGGCTACTCCCTGCACAGGGAGGGCGTGAGCCATGCTGGTGGGTGGGTTCTCACAGAGCCTGTTTCGGGGTGGAACATGAGGCCAGAGACAGGGGTGACCCCGGGGCCCTGAGGCTCATGAGAGGTTGCCACCAGGCAGGCGGAGTAGCAGTCTCCGAGGGCTGTGGTAGGGAAGTCCCCGCAGCAGAGCCTCTGTGCGGAGGTCTTGGGGCAGCTGCTCCCGGACTCACGTCCCCTGCAAGTGTGGGTGGAACCGCTCAGAAACACCTCTGTTCAGCACCCCCTGGTTCCCCAGGAAGAGTGCCCCACACTGCAGTCCTGTGCGCCTGCCGTTCTCAGGTGGAGTGACTGTTAGACGACGTAGGGTAGCACGTGTGCTTGAGGAAAGATATGGAAAAACTACAGTTCTATCCCAGCAGATTCCCCACGTGGAGGGAGGCAGTACCGAACCCTTGAGGTCCCTGACAGTCAGATGGCCCCCAGCCAGACGGTGGACAGGGCATGCCACGGTGAGGAGACAGGTCGGGCTAGCTGAGCCCTGTGCACAGAGCTCCCCTTAAATGCAGGAGGAAGGTTCAGAGCTCATTTTCCACATCGCCGCCTGTTGGGTGAACTGCGTGTCCACCTGACAGCTTGGCTGGTGCCTGAGCGCCCCGGCCCTGCCCGTATGGGGACGGAGGGCTACGGGGCAGAGCCTGAACAAGACCCCGTCATCCGTGGGAACCTGGACCTCGTAAGACCCTCACTTGCCTTGCAGGGAATCCTGCTGGTGTATGACATCACCAACCGCTGGTCCTTCGACGGCATTGACCGGTGGATCAAAGAGATCGACGAGGTAGGTGTACTCCCCCAGACCCCCTTCCAGGGCCACACCCATCCCTGGCATGTGGGCCGACATCCCCCACTTGCAAAGGGAGCCTCTGTGGCCCCCACTTGCAGCGCCTCCCATGCCCAGGTTCTGTGCGTCCCCAGCCGCTGGCCGCTGGCTGCAGTGGCACCACGGGTTGGGGTTCTGGGCCCCCAGGGGCCCCTCAGCACGGAATCGATGGAGGGCCGCCCTGCGAGCTGGGGGCTGGGGGTGGGTGCAGAGGGGCATCCTGCCACTGCACGTCTGCTGAGTCCTGCACACCTCCTAGCACGCACCCGGAGTCCCCCGGATCCTGGTGGGGAACCGGCTGCATCTAGCCTTCAAGCGGCAAGTCCCAACAGAGCAGGCGCGCGCCTACGCGGAGAAGAACTGCATGACCTTCTTCGAGGTCAGCCCGCTGTGCAACTTCAACGTCATTGAGTCCTTCACTGAGCTGTCCCGCATCGTGCTCATGCGGCATGGCATGGAGAAGATCTGGAGGCCCAACAGAGGTGAGGCGCGGGCGGGGCCCGGCTGCGGGGGCGGGGCCTGCAGGGGAGGGGCGGGGCCCGGCTGCGGGGGCGGGGCCTGCAGGGGAGGGGCGGCTGCGGACTGACCTGTCCCACCGCCAGTCAGAGGACAGGTTCCAGGCCCCAGTCCCACCAGAGCAGAGCTAACGAGGTGGCAGGGAGGCTCAGTTCCCACCCAGGGTTATGGGCTTGGATGTCTAGCCGCCGAGCCCTGCGGGATGGGGAGGAGACAGGGGCGGGGTGCCCAGTGGCTGCTCTGGGCTTGCCTGGTGTGGGGTGGGGGTTGTTCCCCTTCAGCAGCCCTGGGGGCTTTGCGCACCGCCCCTCCCAGTCCCCAGGCCCCTGCTCTGTCACTTGTGCTCATCTGATGGCGAGGTTGTCAGTTGCCACCAAGACCCCCCCCCTTACCTCCCCACGACCTGACCCCTCATCATCTGACACCCCCGCCCCCCGCCCCCGCAGTGTTCAGTCTGCAGGACCTCTGCTGCCGGGCCATCGTTTCTTGCACCCCCGTGCACCTCATCGACAAGCTCCCGCTGCCCGTCACCATCAAGAGCCACCTCAAGTCCTTCTCAATGGCCAATGGCATGAACGCCGTCATGATGCACGGGCGCTCCTACTCGCTGGCCAGTGGGGCTGGGGGTGGCGGCAGCAAGGGCAACAGTCTCAAGCGGTCCAAGTCCATCCGGCCACCGCAGAGCCCCCCCCAGAACTGCTCGCGCAGCAACTGCAAGATCTCCTAGCCACGGGAGGGTCAGCCTGGGAATGCTCCTGGCGGGCTCTGGGCCCTGTGCTATGTGCCGGGGACTTTGGCCACATAGCCCCTCCTGGGAGGCATGGGGGACGCACCTGGTAGGCTAGTGGTCTCGGCCAGACCAGCTGCACAGGACAGCGGGGACCATGCTGTGCAGATGGTGGTGGAGCACGCCGGGACCCCAAGGAGCAGCTGAGAAGGGCCCCGAGGAGGCTGTGCCTGGTGATGGCCTGAGGACTGGGGCTAGGCCCCCTTTCTTATTTATGTAACACGTTTGTACATTTTTAAAGGACCAGCAGGGAAGCCTCTGTGCAGCCACGCAGTGAGCGCACGGCTGCTGAGGGGGTGAGCCTGGGAACATGGGGAGGGTGGTGAGGCTGAGACCAGAAGGGAGCCACCATCCAGGCTTGAGTCTGAACTCACAGGGCCCTTCACATGGGGTGTGGCTGCGGGGGCCAGCGAGGGTCACGGGGACCCCCAGCTGCACTGTCAGCCTCTGAGCACGGTGATTGGCGCACCTGCCCCGGGACGCTAGGCTGCAGCTCCCAGGGCGCCCACCAGCCCTCCTGGAGGACACCCTGTGAGCCCCAAGCCGCGGGGTCAGGGCCGGGGTGACGCGCAGGTCTCAGGTTTCTTGGGAAAGGAAGTGGGCACACCCCCACATCCCTCCCCCGCGCCCTCTCCCCACTCGGGGGCTGACAGCCTTGAGATTCTGTACCTTCAGTTCCATTTGTACCTGTTGCCACGCGAAGTTGGCTCAGCTTCTCTCCTAGTTGAGGACACAGCTGTTTGTAGGCAGGCAGTACTTGCTGGGCCTTGAGGCCAGGGTAGGTCTGGACCGAGCCAGTCCCACTTGCCCTGGAGTTTCTAGACCCTACTCTGGTCAGCTTCAGTTTCCTGGCCTTGGGTGGGATCCCATAGCTGCTCCTCACCCAGACTCACCCCTCTGTGAGGTCACACGTCACAATGTGAGGTCACACGTCACAAGAGCCTTCCTCACCCATCTCTTCGTGGTGGACACTGAGCCCCTCCTCGAGGACCCACCAGCCAGCCTGAGCTGGAGGCCTGGCTTCCTTCCGTCCGCCTGGCTGGTGATGTGGCCACAGGTCACACTGGTGCTCAACTCTACCTCCTGCCTGTGGGCCCCTCCCTGGCCTGTGACCCCTTGATCAGGACTTGTGTGGTGGGTGCCCCGGGGGCTGCTGTCCTGGGAGGTGAGGTGGGGGGAGCCGCAGCATCTGTGGCCAGGCGCCCGGCTGCCAGCAGGGCCTGCAGAGGAGGCCACCCATCCCGGCTGCCGGCGGGCGCCCCTTTGGACTGTGTGGAGGGAACGGACGGGCCTGCGTTCACCGTGTCAACACTACCCTTTGCTGCTGTCCACACCTGCACCATTCCTGGGCTTGTCTTGGGACGGTTTTTTCTTCTTTGTTCAGTAAACATAATTCAGCTCTGGTCTCTGGGCTGCGTTGGGAGAGAATGAAGGTCTGGCTCTCATGGGCTGGGCTGGCTGGCAGATGGCACTGCAGACGGCTGCTTTGTCCTGCTCAGTCTTCCGCACCTGGGGTGTCTCCTGGTGGTGTTTGCACCAGATCAGGCTCTTAGGACCCTGCCTCTCAAGTCAACAGGTCAGACATGGGGGTGGCAGGATGTTTTCCCGTTGGTCTCAGAGTGGGCGGTCCGGCCCCTGGGCCCCGATCTGCCCCTGCCCATGAGGAGCGGGGCTCCCTGTTGTGGGGCCTGCAGGAGACAGGCCAATGCCTTTGGGTCCTGGCTGTTGTTAAGCTCTCCTAGGACTCTTCTCAGGGTGCTCCTAGATGCCCTTGGTCTCTCTCAGGACCACATAGCCCCACATAGGGCCACACACGGCCACTAAGATTCAAATCAGTCCAAGCAAACACTCAGCCTGTCTAGTGTCCACGTCTCATGTGACCACAGCTCTAGGATCCACCCTTTGCAGGCACCCACCGTTAAGCCAGTTGAGGAAAGCCCTGGACCAGGGGTCGGGCGCCTGGGTTGGGGGTGGGGGCCCTAAATGCAGAGTTCTGCCCTGCATCAGCTTCCCCCCCTCCACCAACCACTGGTCACCAGAGCAAGCCCAGGCGGCACCGCCCACCAGGTATCTTTGTGCTGCGAATGCCTCTCTCCAGCAGAAAGCATTTAGATTTGACGCCAAGACCTGCTCTCGGGTTGTGCCTGTGGGAAGGAGCAGGGGAAGAGGCTCCCCGGGAAGGGAGCAGAACCCCACGGTGACTGGGCTGGATGCAGAGCCCCTGCAGCTCTGCACGGACACAGTGACTCCCAGGGGGCGGTCTGCTCTGGGGAAGGGGCTGGCCAGCCCTGCCCCCTCCTGCAGGGCAGCTTTGATCCCAGGGCCCTTCCATCCCTGAACCCAGGGCCTGGAGGGGGGAGGGGCTCCGGTTACAGCAGTGCCCCCTCCCCTCTCTGTCCAGAGCCGCCCTTCTCCGCCCCTTGGTGACCCTCGTGGCCAGTGTCTCTGTGCTCCTGGGCGCTGGCCCCTCCCCAGCCTTCCTCGTCTCCCCGCCCCCTGCCCTGAGCTGACCAGAGGGGCCAGGCGGGGGAGGGGCCGGTGCCACATGCACAGACTCCGCTCTACTCGGTCTGAGGCCAGCGTCCGCTGTGGGCTCCAACCTTGGGGTACAGGGGAGCCCGGGGCAGAAAGCAGGGGCACCAATCACAGGTCTGGGAGGGTGGATGCCTGCAGGGCTCGGGGCTTGCGGGGTCTGAGGAGGGGCTAGTGGCCACACCCCCCACCTTGTGGTCCCGCGGTCCTCATGCCGGCCCTGAGGCCACTCCGGCTGCTGTTGCTCCTGGCTGGGCTGACTGCGGGGGCCAGCCTGCCGCCTGGCCCTGGGGGCCACCCGGGGGTGTGCCCCAACCAGCTCAGCCCCAACCTGTGGGTGGACGCGCAGAGCACCTGTGAGCGAGAGTGCGTCGGGGATCAGGTGAGCACAGGCAGTCCCCCCCAGCCCGGCTGCGGGGGAGACCAGCTCCTGGAGGGGCCAGGGTGTCATGGTCTGGTTGGTCGGTGCTGGAGGAGCCCAGATCTCACCCCTCCCCCAGGCCTTGCCTGCACTGCAGAGAGGACCCAGCCACCCTTGATCCTGGAGGTCATTTTCTCTTGGGGCTCCCCACTCTTCGCACTGTGCTCCATGTTGAGGGGCCCTGGGGATAGACACCCCCAGATGCTGCCTCCATGTGTCTGAAGATTGAATGGGCTTCCCTGATGGCTCAGCTGGTAAAGAGTCTGCCTGCAATGTGGGAGACCTGGGTTTGATTCCCTGGGTTGGGAAGATCTCCTGGAGAAGGGAATGGCTACCCACGGCAGCATTGAGGCCTGGAGAAATTCACGGGTGGTATAGTCCATGGGACCGCAAAGAGTCGTACACGACAGAGCGACTTTCATTTCTGTCCCCAGACCTGCCCACCGCCACCCTGAAACTAGACGTTCTCGGGCCCAACGAGGCAGAGGCCAGGGCCCTGTTTGAATGTGCTGTGTCCTTACGGCCCGACCCTGCAGCAGTGCTGCGGCCTTCAGGACACTGTACGTCCTCCCCAGGCCTTCGTGTCCTCGTCTGTACCATAGGAGTACCACCACCTGCTTTGGGGGCCAATTGTCTGGGGGCGTAGTGAGGTTCAGCAAGGTGACCTGTGAGGGGCTGCTGGCAGTTGTGGCTCACCCCCAGATGGAAAGCCAACCTGCTCGGCTCCAGAGGGGACACTGACGCAAGGAGGGGCAGCAGGCCTTCCCCGCCCAAGCTGGGCATGCTGGGGCTGGGCGGGAAGGAGCGTTCAGGTGCCTGCTGAGCCGTGCCCCCCACTCCCCAGGACTGCGCGGCCACTGAGAAGTGCTGTACCAACGTGTGTGGGCTGCAAAGCTGTGTGGCCGCCCGCTTCCCTGACGGCGGCCCGGCTGCATCCAGGCTGGCGGCCTCGTGTGAGGGCTTCGTGTGCGCACAGCAGGGCTCTGACTGCGACATCTGGGATGGGCAGCCAGTGTGCCGCTGCCGGGACCGCTGTGAGAAGGAGCCCAGCTTCACCTGCGCCTCGGATGGCCTCACCTACTACAACCGCTGCTACATGGATGCTGAGGCCTGCCTGCGTGGCCTGCGCCTGCGCGTCGTGCCCTGCAAGCACGTCCTCAGCTGGCCACCCAGCAGCCCCAGGCCCCCCGAGACTACCGCCCGCCCCACGCCCGGGGATGCCCCAGTGCCGCCCGCCCTCTACAGCAGCCCCTCCCCTCAGGCAGTATATGTGGGGGGCACGGCCAGCCTCCACTGCGACGTCAGCGGCCGCCCGCCCCCTGCCGTGACCTGGGAGAAGCAGAGTGACCAGCGGGAGAACCTGATCATGCGGCCAGACCAGATGTACGGCAACGTGGTGGTCACCAGCATCGGGCAGCTGGTGCTTTACAACGCCCGGCCAGAGGATGCCGGCCTCTACACGTGCACGGCGCGCAACGCCGCCGGGCTGCTGCGGGCTGACTTCCCGCTGTCCGTGGTCCAGCGGGATCCAGCCGGGGCTGGGGCCCACGAGGCGGCCAACGCCCCGGCCCAGTGCCTGCCCAGCACGCAGGCCTGTGTTGGCCCCCCGTCCGGCCGGGTCCTCTGGCACTTTGACCCGCAGCGGCGCGGCTGCATGACCTTCCCCGTGGGCAGCTGTGCTGGGGGCGCCCAGGGCTTCGAGACCTATGAGGCGTGCCAGCAGGCGTGCGCCCGTGACCCTGGGGATGCCTGTGCGCTGCCGGCCGTACAGGGCCCCTGCCAGGGCTGGGAGCCGCGCTGGGCCTACAGCCCGCTGCTGCAGCACTGCCACCCCTTTGAGTACAGTGGCTGCGAGGGCAACGGCAACAACTTCGAGAGCCGCGAGAGCTGCGAGCACGCCTGCCCGGTGCCGCGCACGCCGCCCTGCCGGGCCTGCCGGCTCCGCAGCAAGCTTGCGCTCAGCCTGTGCCGCAGCGACTTCGCCATCGTGGGGCGGCTCACCGAGGTGCTGGAGGAGCCCGAGGCGGGGGGCGGCGGCATTGCACGCGTGGCGCTGGACGAAGTGCTCAAGGATGACAAGATGGGCCTCAGGCTCCTGGGCACCAAGTACCTGGAGGTGACGCTGATCGGTGTGGACCGAGCCTGTCCCTGCCCAAACGTGACGGCCGGCGACGGCCCGCTGGTCATCATGGGCGAGGTGCGCGACGGCGTAGCCATGCTGGATGCGGGTAGCTATGTGCGCGCCGCCAGCGAGAAGCGCGTCAAGAAGATCTCTGAGCTGCTAGAGAGGAAGGCCTGCGAGCTGCTCAACCGCTTCCAGGACTAGCCTGCCCACCAACCCACAGCCCCAGCTTCCCGCTAGGCCCCGCCCTCCCCACACTCCCACCCTCTGCCTGAATAAAAGTCCTGGACCTCACAGCCTGTGGGTGCTGGGGGCCTGGCCCTTGCATGCGCACGTGGCTCTGCTCTGAGATGAGGAGGGAGGACCAGCCTGGGAGGTGGATGCCACCTCCCCCTGGCAAGAGGACCAGGCAGTCAGCTCGGTCCTGCCTCAGCATTCCAGGGGCCTTTATCCCTCCATCCCCTCACTGCCCGAGGGGAGCAGCAGAGTCCAAGATGCCTGCGAGTCCTGACCCACAGGCCAGACCCCTCCTGTGCCCAGTATGGAAACCTCAGAGACAGAGACAGCCCACAGGCACCCTGCAGGGGTGCTCCCAGGAGATGACATGGGAGATACCAGCAGTGGGGCAGCAGGAAACACTTTATTCTCAGGTTCTCAGCAGCCCTGTGGCCACTGGTCACAAATCCCCAGTCTGGGCAGGGCCACGCCCCGCAGTCTGGCCCAGGGTGGCAGGGGCTTTGTCCAGGGACACAGGCATCGCAGAAGAGGGAGTTACTGTTTCCGGAAAATCAGGCACTTGTTGTTGGCTGGCATGTCCACCTGGGGGAGATACTTGGGCTGGAGAAGCTGCTCTTGGTCCCCAGGGAGGCTGCCCATGACCACAGCCCTCTCTACCTACCATCCTCTCCAGGAGCAGGCCACTGGCCTGGCCCAGGTCCTTGAGAAGGGAGGTGTCCCGCAGCCCCCATTCGGGGTTCCTGCATGAGGGGAAGTGGCAGGGTCGTGGCCTGGGGGTCACTTGATCCACCTGCCCCCCAGCCAAGCCCCCTACCCTCCGAGCTCTGACCTGCATCTGAGAGTCAGGTCAAAATCCACGTTACTTTGGGGAGAAATCTTCCCATTGATGGCATAGGCCTGTGGAGACGGGAGACACGATTCTGCCCACTGTCCACAGGCTCAGCCGTCCGCAGCCAAGCACTGTGCACACTTGCAGGATGGCACCCACAGAATGGAAAGGACCCACCCCTCGATGATCCCCAGACAGGGGACAGCAGAGGACAGTGCTGAGCAAGGGCAAGTGACGGGGGAGTGCTGGAGAGCAGAGGGCTTGGGTGTGCTTCAGTGCTGATAGGAAGCTGGAGGGAAAGGCAACTGAAAATACCAAGACGAGAAGGCAGTCCAGAAAAGCCAGGACAGCCAAGGCCGCCTGCCTGGGGAGGCCCATCTCAGGCAGGAGCACTCACCCCATAGGTGATGAGCACAGCCTTGGGTTTGAGCAGGTGTCCTGCTGCTCTGAACAGGCCCTGCGGAGCGGGGAGGCAGGACAGCAGTGAGGAGCTTTCCTGGGACCTCCCTGGCCTGAGTCCCCATCACTGATACAGGGCAGATCGGGCATTCTGCTCCCTCCCAGTGCAGGAAAAAGAGTGCCACATGGCGCTGGTGGGTGGCCCCTGGGTGGCTCGCCCACGCTCCCACAGACCTCGGTGCAACTCAGGGGGCTGATGTGGCTCATGTTGATGCAGACCAGCAGGTCCAGCGACTGCGGCAAGATCCCGCCCCACTGCTTCCAATCCCAGGTCACGTCCAGATACATCGGGGCCTTCACGTTGGGCAGCCCGTGGGCCTGAGTGGTGGCCAAGATGCTGCGGGAGGACAGCCCGTGGTGGGGGTGGCCTGTGCAGCCTTTTCTGAGCCCCTGCAATCCTGCTTGGAGGAAGCTTAGAGGAACCACAATAGCGGAGGGATCCAGGGCAACGGGACGGGGCCCACTTTCACCCGCAGGGTCCCACCTTCCCGCCGCACCTGTCCAGGCAGCGCTGGTCCACGTCGGACGGCTGCCACTCCGCATGGGGAAAGGCTCGCGCGAAGTGGGCTATGTGCTGGCCCGAGCCCGAGGCCACTTCCAGCACGCGGACGCCGCGCTGGGCCGAGTCCAAGTACTGCCGCAACACCTGCAAGATGGGCTCCTTGTTCCGCTCGGCGGCCTCCGCAACCAGCATTTTCCCAGTCCCCCGCGGAGAGCGCCTTCGCGAGTTTGGCACAGTCGGAAGCGTCGGGGGCGGAAGTCAAGCACCGCGGGGCCCTTCGGGAGTGGTAGTCTGAAGCCGCGGGGCCCGTCGGGAGTGGTAGTCACTGCGAGAGGGCGGGGGCTGTGGCCTGGCCGTGTTGCAATTGGCCTTTCCCCTCCACGGACTACAATTCCCATTAGGACACGCGCCGCGCCGTAAAGGCACCGCAGTCCCGGGAGGCGCGCTGCGAGCCGCCACCTCTGGACAGGAACCGGGAGGCAAGCTTGGGTCGTTAGTTTACAGGCGTCCATTGGCTCAGCACCCCGGTGCCCGTGGCTGTCCTAGCACTTTTTCATAGTGCTTGTTACTCCGAAATTGTCTCATTCTTGTCGCACTGGAATGGATTCCTTCACCTTGTCTGGCTTTTTTTTTTTTTTTTTTTAATTAAATCCCTCGGGGGTTTTGGGGGCTGAGAGGGAAAAAAATATATGTCCTAACCTGCGCCGCCCGGGAATCGAACCCGGGTCGCAAGAATGGGAATCTTGCATGATACCACTACACCAGCGGCGCGGTTGGCAGTAAGTGTGTCCGCGAGACTTAGGAGATTGTGACGCAAGCCCCGCCGCCCAGCCCCGGGCGGAGCCGTCAGAGCGCAGGCGTCGCTGCGGAGCGAGCTGCAGGGCTGGAAGCAATGGACTTGAGGGGCGGGGAGCGGGAAGGCGGTGGTCCCGCCGAGTCTCTCGGGCACCCAGCACTCCAGGGGAAGGAGCGGCGATGAGGGATGCGGTTTCTGGCCGACTGGATTCGAACTGACGCCGGGGAAACCATAGCAACCGCGGCATTCCGGAAATTGTGGGTACTGGGCCATGGGAGGGCCTTCGTGGTTTGACTGGGCTCTCGTCTGAGCGGGGCCGCGGGGCGGAGCTCCCTGTGGTGGGCGGGGAAGCGGGGCGGAGCTCCCTGCGGTGGACCGGGCGCGGCCCCCGGAGGGGCGGGCTGCCTGCGGAGACGAGCCTGTACTGCTCAGGGCGTCTCTGTGGCCCTGCGATAAGCAGTGCAAACCCAGGGTTCACGGGTGTTAAGGGGTCGGTGACCTCTGAGTCTCGTCGGGGGCCGGTTTGTGTGTTCTACCGCTCTTCCCTGGTTGTCTCGGGGCCCGTGTCTCGGAAAGAGCCCTCTTAGCAGGCGTGAGGCGGCGCTCAACACTCAGGTCTAGCTTATCTCCTTTGCTGGGCGATTTTTCTTGCGCGAGACGCTCCCTGCCACCCCCCTCCAGCCCCCCCACCCCCCGCCTCCCGGCCCCAACACACACACACACACACACCCAGGGTCGCTCTGACAAAAAGCTCTGCGAATGGCGCTGACCGGGCTTTAGTCTGGGGGTGCTCTCTCGGGGCCATGCAGAGTGGGACCAGAGACTACAGTATGAATGCCATCAGATGGGGAGGACAGCCTTGCCTCTTAGGGACAAGAGGTGGTGTAGAGCTGGCCAATGTGAATACAAGGCCCCTAGAAAAGTTTCAGTGGGCCGGCCTCCAGACAACCCCTTTAGCATTCAGTGTTACCACACTTTTTTCTTAGCCGACTTTCTCATTTCATAAGCTTTTGTTACCTGACTCACTTTTGCCTCAAGTCCTGGTTTGCTGGGGCTTCCCAGGTGATGCCAGTGGTAAAGAATCAGCATTGTCAATGCAAGAGATGCAAGAGACATGGGGTCAATTCCTGAGTTAGGATAGATCTCCTGGAGTAGGAAATGGCAACCCAGGATTCTTGCCTGGAAAATTCCACGGACAGTGGGGGAGGGACACAACTGAGCAACGCACGCACGCCTGGTTTGTTGGGTATTTTCTGCGTCTCCAGGTGGACAAGAGGTGTCCCTCAGTGTGAATCTCTGCCCCCACCTGTGATGATCAGTGGCTAGTTGGGGCCTCTCCACCCAGGCCCCTCAGCCTCCTCGCCCACTCAAGAGGCACAAAGCTCCCTGGCTTCCCTGGGCTGCCCTGCGCTGTTCTCATACAATAAACAATAGAGGGACGTCTTCGATAGTCCAGTGGCTGAGACTCCTCACTCCCAATGGGAAAGAAAGTGTTAGTCGCCGAGTCAACTCTTTGCGACCCCATGGACGGTAGCCTGGCCAGGCTCCTCTGTCCATGGGATTCTCCAGGCAAGAATACTGGAGTGGGTTGCCATGCTCTCCTCCAGGGGATCTTCCTAACCCAGGGACTGAACCTGTCTCCTGCACTCAGGAGGCAGATTCTTTACCGCTGAGCCATCATCCCTGGTCAACGAACTAGATCTCACATGCCACATCTAAAGAGCCTGCATGCTGCAATGAATATCAAAGATCCTCTGTGCGGCAACAAACACCCAGACACAGAGCAGCCAAAGAAACTTAAAAAAAAAAAGAAGGAAATGTATATTTGGTCTGCATCCTGATTTCTGAATAGAACTCTTAAAACCCTGGGATTTCCTGAAGGAAGGGGTGAGAGGAGCATCTGTTATGCATAACAAGCCCCTTTCAATCTCACCTGGGTTCACACCAGACAGGTGACAAGTCAGGAGGAGGGGCAGGGGGGGGCTGGTTGCCAGGGGAAACCAGCCCCACTCCTGACCTCTGACCTCCTGCCTGGGATAGGGGGCTGGAGATGCAGCTAATCTCCATTATTAACCAGTCCTACCAATGTGATGGACCTCCACTCAAACCCCAAATGGAGGGGGTCAGGGAGCTTCCAGCTTGTGAACGTGGAGGGCTGGGAGGGTGGCTCCCGGGGAGAGTGTGGGGCTCTGCACCACTTCCCACACCTTCCCTGGGCATCTCCTGCATCTGTTCCCAAGTTGTGTCCTTTGTGGCAAACCAATAAGGTAAGCAAAATGCTCCCCTGAGTTCTGTGAGTCATTCTGGCAAGTTACAGGACCCTGATTTACAGCTGGTCAGTCACAAATCCACCTGTAATGCAGGAGCTGCAGGAGACACTGATTTGATCCCTGGGTCAGGAAGATCCCCTGGAAAGGGGATGGCAACCCACTCCAGTATTCTTGCCTGTTGTGTTGTGGGACTGAGCCCTGAGCCTGTGGATCTGTGTGGACAATGGGTGGGTGGAGTTAGAATCCACTTAGATTGCAGGATACCCAGTTGGGATCCAAAGAGTCAGAGATGCGTCTGTAGGAGGGAGCAAGCCTTCATGTTGTATGTGCTGCCCACATGCCCAGCAAGGTCTTCCATTTAACAGCTCTTGACCTCAAGTTGCTCTCTGCCTGCCGTTCATCCCTGTGGGCTGGATTCTGTGTGACTGACTGACACCTGCCCTCCCTCCACACTCGGCACCCTCAGAGCCTGGGGCAGAGGCAGAGACAGTGGACAGAGCAGAGCAGTGGGCTTTGCTGCAGTATGAGTGCACATGCGTGTGTGAATGCATGCATGGGAGCACCTGGGACTGTGTGAGTGTGCGTGTGTGTGAACGTGCGAACACTTTCCATAAAGTCCTGGATGTAAGTCAGACTCTGAAGCCCCCAGGAGCTGCTGAACATGGGACCCCTGGAAACGTCCCACGCCTGGGCCTGTGCTCAGTGCTACCTCCTGAGGTTGTGTCCTGAGGGTTACTGTTGGAGCCAGAAGGGCTCTCTCGGCTACTCCTGCTGCCTCATGATGTCCAGAGCCAACAGCGGCGTCCAGCTTCCTTCCTGGGGTCCAGGCCCAGGTGCCTGCCACCTGCTGAGCTCCCTCCGGAGCCCTGCAATGTGTACCCAGGGTGCTCGCCCACTACTGATTCCCTCAGTACATTGATTTTCCAGAGCTACAGTGACAAATTACTCCAAAGTGTGGTGGCTCTAAACAACAGTTTCCTTTCTCACAGTTCTGCAGGCCAGAAGTCCAGAATAAAGATGTCGGCTGCCCAACGGCCCTACCGGAAGCGCTTTAGTCAGCACAGCTTCCTTCTCTCTCTGTGTCTCCAGGCGCTCCCGGGCTTGTGGCCACCTCCCTGCCATCTCTCCTCTGGGTCTCTCTGTGTCCTAATATCCCTCTCCTTTTTGTCTTTATTTAAAAAATTTTTTTCTTTTTTAGGTTATGAAAGTATGATAACACATTTACAGGATACTTAGAAAGTATAAAGTTACATAAAGTTCCACTATATATGACAATTATTTTCTTAAGTAGATAAAGTAAAATTTTTAGTTGGAGTTTCAATATCAAACTCTTAGAAATTAATAGAATTTTAAAATTTAATAGGCTGAATAGACAAGTAGAAGGATAGAGTAGACCTGAAAAGCACTATGAACCAATTCAACATAATTAGGATTTATACCATTTTCACACAATGGGAGGATATGACCCTCTCCTTTCCCAAGGACAGGCTTCACTGGATTTTAGGGCCCTTTCTAATCTGGGATGACCTTATCTCAAATCCCTTGCTTTAATTATATCGGCAAAGACCATTATTCTAAACAAGGTCATTTTCTGAGGTTCCAGGTGGTGTTTCTTTGAGGGGCCACTGTTCAGCTCATTGTACTTGGGTGTGGGGATGGGCAAGCCCTGGGAACCCCCTGGCCGTCCAGTGGTTAGGACTCGGCGCTCTCACTCCCAGGACCCGGGCTCAATCTCCGATTAAGAAACTAAGATCCTACAAGCTGTAGCCAAACAAGCAAACAAAAAGGGATGGGCAGTCCCTGGACACTTGGTGGCAGGTATGGGAGCATCCTGCCAGAGCTTTTCCTGGGGCTACTGACCACACTTTGTTGGCAGAAGCCCATCCTCCAGTTTGGGTTGGTGAGGGCATGAACTTCAGATCTGCAAAATGACTAAGGATGGCTGAAAACTTAAACTTTCTCCTCTAATATGAAATTTCCGTATCACGTTTAGAGCCTTTTAGAAGAGAAAGTCTGGAGCAGGAACTGGCAACCCACTCAATATTCTTGCCTGAAGAATTTCATGGACAGGGGCCTGGCAGGCTATAGTCCATGGGGCCACAAAGAGTTGGACATGACAGAGCGACTAACACACAGAAGAGAAGGGCTTCCCCAGCAGCTCAGTGGTAAAGAATCTACCTGCCAATGCAGGAGACATGGGTTTTATCTCTGGGTTGGGAAGAACCCCTGGAGGAGGGCATGGCATCCCACTCCAGTATTCTTGCCTGGAGAACCCCAGGGACAGAGGAGCCTGATGGGCTACAGTCCATGGGGTTGCAAAGAATCAGACACAATTCAGTGACTGAACAACAGCAAAGAAGAGAAAAACCCTAATGTCTTCATTAGGGTTAACTGGAGTCAATAAGGTAAAGGTCGCTCCTTGCTACGACGCCCACGTTCTCTGTGTGGCTCCAGGCGTTTCTGGGCTTGTGGCTGGCTGCTGGGTGAGGCTCCTGCCTCCTGTTCAGCTGCCCGTGACTGACTCTGGGCTGGGTTCCCAGCCTCTCTGACAATAGGAAATGTTTGCCGGCTGCAAGACTCTGTCTCTGGGGGCTGAGCAGGTTGCTCACTGTCATGGACAGTGTAGTCAAGGCGAGGCCAGACTGGCCAGGCTTCCTACCCCAACTGGAGAACCGACCTGAGCTCACGGTCGCAGACTGACTGGACCCTGACTCTCCTGGCTTGGGCTGGGCCCTCTGCATGCCTCCTGGCTCTGTCCCCAAGTCAGGGTGGCTCAGGTGCTCAGGCTAAGTTCTGGCAGCAGGGAGTCTGGGAAGGCCCCTGGGTGGCGGTGGGGGTGGGGAGATAGGCCCTGCCCTCCTGCACACAGGTGTCATGGCTTTGCTGCCTGCTCCCTACAAGCTGGCCTTCTTCCCCCTGGCTGCCTGCTGCCCCAGCTCAGTGTCTTTGGGGGCCCTCGGGGTTCCTTCACCACCCCCTCCACCCCCAGCCTGTCCTGCACCCCCTCCCCTTTCACCTGGCAGGACCATTCCTCTTCTGTGGCTTTATTCTGGAGTCTTTCCAAGGGCTCTGGACCCAACCTTTGACGTCAGACAAGGGCCAGGGGCAGGGCTGGGATATTAGGGTCTAGCAGCCTTGCCCACCATCAAGGCCAAGCCTGCCTGCCCATCAACAGGGTCCTCTCCATGTTGGCCTGAGGGGTTGCCCATGAGAGGAGGAGCTCTCAGCTCTGTGTCAGCCCACGGCCTGGCTCCTCCTGCCCAGAGCATGTGCCTTCTGGAAGAGACCCTCCCCACTCCCAGGCCCCTCACCCTTCAAAGTCTCCCCAGCTTGAGTTAGCACTGTGCTCGAGGCCACTGAAGAGACCAGGGCCGTCAGCACAGATGATGCAGGATCATGCTGGCCTTGACACAGCTAGGGGGTGGGGGTGGGGTGGGGGGATGGGCCCCAGGGGTGGAAAGGGGGCCCAGTGTGGCCGGGGGTGCGGGTCGGGGGTGTGCTCATGCCCTGGCTCCCTGGGCATGCTCTCTCCTCTCAGGTCACAGGCCTTGTGGGAGGGGGAGCAGCTCCACCTCACCCTCGGGAAGGAGCTGTGGGCAGGCTAGGGCCCAGCCCCCAGACCCTCCCCTGCAGGCATATCTGGTTCCTCCTGAGGCACATCACTGCAGTAGATCTTGCGTCCTGACCCCAGTGCCTGCGGCGGGTGGAGGAGTAAGTGCTCTTTCTCTTGCGCGGGATGACAGGCGAGCTGGGCTCCTTCACCTGCCTTCTGCACCCCGCAGCACCCAGGGTGCTCCTGGATTGGTAAAGGGCCTCCCTCCCCCTCCCTGGGGTCTGCAGGTGCACACATGGCAGTCGGTCGGTACCCAGCTCCTGTTCCGTAGGATGAAAGGGAGATTCCCAGGGTGTCATGTCTCTGCCCAAACCCGGGGGCCGACCCGCTGTTCTCATCTTTGACACCCCTCAGTCGCGTGTGAGTGAACCGCAGCACTGGCCCAGGCACCTTGGCCGAGGGTCTCCGACGTGCGGTGCGTGGGGACACCCTTGCTTCCAGAGTCCACACAGATCATTCCCAGCACCTGTCAATTCCTCGGCTCCTGGGACACCACCGCCGACCCCACGAGGGCCTGAGCCAGAGCCTCGCCACGTCTGGGTGCCCGTGGCCCCCCGAGCCTCCTCCAGTGGCGGACGGCGGCCCGGGCCCTGAGAAACTTGCTTAAACTCCGCCTTCAGACCTCGCCAGGGGGTCCCGCCAGTTTCCCCAAGGCTCAAGCACCACCCCTGCCACGAGCCTCGGCGCGGGCCCTTTAAGGTCCGGGGGTGTGCGGCGGGCCCGCCCCCTCCCCGCGGCGCCGGCCGCCTGTTAAAGGGGCCGCGCCCTCGCCGCCAGCAGAGTGCCAGCCGGGCGGAGGGCGCGAGGTCTGGCCGCGGGCCGGCGGGCGGGGAGGGCGCGGAGGGCGCGGGCGCGCTGCGGCCCCTCCGCACCATGTACACCATCACCAAGGGACCCAGCAAGCTGGTCGCGCAACGGCGCACAGGTGCGCGGCGGGGGCGGGCAAGGCAGGGAGGGGACGGGCGGGGGTCCGCATACGCTGCCCGCCCCCGGCGCGGCGCCGGCGGCTGACGCGCGCTCCCGGTGCCCACAGGTCCCACGCAGCAGCAGGTGGAGAGCAGGCTCGGCGAGCTCCTGAAATGCCGGCATTCCGCGCCGACCCCGCAGCACCCGCGGGCACAGCCGCCGGGCCCCTGGCCTCTGTCGAGGTGAGACGCACGGCCCTCCTCTCCCCTCCCCCGCCGGCCTTCGCGGGGCCGCGAGGGTGACCTTGGGGAAAGGTTAGCGGAGCCCGGGCCACATGCTCCCGGCGGGCGCGGAGGGGGCGGAGCCCGCCGACCCGGCCCGCCTGAGGCTCGCGACCGCAACTCCGCGCTTCCGCCTCACCTGGCACCTGGCTGGGTCGGAGGGAACCGGGCCGGGGGTGCGTGACACTCCTCCGAGCCCTGGGGCCCCACGCACCCAGAGTCGGGAGGAAGCCGACCCGCTCCTGGATCTTAGGGGCTCCAGGCGGCTGAGTCAGGTGCCCGGGCCGACCTTGGGCGGCGGAGGCCACGCTTTGAGAGGAGCTACCGCGGAATCGCCCTGGAGGGCGGGAGCGGCCGCCGCCGGAGGCTGCCAGCCCCGTGCTGGCCGAGCAGCGGGGGAGAGGTGCACGTGGTTCCCTCGGGCCCTGCCAGGCCGCTGCTCTCCTCCGCCTTCTCCCCTAGCCCCCACCGGTGCTTTTCTGCTTTTCCTGACCAGCAGTTTTTCTGGGAGCCTCAGTTCAACCACTGTGGTCTCCAAGTCACTGTGCCCAGGAGGTCAGCGCCTCCATCTCTGGGACTGAAACTGTAACTTTTCGGCTCGAGTCTGTTCTCTGGTCTTACTTCTTACTTATTCTCTGCAGGCTCAGGGCCCAGGGCTTGGTCCAGGCCACACAGGCCTGAGGCTCCTGCAGGCTGTGGGTGGGTGGGGGGACACTGACAGGGCTTGGGATTTCTTCTCTAGTTGAGGACAGACGGCCTCCGGATTGGTAAGAGCTGGGGGCTGTGTTGCTGCGCGCCCTCAACCTGCCCTCCCCCTCAGTGCCGGCCTGAGATGCCACAGGTGGGGGTAGCCTGTGAGACCCTTCTAGGCTGAGGCCCTTTCGGGCAGCCTCCTGCTGGGAGCATGTTGACACTCTGAGACTGGTCCTGTGAGGACCACAAGCGCCTCCAGGGAGAGGGGTGCGTGCGGCCGTGGGGGCGCGTCCCAGGGCCCACTGCGCTGTGACCCTGCCTTGTGACGTCAGCCCTGGTCGTCGGCCGCCCTGCGCCCCCCGCCCTGACACCCAGGCAGGAAGTTCCCACTCTCTTACCTGGAGAAGCTTGTGCTTTCTCCATGCACCTTTGCCGGGGAGTGGGGGAGGAAGCATGCGGTGTGTGCAGGGTCCAGATGCTGGGAGAGATGGAAGAGACAAGGGGCCGCAGCCTGCCAGGTCCCGGTCGGGGGTGCTGGTGCTCGCCCTGCCTCTGCAGCCCCGTCTGGCAGGGGGTCAGCAGGAAGGCAGACTGTGCTGGTCGTGCCGTCCCCCCTAACCTCTGAAGTCACCCCTTCCCTGAGCCGCTCCCCTCCCAGCCTCAGGGGCGAGCCCCCACTGGGAGGCCAGAGCACCTTCAGGTCTCCCACATGGGGACCCCTAGCCTTGCTCCTGAAACTTCTTGGGGGGGGGGGCCCACCAAAATCACTCCACCCAGACTTCCGGTCCACCCTCCCTCGGCCAGGCTTGCCAGGGAAGAAGGAGTCTGAGCCACTGGGGCGCTCTGTGCCTGACACACCACGGGTGCCCCAAGCGTCTGCCCCTGACTGGGCTTGGGTCTGGGCGCTGCCCATGGTGGTGAACAGGCTGTGTGAGTCTGGGCCTCTGATGAGCTCTCTCCCTCTGCGCCAGAGAGTAAGACCTGCTGTCGGGGGAAAAGAGGAAAGGGGACCCTGTGACTTGCTGATTGTGCAGGGGAGGAGGCTTGGGAGCTGCACCGCCTTGTGGGCTTCGGGCTCAGACACGCGTACAGTTCTGATGCTGCCATCCGCTCACCATGTGTGACCCTGGACAGGTCACTTCTTTCTTGAGCCTTGGCTGAAAATGGGTGGGTGGTCTATGTTGGAGGATAGTGAAGGGGATGAAGAGGAGGCCCTAGTTGGCAGGCCCTGAGCAGGGAGTCCAGAGCTGCTGCTGCCGTGGACAGGGCCTGCCAGTGGACCGTGTCCCTGGGCTCTGGCACGAGGGTGGAGATGGGGGTGGCACCGGACTCACCATAGGCGCACAGGGGAGCAGTGCCCTTTCCTCCAGAGGGCCCACGGAGCCGCCTTACGTAACTGCCAGCAGGGGGCGGGCAGGTGCCAGCCTGAGCCCCTTCTCAGCCCCAGCCAGGGGGCCCTCTGGTGGTTGAGTCACTAAGTCCTGTCTGATTCTTGGAGCCCCATGGACTGGACTCTCCAGGCAAGAATACTGGAGTGGGTTGCCATTTACTTCTCCAGGGGATCTTCCCGACCCAGGGATTGAACCTGGGTCTCCTGCGTTACAGACGGATTCTTTACCACTGAGCCACCAGGGAAAGCACCCTCTAAGTACTTGGCAGTTCGTAGCCCTTGACTGCAATTCTTTTTTTCCTTCTTGGATGCTCAGTCTCCGAGTTTTCCTAGAGTTTGTGGCCTTGCAGGGGTAAGGTTAGCAGGCAAGCGAGGGGCTGTCCCACTTGAGGACAGACATCCACGCCCTCTGGTTGGTATCGCTCAAGCCTGGGAGCAGCCCTGCCCCTCCACGTTTTCTGTGGCCACCTGACCTGCCAGCCTGGAGCTGGCGGGACTGGTGCCCCTCAGGATGCTCCTCTTTATTTTAGTGCCCCTCTCAACTGAGGAGGAACCCCGCGCGGCGGTGGGGCACCTGAGCCCAGGATGGCGAGCAGGCCGGCGGGACCGCGAGTGCCTGGCGGAGTGGCACGTGCAGCCCAGGACTCCCGGCTCCCACCTCCTGCTGTAGGTGTGGGCCCCGCTCCCTCCGCAGCCCTATCCTGGGCTTCATGTGTGCAGGGCTGGGCCAGCTGACTCCAGCCAGGGCAGCCCATCCATGCCCTGGGCCCGGCTGGCTGGGGTGGGCCCAGTGGCCATCTGGACATTGAATGCCCACCAGGCCAGGCTCCAGCACCCAGGGCCATCTCCTCACTCAGCATTCCTGCCCTGTGGGCAAGAGCATGGCCCCTGCCGGGAAGCTGCAGGGGTGGACCAGGGCCACGGTCAGCCTCCCCACCCAGGATGGCCCACTCAGCACTTGGCACTGTCTCGCCAGACCAGGAGCTGTCTCTGGAGCCCGGGCAGCTGCGAAGGGCAAAGTCCACCTGCTCTCATTAGGGTCCTTCCTTCCATCCTGGGGGCATCTTGAGATGAAGAGGCTTCTGTGGGGGAGAGAGTGACCAAGAACTGTGCCTGGGGGCGGGGTTGGGCCGAAAAACCTGTTTACTCTGGTCAGAACCTGGGCTGCTGGAGGCCTGGCCCGTCAGTGGGGAGGGGGAGGCAGGTGGCAGTGGAGGTTCCTGAGAGACACACGGGGGCCGTCTGTGTGCCTTGAGCATGGGGCTCTGTGGAGATCTGGGGACACAGAGCCCCTCTGCAGACTTAGACCTGCCTCAGGGCCAGGGGCTGTAGGTGTGAGCTGAGCTGTTGGGGATGCAGGCCTGCAGGAGAAAGGCCTCGGCCACCGGCTGCAGCCCACAGCTGCCCTGTGGTTCAGGGAAGTGCCTGGAGTGGGCCTGGCCTGTGGGGCGGGGTGGCCTGCGACTGCTCCGGGAGCTCTGCCAGGTAGCACCTGGCCTGGGAATGTGGCTGAGTGTCTCCTTGCCTTCCCACAGTCCAGGGCCGAGGCTCGTGTTCAATCGGGTGAATGGCCGCCGGCCGCCTGCCACGTCCCCATCCCTCGAGGGAACCCAGGAGCCCTACACACTGGCCCACGAGGAGAACGTCCGATTTGTGTCAGAAGGTAGCGCTGAGGTCTGAGGGAGTGGCCCAGCCCACTGGTCCCCTTCCCACTGTAACCTGAACTTGAAGTCCCTGGAGGGCTGGGACGTACCTGGGCTCTGGGCCTGTCTGTCCTGTGACCGTCCAGCAGGCTGCCCGTTCCCGTTCCCAGCTCCGGGCAGGGATCCAGGCTAGCCACTAGGGTGGGAGGGTGCCAGGGGCCTGGCTCAGTCTAACTGTCCTCTCCCCACAGCCTGGCAGCAAGTGGAGCAGCAGCTGGGTGGTGGCCCGGCCGGTGAGAGCGGGCCAAGGCCTGTGCAGTACGTGGAGAGGACCCCCAACCCCAGGCTGCAGAGTGAGCCCTCCCCCACCCTCAAGGAGCGCCCCCTGCCCTCCACGCCTGACCTGGCTCAGCCAGGTTCTAGCCCCAAGGGGGTGGGGTGAGGAATGGAGCCTGATCCACTCTTCCCAGCGTCTGCTACAGCTGGGATCTGGGTGAGGGGCTTGTGGCCAGCTCACGCTGGTCCGCTGGGAAGGTGTGTCACTGCCCAGCCTTCTGTTTCTCCACAGACTTCGTGCCCATTGACCTGGACGAGTGGTGGGCACAGCAGTTCCTGGCCAGGATCACCAGCTGTTCCTAGTCACAGCTTTGGAAGGAAGGCTGTCTTGTGCAGGGCCTGGCCCTGCCCCACGCTGGACCCTCTGCCAGGAGAGGACCACGGCGCCCTGTCCACCAGCTGCGGCAGGCTGTGCTTCACCCTGGGCCTGGCCAGGCGCCAGCCACACCTGAAGTGCCAGCATTTGGACTTTTGCCCCTGCTGACCCTTTGGCCCAGCTGTTCCAGGCTGCCGGGGGCCAGGGGTTGAAACTGTCTGACCTCAGTCCTGCTCACTGTGCCCGGGGACCAGCCTGTGGGGCTGGCAGGGAGGAGCTCCAGGCTAATAAAGTTGAGAAACTGCCTTTTGGAGAGCCCCTGACTCGGTGGGCTGTGGGGAATGAGCGGGGGAAGTGCGCTTGTGTACAGGCCCCAGGCCGGGCATGACTTGCTCAGTAGTCTCGTCTCCCCACAGCTGAAGCTCTGTCCAGCTCTGGCACTTAGCCTCCTGCCTAGCTGCCTTCCTGTGTCCTGGGCCAGGTCATTTTGCGTAGAAGTCTGTAAATGCCAGCCGATCCCACTGACACCCACGCCCCCTTCCTCTCCCTGTAATCATTGTCAGGTGTCGAAACCTGCTCTCAAGACCCAGAGATGTTACTTAACTGACCCTGAGATGGGGTCTCAGCCACGCAGAATTGGGGTCAGGTTTCAGGATGCCTGCTGTCGTATCTGAACCCCCCAGGTCTGGCGGGGAGCCTTCAGGGTCCTGTGAGGCCTGCAGCTAACATAAGAGCCTCCAGAGGGCTGGGCAGCAGCAGGGGAGGGGAGGACCACCCACGCCAAGTGCGGTCAGGATTTCTGGGCTGCGTCTCACTCCCATCGTGAACACGGGCCTCAAGATCAGGAACCTTCCGGATCAGACCCCACAGCTGGGGTGCCGGCGGTGCTAGAGCAAGCCCACGGGGTCCCGGCTTGGGGATGGCCGCAGAGGCCCCGGGGGCGGAGGCTCCTGTCCCGTGGCAAGACAGCAGTAAAGAGGAAGTGGCCGGACAGCAACTCGGGGCTACCGGAAGAAAGGCAGCGGGGGAAACTGGGGTCTATCCCCGCGCCAGGCCCCGCCCCGTGCCGCAGTCACGTGTCAGGCGCGGTGACGTACCTGCGGCCGTGCGGCGTCAGTGGCGCCGTTGCCGGGCTTCTGTTGCTAGGCACGCGCTGCGTGCCCTGCGTGCGGTGCGCGTCGGCAGAGGCGGGAAGCGCGAGCTGCGGCGCCATGGCGAGAGGTAGCGGCGCGCGGACCGGGGCTGGGTTTTGGGGTCCAAGGGCCCGCGCCGCCGCGCACGGGTTGGTGCTGAGACTCGCTCGCAGCCCAGTCTGCGTGCAGCGCTGGCCGTCACCGCTGGGGAGAGCGCAGGCCCTGCCGGGCCCTCCCTGGACCTGCGGTGGGCCTGGCACCTCACGTCCCCTTGTCCCCCAGTGTGGCAGCAGCCGTTCCTCAACGTCTTCAGACACTTCAAGGTGGACGAGTGGAAGCGCTCCACTAAGGAGGGCGACGTGGCCGCCGTGACGGTGAGTGGCCGGGGCGCCCGGCGGCGGTAGCGGCGGCATCTTTTCTCTTCTCTATGGACGCTTGTTTGCAGCCCTCCCGGCCTCCCCGGGCTTCAGGACGTCTGTAAGACGTCTTTCTCTCCAGGACAAGACCCTCAAGTGCACCGTGTACCGCGTGCGGGGCTCTGTCTCTGCGAGCAACTACATCCAGCTCCCCAAAACCAGCACCCAGTCCCTGGGGCTGACTGGACGGTATCTGTACGTGCTCTTTCGGCCATTGCCCACCAAGCATTTCGTCATTCACCTGGATGTGTCCACTGAGGTGCTGAGCTGGGAGAGGGGGGCCGCCCGGGGCCCTGCACTCCTGCGGCAGCCTGGACCCCTCATATCCATGCTGTGTCCCACAGGACAGCCAGGTCATCCGAGTGTCCTTCTCCAACCTCTTCAAGGAGTTCAAGTCCACAGCTACGTGGCTTCAGTTCCCCTTCATTTGTGAGGCTGGGACACCCAGGGAAGGTACCGTGCAGATGAGGCATGAATGGGACACAGGGATGGTCTGGGAGAGGCGTCCAGTCAGAAGGCTCAGGGGGAGGTCTGGGTGGGGGCCACGTGGTTGTGGCCGCGAGACTGGGAACAGGCCGAGGACACAGTGCTGTGGCTTGGTTGGTGAGAGGGTAGGTGCTGACTTTGGCACGAGTCCTGCATACCTGCCAGGTGTGGCCTCCCCTGGTGCCCGCTGGACCTGCCTGCAGCTTGACCTGCACGACATCCTGCTGGTCTATCTGCACCGATGCTACAGTCACCTGAAGGGCGTCAGGCTGTGTGCCAGCATGCTGGTCCGGAACCTCTACACCAGTGACCTGTGCTTCAATCCTGGTGAGGACCCCAGCTGTGTTAGCCTGCAGCCCACCTGCGTTTGCTCCCTGTATGCTGCCCTCCGCTCCGTCCCTGGCACTCAGTGGAAATGCCCATGCTGTGCCAGCTTTGAGCCTCCCAGCTCCCAAGGCAGCCATCAGAGGGAGTGGTGGCTGGGCTGGTGGCCAGGCGGGACCCTGATGGCCCCTGGTTGAGACCCCTGGGCTGGGAGAGGGACCTGGACGGTTCCCTGGACCTGGACCAACTCTGCTCTTTGCAGCCGTCACTGTTGCTGAAGCCCGGCGTGCAAAACTGCCTGTCACCCCCATACCTCGAGAAATGGCTTTCCCAGTGCCAAAGGGGGAGAGCTGGCACGACCGCTATGTCCATATCCGGTGAGTGCTCTGCCATCCCAGGCACAGGTTGGGCAGGGCCATCCCGGAAGCTGACTCTCCCTCTACCCCACCAAGGTTTCCGAGTGGCAGCTCGCATGTGCCCTCCAAGCTGGTACAGAAGAGCGGTTTCCCTCCTGAGGCAGGTGGGCCTGTGGGGCAGCGCTGACCGGGGTTCAGGTCTGCAGGGCCCACGGCGCTCGGCAGGAGAGGGGTCCTGATGCTGCATCTGGGGACCCCAGCAGTGTGGTGCCTGTAAGGGCGCAGGGAGGTGGCCTTGAGGCTCTGGAGCAGCGGGAGGCTGTGACTTGAGTGCTTGGGGCCTCAAACTTTGCTGCTGGGATGGGTGTTGGGGCCCCTGCTAGGTGGGCTGCCGCTGTCGGCGTGGCCCCTCTCCTGCAGAGGGGGCAAGGCCAGGCCCCCTGCCGCCCCTGCCCAGTGCCTTGTGCCTGTCTGCACTCTGCTCAGTCGGTTCTTCTCCGCTGCAGTCTTAGTGGGGCACGTGCCGCGGCTGCTCCCTTCCCCAGTGGCCTGCAGCAAGCCTGCGCGGGACAGCAGGGCCCTCATGGTCCAGAAGCATGACCCCGAAGCCGTGAGTGCCCGGCGCCCTTGGAGGTGGGGCTGTGGGTGCTGGTCTAAGGTGTGGTGCTCATGGGCACTTGTCCTCCTGCAGTCCCGCTGGGCCCCCTCCATGCCCAGGCCCCTTCCGGAGGTCAGCATGTCCTGTGAGCGCTCAGAGGTCTCCCGTGTGGCTGGCCCTGGTGGCTGTACCCAGGAGCCCTCAGCCTGGGCGGAGGCCACTGACGAGCATGCAGCTGGTGACGGCCTTCACGTGTCGGCCGGTCAGCCGACGGTGGAGCCCGCGGCCCCAGAGGATGCAGCTCCGCATGAGGTGAGGGCCTTTCCCGAGGAAGGTGGGGCTGGACTGCACCCCCGAGGGGGTTGCATGTGGATGAGTAGTGGATGGAGGGCTGTCGGGCTACTGCCTGCGGGGAATAGGCAAGGGGCGGGTGGTCCCCTCTGATGGTCCCTTCCCATCCAGTCTCCTGGCAGGAAGCAGAGCTTACCGGAGGCAGCTTTGGGCAAGAAGCGTTTTCAACAAAGAGTAAGAGAGCTGGTGCCCTGCCCCCAGCCCCAGTGGTCTGTGGGGGGTCCGCAGGACTGGGGCACCTGGAGGATCCAGCATTGTGACTGCAGTCCTGGCTTCCTGCCGCAGAGTGGCTGGCCGGAGCTCAGGACTGGATGGCTTTCTTGAGAGGCCGGAACTGGCTCTGGGCGGGGTAGCCCTGCTGCGACAGGGACCTTGCCACCTGGATCTCACTGTGCGTCTACCTGTTTCAGAGCTTCCTCCCAGATCCGATCCTGAGGCTCAAGGGGGTCATCGGCTTTGGGGGTCACAGCACCAAATGGGTGAGGGATCCTGTGCTCTTGTTGGGTCTTACAAGCATCAGCTACACCGAGCAGACGGCGGGCAGATGCTGCACTTCCCTGCCTTGGCTGTGGGTCTCTGAGCTCCCCTAGGCACCGGGTCCCCGCACTGCTGTGGTCACCCAGCCCCGCCCGCGTCCGCACATGCCTGGTGCGTCCTTGGTACTGTGATGTCCAGACACAGGCGGCCCTTTTTGTTGTGAGCACCAGCCGGGGTGGTGCCAGTCCAGATGCTCGAGCTTTGAGAGATCTGAGACCCTTGTTCATCCTTTAAGTCTTGGATGCGTGTCATCCAGCCAAGGGGGGCTTGGTGTGGGCAAGACAGGGTCCCTGTGGAGGCAGCCGTGGGAGAGGTGGCTGTGTGCTCACCAGGCTGTCCTGGATGTGGGCTCTGAGTCTTTGTGGGCTCTCAGCCTTTTGTTAGTTTAACCCTATAGTTCCCTGCTTAGCGGGAGCCCTGCCATGCCCACACACAACCAGGCTTTCTGTCCTTTGGGCTTATGCAACGCAGTGACTCCTGTGCTTGTGCTTCGGGGGGCTCACGTGTGGCGGGGAGTGAAGCTGACTAGCCTGTGACCTCAGCCTCTGGCCCCTGCTCGCAGGCCCTGTGGACCCCGGATGGGGCTGCTGTTGTGTACCCTTGCCACGCAGTTGTTGTCGTCCTGCACGTCGAAACCCGGGAGCAGCGTCTCTTCCTTGGCCACACAGACAAGGTGGGCACCCCTGGCCCGGGGCAGCCTGGTCTGCTGGCCTGTACCCTTCCTAACTCCCTGCCCCCAGGTCTCTGCTCTGGCACTGGATGGGAGCGGTTCGCTGCTGGCCTCGGCCCAGGCCCGGCCCCACAGCATGCTGCGTCTCTGGGACTTCCAGACGGGGAGCTGCCTGGCCCTGTTCCGGAGCCCGGTCCACACCATCTGCTCCCTCAGGTGGGTGAAGGGCCTCCGGGGGGGTGGGGGCCAGCCCCTGTGACGCTTACTGTCGCCTCTGTCCACAGCTTCTCCAACAGCGGGGAGCTGCTCTGCGGCGTTGGCAAGGACCGCCATGGGCGGACGGTAACTGGGCCGGCGGGGAGGTGGGGTAGCCGTCCAAGGGTACAGGCAGGCAGCAGGGACCCCCGTTGGCCTCCCCCAGCCTGGCCGGGCACCCCCAAGTCACACGCTCCACAGGGCACCTGTTTCGCCTTTGTGGGCGGAGCTGCCTTTCAAGTGACTGGCCTTGCTCTCTTTGCTGGCGAGTCCTGCAGGCCTGAGATGGATGTTTTTTCACGCCAGTGTCTGTGAAGCTGGGTGTTCCCTCGGGGCCTCCCCTCCACTTACGGTTGCGTCTTCTGCTCCTCTCTGCAGACACGTCTGTGGACGCCCTGGGTGGGCACGTGCAGGTTTCTCTGACTTCTTTTGGAGATGCCGGGTGGGTGGGCGGGCACTCAGTGCAGGCTTGTTGCAGACGGTGCTGGTGTGGGGCGTGGCCCAGCTGGGGCGAGGCGGAGAGGCCATCATCCTTGCGCAGGCGCACAGCGACGCCGATGTCCAGGTGTTCCGGGTGGCCTTCTTCGACGAAGCCAGGTGACTGCCTGCCCTCTCTGGGTGCTGGGGCCGCTGAATTGTGAGCCCGCCCCTCGCCCCACTCACCTCCCACCCTCGCAGGATGGCATCGTGTGGGCGGGGCAATGTGCGGCTGTGGCGGCTCCGAGGTGGGGTGCTGCGCTCCTGCGCTGTGGACCTGGGGGAGCACCACGCTCTGGAGTTCACCGACCTGGCCTTTGGGCCAGCCCAGGATGGCCACACGCTGTGAGTACCCCCCTCCCCGCCCCCTTCCCTGAAGGCCCGTCGCCCCGCCCCCGCCGCCACAGCCCTCACCTGCCGCTCCCTGGCAGCTACGTGTGCAGCCGCAGCGGCCACATCCTGGAAATTGACCACCAGCGCATGGCCGTGCGGCATGCTCGCCGCCTCCTGCCCTTGCAGACGCCCCGTGACCCCCTCGCACAGAAGCAGACCTTCAGTTCGGGTAGGTGGGCCTTGCTGTGCAGGGGGAGGGGCCCTGCTGCTGGGGGCTGACCCGGCTCCCCCCACCCAGGCCCCGGCATCGCCATCAGCAGCCTCGGCGTCTCCCGGTCCGCGTGCGCCGTGGGCTCCGAGGATGGCTACCTGCGCCTCTGGCCGCTGGACTTCTCCTCCGTCCTCCTGGAGGCAGGTGGGGCCTGCACACCACCTCGCCCCCGGGGTGGCACAGGAGGGCCGTGTCCCCAGGCTGGACAGCGTGGGGCTCCACGGGGCTGTGTCCTGAATCTGGGAGTGGGTAGTCACGGGGGCGGTGCTGGTCCTAGCTCACAGGGAGACGGGGCTCCAGGCTGCAGGAAAACACACTTCTCGCTGTCTTGGACAAGGGGCTAGGGGTTGGTTCAGCCTGCACGGGTGGGCCCTGGTGGGGGACCCGCCCCACTGCAGGCCCAGGCGGTCACCAAGCCCCCTGCCTGCAGAGCACGAGGGGCCAGTCACCTCTGTCTGCGTCAGCCCCGGCGGCCTGCGTGTGCTGTCCACCACGTCCTCGGGTCACCTGGGCTTCCTGGATGTCCCGTCCCAGGAGTATCACATGCTGGTGCGCTCCCACACCGCCCCAGTGCTGGCCCTTGCCATCGAGCGCAGCCGGGGACAGCTGGCCACTGTGTCCCAGGACCGCACTGTGCGCGTCTGGGACTTGGCGACCCTGCAGCAGGTGAGGTGTGGCCAGAGGGGCGCCGGCTGGGAGGGCGGTCTGGAAGCCGCAGGCCATACTGAGGCCCGGCGGGCGGGCCCTGGGTTCTGCCCGGGTTTGGGGCCCGAGGTTCAAGCCCTCTGGGGAGACTGGCTCTCGGGGCCCCGCCGTCTGCCCTGACGTGCCCCTCCCCACAGCTGTATGACTTCATGTCGCCCGCGGAGGCCCCGCGTGCTGTTGCCTTCCACCCCACGCAGCCGACCTTCTTCTGCGGCTTCAGCAGCGGGGCCGTCCGCTCCTTCAGCCTGGAGTCCGCCGAGGCCCTGGTGGAGCACAGGTGGGTGCCCAGGCGGGCCTGCCCCACAGATGCCCGCGGTGGACGCCGCCCTCTGCTGCCCCTGGACACCTTGTGGGCGTCCCCACACCTTTCCGTGTGGCGCAGGTGTCACCGAGGAGCCATCACCAGCCTGGCCGCCAGCCCTGACGGTCGCTTCCTGTTCAGCGCCTGCTCCCGGGGCGCCCTGGCCCAGTACCACAGCGGTGCGCCCCGGTGCCGCGTCCTGCGAGTAGCAGGTCAGGCCCCCATGCCCAGCCCCGCTTGGACCTCCCAGTACCTCCCTGACCACGGCACTGTGTTCCATAGCCTCACTCATAGACCCCCGGGGCAGGTGTGATCTTAGGACTGCCCGGCACTCCCCAAGTGGGAGATCAGAGTGCGCCCGCCCTGCGCCAGGAGGGGGTGATCGCCTGCAGCCCGAGCACCAGAGGGCAGGGCCAGGCCCCCATGGACACTGTGTCTCTGGCCAGCCAGGCAGTCTCTGGGTGGTCACTGGGAGAGCCCCGGCGCTCGGGCAGTGCATGTTGCCGTGGGGTCTGCCCTGCCCGGCTGACTGCCCGCCCCTTTGTGCTGGCAGCTAACGTGGTGTGCCAGGAGGCCTGCCCAAGCTCCAGCATCATGGTGGTCAGCAGGGACAGCCGCCTGCTGGCTTTCGTGGGTCCCTCCAAGTACACGGTGAGCGTCGTGGACACAGCCTCGCTGGATGAGGTGAGTCAGCCGGAGCCTTGCACGTGAGTGCTGAGGGTGCACAGACCCCATGGGCACCCCTGACCCTGGTGGCTGGGTTGTTCCTGTGGGCGGGAGGCCACACTCGTTGCAGAGAGGACCCAGGCCCTGGGCCCCTTAGGGGCATAGAGGACCCATGAGCTGTGGGTGGCTGGGCAGGGTAGAGTGCCTGAGGCTGCCCATGACCTGGGCCTCTGCTTGGGGGCCCCAGCTCCGCCTGGAGTTCGTGGGGGCAATACTTGCTTCTCCCACAGCTTCTGAAGGTTGACGTCAGCGCCCTGGACCTGGCTGGCAGCTGCCTGGACTCGGCTGTGGCCCTCTGCTTCGGCCCCTCACCCCCCAGCCACCTGCTGGTGTCCATGTCCTCCAACATGATCACCGTGCTGGACGCCAGGTCAGGCCGCGTGGTGCGGCAGGTGAGCCCAGGCCATGGCTGGCGACCTGGCCCCTCTCCTCCCGGCCCCGGCCTTGCTGCTCCCGGCGCCCGGGCGGGGCGGCCCTGGGCTGCCTGCTGCTCCCCGGTGGCTGCGCGCTGGGGAGGGCTCCCCCGGCCGGCGGTCCTGGGTGCGCCCACCTTGCCTCGCAGCAAGTGCACTCTCCTGCAGCTGTCCTGTGGCCACCCCGCGGCCTGTGCCTCCCTGTCCCTCAGCGCGGATGGCCGCTTTCTGCTCACAGCCGCCGAGCGGGCTGTCAGGCTGTGGGACTACGCAACGCAGGCTGGCCTCAGCTGCCAGGTGTGTGTCCCAGGCGGGTGGGCAGGAGGGTGGAGGACGGCCCTGGGTGCCCCGGGCTGACAGTGCGCAAGGGCCGTGCCTCAGGTCTGGGCGACACTGCCACCCCAGGTGTACATTGGCCACTCGGAGCCGGTGCAGGCCGTGGCCTTCACCCCTGACCAGCAGCAGCTCCTCAGCGTGGGAGACGCCATCTTCCTCTGGGACATTCTGGTTCCCCGTGAGGGCTGGTCCCCAGGCAGGTAGGTGTCTGCCTTCACTTGAACCTGCCAGGCCTCTCTGGGCACCCGCCACCCCCAGCACACGCTGACAGCCTCTCCTGTCGCCTCTGCAGTGTCCAGGGTGCTCCCAGGCCCCCCCTGACCTGCGAAGCAGGTGAGTGGCCCCACCACGCTGGCAGGCCCTGTGGTGACCCCTGGTGTGGGAGGCACACGCTAATGCTGGCTGGGGCCCCAGGCCAGAGCTGGTTGGGAGAGGGAGGCTGGCATGCCTCCTGCTCTGTGCCCCCACTCCTCGTCTCTGAGCACAGCCTGGCTCCTCCATCCACAGGCCCGGGTGCAGGAGAGCTGGAGGGCGTGGCGTCCGGGGCCAGAGCACCCCCCCGGCAGGTGTCCGTGTCACCCCCGGCACTCCCGCCCGAGCCGGGCCTCTGTGCTGAGCCCCCTGAGGGCTTTGACGGTGAGGGTGGGGGTTCTGGGAGGGGGAGGCTCCCCCCTACGTGCTCTGCTGCTCCTGGCCTGGGGGCGGGCTGGGGGCTCAGAGCGCCTGCTCCCCACCCCTGCTGTCTCCCCAACCTCCCCAGGTGCCCTCTTCCCGTCAGACGAGAGCCATGGCCCCGAGGATCTCCATCAGGCTTCAGGCCCGTCCGTGCTGGTGCAGAAGGAGGCTGGCCGGGCTGACGATGGGGCCTGTGGGGTGACAGGAGGCCCCTGGGACCTTGGCAGGCGTCCCCACCCCTGTGGCTGGCCCCGTAAGCAGGGGCAGGGCAGCAGCGTGGGATGGGGTCCCTCGTAACTGGGCTCAGGCCCAGGTGCCTGTACCTTGTGGGCTCTAGGTGGTCTAAGGACAAAGCCAGCTGCCCCGGCAGACAAGGGGGGGTCACCTGCAGGGCAGATACCCTGAGGCCCCGGTCAAGCCAGGCGGGCAGGGCAGTGTGGCCCGCCAGTGCCCTCTGATTCCAAGCATCTGACCAGCCAGGGCAGGGCGACAGCGGGGAGGTCGCTGTGTGGTCCCAGAGGTCCACAGCCTCTCACCCTGCCCGACAGGCGCCTGCAGCACAGTGGGAGCCAGGGCCCGGACCCTCGCTCGCCCGGACTCCTACAGGCACTTCACTGCGCGCTACAAGGCCTCCTCACTGGCCCAGGTGGGCGGGGCGGGGGTCCTCCTGGTCCTGGCCACTGACGGATGCTGTGGAGGCCGAGCTCAGGCAATGCAGCCTGTGGTGTCCGAGGGGCTCCCCCATTGTCAGCAGTGGTTCCTGGCGTGTCCCTGGGGCATTTCCCTGGGCTAGAGGCTGCTGGTCACCCTCCATCTCAAGCCCGGTCCGTGTCCCCAGCGGGCTGGTGAAGGCTTGCTTCCGTGCCAGTGGGACCGGGAGTGTCCTGTGTGCGCGCCCCTCCCCGCCCCCCCCCCCCTCCCCCGACCAAGGCCTCCTCCAGGCTCCTCCCTGCCCTGCCCAGGTCTCCCCGCACCCCAGGCTTTTCCCAGGAGCCCCTGCCTGGCCTCCCTTCTCTCCCGTCCTCCCAAACTCCTGCCCTCTGCCGCCTCACCCCTGGAGCCACACCTGCTGGGCTCCATCCAGGCCTGGCCTGAGGGCAGAGTCTAAGGTGGGGACCCACGTCCTGGTCGCTTCCCCACAGGGCCTCTCCCTGCCACCTGCTGGTGACGAGTGGTTGCGTCTGAAGGCCGTCGTGGGCTACAACGGGAACGGGCGCACCAACCTGGTCTGGAGCCCAGACACGGGTGTGGCCACGGCCCAGGGGCTGCGGGGGGCCTGTCCTGATGCTCCTCTGGGCCCCCTGCCCCCCCCCCCCGCCTTTCTCCGTGGGTGGCGGGGGGGGGGGGCGCGGGTGTGAGCCCCTGTGGCTGGGCCTGCAGGGAAGCGTGCCATGGTGTGCTGACCCACCGGGCTCTGTCTGCCCACAGGCTTCTTCGCCTACACGTGCGGCTGCCTGGTGGTGGTGGAGGATCTGCACTCAGGCGCCCAGCAGCACTGGCTCGGCCACCCAGAGGAGATCTCCACGCTGGCCCTCAGCCACGACGCCCAGGTGCCCGCCCTGTGGCCCCCTGTACAGGCCTGGAGCTGAGGTGCCCCTGCAACCCGAGCGGGCCCGTGGACTGCACCCTCCGTGCTGACCGTGCTCCTCACCGCCAGGTCCTGGTCTCAGCCTCCAGCGGAAGCGGCACTGCCTCCCGATGCCAGATCCGTCTCTGGGACGTGCCCCGGGGCTCCTGCCGGCAGCTCCTCTCTCACCACGACTCTGCAGTCCAGGCGCTGGCTTTCTCACCAGACGACAGGCTCCTTGTCACACTGGGTCAGTGGACGGGGGTGGAGGATGGTGGTCTCTGAGCCCCTGCCAGTCCTGGGACCCCTGGGCTGCTGACACGGGCCCTTTGCGTCTCCCCAGGGGACTGTGGCGACGGCACCCTGGCCCTGTGGAGCACGGCCACCTGTGAGCTCCTGTCCTCCACGCGCCTCCCAGAGCCGGTGCACAGCATGGCCTTCAGCCCTTGGCACGCCAGCGAGCTGGCCTGCGTGGGCCGGGGTGTCCTCACCCTGCAGCTGCTGTGGGGGCAGGCGGGTGACGTCAGCCTCCAGGTGCCGGGGCTGGGAGGTGGCCTTGGAGGACGGGGTGGGGCGCCCCGGGCGTGGCTGACCCCTGCTGTTCTCCCACCAGGCCAACCGGGAGCCAGTCCCCGAGGAGGCGGGGGGCTG